>NC_046159.1:107935161-108557661 GCF_011064425.1 Rattus rattus
TAACTTATTTATTTTATGTATATGAGTAGTACACTGTTGCTGTCTTCAGACACACCAGAAGAGGGCATCAGATCCCATTACAGATGGTTGTGAGCCACCATGTGGTTGCTGGGATTTGAACTCAGGACCTCTGGAAGAGCAGTCAGTGCTCTTAACCGCTGAGCCATCTTTCCAGCCCCAGAAGTTAGTCTTGAGTGGTATTCCTCAGGAGCCATTCACCTTGGTTTGCAAAGGTTTGTTGTTGTTGATGGTGGTGGTGGTGGTGGTGGTGGTGGTGGTGGTGGTGGTGGTGGTGGTTGGTGGTTGGTTTGTTGTTTTTGTTTTTGTTTTTTAGGGTTTTTTTGTTTGTTTTTTTGTTTTGTTTTGTTTTTGTGTTTGTTTTTTAAACAGGGTCTCTGTCTTAGGGCTTCCACTGCCTTGATGAAATGCCATGACCAAACGTTAACTTGAAAAGGAAGGGATTTATTTAATCTTATACTTGCAGGTAACAGACCATCACTGTAGGAAGTCAGGACAGGAACTCAAACAGGATAGGAACATGGAGGCAAGAACTGAAACAGAGGCCATGGTGTGCTGCTTCCTGGTTTGCTCCTCCGGACTTGCTCACTTTGTTTTCTTATACATCCCAGGACCCCATCCGCAGTGGTCTGGCCCTCTCACATCAGCAAAATGCCCTTCAGACTTACCTACAGAAAACTCCTTTGGGGGTGCTTTCTCCATTAAGATTCCTTTTTCCCAGATGACCCTTCCTTATGTCAAATTGACTCAAAAATTAAGATGGGGCATGGTAGTGCATCCCTTTAATCCCAGCACTTGGGAAGCAAAGGCAGGTGGATCTCTGTGAGTTCAAAGCCTGGCTGATCTGCATAGTGAGTTTCAGGACAGCCAGAGCTCTGTAGCTCTAAAAACAAACAACACACACACACCCCCAAAAAACCCAAACAAACAAACAAACAAACTAGTCAGCAGTCTCTTGTCTGGTTGGGCCAGTGAGCCCTAGGTATCAGAAATGTACTTAACTCTTCCTCTTCCACACTAGGATTTCAAGGGCTGGTGTGATGGTGTTTACACCCTGATTTTTTATTTAGTTTCTGAGGATGGAAAGCAGGTCTTGCTTGCAGGATATGCAGTTTACCAACTGAGCTATCTCCAGCTTAGCCAAGGATGGTCTTGAACTCCTGGTCCTCCTACCTCCTCTTCTGAGTGCTGGGATTATGGATAGGTACGGCCATATGCATCTCACTGTCTCATGAGTCTTGCTTGCCCCCACTGTGCTGATTAAAGTCCACCCAAGGTGGTTCATACAGCTTGGTCATAAGATGCTATGGCTTTATTAGGAGATGATAGGACCTGGGACCTTCTAGGAAGAAGTTAGGCTGTTGGATCCTGCCCTTGAAAGACATATTGGAACTTGAGCCCCTAGCAACTTTATTGCATCATATGCTCCCCGACATGATGTTCCCATTCACCACAGATCAGAATGATGGGGCCAGCCAAGTGAGGGCTGAAGCCTGTAAAAGTGTGAGCTGCATAAACCTTTTCTGCTCAAAAGTGAATAGCCGCGGGTATTTTATCATAGCAACTGGAAGTCAGCTAGAAGTTGACCCATATACCTGTCGATATGAATGGGCAGAAAAAGTTCCACAGTCTTGGTATCCATTTGGTTCTGAATCATAGTGACTGAGCCTGTGAAGTTTTTGTTTGTTTGTTTGTTTTTGATTTTGTTTTTGTCCTTTCGGTTTGGTTTGTTTTCTCAGAAAGTGTTTGATTGTGCAGCCCTGGCTAGCCTGGAACTCCACATGTAGACTGGGTTGACTTCAAACTCACACTGCTCTGCCTGCCTCTGTCTCTCACATGGTGGGATAAGAGGTGCACCCTACCATGTCCATCTTAAATCTGTGCTTTAAAGTCAAGTTCTGAAAAGAGTTCCTTAGGGCTCAGTCACCCAAAGAATGAAAACAAATACAATAAGTGTCAGAAAGAAGAAAAAACTCTAGGCACAAAAGTCTCTGTGTGCCTTTTTAAGAAGATGCGAATTGTGTATACACATGAGTTTCTGTGTGTACGTTTGTGCGTGTGAAGCCCAGAAGAGGTATCATATCCTCGGGAGCTGGATTACAGATGGTCATGAGCTACTTGACATGGGTGCTGGGAACCAAACTCAGGTCCTCTGCAAGGGCAGCATTCTTAACCTCTGGGCCAGCTCTCCAGCCCTGGACATGCCATTTTTAATGTGTTTTTCCAAAATGATAGAACATTGTTGCCACTGAATCACAGCAGTGATACATAACTTTCAAAATCTCTTCCCACATTCAAATCATTTAACCATCAGCCCTAGCAAGATATTAACTCTTGCAGGATCTTACTCATTCATGCAAGAAGGGTTTGCATTTGCTTTGTCCCGTTTTTCAAGACAGGGTTTCTCTGTACAGCCTTGACTTGTCCTAGAACTCACTCTGTAGACCAGGCTGGCCTCAAATTCACAGAGTTCCTACTGCCTCTGCCTCCTGTGTGCTGGGATTAAAGGCGTGAGTCATCACCTCTTCTAAACCCTGCTGGGGAATTAAAAGATTGGGCCCAGGTGGGAATATTACCTGCCCTTTAACCTGTTGCAGAGGGGCAAATTGCCTAAGAACAACCCATGTCCCTACCCTAATTACTTGGATATGAAGACAGTCAGCCTCAGCTTCTCCCCTGCACCCCCAACACACGAGAGTTTCCACCCATTAATCAGCCCAGCCCTCAGCAAAGAGGTTACACTGTCTGATCGGTCCTCAGTCTCCAGGGACAGCAGGGCTGTTGTCCTGAGAAACCCTCAGGAGCAGCTGGCACTAAAAGTCAGCCCACCCAGCACTGGGCAATGAGGTTTCCTTCACCGTCATTAGATCACTCTTAAGCCTTGCCCTTAAGGAAGTAGATCCCAAGTGGTAAGGCTTCCTGTGTGAACGTGTGTCAATGTCCCACTTACCCAGCAGAGCACTCCAACGTAAGGATCCTGAGGGCAGGCACCTGCATGGTTCCTTTCTGCTAACACAAGCTTTTTGCTCTCCCTACCCACGCCAAACGAGCTCTTTTGTTGACTTACACCATATGACACTGAGGAATGTGTACTGAGTCCTCTCACACCACGATAAGCGCTCAGGAACCACTTGTATGTGGTGGCCACAACGGGACAATCTTCTACCATACAGAAATGTCAGGTAGTGAGAGCAAGGACGGAAACCCAGTCTCAAAATGTACTACATCTCACCATGGAAAATGCTTCAGTGTGCAAATAATTTGTGTCAACACGGAAGACAATCTCAGATCCATTGCCCAGTGAGAGGAGGCGGTTAGCGCCTGAAGTTCCTTCCCAGGAAATCCTCAACAGGGGTTGGTCATTAGACTTGAAATACTCTCCTGAAAACTTCACACTCAGGCAGCGGCTTCCAAGCATTCAGACCAACCTGACTTCTGATCATTCCTACAGCTTTCGTTAATTAGTGTAACGGCTGTTAGAAAATATTTCACTGCTGAAGCAGACACAGGAGAAACATCTCTGGGTGTTCCCATCCCCATTGTGGATGAGACATAAGAGACCTGTGCAGCCACTATTTCTGACCTCTGGGGAGCAGCTCAGGTCTAAAGGGTCCAACCAGGACTTGTTGAAGATTGCCACCCGACCCTATCTGGAAGGCCAATGCTCCCTTCTGCTCAGGCCACACTTCATCTGCCAAGTGTTGTAAAAAGTAAAAAAAAAAAAAAAAAAATAGTAAATAAACCCAGCAATGGTTTCTTCCCGCCTTTATGTTCCCAAATGTAAGACTTACATAGAGACTTTATATTTTAATATGCCTTAGGCAATACAAGAGCTGGGCAGCGGCCTACCCTCTATGCTGTTAGAATCTACCTCCCATAGATAATCGCATTGTTATTTACTATGTTTTATCATGGCTGCTCTTAACCCAATTGGGCAGCCCTCTGGGCCACATGCTCTTGGCCCTTAGCCCATGGTGGCTTTCCTTCTCCTTCCTGCTCCTTCCCTTCCCATGGTTGCTCCTTCTGCCCCTCTTCTCCCCTTAAAATGACAACATATCTATAATACATAAAATGACCAGAGCCTAAGCAGAACTACCTGAAGAGAAGCCAACAGATAGGGAGCTAGGCACACAGAGCTTATATACGTGAGTTTTACAACTCTTTCTGCCGTCCTGTCTGCTAAGGCTTTGCATCTGACAGAAACGCTGAGGCTTGCCTTCATCGGAATATACCACAACATGTAAAGTTCAGTCGGCAACAAATAAGTGAAACAAGCCTATATCCCTCACCTATCCCTAAATAATGCATATGATCACTGTTAGGCAAAGGGACCCTTAAAGAGCTAGAGACCTGACAGCTGGGGTAAGTTCACAGCACTATCTATCCACTACTCTTCACATGCCGGTTGCCAAAGCAGCAGGATCAGAATTCAAATCCCTTTATCGGGCCAGAACGTCGACTGCAGACACCAAGATGGAATTCCACAGAGATAGCTGTGAAGTCCTATCGTCGGGGTCACCGTTAGTCAGTTATCGAAGTATAGGAAAAGAAGAGAGTCTGGGGTGGCAGCAGACTAGCATCAGAATCTATCTATGCGTGCCGGTGTCCCCGACGTATTCAGATGGCATCCACAGACCAGAGGAAAGTAATTTCACAGCATTCTGCCCTAGCCAAACCACATCTGGAAGATGGTGATAAATTCTGGGATGCATATGTTAAAAGTCACTGTGGCGATGATATTATATTAAGGAGAGAGCAACGGGGACACGGAGATCCCTTGGGAGCCCTCACCAGAGAAGAGACAACAAAGGGAAGATTATTTAAACATCAAGCAGCTAGAGGTGTTAGGGAGAAGATGCTTGACAAACGGAGCAGGTAAGAGATCTAAACACAGCCGAGAGTTTAGAGTCGGAAGTGTCTCAAGGTAGGATGTTACTGTTGGGGGGTGGCCCAGTCAGTAAGTGCCTGCCATACAATCCTAAGGACCTTAATAGGATCCCAGAACCCACATGAAGTCTGGGGGTGGAAATGCGCCTGCGACCCAAGCACAGGGGGCAGGGCAGAGGGTGACAGATCCCTGAAGCTCAGTGGCTGGCCAGCCTAAACTGACGAGCAACAGGCCCAGTGAAAACAAGAAAATGAGAAGGGCGGAAGGACAGAAGGACGGAAGGATGGCTCAGACCACCTGCCATGCCATCCTGAGGGCCAGGGTTTGTATCTGTTCTAGCTACTTTTCCGATGCTACAATTAAACACCCTGACCAAAAGCAACTTGCAGGCAGAAAAGGGTTGTTTGGTTTACAAGTTACAGCTTATTTTTAAAGGGAAGTCAAGGCAGGAACCTGAGAAAGCTGCTCTCACCACATCCACAGTCAATAGTCGGGAGAAATTATTCTGCCCATGCCGCATGCATGCCTGCTTCCACCAATGCTCACCAAACGTCCTTCACTCTTACATGGCTCGGGGTTATCGAATGGTGCTGCCTACAATGGACTAGGTTTTCCTGCATCAATTAATAATCTAGAGAAACCCCACAGACATGCCCACCGGCCAACCTGATCTAGACTACCCCTTCACTGAGGTTCTCTTCTCAGGTGATTCTGAGTTGTGGTAAACTGACATTTAAAACTAACCATTGTGAGACCCCAGCCCCTACATAACAAGCTGAGCATCCTACAAATGCCTGTAACTACTTCAGCGTCCATGGATCTGACACCCCTTTCTAGCCTCCTTGTATACAAAGGCATGGGCACCCACACCACATACACACATGTGTGGTGTGTGTGTGTGTGTGTGTGTGTGTGTGTGTGTGTGTGTACTCATGCAAATGCAATACACATATACACAGAGACCTAAGATCCTTTAAAAAAAATCTAAATCTAAATAATGGTGAAGAGTGATCAAGGAAAGACACTCAACATTGATCTTTGGATTCTACACACACACAGGTGCACACATGCCCATAAACATAAACACACACATGTGTAGGGGCATATGTGTACACACATACCCAGCAATGGAAAGTAATATGTAGTTACTATAGTCACTGTTGTTATCACCATCGCTGTTGATCAAGAGTAATGCCATCATTATCATCACCGTCAAGACTATCATCATCACCATCTACATCCTCACACTATCAAGACTATCATCATCATCATCCACATCCTCACATCATCATCAAAACTATCATCATCATCACCATCCACATCCTCACACCATCAAGACTATCATCATCACCATCATCCACATCCTCACACCATCATCAAGACTATCATCATCACCATCTACATCCTCACACCACCATCATCACCATCCACATCCTCACATCAAGACTATCATCATCATCACCATCCACATCCTCACACCATCATCAAGACTATCATCATCATCACCATCCACATCCTCACACCATCATCAAGACTATCATCATCACCATCATCCACATCCTCACACCATCATCAAGACTATCATCATCACCATCCACATCCTCACACCATCATCAAGACTATCATCATCATCACCATCCACATCCTCACATCAAGACTATCATCATCACCATCATCCACATCCTCACACCACCATCAGCACCAGCACTGCTATCATCACCATCACCAGGAACACTGCTATTATCAGCATCATCTTCATCATCCTCACTGTAGCTGACGTTAGGACTGAGACAAGTAGACCAGTTCATTCCATATCATGTTATTTTCAATTATCTGAGGAGCTCTGTCCTACCGTTCCTTCTTCTGATGAAAAGGTGAGTCAAGGATCTACCTCCAGGCTTCCACTGCTGCTTCTCACTTGCACCTATTGGCAAATTAGGTTTATGATCCCTAGCCTTGATATTAGAGTAATCCTATAGAGTCTACAGATCTACCAATCACCAGCCTTGTGACTAAGGACAATTAGTCCTCCTTAGCTTCTCACCTATAAGTAAGGGTTTATAAGAATTAATTTCCCATGGAGTTGATCTGTGGATTCACCAAGGTAGGCACATGCAGCACCGTGCATAGCGGGCACACATAGACAATCACTATTCACCTTTAATATGCTGGCAGAGTAAGGACACATGGCACCCCACCCTACAGATCCAGCTGCAAAAGCCTCTTCTTCCAGGAAGCCTACCTCAAACCAATGACTTGGGGCTCAATAGCTGAGCAGAGGTTGGCAGGACCAGCATCCCAGAGGGATCAAATTTCCACTTCAGATATTCAACCTACAAGTGTACGCCTCTGAAAAGTCTGTCCTCCTAATACCTCCAGCAGGGTTCTCAAGGTTCTCCTCTTTCCCTAGAAAATTAAAGCTAATCTTTGCAGATAGTCCTGTGCTGCATTCTCACCAGATATGGAAACCTCAGGCCATCTAACAACTAGCAACTGCTTTGTTTCTGTTTTGTTTGTCTGTTTCTTTGTCTGTTTGTTTGTTTTTCTTTGCATAATGCTGGGTATCAAACCTAGCGCCTTGAACAAGCTTGGCAATTGCTTTACTTTTGAACCACTGGTTTCCATGGTGAAAAAAGTCACAATTCCACTTCCATTTTGCAAATCACATGACTGTTCTATTCTTTGCTTTTCCCAACATTGTAAGAGCACCTAATCGATTGCTGACTAAATGAAGTTGTTACTAAAAAATAATATTAATAATCAAATCAACAAGCTTCAATGCTAGATCATGATGTGTTTTGGAAGAAATATAAGGAATCAAACACAAGAGACTCCGTCCTCCTCCTACCCTGTCACACATGTGAACAAAGCCACTCACTAACTCTGTAAAGACAAAAACATGAGCGCAGGGTAGGCACTGAATCTTGTCCAGTTCAAGCACTTGACCTAAATTCATCTACTGAAAAATTGCATGTCTACTTTTTAACTATTTATTAAAGTTTATGGTTGTTTTGATCAATCGTGTATTAGTAATAATTGCCCAAAATAATTCAATCTGGAAGAAATGCACTCAACGCTTGTGGATTTATGATCACAGGGAATAAAATTTAATTTCACAAACATGTTTGGATCTCTGTGAAGTACGGGAGGGTGATCAATAAAACACTTTCAAAGGCAAAGCATTACATCAGGGTGAGGTTGCTCAGGGGGGACGGGAATAGGAACATTAGTTCAAAGAGAAAAATGATGTCACGCTTCAAGCTTTTAAAGAAGTCACATGTATGCTTTTCAACGAATGAGGGCTGTTACAAAAATCACTAAGACCTTCTGATTATATGGAATCCTCTACATTTTTTTTAAATGAAAACATTTCAGATATTTTGGAAATTACCTTCTGCAATTACTTCCATTCATTTTGAAGATGTCCATATGATAAACTACAAGACATGTCATTTTTCCAAGTTCTTCCAAGTGGAAGGTGGGGACAACTGTGATAGGAGCTTGCCCCTCATCCAAAGAAATGGGAAGCTGAGAAGCACAGTGCCCATTGCTCCCTTCTGTGCAAGAAGTGTCCATTCACAAAAAGAAGGGCCAGGCGACTGGAAGATCTGGAAAGATGAGGAGAGAAAGACATACAAATTCTGGGAACTTTTTGGATGATTCAAGGTACAGCTAGCTGAACTCATTGCAAAAAGTAAGAAGGATTCCCAGGTGCTAGAAGGCAGGTGGGACAGGAAGCCATGAGAACAGGGTGAGACTGGAAGCTGCTGCCCCCTCGAGTCTGTGATGGTCCTTCCACCTGTTGAGCCTGCCGCCAGCACCTGCCTCTACCCAAGTGTAGGAAGCCGGGCTCTGGAGGCCGAGGAGCTGGTACTGAGGTCCCTCCGTGCAAGCAGAACTCTCCACCATACACATTGTCAGTCATGGGTTAAGGCCTGGCATGGTGGCACATGCCTATAATCCTTTTATTAGCCTCTCACTGTCATAACAATGGTGTTTAATCAAGTTCCCAGGACTCGGTGACACAGAGATAAGAAACTGCTCACTGTTCTGGGAGTCATTGTGTGACTTGATGACTCTGGGCTTGGCTTCAGGTGGTCTCCAATGACAGGAGAAGGGCAGGAATCACATCCCAGTTGCAACACATTACAGCTTTTACGTCTGTGACACAAGCTAACATCCCATTGGCAAGTCATCCCCAGCCAGGCCCAGTAACCCGTCGTCTGGTGAAGGAACCCACTCTGATATCACCATGGAGAGGGAGACACATTCACAAAGTCAAATGCCCCCTCCCACTACCCAGACCAGGCCTCACAGAGGAGCCCTCAATGTCAGTTAACTCCCTTGGTAGAGTTGTCCCTCCTCAGCCAACTCCTTCAAATCCCAGGGGAATTGGGGGAGGGGAGTATGTGGGCAGAGAATAAAGGAAAACACAGGATCTTACTTCATGGTCTCTGGGCCATGACGTACTCGAAAGTCTCTCTGGGAATACTCCCTTAGGTTGTCAGATCTCTGGGGATCTTCAGGGTTCTAGTATCCACATGACTGGCAATGTGTCCTTGGTCCTGAGCATCTGAAACAGGTAGCCCCAAGTGAATCACCTCTACTATTCTACCTTCAAAGGAGCTAGCCAGCGGCCACCAACCCATTATCTCTCTTCAGACATTGTCTAACCCAGCCTCAAGCTCATAGCTATCTGCAGAGAATATTGTGGAAGCTTCAAGTGAGAGCTAACACACACACACACACACACACACACACACACACACACACACACACGAGGGAATGGTGCCTGGACCACATAATCTCTCATGGGAGATGTGATGGATGGGTAAGAACTAGGGGTTCTGCAGCCGATCCTCCTTGGCAAATCCTTCAGTGCCACACTCCCCAGTGGAAACTGCCCTTTGACCTACTTTAGGGAAGCACAAACCTAGGTCTTCCTATGAAAACATGAGGAAGAAAGAAATGCTGAGGTTTCCAGGAGGCTGCTGAGGCCCTGTGGAGAGAGGAAGGCTGGAAGGGCTAAGGAGGAAGGCACATAGTGACTTCTGACGATGCGGAGGCTCTAACAGAGCTTTATGTATGCTAAATACTTGCTCGACCTCTGAGCCTCACCTAGGCAGCCGAAGACCTGAGGACAGCAAAGATTGACCTGCCCAGGCCAGAGGGAGTTCTTCCCAGCGGGTGGCCCCTGGATTCTAATTGCTATTCTTCTTGGTCACCATCCTGCCAACCTAACCTAAGATTCAGAATTTACCAGCTTCTGCAACTACATTAGACAATTATTTTAAATAGATGGGAAGGGAGAGGGGAAGGGGAAGAAATAGGTGGTAGATGATAGATAGATAGATAGATAGAGATTGATATTAGATATAGATAGATGATCGATAGAGAGATAAATGATAGATATAGATAGATATTAGATAGATATAGACAGATAGTAGATAGATGATAGAGAGATAGAGAAATAAATGAGAGAGAGATGATAAATAGTATCTCAATAGACAGACAGACAGACAGACAATGAATGGAAGGCACACTCCTTGCTTTTTCCTGTCTCTCTGGAGAACTCTATACAAGAACTCCATTACAGAAAGTGGAGTGGAGCAAGGTGAGCTTCCCAACCTCACAAGTCATTTTCTCTGCTTTTCTCTTTGTGTTAAACCCTCCTAAGAGTTCCTATGTGCCGGCACAGATGCATTTTATTCTTGGGTCAGGTTATGTTGCTCTTGGCCAATGACTGCTTTGAGACAAATGCATTCCTGGAAACGACATTGTAAATCAATTGTCATAAAGCAGCTCGGGCTTTCCCATGGAAACAATGTCACACTGAATGATGGCAGGAGGGCTCATACTCTGATTGCCCAGCGCTTTGTACTCCAAAGAGGATCAGCACGCACACTGTGGCGCTTGTCCTGGACGGTGGGCGGTATGTTCTCTTCATTGTACAAAAGGAGAAATGGGGGCTCGCAGAAGCACTCTGCTCAGATCACATGGCTCCCAAGGGCCTCTCTCCTTAACCACACGAGCTCTCGGCTTCGACTGAATTGTTTATACAACAGAAAGTGAGGCCAGATGCAAAAACTTCAGAACTCCAAGCCTCCACAAGGATTTCCAAACGATAAGGTTCTGCTCTTAAGTCACATAAAGCAGGCGAATGGGAGAACAGGTTCCTCCAGGCGTTCTTGAACTATAAAGTAGCCATATAATGCATACACATCCAGCTCCGCCCACAGTAGAGCATCTTACCTGAACAGCTACACCGAGCTCCCATCCGTCCAAACACATAATGAACAGTCGGTCACTTTACAGGACAGAGCTCTGCAGGGCACAGGGACCCACCCACGCACTCCAGATCCACGCGCTCGGGGTTTAGCCCCCTTTAATGCCATTTGTTGTTCTGAAAACAGAGTTAAAATTCATAAACAAGGTTGTTTTTGTGTTTCTGGCTTGGGGGAGGAAGCAAACAGCACAGACATCCTTAAAGAAGGACTGGGTTTGGAGTGGGGCTGGGGCTGGGGCCGGGGCTGGGGCCGGGGTGGGGGCCCGGGGCCGGGGCCGGGGCCGGGGCTGGGGCTGGAGTTGTCTCAGTGGTGAAGAACATTTGTTGCTCTTACACAGGGCCAGGCACAGGCACAGGCACACAGAGGTAAAATACCCACATGCACAACAGGAAATAAATAAATGAATGAATGAATAAACAAACAAACAAACAATAAATCTTTTTAAAACTAAAAAAAAAAAAATGCCTGGCTGCAGGTCCCATGGGACGGGGAACCCAGTGAAGAGTCGGTTGGAGCTTTCCAATCCAGGCTGACTGGGATTTCCACCCACCCCACCCCCCAATAAAAAGGCGCTCTCAGATTTACAGAAAACACAAACTCCTCCATCTGCTCTGCTACTATCACCAAGGCAGCTTTGTAGACACTAGGACCTGTCCAGCTTCCTCTTGTCACCCCCCTCTCTGAATTCTGTCACCTCTACAGATTCAAAGAGAGCCAGGCTGAAGAGTGATCCTGTCCGGGTGGGCAGGGGATAAAGAACAGGGGCCTGGTGTGAGTTCAGTCTGGGCCTCTGTGGCTCTCTCCTCTGTCTGGAGACTTTACAGTCTGGGGATGACTGTGAGTCAGATGACTGCCTGGGCATGGCCCTCACTGTCACACATCTGAGCTTGTGTGGCCTTTGATTAGCATTCAGCCCCCTGCATGGAGCACCAGCTGACTGAACCGGGCCTACTGCTCATCCCTCCCTGCTCCTGGGTTGGGGAGGGGCTTGCCCAGACTCAGTGAATTCCAACTCTGGGTAGCACCTGAAGCTAGGCCATCCACTGTCTATGACCCACTGGCACCCCTCCAGGCACAGGGCTCAGCGTGCTGCCAGTTCCCAATAACAACGAGTGACCCAGCAGCATCCAGAACTCAGGGAGAAAGTACCTGCTGTCCCTACCACATCATGCCCTGGAGAGGCTTTAGACCCAGAACACCTAACTAAGCAGTAACTCAGGATAGCCATGAAGGAAAAGGATAAAACTGGGGCTGTGGCTCAATGGGTAGGGTGCTGGCCTAGCATGCACAAAGGTTCAATCCCCAGCGTTGTATAAACTAGGCATGATGGTACAGTTGGTACTGTACTGTAGAAGCAGGAAGATCAAGGCCACTCTACATAGTGAATTCAAGTTTGAGTTACCTGAAAGACTGCCTCAGAAAATGTAGAGAGAACTCCAGTGGTTATAGCTACAGCGTCCTAAAGCAGACCCACCCAGAACTGAAACCCCAGAACCACTTAGGCTCAAGGGCAAAAAGAACAGAGGTGTCTACTTCTTCAAGCATCCTGGAGGCTGCTCT
Source organism: Rattus rattus (assembly GCF_011064425.1). NCBI lineage: Eukaryota > Metazoa > Chordata > Mammalia > Rodentia > Muridae > Rattus > Rattus rattus. The sequence goes on from NC_046159.1 coordinate 107,947,915, forward strand.
CCCGAGGACCACATGAATTTACTATCTACTAACCTAGCACCTAGTAGAATGGATCACCCATGTGTCTTCCCTCAGCCCCTGGACTGTGAGGGTTACTCCCAGCAGGTCTGGGATTGTTCAACCCTGGGCCTTGGAAATCAGAACATGCATGGATGAGCCGACCCCTAGCCAAAGCATAAAGCACATTGACAACTGACAGTCTTTGTATCAACAGCCCTGGGGAGTGCAGGGGTGCAGCAAGCGCGGGTAGCTGTAACATTGCTAATTTGCACTCGGTCTCAACATGGTCGAAGTTGCTAGATACAGGGGATGGAAGTCTGGATCCGTGTTTCTCCAAGTGCACCAAAAACTACTGTGCAGCTTAGTAGGAAGCCAAGCTCAGGCCTCCAGTGTGGGCCATTGATTGGGGCTTCATCCATGCTAATGTCCTAGCTGACTTCAGTATATAAGAATCCCACTCCAGGGCTGGAGAGATGGCTCAGCGGTTAAGAGCACCCGACTACTCTTCCAGAGGTCCTGAGTTCAATTCCCAGCAACCACATGGTGGCTCACAACCATCTGTAAAGAGATCTGATGCCCTCTTCTGGTGTATCTGAAGACAGCTACAGTGTACTTATATATAATAAATGAATAAATCTTTAAAAAAAAAAAGAATCACATCCTGGGCTAGAAGATGGCTTTTAAGAGCACTAACTTTTTTCTTTTCTTTTTTTTTTTTTTTTTTCATCTATGAGGATCTGATGCCCTCTTTGGGTGTCTGAAGACAGCTACAGTGTACTTGTATAAATAAAATATAATAAACAATTATTTTTTTAAAAGAAGAATCACATTCCTGAAAGGCTTTTAAAAAAATGGGGGACTAGAAGAATGGCTCAGTGGTTAATCAATGCAGCTCTTGCAGAAGATAGAGTTTAGGTCCAGGCACCCATGTTGGGCAACTCCCAACTGCCTATAATTCCAGCTACAGAGGATCTGATACCCTCTTCTGACACACACACACACACCACACACACACACACACACACACACACACACACACACCCACACACACACACACCACACACAAACACACACACACACACACACACCATACACACACACACACACACACACACACACACACACCACACACACATGCACACACACACACACACACACACACACACACACACATGCCCACACACACACACACACACACACCACACACACCACACACACACACACACACACACACGCACCATATACACACACACACACACACACACACACACACACACACACACACACACACACACACCACACACACACCACACACACACACACACACACACACACATACACATGCCCATACACACACACACACACACACCACACACACACACACACACACACACACACACACACACACACACACACACACACACACACACACACACACACACACACACACACACACACACACACACACACACACACACACACACACACACACACACACACACACACACACACACACACATACCACACACCCTACCACCCACCCACACACCACACAATACCCCCCCCCCTCCCGCACACACACCCACCCACACACACACACCACTACCACCACCCCCTAACATACACCCCCCACACACCACACATCACACACACCACACACAACACACACACACACACACACACACACACACACACACACACACACACACACACACACACACACACACACACACACACACACACACACACACACACACACACACACACACACCACACACACACACACACACACACACACACATGTATGTCCTTTAAAAAGAATCAAAATGGGTCCTTTAAGAAGGCTCAGTAGTCAGGAACACTTACTACTCTTACAGAGGACCGAGGTTCAGATCCTAGCACTCATACATGGCTCGCAGCTATTTTTTTCCTATTTTTTTTATTGTATTTATTTAATGTCTGCGTGTTCTGCTGCACATACACCTGCAGACCAGAAGAGGGCATCAGATTCCCTTTTAGGTCTTGAGCCACCATGTGGTTGCTGGGAATTGAACTCAGGACCTCTGGGAGAGCAGCCATTGCTCTTAACTGCTGAGCCATCTCTCCAGCCCCTCACAACTATTTTTAACTCCAGCTCCAGGGGATCCATTGTCTTCTGTTCTCTATAGACACCAGGCACACGCATGTTGTATATGCATACATGCAGACAATAAACCTCAAGTACATAAAAAAAATTTTAATTTAATTTTGAAAAATGTTGGAAGCTGACAAGGTAGCTTAGTGGGTAAAGGTGCTTGCCCCCAATCCTGATGACCTGAGTTTGTTCTCCAGGATCCACCCCTATAGTAGAAGAGAGAACCAACCTCCCTGAAATTATCCTCTCACCTCCACATACAAGCATGCATAATGCACTAAATAAACATTAAAAAGTAAAATAAAAATGAAAAACAGTTGCTTGATCCCACTCCAGAGTCTAAACTGACCGGGTTAGGGTTCAGTCTAAGCGTTTACTGCACAGGCAAGAGGAACTCGACCCTTCAACTTCCTCCTTCCCAAAGACCCTTGAGTTTCTTGCTTGCAGACTCTATTTCCCCAGTTTTATTTATTTTTTTATTACATTTATGTGAGGACGAGAGCAGGGCGTGCATGGAGGTCAAAGGACAACTGACAAGAATCGCTTTCCACCATGTGAGTCCCAGCCAGGGATCGAAGTCAGACCATTGCAAGTGCCTTTACCCACTGAGCCATCCTGCTGGGCCCACTTTCCCAGGAACCACCTCAGTTCTGGGAAGAGCAGGCTGTCATCCAAGTACAGAATGACATCTACATGTGGTTACAGATCAGGAGCACACAACTGTGCCGCTTAGAAACAAAGAGAAAGGACTTTGGGAAGCCGCCTTCCCTACCCCCAGCCAGGCACAGACCGGGAGAGGGTCGGGGCGGAGCTGCAGTGCAGCAGGGTGGAGGCTGTCCCTACAGCCCCAGTCTTCATTTCCTGATCAGCTCAGAAAGCATTTCCATGTTGGCCCAAAGTTTCTGTTTCCTGTTCCCTCCTACACTATTTTTAGGCCCAGCAGGCATTTCCTGTGTTGGCCTGTCCCACCCGCCTCAGGTCTGTCCTGGCCTCTCCTATCAGGGTGCCTGCAGGGTGGGCCTGACACATATGATTACTCTCCATAGGGACCCTGGTGCGCCTGGAGACAGGTTTGTACCCAGCAGGTGGCCCACGGCTGCCAGCTCCCACTTGGTGCCACCCACTCAACGCAAGACTAGCTGCTTGAGAGTCAGCCCCTTCCCTTAGGCCTGAGACTCTCCTAACACCATGCGCTGGCTGCAGCCTCCAAGATATGCAGGTGCTGCTGGGACTCGTTAAGTATGGGCTGCAGCACTTAAGGCCTGAAGGTTTGCTTTTATCCTCTGATGTTTACATCATTCGCTTTGCCATAGAGAAGGGACGACAGTGGTTTGGGTCTCGACCCTTTTCATACTCTGAAAATATTTACATTGCGATTCATAGCAGTTATGGAGTAGCAATGGAAATAATTTAATGGTTGGGGGAATCACCTCAATGTGAAAAGCCATATTAAAGGGTTATAGCATTAGGAAAGTTGAGAATCACTCAGCGTTCAGGGACTCCCCGGTACTAAACCGATGCTTTTATCCTGAACTGCTCCCCCATCCAGCTTCTGAGTTTACCTCCATGAGTCAATGACTCCCTCCTGTGCCTAGAACTCGACACATGCATACAAGGCTCTGTTTACCCACACTGAGGTAGACAGGAGAGGACCCTAAAGCAGAAACAAGGAGCCTTGTGATCCATCGATCCATCTGTCCATCCCCAGCCTGTCTGATTGCACAAAAGGATCTACACCAGAGCTCTCAGTTCTGTGTTCTTCATAACTGTCTACTGCCTACTGCACAGATATAAAAAGAACAAGCTATTCCACATCTTCAAGAACTAATCGCAGGGACTGGGGAGATGGCTCAGTGGTTAAGAGCACTGGCTGCTTTTCCAGAGGACTTGAGTTCAATTCCCAGCACCCACGTGGCAATTCATAACAATCTGTAACTCCAGTCCCAGGGAATACGATGCCCTTTTCAGACACGCATGCAGGTAAAACATTCATGCACATAAAAAAAAAGTGTTTTAAAGAGCCATTTGCAGGAGGCAGGGGCAGAAGCAGGCAGATCTCTGTGAACCTGAGATCAGACTGGTCTAGATAGCAAGTTCCAGGCTATACAGGGTTACACAAAGAGACTCTTAAAATAAAAAATCAAGCTGGGTGTGGCATCATAAGTTGTGTTTATAAAAAGATAAGGAGAGGAGAAATATGTTTTGTGGATGTGTAGTCAGGTACAAGGTAAGGGGCTGCCTCCGTGAGCCCACGCTAAGGCATCCTTTCCCCCAGAGGGACCAGCCACCGGACTGGTTTAGCATAGAGTTTATTTAGGGCATGGGGAGGGGAGTTGAGAGGGTGGTAGAGGCGGAGAAGGACAGACAGAGAGAGAAGAGGAATAGAGGCTGGCCATGAGCATGTGGTGGAGGGGGAGAGCAAGAGAGCATGGAGGGGGCAAGCAGCCTCTTTTATAGTGAGTCAGGTAACTGTGGGGGCGGAGCCTAGACAACATGCTAACGTCATAGACATGTGATTCATGCAGTCCCAGCACTTGGAGGCTGGGGAGCAAACTGGCTGCATAGAGAGATCCTCTACACAAATCTCGCCCTTTTGTGGGCCATTACTCTAGCTAAGTAAGAGCGGAGAGCATATTGGAAGTGAGACCACAGTGCTCTCTTTGGTTCTTTTTGGATACAAGTTCTCGCTGTGCAAGCCAGGCTGTCTCAAGTCTCCCAACTGCTGGAGGACAGGCGTGAGCCACTGCAGGAAGCCTGGCTTGTTCTCCTTTCGTTAGATTCAGATTCCTAAAGCAGTGTCTCCAGAACTCTTAAAGGGAGGTTGCCACCAGAGCCCTGCACCAACTCCTGCTGGATTTAGCACCACCATTCAGGGTCTGGAAAATCAGGCGCCCAAACACCTACAGAGCGAGTTCTCAGAGAAAGCCTGCCTAGTTCTCTTACACCAAGTCCTAACCAACTCAGATCGGCTATCAAATGAACATCTTCTCTATCCCTTCCCTGTTTTTCTTTTTCTCTTAATTACATTTCAAACAAATGGCTATGAGTCACTAGTCTCTGTCATCTTGAGCTAATAATGACTCCAGAACTTGAGTTCACTAATGTCGCCCTGGATGGCCTTTCTCTTTCCGGGGGTGAGTCTTTCTGGATGTTACCCTCTGTCCATCTTCTTGATTAAGGGTTGAAATAGTCTGTGCAAGAACACCTAGAAGATATACAGCTCTCAGCTACTGTAGAGGTACACACAGTAGGGCTTCAGGGGCAGGAGAGAACTACAGTAAAATAAAATCTTTTAAAAACTCTTGCTATTTTGGGACTAGAAAGATGACTAGCAGTTAAGAGTGCTGGCTGATCTTGAGGAGGATCCAGGCTTAGTCCCCAGCACCCAAATGATGGCTCAGAGCCCTCTATAGCTCCAGTTCCAGGAGATCCAACCCCTCTGGGCTCTGTGGACATTACATCCATGTGGTGCACACACATTCGTGCACATGAAATAAAAACAAATAAACGTTTTAAAAGAAGAAATATCTCACTATTTGATAAAACGTACAGCCCACTTAGTGCCAGAGAAAGAAACTGCCCTGGCAAGGCCATGGACTGCGCAGACAGCTGCCACCCCATATCAGCCAGCAACGGTCAGTGCAGAGGGCCGGGACAGCTTAGACGCTCAACTCAGGGCAGTCAGCAGAGGTGCCCAGCTCTCTGAACATTGCTCTGTGCCATATATATATATATATATATATATATATATATATATATATATATATATATATCATACACTGTAGCTGTCTCTAGACACACCAGAAGAGGGCATCAGATCTCATTACAAATAGTTGTGAGCCACCATGTGGTTGCTGGTTTTTGAACTCAGGACCTCTGGAAGAGCAGTCAGTGCTCTTAACCACTGAGCCACCTCTCCAGCCCTCTCCACATGGTTTTGAGGAACAACCATGCACATATACACAGTCACACAATATTTTTTTACACATACAAAAATTAACAAAGCAGAAATCTTGCTCCTGAATCCAACCCAGACCTGTTTTACCAATATCACAGAGCATTAGATGTGAGTTCCCCAAGCAAGAGTCAGGGAAAACTCCACTGGGGTCTTGAGCCATTCTAGGCTAACAGCTTGCCCCACTCCCAACATGCCACTGAGGGGCAGGACACTGGCAGCCTGAAGCCTTGTGGGAGCATTGATCTTGAAGCAGCTTAGCCACTGGGGGAGCTTGAGTTTTACCCACATGGTCCCCAGGGTCTAGCACAGCAGCAGACTTGGTCTGAGCATTCGGAAACTATTTGATGTCTGTAGCCTAACCCAATGCACAAATGAATGAATGAGCTACCTGCAGTGGACAGAGTCATCAGTCTCTCCTGAGCTGGGGCCAGCTCTCTGCAGGACACCTGCACCGTCATAGCATTAGTGATCTGATAAAGACACGTGGTGTGATTTTTTTGTTAATCTCAAATAATTCCCATGTTTCTTTATTAAATCCTTATCAGGAAAAAATTAAGCTGTTGTATGTGTGTGAAATATAAATTCCTAACCCCAGACCCCTACCCATCATCACCCTGTCACTCCCAAGTTCTGGCAGAGATGGAAACTGTGCTCGGATTCTGGAGGAGCCATTAGCCAAGGACCACCAGACTCTCGGGCTGCCACACTGATACTACGCTGCACAAGGGGCCCATCAGCTTCCAGGCCCCTCCTCATCTGTGTCAACCTTCAGCCTTCTAGAAAACGTGCAGCTTACGAGTTAATTGCCCCCACTTATTCCCGTTGAGGAAGCCTAGAGAGAAACTCACCCCTCTAGGTACAGAAGCAGAGGGAGCACACACACACACACACACACACACACACACACACACACACACACACACACACTCACACTCAGCTATGATGGGGAAGAGTGGCCCCAGTGACCCATTCACTATACCACCCTGGGCCACCAGATGGCGGGCACGAGCCACCTGACCTGACCATTGCACTCAGAAGCAGCTATTTAAAGGACAACTCCAGTCAGAGGCCACCCTGAAAGGGAAAGAGCGGCTGAGGAGCCCCCATAACTCACACAACAAACATACCACAACACACATATTCATACACACATCACAATAACACAAATAGACAATGAGTACTCAATATAAACATATCCAATATCATACACAATATAAACACTACAGTAAACAACACGTGATGTACAACACACTCAATAGACAACGGGCACACATACCCAACACCACACACACCATACAGTACATACTCAATGCACACATACTCAATATCATGCACAGTACATACAATATACAACACACAGCCACATACCGACCTCACACACACAACCTAACATGGCACATATATTCATTACAACATACAACAGCACATTACAACACAGAGTACAACATAGACCACATACAGAACACAACAATGCATGCAACGTTTCACACACCACATACACTTCACACAGAACGCAACACAGTCAGCCCAGGACGCAAGAGGCCTGGTCACACCCCACAGCCCACTTCTGAGAGCCGCTGGTTTCTATCTTTGGCTCCCTCCCTCCTGTTGCCAAGGGTACCTATCAGTTCCCAGGGTGACCTCCCTCCCCCATCACCTCCTCCCTCTCTCCTCCCAGACTTTCTACTTCATCGGGTACTCTCCTGGCTGCTTTCCTGTTCAACTGACCACGTGTTATCACTGCTTTATAGGAGAAACAAAGTCCAGACCGACACCTTTGCCCCTCATGGTGGGCAGACAAAGGCTAGGACTCCAGTGAGGCAGACCCCACATACGAAGCCCTGCCCTCACTCACTCTCCTCTCCTGACGCACCTGCTCCACCCCCCCACCCCCCATTCGTGTTGCTGGAGTCTTGTAGGGTAGGATGGCCAAGTGAGAGGACAAAAGCAGGTTCAGTGCTCAGAGCCAGCAGCCCCTCTCCCAGGGCTTGACGCAGAGGGACTATAGGCGACTTGGATACCATACTGTGCGTCTGAGGCTAGGCGTGTCCAGCCAGCTCTATCCTGGGGCACTCCATGGCTAAACCCTAGCGGGTTGAGCCCACTTTCAGGGTATCTGGTAAACTTCAGAGCTGGGAATAGCTGTCCCCTGCCTGAGTTGGTTTCTCTTTTGGGCTGAGCCTCCAGCCCAGGACCAAGAATAGGGAGAGACTAACAATGTTCTCCAGGCTCCAATGAAACAAAGGGGAAAGGCCAGGCCATGCAACCTCTGAGCAGGGTGGCTTCACCTGGATGTAACCCCTTCTTAGGCAACCCAGGCCCCACCCCTTCCAGTCTTCCTGTATCCACTGCCATCCTCCTCCCTCCCCAGGGCCCTATCCCTGACTTCCTCTGCCACAAAACGGAGTGAAAACTTGCAGTCAGTGGCAGAACCGAATGGGGTAATTCGGAGCCTCCCAACCCTTAAAAGATTTTTCATTTTTGTTTGTTTTTAACTATAAAACCTGTGGTTCTTATCACATTTTCATTTTGAGAAGCTCATCAAAGGTAGGCTCACAGCTAAATCCTTTGTTCAGAAGTAGTAAACACGGCAGGAATACAGAGCGTTAGTTGCAACTACAGATCATGGCAAGTCAGGGCGATGAGAGAGCCAAGTCCAGGGGTCTCTCAGACATGAAAACATCCTCGCCGTTTAGCGGGATCAGACAAGCGCTCAGCAGATCGTGCCCTCCATGGATGGCTGGAGGAAGGAGGACGTGCTGTTTCCACACAGTGGGCTCCTCACAAAGTCAGGAGACTCTGACCCATGCACCGTATGGACAGCCCTTAGGAACATGGTGCCAAGTTTTAAAAAAAAAAGCTGTCACTCAGGAGGAAATGCTGTCTGAGCCAGTTAAACGAGACACCCAAAGTGGGCAAGCTTGTGGTAACAGACAGCAGGATAGGAACTGACTGGATGCAGAAAGCATTAATGTGAGGTTGATGTGAGGACATCAACCAAGCACCTAGCACTTGTCACAGCCTCTTCCATTTCCACTGTGGCATCCAGAAGGCCTTTGATTTCCGGCCTCCTCAGCCTCAGACTACCCCAAGCGTTGGGGAAATTGGAGCCGGTTCCTTATGTCCTAGCCTGGTCACACACTTCCCTCTACTCCTACTTCTGAGTTTTCTGGCATTTCTTTGTGTCTTTCCCTCCCTTGCCAGCCCTCGGATTGCCCTGTAACTCTGATCACAGACTGTCGTCTAGAACTGTATCTATCCTCCTCAACCTCTGCTCAGAAGAATGGTGTGAATCAACACACAGCCGCCACAAAGCAAACGGAGACTCTAAAGGCTAGGAGCCACTTCCAGGACAGTCAGGGCTGATTCCAAGGTTGGGCTTGGAGAGGGGGAAGGCATTCCTGGGAATCCGGGTTATCTGGAGCTGATTGCACTTAAAAGTGCTTGCTTTACTTCAAAGGAGTCTTCAGGGTGCACTCTCGCCATCAGAGCTGTCCGACAGGCAGCAGTAAATCCATGAGGAGGAACAGAGGCCGGCTGCCCCTGCGCTGGTCCACACAGGATCAACCTGTCAGGGCAGATTCCAGAGCTATTTACAGCCCTGCCTGAGGGTCTTTCTTCTTCCCAAGTGGCCTGTCTCTCGGCAGAGGGACTGAGACGGTGAGCAGATCTCCTGTCTTCGTTTGCAGTGAAGAGGTGAACTGAGCAAACCGAGGGTCCTGGTGATCAGACTCTGTCTTCTCACAGCCTCCCATGGTGATGCCCTCCTCTCTCCATGGCCCTCACACCATCAATCCTTAGAGAAATACAAATGCAACCACAAAGAGAAATTCTATCACCCCCATTAGTGATGTCAAGGAGGTAGCGTGCCTTGAGATTCTAGTGCATTGTTGGTAGAGTTGCAACATGGCAGCTGCTGTGAAAACAGCATGGTAATTCCTTGAGAAACTGAAGATTGGAAAATAAGCACAGCTCCACATATTTACTAGCAGACTATGCGGTGAGGTCTGTAAATAGAGTGAACTTTAAAATAAATGGAATAGAAGCTGAACAAGGAGGCACACGTCTGCAACCGCAACACTCAGGAGTCTCGCTTCGAGGCCAGGAGCTGGGAGGCAGCTCGATGGGTGAGGAAGCAGGAGGACTTGAGTTTGGATCTCTGCATTGAATAAAAACCATATGTGCTGGTACACATCTGTAACCCCAGCACTGGAAGGGAGCACTGGGTGAATCTGAGGGCTGGCTGAGCAGCCAGTCTAACTAAAACAATGAACTCCAGATCCAGTGAGAGATCCTGTCTCAAAACCTAAGGGGGAGAGTGAAGAAGGAAAGGCCTCCTGCCATTGATGTGTAACTCCACATCAGAATACACTCACAAACACACACACAGAGACATGCACACGTGCACATACCACACACACACAAATAAATAGATAAATAGATGGATAGATACTAGATAGATAGATGATAGATACTAGATAGATAGATAGATAGATAGATAGATAGATAGATAGACAGATAGATAGATACTAGATAGGTGATAGATAAATAGATACTAGATAGATAGATACTAGATAGATAGATTGATAGATACATACATACATACATAAGTACATAGGTAGGTAGATAGATACTAGATAGGTAGATAGATAAATAGATACTGGATAGATAAATAGATACTAGATAGATAGATACATAGATACATAGATACTAGATAGATACATACATACTAGATAGATAAATAGATAGATACATAGGTAGATACATAGGTAGATAGATAAATAGATACTAGATAGATAGATACTAGATAGATAGATAGATACATAGATAGATACAAGATAGATAGATACATACATACTAGATAGATAGATAAATAGATAAATAGATACATAGATACATACATAGATACATACATAGATACATACATAGATACTAGATAGAGTATGAGTCTAACCTAAGCTATGTGGCATGACTCAAAAAAATTTATGCTTTTATATGTATATACCCACTTTTGGTTTCTCATGTAACTGAGCTCAGAGTATTTTCCCCTTTGTGAAAGCTTTTTTCACTTAGTATATATATATAGTATATATATATTATATAAATGCATATGCTTTTTTAAAGCAGAGTTTTGAAAAATTGTGTAAATACTCATGTGTCACAGTAGCCCAGTTGTAACAAATAAAAGGAGGAGGTGACCTATGCATTTACATATAGATTAGTGAACAAGCAAGGCCTGGTGAGGGCAGGGACTATTGGTCAGTGCATCGTGTGTGAAGTGCCAAAATTCAAAGCAAACCAAATGGGGTATGTGCATCTGCATGATTTCAGTATGAATGTATCCCTGCAAGCGTGTGTTTGAGCATGGGTTTCCATCTGGGGGTGCTGTTTGGAGAGTCGTGGGACCTTCAGGAGTTGGAGCCTCATTGGAAGAAATGGGCCACGAGGGGGTGGATCTTGAGGTTTTGTAACCTTTTCCCTCTTCCTGTCTTCTCTCTTTGGTTTCCAGCAAAATATGAAGTGATGTAGGCCAGGCATACACTCCAGTCACTGTCCCATCACCTCCATGATGAACTGTATCACCTCAGACTCTAAGACAAAGCAAAGCCTTCCTTCCTTAAGTTTCTTTTGGTCACAACAAGTAACTTATACAGTGTACCTTGGAAGGACACAGAAGCATGCTACAGTGTGGCTGAACCTTAAGGACACCACACTAAGTAAGATCAGCCAATCACAACTAGACGATCTTGTCCAGGAGGATAGGCCTGGAATCCCACCTGCTCTGGAGGCTGAGGCAGGATGATTGCTATGTTCAAGAGAACGAGTGCAAGGCTAGCCTGGACAACACAGTGAGACCCTATTAAATAACAAGAACCACACCTTCCACCGCACTAAACCAGCATAACCCTAACTACATTCTTATCCTCATACCCAGAACAGTGTAGTCCCCACCCGTCATCAAGAAAACTTCTCTTTGCAATAGACAAAGGCCATTACAGAGAACCACATCTGATCAAAATGCAGAGTTATGGAGATGGAGGGATGGCTCAGTGGTAAGAGCACTGACCGCTCTTCCAGAGGTCATGAGTTCAAATCCCAGCAACCACATGGTGGCTCACAACCCTCTGTAATGAGATCGATGCCCTCTTCTGGTGTGTCTGAAGACAGCTACAGTGTCTCACATACATGAAATAAATAAATAGCTGAATAGCTTTTTTTTTTTTAAGGAACTCGGTCCCAACTGATCCATCTACAACCCACTCCTGCACCTACGGCTCAGGGATCATTGTGGAAGGGAAGGAAGAAAGCCTGTAGGAGCCAGAAAATCAGGAGTTTACTGTGAGATTTCATTTCCTAGAAATGTCCAGAGCTACACCCATGAAATCTCACAGACATGGCTGCCTAAACATGAGCTAACAAAGAAGACACGAATAGACATGTTAACATGGACAGGGGAAAGCTCGAGAGGCCTCAACCCTGGACAGAGAACCACAGGCAACTAAGGAACTCTGAGAGCGGAAGAAATAGTCTCCCCCAGGGAAGATCTCACCCACTAGTTTCAGAGTTTTAGCTCTGAAAACATGTACACACAAGTAACATATGGACAGAGCAGGCTATATTTATATAGGAATATATACATATATACATACATACATATATACATACATATACACACACACGCACACACACACATATATATATATACATATATATACATATGCAACTAATTTTAGGGAGAACAAAAAGTTATACATGAGAGGGCTTGGAGGGATGAAATAGAAAGGAGAAATGATATAATTATAATCTCAAAAGGAAAAAGGGCTGAGGATCTAGCTCTCATGGTAGAGTTTGCTTAGCATATTTGAGGGCCAGAATGCTCAGATCATAGAGACACGAGGTAGAATGGTAGATGCCTGGCCCTGGGAGTGGCAGGATGGAGGAGACCTTGCTTCATGGTACAGTTTTGGTTCCACAGAGAGTTCTGGCGACAGTAGAGATGGTTTGACAGAATCATATGAACAAAATGGCCAATTTTATGTCATATGTAACTTATCACTATTTACTTATTTGTTTATGATGAGTTTTCTGTTTGTTTATTTGTTGGGTTTTCGAGACAAGGTTTCTGTATGTAGAGCCCTGGCTGGCTAAGAACTTGCTTTGTAGATCAGGCTGGCCTCGAACTCACAGAGATCCACTTGCCTCTGCCTTCAGAGTGCTGGGATTAAAGGCGTGCGCCACCCCCACGGAGCCCATAGTTTTAAATTTTTTAAAATTAACAAATTTAAGTCTCCAAGATTAAGAAAATCTCCCTAGGAGCAGGCCTAAGGATTGAAGTCAGGTTTATATGAGGCCAAAGCATGAGCAAGTTGCTACGCAGCTTTGCGCCAGCCAACAATGCCTGCAGAATCAGCCAGCCCCTTGTTTGTGCTGCTGGTGACACAGATGTGTCTCCCTGGGCAGTAATCCCAGGCCCACATTACAGCAGTGGTCAGGCCATACTGAACACCTGTGAGCCAGCTCTGTGTTGAGCACCAGAACATAACAATAAATAAGCCACCAAAGCCTGCCCTTCAAGACAGTGACATTCTATGGGAGCTTTGAAAACAGACACCCAAGAAAATGATGGTACTAAGATCGGTTGAGGGCATAACCCATTCATGAGAAGAAAACCAAGAGAGCAAGAGAGAGAGAGAGCTGGTGGCTTTAGCTGGACTTAGCAGGGAGGACTCTCTGAGGAAGGGCACCTCTATTGGGCTCTATACATTGTACCGGGTGAGAGAGTACTCTAGAGGACACAACTCTTCTATGGAGTTGGTGCCAGGAATGGCCTCCGTGGAGTGAGAGGGTAAATGTGACCAGAGCAAGCTGGCTGGAGGGAAGATGGAGCGAGGTAGACAGGCAGGATGGTCAGCAAGGGACCCCGAAAGATAGCCTGTAGAGTCTGGGTAGTTTATAGCAGCTGGACAAGGGGTGACAGAATGAGATCTTTGCCTGAGATTGACTAGGGGTGGATCTTAACCTGTCCATCATCAAACCTGTGTTGTACGAGGTGAAGCACAGAGCACGACCGGGACCTCCCAGCCACTGCACCTGATTTTCTGCACTTCTGGTTTCCCTGGAGCACATTGACCCTTCCACAGGGACATGCTTGAGAAAAAGGGACCTTGGAGATGGCAGCCTGTCCCCAAGGAGCTAAGAAATGCTCTGTGCTGACACTGAAGTCCCCGCTTCTCCTGCTCAGCGTCCTTCACCTGTCAGGTGGGGACTGTGGGAAGGAGCAATTCTCCAGATGCCTTGTCTCTGAGAAAGAGTCAGATCAGAAGGGAAACAGAAACTGGTTTCTGCTGCGAGGTGTTCTCTCCTTAAATGGTAGGACTTGTTCAGCCTCCTATGTAGCTCTGGCCTGCCAGGAGCATCTTTTACCCGGGCAGCTGAGTGCAGAGATGGGACTAATCGGTGACAGCCATCGAGAACCCAGGTGTCAATTCCCCACTGTGACAGTCCAGGGTCTCCTGTGTCTGTTGTGCCCATAAGCAACGGCTTCACGATAATTACTTCTGCCCTCACCAGGGCCCCTGAGACTTCTCAGCTCCATCGCCTTGCCCTGACACAGACCCTTGTCCCTCTACCTCCCATATCACAACTGGATGGGGACAGGTAAGGTTTTCATTAGCCACCCTCTCAGCTGACATCAGAATGAGTCTCTATCGGTTAGGTGGTGTCGCTAAATCCAGGGTGTTTAACTTCTACAGTCACCGTTTGTTTTCCTTCGAGGGCAATGGCTTGTGTCTGGGGCGGTCCCACGTAGACCCCAAGTCCTTCTGCCATCCCTCCTCTCTGATCCCATCCATCTCTTAAAGAGATGTGGTACTACAGCTCCTCTCTCCAGGCTCTGGAGACCCATCACTCCCCATGCTCTCCTGGGTTGCTGCTTCCCATTAGCTGATGCTGCAGCCCTGAAATAGCGTTGTTGTTGTTGTCACTGTCGTTGTCATAGTTATCCCACCTTCCCCTCCCCCTCCCCTTCCCCTCTCCTCTTCCCTCTTCCTCCTTCTTTTCCTCTTCCTCCTCTTCCTCTTCCCCCTCCTCTTCCTCCTCCTCCTCCTTCTCTTTCTTCATGCTCAAGTCAGAGTTTCTCTGTGCAACAGCCCTGGCTGTCCTGGAACTTGCTTTATGAGTCAAGCTGACCTTGAATTCACAGAGATCCGCCTGCCTCTGACTCCCAAGCGGTGGTGTTAAAGGCAATGTGTCACCATGTCTAGCAAGCCCCTGGAGCTCAATCTACTTTCCATTGTCCGTGTTGAATACATTCACTGCTGAAGGACCTCTTTCAGTTAATGTTTTCTTACCCAAACCGACTTCCCTTCTAGGCTCATTTTAAAAAGCCACATCACCGGTGGAGAATGTAGTTCAGTTGGTAGAAGGCTTGGCTAGCATGTATAAAGTCCTAGGCTCTATTCCTAGCACCGCATGAACTGGGTGTGAGGGTGTATAATCCCAGCACTCAGTGAGGCAGCAAATCAGTTCAAAGTTCAGCTACAGAGCAAGTTCGAGGTCAGTGTGGACTATACAGAGACCTTAAAAAAACAGTTATTTACTAGCCAACCGCCACCTATCACTGCTACCCTCCCATAGTTCTAATCCTAGACCAAGCCATAGAGTGCTGACAGCCCAAGGTCAATACAGCTGCTGACTCACTCTCTCTCCACTGAGGTCCTCGACCAGGCCTGTGTTATCTGTGGCAGGGACTGCTATCATCTCAACGATCCCTATACTTCTGAGTCCTCCCCACTGCGGCTGCAGAAGCACCTATGTCTGATAACATTTCCGTCTTCCACCCAAACCCTTCCTAGCTCCCAGAGCCTGCAAGCCCCTTTCCTAATACCATGGAAGCCACCTCCCAAAGGCTCCTTGCCCTGCTTTCTTCTGCCAGCTCGTGATGACTTTCCAGAACCATGCCATACATTACAAGGATGTATTCCCTTGCCCCATCTACAAATTCCAGTGTGGGCTCTGACGCTAAGGCTGATGGGGGGTTATGCACCTGGGCCAAGATCCGGTACCAGCCACACCTTCACAGTTGAGTTCATGGGCCCTGTGCCCTATGCTGCCTACACACCTGGGTTTCCCCTCAAGACTGCCCAACATTGACAGTAGAAGCCTGGCTCCGTTTTAGCAAAATAAATGGCTCTCCTAATCTTGTCTGCAGCTAGAGAGGGTAGCTGGGGCTGGGGGACTCAGCGCTGAAATTCCAAGGCTCTTACCAGCTCAATTTGACATCATGCCCAGGTTGTACCAGGAACAGGAGTCCTAAGCATGCCTGAAGTTTTGTCTAAACAACAGAGCCCTGGGTACGAGGCGGCTCCAGCCACAGCCCCCAGCCAGGAACTCAAGCGTTGAGTTTGGCCTCTGTCTCCTGTCAACCCTGCTAGAAACCAGGACTCCTCCACAGGGCCACAGCAGGTGGGATGAGGAGGAAGGATGACGGAGCTCTTTCTCTGCAGCTGTCAATTAAGGAGGAGTTTAAAAGGCATTGTGTTATTCCACTTATGAGAGGAATGTTGCCAGGAGCCTTGATTGCTTACTGGCTCTCAGCTCTGCTGTTGCTGAAGCCAGGACCACAGAGGGAAAATCAGCCAGCTCTGACCATTCCTCCCTGGCAGCCCATCCACCCGCCCCTCATCGCATCATGCCCTTTTCTCTTGATCTTCTTCACCTCTCAGGATGTGCCTGAACCCACCCAACCCCTGACAGGCAACAGGAGAGCCATGTGAGCCATGAGATTTGAATAGACAGGCACCCAAGCCCACACAGCTTTGCTCAGAATCCTAGGACTGAGCAGATGGATAAAACACCTAAAACTGGACTGTTTTTTTTTTCTTTGAGTTTTGCTTGTTTTGAAAATCTCTGTGTGTGTGTGTGTGTGTGTGTGTGTGTTTGTGTGTGTTTTTGTGTGTGTGTGTGTGTGTGTGTGTGTGTGTGTGTGTGTGTGTGTGTGTAGGGGGAGGCTACAAACGCAGGTGTATAAATCTCACAGTTCACAGGCAGGAGCCACAGAAGGGCCGCAGGCATTGGTTCTAGACTTCCAGCGTGTTTGAGACAGTGTCTCCCGTTCACTGTATGCCAAGCTAGCTGACCCTGGATTTCTTTCTGTTTCTTAGGGGGTAGGTGTGTTCATGGTATGGTCTCACTATGTAGACCAGCCTTACACTTGTGGATACGTTCCTCCTTGGCCTCCAAAATGCCAGGATTACACAGGTACAACACCATAGCCAGCCAGTCAGCTTGAAGCCTGTGTCTTCAGAGCCCCTCGTGTACCTTCACCCATCTGTCCCCAGATCACCACAGGTTTGCTCCCCTGGAATGTATGACCCTTACCACAGAGAGGCCCAAGAGGGCCAGGGTAGCTGATGGTTGTGTGCACGGCTCAGGAGTTGATGGGTCCTAAGCTGTGTGTACTGGACAGTATTACTTACCCTCTCTGGGCCTATTGTACTAAGAACACATGCTTCCCAGCTCTGACATGCTGGGCTCTGCATTCTCTGACCCTCCTAGGCAATGGTAAGGCCTGGCTCAGGCCCATCCTGTGGTAGTTAAATTCATGGTCCACTTTGATTTTGCCCTCATTCAACACCACACAGTTCTTGTTGCCTTTCTCTCCCCTTTTCTCTCCCCTGAGGACTGGGCAGGGCACCTCACGCATTCTAGGTAAGTGCCCTACCACAGAGTGACATCTCCCTAGACCTCATTGTCCTTTTCTTTTCTTTCCTTTTCTTTTCTTTCCTTTTCTTTCCTTTCCTTTCCTTCCTTTCCTTCTTTCCTTTCCTTTCCTTCTTTCCTTTCTTTCTTTTCTTTTCTTTTCTTTTCTTTTCAGATAGGCTCTCAGTCAGTTGCTCAAACTGTCCTTGAATTCACCCTGTAACCCAGACTGGATTTGAACGTGAGGTCCTCCTGCTTCAACCTCTGAAGCAGGTGGGTTTGCCCTGCTACCAGGCCCAGCCAGCTCTCTCAGGTCATTTGGCTGCTCCCTGGGTCATATGCTCCCGGCCTCTAGGTGCATACAGAAGCAAGGTTGTGTATAACCAGAGTCTGTGTGTTGGCCTAAGGTTCACACGGATGTACCAGGATCTCCTTCTAATACCGGCACTGCAGGACCGAAGAGCACCCAGCAGCAGCCTGAAGTTGAGCGTCCACACCCCTCAGCCACTTCTCATCCCATACTCCTGCCGTTGCCCAACACATAGATCTGAACCTGCACCTAAGGCCTTTCCAGTGGGATATTTTCTACATCCCGATGGACACTCAGAGGCCCTAGTGCCCAGGGATGACAGAAATTCCTTCTTGCAAACAGCCTTGACCATCAGCCAAGTGCCTTCTGGGTCTGGTGGGCAAAGTGTGGAGGGAGTTGTCTTTTAATTTAGCTGCTTTTCTGTTTCTTTATTCTTCCTTGTGACTCATTATCTTGCGAGGTTTTTAATAACTGAACAGGCCTGGAACATTCCTTCTCTGTTTCTCCCACATGGGTTTCTACTCCCCCCACACCACGGAGGAGGGCAGCTAGAGCCCCAAGCTGGCGCTGGTCTGGGTGTCTCCCACTATAGCTGGCTCACGGCCCAGGGCAGGAACTGGAAGAGAGGGTCCTGGAGCCTCTGGGAAATGAGATTTACATCAGAAAAGAAGGTCTGTCTGCCAGCACTTCCGCCCCCACCCTGCACATTTGTGTACATATGCACACACATGAACATACACACGTCTACACCCACGAATTCTCAGCCAGCAATACCCAAGTCACCATATACCATGAGGGGACAGGTTTCTGAGGTCTCAGAGGACGAGGAATGCCTATGTCTACAGCACACTAAACCAGGCATTTTCCTGTAAATCATCATGATATCAAGGACACACCCACTCGGAGACAGGATATTACTTACATGGTTTGAAAAAGTAGGCTTATGCACCCCCAATGGCTGCTATGGGACATCCCCCGCATCTCTAGACCACTTCTCAAACCATCCAGCTGATTTCATGCTTGGGCAGGGGATGGGAAATGTTGGAGTTAGGACCACAGAAGCCCGTGTGGGGACAGAGGCACCCATGTGGAAGTTAGTCCTCCACTGAGGGGCTCAGGCCAGGCATGATGCTGATTGGGTTCTGCTATGACGTGAAAATGAACTGGCCCTGTCTCACCAGACATGGCATTGGGCCAAACATGAGACTCTGAGGTGTGGCTGAGTCGTCCTATACAGAAGGACCCAGAAGTGTGAGCCCAAGAGGTCAGGCCTGTGCCCAGCACAACCAGAACCAGGCCAGAGAAGTTAGTGGGTGACTTCAGCAAGTGGGGGAAGCTACAGACGAAAGCAGAGCCTGGTTCAAAGGTCCCAATCCTGGGACGAGAGCTT
This sequence comes from Rattus rattus, assembly GCF_011064425.1. NCBI lineage: Eukaryota > Metazoa > Chordata > Mammalia > Rodentia > Muridae > Rattus > Rattus rattus. The sequence continues at coordinate 107,967,407 of NC_046159.1, forward strand.
GACCAGCCTCGGCTTTGGGAAGTGGACTTCTAGCAAGGCCTTGGAGCACAGCCGAAGCTACTAATGGCTACTAGCTACCTAGTCAAGGCTAAGGTAGGAAGTCAGTGAGTCAACCTGGTCTACAGCAAGACTGTATCTCAGAAAAAGAAAGGAAGGAAGGAGAGAAAGAGAGAGGGGAAGAAAGGAGGGAGACAGACAGACAGACAGAGACAGAGCATATGTATACAAGCCCATATCCAGAGTCAAGACTGGTCTCAAAAGTCACTCATTAGCCATCTGACCATGAAAGATACCTCTTCTCCCCACAACTTAGTTCTGCCATCTACAATGTAACAACTGATCTATTTATCTTTATTTTGAGACAGGGTCTCATGTACCCCAAGCTGGCCTAGAATTTGCCATGTAGCAGAGAATGACCTTGAATTTCTGATCCTCCTGTCTCCACCTTCTAAGTGCCAGGATGACAGGCATGTGCCACCATGCCCAGTCTATGTGAGGCTAGGGATCACACCTGGGGCCTCTCACACGCTAGGCAAGCAAACCGAGCCACATCTCCAGCTCTGGTTCCCATTGATTATGAGATTCTTGGTGGTGCCAGCTTTGATCTCTTCATCATTTTAATACATCCAACGCCATCTTAGAGTCACTAGTTGGAACGTGATGGCAGAGTCGTCAGTGCTTACAGTTACTGTCAGCGGTTAAGAGCACTGACTGCTCTTCCAGAGGTCCTGAGTTCAAATCCCAGCAACCACATGGTGGCTCACAACCATCTGTAATGGGATCTGATGTCCTCTTCTGGTGTGTCTGAAGGCAGCTACAGTGTTTATTTAAATAAATCTTTTTTTTTAATTTTTAAAAAAGATTGTTACCCTTATTAAAAAATTACAGAATCAGGTCTGGTGAGATGGCTTGGAGACTGAAGGCACTGGGTGTTCCAAATTTAATTCCCATCACATACTTGGCAGCTCATAACTGTCTATAACTCCAATTCCAGGGGATCTGAGACCCTCTTCTGGCCTCTGTAGGCATCAGGCGTGCAGGAGGTGCATGTATACAGAGGCAGGCAAAACACTCAGACACATAAAATAAAATAAATCTTAACTCGACGTTACGTATTTGCAAGAAAACCCGCACTTTCAGAAAGCATGGCACTGTTCATAACGGCATGAAGAATACCACATTAAACACGTGACATAAGTCTGTGTGAAATGGTGGTGCACACCTTTAATCCCAGCACTCAGGAAGCAGAGGGAGGTGGATCTCTATGAGTTCAAGGCCAGCCTGGTCTACATAGGGACTTCAGGACAGCCCGGGCTCTATACAAAGAAACCCTTTGTGAAAAACCGATAGATAGATAGATAGATAGATAGATAGATAGATAGATAGATAGATAGACAGACAGACAGACAGACAGACAGACAGACAATGTAGATATGGGATTCTGACATCCATGCCTAATTAAATGTAAAAGAAATGTTTCTTCATGTATAAAGTAAACTGACAATTGGGGTCACTAGCAAATACAGAAACACTTCGGATATTAAAGAGGATAGGTGAGCACCCCAGGAGCGACACAGCAGTACTTAATCTTTTCTTTTTTTAATAATTTTTATTTTAGCTTTTTAAAGACAGCCTCCGTATTGGCCCGACTGACCTGAAACTATCTTCGTAGACAAGGCTAACCTTGAACTCATGGGATTCCTCTTTGTCTTCCAACTGCTGGTATTAAAGGCACGTGCCACCACATGCAGTTTAAAAACTTAGTATTGCGTGTGTGTACACATGATGTGTGAGGGAGAGACGTGATGCCAAGGCACTCGTGTGAAGAACAGAGGACAACTTCGTAAAGTCAGTTCTCTTCTACCCTTCTGTGAGCTCCAGGGGTCAAACTGAGCTCACAAGTCCGGCTTGTGTGCAAGCAACTACCTTTTCCTGCCAGGCCATCTCTGCAGCCCTCACTCTGTCAATGTTATAAAGTAAGCCACATCTTACAGTTGGTGACAATCTAGAGTCAATGTGATGTAATTAGGACTGTATGTGCCTCATAGGCTTCTAGGGGAAACCTAGCATGTTCAAGAGCCCCGGTTTAGTCCCCAGCACGGGTTTCCTGGCGGGGCTTGTTGAATGGGATGCCCCTGAGACATCCAGGTGGAACTTTCTGATGAGAGGGTAGAAATGAGCCTAACGCATCCAGGAGTCAGGGAAGTGAAGGAAGGGCAGGAAGGAGACCAGGAGCCAGGCCAGTTCCTGCCAATGAGCCTGTGTCACCCCTATTTAGTATCTGAGGTCATTCTGCACTTGTTACTCACCCGGCTGAGCGGCAAGGCAGGACCACTCCGTGCATCCTCGCCATTTCGTATTTGTGGCATGACGCGCTTCCGCTTGGGCACCACCTTCTTCATAGAGGCCGCACCTCCGGGCTCATTTTCCCTTCACAGTGGCCCCGCCATTCACTCTGCCATAGCGATGACGGAACAAAACTCAATAGAAAACCAAATGATTCAAGAGGAAAGACGCCGGCTCCGTGCGCACACCAGAGGAGGAAGATAGAGAAACAAAAGGGAGATAAGACAGGACGTCGAGCAGGCCAAGGGCAGGGAGAAGAAAGAGCTCCGAGTACGACTGTGACACCAGATGGCCACTCTCTCCTTTGATTTGTGTCCCCATCCACGAGTCCTTCCCTGCCCAGGAAACCCAACCTACTTAGCTTTCCTGGTTCCAGTTTTCATACCCGAGACAACGTCTGAAGGGATGAAGAGAGTCCTGAACTCCACTCAGTCTCTGGCTGAATGGTCTGGAGCCAAACCCTTCACCTTGCTGCCGTGGCTTGCTCTCTCCCTCATAACTGGCAGCTTCTAAACCTGTTTCCTTTGGGAGGGGGTGTTCCTCCGCTGTTCGGGAGAACTGACTGCAGGACCAAATTCACATCTTGGATGTTTTGTGAGCACTCTTTTATCTGTAGATCTCTTCTCTAGCTCCATCTCTGGTCCCCTTTCCTCTGCCCTTGCCCTTGCTCTAAGCCCCAGGAGCCAGGCCCCTGATCTGCATCACAGAGTGGGTCTCAATTGAGAGATGTGTATTTGCTAGCTGCCCAAGTCAGTGGCAAGGCTACTCAGTACTCGGTCCAGAACCCCATACCCCCTAGATGTTTCATATTTGTTGAACGACTTGGGTACCACCCTCTTCGGGGGTAGAAGCCTCATCTCCTGACTCATTTGCTTTGCCCAGTGGCCATTCACTGATGACAGAGCAAACAGACCTGTAACCTTTTGTCCCTCACCCTATGACCCACAGGTCTGGCTGTCACTCCCAGGCATAGGGCCTGAGAAGCATGGGTCTGTGCTGGGAAAATAGTGTCTGTTAGCTACTGTGAGAGTCCCCAGACATCAAAGAGATCATGTGGCAGAATTAGCACTGGGACGGACAGCAACATCAGGAAGTCCACAGACAGACTTAGGAAGTGAGATATTTTAACCTAACATTTTTCAGGGATCCAAGGGGGAGTGTGGGAAGGAAGTATGGGAACGAAGCTCCAGCCAAGGCCCTCAGTGCATGCCAGAGGAAGCCCTTGAAGGGAATGGTGGGCATTTAGTGCTTAGTGACTCCCGATCTGTGCCCTAAATAAATAAATGCACCCTGGCTCGGTACTTAGGAGCACCGGCGGTTCTTCCAGAGTGCCCAGATTTGATTCCCAACACCCACATGGCAGCTCACAACCATCTGTCACTCTAGTTCTGACGCCGTCGTCTGGCCTCTTCAGGTACCAGGCACGCACAAGGTGCACATACATACATGCAGACAAACCCTCATAAACATAAAATATAAATAAATAAGCATTAGGCAAGTGTTATTCAGAAGGGAAAGCTCTCAGGAAAACCCAGGAAAAAGACAGGAAAAGCAGCACAGGTCTCAGAAATGTGTGCATCCGTGACTTTTCTCGTTGCTGGGCAAAACAGACTGACTCACGGTTCAGAGGAACACAGTTGGCCATGGTGGGGAAGCATGATGGCGGCTTGGATCCTGTGTCTAACCAGGAATCAGAGGAAGGGGAATGTCAGTGTTGGGCTGGCTTTTTTCTATCTTCCTTTTTCAGTTAGCCCAGGAGATTCAAGACTGTCCACCATAAGGGTGGGTCTTCCATCCTCAGGTAAACCTCTCTTCAAAGACCCTCACGGACAGGTGCACACAAAGCTATGCTTGCTGTGCCCTTGGTGTTTCTTCATCCAAGTGAGTTGACAATCAAAACCGACCTTTGCCATCGAACTCCTGGATGAGTGGAGGACAAAGGAAGGCAATGTACAGTTGGGCTCAGGGAGTTAAACCCTGGGGAAAGTTGGTTGTCATTGTTGTTTTGGTTTGTTTTATTTTTTTAGCTTAAAAAATTATTTTTAATACACATAAAATAATCCATAAGCAGGATATTTTGCCTATAATCTATGTCTGTGTACTTCATGTATACCTGGTGCCCACAGGAGCCAGAAGAGAGTTTTGGATGACCCGGAACGGAGTTACAGATGGTTGTAAGCCACACACCATGTAGGTGCTAGAAATTTAACCTGGTCTTCTGGAAGATCAGGCCATACTCCTGACCACTAAACCATGTCTCCAACCTGAAAGCTGATGTGTTATGGCCCTTGGTAAGTATTTGACCAATGGTTTATCCATTGTCTTTTGTTTTATGGGGGTTCACTCTCTCCCTCTTCCCCTCCCCCTGTGTGAGAGCACATGTGTGCAGTTGTACGTGTATAAGCAAATGCATGTATGTGCTCACCTTTGTTCATGTTCACACGTGTGCATGTGTGTGTAGACCAGAGGACAACCCTAGGTGCCACGCCTCAGACACCATTCACCTCGCCTTTTGAGATGCAGTCTTTCATTGGCCTGAGGCTCACCAAGAAGGCTAGGGGAGCTGACCAGTGATTCCCCCAGGGACCTGCCTATCTCTGCCTCCCCAGTTCTCGGATTGCAAATACACACATTGAGACTGGGTTTTCGTCTTACATGAGTTCTGGGGAACTGAATTCAAGTCTTCATGCTAGTACAGCAAGCACATTCAGTGGCTGACTTCATTATCTCTGGTTTACCTAACTCTGAATTCTCGACCTCATCCAGCCTGTCTGGGTTTCTTGGGTCAAAGATGTGCCTGCTCCTGGGGCTGGGGGGCATCCTTCTATTTATCTTCCTTCTGTCCACACGATCCATGGAACTGGAGCATGGATCTGACTGGTCAGAATACCTGTCACCTGTCATACAAACCCTAACCATCATCTGGGTTTTGCTTCATTATTTGCACACACACCCCACCCCCCCAAGAATATTATTGCACTGAGAGGCTTGAGTGAGCAACAGCCTTTCTCTGAAAGGAAATCTTGGTCTGTTTTTAGGACAACTGGATTGACTTGGAGACGCAGATGGCTTTCTTTGAATCGTGGTCCTAAGCGGGGCTCTGAACTGGTACCGGGAGTCAGGAGCACTGCCGAGTGGAGCCGCTGGCCCCGGATGCCACTGATCCTGCTCACGAGCTTGTGAGCGAGCTGGTTCCAAGGTCAGCAGCTGGACCCCGCTGTGTTTTCAGAACATAAGTTGACCCCTGGCATCAGCAAATAGCACCAGAGTTTTAATCAGAGAGCAGGAACTAAATAAATAAATAAGAAAGCAGTGACAGCTGCCTGCTATCAGTCTAATTAAAAAAAAATACACAAGTCACCATAGTCAGCTTTCTGCTGCATCCTGGGTCCCCCTCCACGTATATGCAAGCCATGGGTCACCTGCTTAGGGATTCAGGTCACTGTCCTGGGAGCATGGCCTCAAGTCCAGAGACAATGTCCAGACCCTTGAGGGTAAGTTACTTAGAGGGGTGTGGCCACAGAGGAGGCTCATTTTGCTAATGCCCCCTTCTCCAATCACCCTACTTTCCCTTTTAAGTAGGTCTCTACATTAGTAACCCCCAACTGTTTGTCAGGGAAGTGATATATCTGTGTGTGCAGGTGCACACGTGTATGGGACATACACAAGTGGGGATCAGAAGACAAAGAAGGTCAAACTGGTGGGCCAGGGAACCTCAAGGTCTCACCTATCTTTATCTCCCTAAAGCAGGGATTACTCACTCCCCTGGCTCTTAAAAAATATTTATTTCTCTTTATGTATATGAGTGATCTGTCTTCCCAAACACCCAGAAGACGGAATCAGATCCCACCACAGATGGTTCTAAGCCACCACGTAGGTGCTGGGACTCGAACTCAGAACATTTGGAAGAGCAGCCAGTGTTCTTAACCGCAGAATCATTTTAACATGAGTTCTAGAGGCTGAGTTCAGGGCCTCATGATTAAAGACAAGGGCTTCACTACCTGAGATATCTTCCCCAGCCCCACTGACCTAACTCTTTACAAAGGAATCCTTGAATGCGTGTCTTTCATTGCTCTTGTCTTTCCTCCCTCCATAGAGTTTCATTAACACCTTCTTAGAAAAGCTTAATTTGCATGACCCAAAACAGCACACAGAGCATGGCTCTCCTCTGTGGTTTCACAGCATCCATCTCTGTTTTCCAGGGGAGTAGCTAGAACTCAGGGTCTTACACGGGGGTTGGCAAATGATCTGCTACAAGCTGCAGCCCCAGCCCTAAGTTCGATTATTATGTTTTTCTCTTGTTATCTGTTCCTGCCCCAAGCCTTACCCCCTTGTCCTGCACATACAGCCATACTCTGAGGACAGACACTGTCTGGTTCACTGTCATCCCCTGTGCTGCTTGGACAATGTCAGGCACACAGCAAGTATTCAGTCAATATTTACTGAATGAATGAAGTGTTACTTCTTCCAGGCAGAGAGGACCCATCTACCTTACAATTAGAACTACGTGAACTGCTCTTTCCAGTAAAGGGTGGGGTAGAGGGTGTTCCTAGTCACTCTTGTCACGAAGTCCCCAGCAGGCTAGCATCTTTGAGCCATGCCCTCAGTGAAGGTTTCTGAGAACTAGATCGTTTATCTTTGAAGTAACTATAAATAGTATTTTTATCCCTTCTTAGATGAGAAAAACAAAACAACAAAACCGGGGTTTCAAGAAGGAGCTTGAATTGATTCTAGTACTTGGGAAGTGGAGGCACGAGGATCAGGAGTTCAAGGCCAACCTTGGCTTTATCTCAAGCCTGGGTTACACGAGTCCCTGCTTTTAAAAATACAAACAATAGCACAGCAGCAGCACACTTACGAGTTCGCTGGCTCATAGCTGATGCATCTGTTTGATTTTAAAGCTTTCCTGTGACTAAGAACCTTTTTCCTGGGACGAAACTCAAGCAATAGAATCAGCCCTACTTAAAAGTGCCCCGACCCCTAAAGACCTTGTGCCCTTTCCCTTCCCCAGAGCCCAGGCTACCTGCGAAAACCACCAGCTGTCCCTCCCAGCAGTGACAGTCATCCCCAACCCCGAGTTTCTGGAGCCTGGGAGATGGGAAGGGAGAGCAGACTCCAACACTCAGAAATAACTTACCTAAGCAATGTTTGCACATACCTCTGCTCGGCCAAGGGGCTGAGCCCTTTTCCCTGAACTGAACCGTGATAGTCATCGCCTGAATCATCACAGTTACCTAAGGAAACGTCAGCCCGGCACAGCTGGACTCCTGAAGCCTAGGCAGCAAGCCTCAGGACAATGGGGCAGGGTTTCCGGCATGGGAGGGCAATGGGGGAGGGGGGGAGGCAGGGCTTGTGCTGGCCATAGAAAGCCAGAACTCTGAGGCAGGGGCAGAGGGGGAGCCCCAGGGACGTGGGAGGGAAACCCTAAGACCCTGGAGCTGAGGATTCACTGTGTGTCTCAGACAAGTTCCTTTCTCTTCTGGGATAACTTTGTCTCCTCCTCAAAGGTGTGGGCCCATCCTACACCCAATCCCCCAGGGCCTGGAGGAGATGGGCAAGGAAAAAGAAGACAAAAGCCGTTCAAAATGGAAAGCTTTGGTAAAGCCATGTTTCCAGCCTTAGGAAGCACTCTCTGTCCCGTACTTGGAAATAATGCCTCATCTTAACCTGGACAGCATCCATAAAGAAGATGCGCTATGCTTCACCAAGGACACAGACGCTAATATGGATAAATGGCTTATTCTATGCTTCGCTGCCTTACCACTCTCTGTCCAGATACCCTACACCCAATCACCTCACCATCAGACAGAGGCCAAAGCCCTACAACAAACCTTTCTGTGGGGTGTGGCAATGGTGCTGTTTACAAGAGCCTCTTTAGTCCCATCTAGACCTCATCCAACATGAGCATGTCGGTGAATGTGAGAGATGGGGACTTGAGTGGTTCCTCCCACCCCTGCTTTATGCAATCTCTAGTTTCTTGGGCCCGTTCTCTGAGTCAGGGGAGAACAGGTGATTGAGAGATGTGAGTTTCAGGCTCAGGGGTGCTGTGCCCTGGCAAATGCAACCACCATTTGTCAGAGAATATGAACAAAGGTGTCCGTGACAGCAGCACCTCCTCAAGTTCTGGTGGGGATGCTGAGACAGAACAACTTTCCACTGGAGACATTCTCCACCTGGCTCCACCTGGCTCCACCTGGCTCCACCTGGCTCCATCTGGCTCCACCTGGCTCCATCTGGCTCCATCTGGCTCCAGCTGGCTCCATCTGCCTCCACCTGGCTCCATCTGGCTCCAGCTGGCTCCAGCTGGCTCCAGCTGGCTCCAGCTGGCTCCAGCTGGCTCCACCTGGCTCCACCTGGCTCCAGCTGGCTCCACCTGGCTCCATCTGGCTCCACCTGGCTCCATCTGGCTCCATCTGGCTCCATCTGGCTCTATCCAGCACCAGGACCTTACTCAGGGTGAATACCCTTGAGATGGGACACCAGGATGCTAGGATCTTTTCCATACCTGTCCCCCTCTTTGTACCATCTACTTAACCACACCATTTATCTTAGAACCTTCTACTAAGCTTATCAGCCCAAGAGGCCCCAAAAGCCCATAGAAAGTCTAACCGTCAACCGCAAAAGAGTAGCACATCGCCACCTTGTAGAACATCTCCCTCCCCCAAAGAACCTCCGCAAGGACCACTGCCAGACAAGTTTTTCATTTGAACAGGACACTTAACAGCATCCAGTTCCAAGGTCCAACTGACTTTTCTAGATGTCACTCTGGAACCCCAGCAGACCCTATGAGGTTCCTGTCAACGCTATTTTTGTCAGTGTGTCTGGGAAAACTGACTGAATTTCCTTTTATCTGGAAGCGAGCCCAACTCTGAAGTTGGGTGGATGTAGCCACGCTTCCGCACCCAAGTTTCCGCAGGTTTGAAAACAAGGCTTGGGTGTTGCAGAGAACAGCTGTGCTAACAAGCACGGCTCTTATCGGTCCATGCCTAGTCCTGCCGGGGTGTCCTGGAGAGCCAGGGCAGTGACTAAAGAGTGGACAGCCACACCCAACGACAGAGCCCAGGGGGTGGCAAGGAGAGCAACCAGAGCAGGAGGGGGACTGGTTCTGAAGAGGAGCCCCTGAGGAAACCTCAGAAATGACCAGAAGAGTCAGTTCCCCAGTGGAACAGTGCCACTGTCTGGAGTTTCTGGAGTTGCCCTCGAAAACACAGTGTAACAGTCCCCTCTCCATACACACACAACCAACATTTTGTAAAATCTATTTCCTCTTTTAAGAATGCAAAAGGGTGTTTGAGGCCAGCCTGGATAGCCAGGGCTATACGAAGAAGCCCTGCCTTGAAAAACTAAAACCAAAAAAAAGAAGGAAGGAAGAGGAGGAAGAGGGAGAGGGAGAGGAGGGGGAAGAGGAGGAGGAAGAAGAAGAGGGAGAAGGGGAGGAGGAGGAGGAGGAGGAGGAGGAGGGGGAGGAGGAGGAGGAGGAGGAGGAGGAGGAGGAGGAGGAGGAGGAGGAGGAGGAGAGAGGAGGAGGAGGAGAGGAGGAGGAGGAGGAGGAGGAGGAGGAAGAAGAAGAAGAAGAAGAAGAAGAAGAAGAAGAAGAAGAAGAAGAAGAAGAAGAAGAAGAAGAAGAAGAAGAAGAAGAAGAAGAAGAAGAAGAACAACAACAACAACAACAACAACAACAACAACAGCAACGACAACAGGGGGATGAGTCATGACTCAGCAGATAAAGGCACTAGCCACCAAAGCCTAATCATGGTGGAAGGAGAGAACCCACTTCCACAAGTTGTCCTCACTCCTCCTTCCGGGAGGCCCAGTCATGTCTCTCCTGGTTAGCCTAATCTCTCCCCATATCTTTCTGTTACTCTTTGTCCCCAAGAGAGTAGGAAGGAGAAGAACTTTAACCCTGTTTGACAAAGGACTTGACAATGGCAAATCATCAGCAAACATTCCCAGGGCTTAAGGAGTCCTTGAGGAAGAGATTTCTGACCCTGAAGGCGCCGATGTGTAGGTTAATAGTCAGACAGATCTCTCCGCAGCTGCAGAGAACAAATGAGTTAATAGCTAAAATGTGCTTAGACAGCTGGGAATGTCTCAACTGAGAGAGCTTACCTAGCACACCCAAAGCCCCAGGACCACATGGACAGGGCAGAGCGGCATGTGCCTATGACGTCAACACTGCAGAGCTGGAAGCAAAAAGATCTTCCTTAGCTAGATAGCCAGTTCAAGGCCAGCCTGGATACAAAAAACCCTATCTCTATTAAGGAGGAGATAGATAGATAGATAGATAGATAGATAGATAGATAGATAGATAGATGATAGATTATAGCTAGCTAGCTAGATGATAGATAGATAGATAGATAGATAGATAGATAGATGATAGATTATAGCTAGCTAGCTAGATGATAGATAGATAGATAGATAGATAGATAGATAGATAGATAGATAGATGATAGATTATAGCTAGCTAGATAGATGATTGATAGATAGATGATAGATTATAGCTAGCTAGCTAGATGATTGATAGATAGATGATAGATTATAGCTAGCTAGCTAGATGATAGATTATAGCTAGCTAGATAGATGATAGATAGATAGATAGATGATAGATTATAGATAGATAGATAGATGATTGATAGATAGATGATAGATTATAGCTAGATAGATAGATGATAGATAGATAGATAGATAGATAGATAGATAGACAGACAGACAGATGATAGATGATAAAATTTGCTTAGAATCAATCGGTGGGAGGGGAGGATTGTGGGAGAGGGTGACCAGAAAAGGGGCAGTGAGCAGGATGTAAAGTGAATATATAAAATAAAAAACATTAAAATAAAAAATCGTCATATCCGGAATTATAGCCATCACCTGTAAATCCTTGCTTATAACATTATTTTCATTACCAAGACATTGGTATGTATGTATGTGTCAACAGATTAATAACAATCAAAAGAGTCTTTGTTTTGAGGAAGAAAAATTGTTGGGGTTTGGACGATAGAGGATGGTTTCTAGATTTCAGAAATGATCTAAGACCTTGGCCCTGTGCTTGAGAAATGACCAGTAACCAAGCCCAGAGTAGACAGAGGCTTGGGCAGGTCGATTAACTGGCCCTGCACACCCTCTAGTCAACCTCTGTGGCCCCAATAGAACACAGGGACCTGGGTAAGTCTAAGGGACACGGACAGTCTCAGATAAGCCACCGCAAGCTTCTATGAGCCTCCTTGGCTAAGTCGGGCTGGAGTTCCCTCACTGAAAGTCACATGTACAAGCCAAGGGACTTTCCAAGGAGGCTGGTAGAGAGGATCTGGGAAAGGCCCCTCCACCAGGGAGAAAAGAGGGGTTTCTAAAGTCTGAGTGAGGAACTGGCAGGGACAGAGTGCCTGGCAGCCCCAGAGCAAGGATGTCACCAAACAGAGGTCTCCTAGGTTAGGTCTAAGTGATTGCTGCTGAGTGATTGATGTGGCCTGACCCTCAGTCCCACACCTCCAGGAATATCTAAACTTGTCCCAGGGCTTTGGGGTCAATCTGTTTTTAGAGGTTGTAACAAAGTATCCGTAGACCCCTAAGCAGGGCAGTGGCAGGCACAGACAGTCCCCACTAGAAGCAGGTCATGCTCAGATCCGAGGAAGCTGTCAATGACCTTCAGTTCAGGCCAAACTGGGCTGGTCAGGAGAAAGCAACAGAGGAGTCAGAAGTAGAAGGAAACTTTCTGGAAGATCTGACCAAGTATGAGGAAAGCTGGACACTGGGATGTGCAGAGGTGTGCTGGCTGGCTTCCAGCGAGAGGAGTGTGCGAGAAGCCTGAAAAGAGCGAACCAAACTCCTTACACATAAATATCTGTCTTGCCACTATTGCCACCGGGTCTTAGAGCCTGGATTCAGGGGTGTGTGAGGGGTGAGCGCCCAGCAGCTTCCTTTGATCTCTCTCCTTATCTGCCCTGAAGGAGTGTGAGGCCCAGGACTCCCAGCTCAGCCCCTTCCCCAGCTGGGCCAAAACTATAAATAATACAATCTGCCCTCCCACTTCAGAAGGACTTTGGTGGTAAAAACACAGTCCTAACCTGTACCAGCCTCTGCCTCCCCCAGGCCCTGGGGATTAGGCTGTAAGGGGCTCCCACATTCCTTTGGACCACCTTTCCTCTGGACCCTGTCTGCAGTTTCTCCAGCTTCTATGGGCCAGAGCCAGAGGTTGCCAAGTCTCCCAGGGAAGGCAGTGCAGCTTTTCAGCCAGAGAAATGAGGAAGTGAAATAGTTTCTCTCCAGGAACCTCAGGCCTTCCTCTCAGACAAGCCCTTTCCCACACTACCTCTGAGTCAACCTCAGTGCCCCAAGCCGGGAAGAATGATCCTCGTGGCCCAGCAGCTTGTACTCGCAGCTCCAAGGTGGGAAGAGCCAACCAACAGTGGCACAAGATCCTTTCCACCCACGGCTCTGTCCCTAATTTCAAAATGGAAGGGTTCATGTTCCTGGGCTGGGCCTTTTATCCTCATAGCCTGTACTTGGCATAGTCTTTGTCAAGAAACTTCAGAAAAAGGACTGTTCTGGAAGACTCCACTCTCCACAAGATGCTTCTCTTTTCTTCTCATTTATTAAAAACAGTTCTTATCCTAGGACCAGAGCTGAGCCAGGAATCGGATTCCCTGAGTCTGACCCGTTCCGCTCCCCGAATCAGTAGCCACGTGGGTACACCTGCAAACATGGCACCCGTAGCCCAGTAGGGACAGACGGTAGGCTGAGCTCTGGCTGGGCTAGACACTCTGCCACCCTGCCAAAGGCCCCTTTCCTCCGGGATCTCAGATAACTTGCAGAGACACTGGCCAGTTCTGCAGTCAAGGAGCTATCCCTCTTGAAAGGCTTCCAGCAAATGTTTCCTTCATGGAGGAGATAAGCAACGGTCGCTGATAAGGAGGGGCCAGCCGCCTAGGTTCCAGGCAACCCCAGAGCACCAGGGAAGAATTCTCTGAATTCAGTGCCATTTTGTCGGTGACACAGACTTGCCCCTTGATTTTGAGATGGATCCAATTCCTAGAAACAGCCCCCCAAGAGTAGTTCAAATATAAAAATAAGTAAGGGTCAGAGACACAGCTCAGTGGTAATAGCTGATACTGCTTTTGCGGGGAACCCTGCTTGGTTTCCCAGCATTCACATCTCAGCTCGCAACTGTCTGTAACTCCAGTTCTTGGGGATCTGATGCTCTCTGCAGTCGCTGATGCGCGTGGTACACATACACACATGCAGGCAGACACCCGTACACACGCAAATTTTAAAATTCTTTAAAATCTTAATAAAATACATCCATGTATAATGGGTTTGTTGTTATTCTTTTACATGAAAAAAATGTAAATGTTTTAATTTTAATGTTTCCCCCTTCAGCTCTCTGTTAGGCATGGTGATCGTGCTGAAGTCATGGGTATGAGTCCTGAGTGTACTTAACCACTGAGCTACCTCTCCAACCCCCAATAAACAAGCTTGAGTGTATTTTACTCAATATAACATATCTAAGAAGTAAATAACATATTTTAATTAAACAAAGTTATGTTCTAAAACAAAACAGAACTTTGAGAAGGGCGAGATTGTTTGCTCACCTGCAAGTCTGTGGTCAGAGGCCTCCTGCCTTCCACGCACGCTTCTGTCCAAGTTAAGGAAATTCTCCTGCCTTCCCATGTGTGCCTCTGCATTCAGCCTCTTGTGACTCGTGTTTTATTCGAAGAATACAAGGGAACCAGGTGTGGTCATTCATGTCTATAATCCCAACACTTGAGAGGCTGAGACAGGAGGATTGTCACAAATTCCAGGCCAGCCTGGGTTATCTAGTGAGCTCTAGGCCAGCCAGAACTGCACAGCAAACTTGTTTGAACGAACATGAGAGAAATCCCTCATTGTGCAAACTTATACCTGAAAAGAAATACTTGAGAACACTTTCAGGCAATTCTAGGTACCCTTCTCTGATACCACGTCGAAACTCAACAAGAGAACATGTCTTATGTGTAGGAAGGGCAGAGGGCGTGGTCCTGGGGACTTTATGCTCTTGTGTGATTCCGTTCCTGTGGAGACACAAACATTCATCTCAGACAGGGAACAAACAGCAGGCCAAAGTCAGAATACCACCAAGGTTCAATTTGGTGAATCAGTGAATTTTACTGGGGTTTCTTATAGACACGTGGGTGAGAGGTTACTTACAGGGGAGAAATGGCTCAAAAACAGCTGCAGCTCACTCCAGCATGGCTGATCACGTACAGAAGCTGGAAACCTGTGCACAGCCCACAGGCAGCTTGACCGGTGGGAGAGCCCCTTCCAAGCAACTCGCAGCTGATCTCTGACTCTTCTAGTTAGCTTGACTAATCCTGGTTAGTGTCCACTTAACACACTACTACTACTACTACTACTACTACTACTACTACTACTACTACTACTACTACTACTGCTACTATTACTACTACTACTATTACTACTACTACTACCACCTCTATTACTACTACTACTACTACTACTGCTGCTACTATTACTACTACTATTACTACTACTACTACCACCTCTATTACTACTACTACTACTACCTCTATACTACTACTACTACTATTACTACTCTATTTACTACTACTACTACTACTCTTACTACTACTACTATTGCCTCTATTACTACTACTACTACTACTACTATTACTACTATTACGACTACTAGTACTACTTAAGTGTGTGTGTGTGTGTATAAATGTTGCTTAATTGGGCTGGTGGTATAGCTTAGAGTACTTGCCTTGAATGCTTCACCTTGGGTTAAAAAAAGGTGGGGGGCAGAGAAATGCAAAAGAAATACTGTATATATTTATTTATTTATTTATTTATTTATTTATTTATTACTAGATGTAATACTAGTGTCATTACATCTCTAGCCATCTCTCTAGCCATCCATCTGTCCTCTCTATGCTTGTGCATTTGGCCCATCTGCAATGGCAGGGGAAGGGGACTGTCTAAGGAAAGCGTGTATAAGCAACGAGCTATGGACCACTTATAAAGCTGGTGGCTGCACTTGAGAAAAGGGGCCACCAGCCACCGGGGGTGGAGGAGGCTGACTGGGGAGGCAGGGTGAAGGCCTGCACCACGAAGATGAGAAGCTGACAGAAAGTCATGGTTTATGCAGGAAAACAATAGCGTATAAAGAAGGTTACAGTGTAGAGTGAAATAAAGGGACTATTCAGAACAGGTGGACAGGGTTACGGGAACCCGCAAGACATGGCACAAAAGAGCACAGCAACAGTCACAGCCAGGAGCCATCTGCCCCAGCCTGAGGTGGGAGGAGAAACTGGAGGTGAAGATCTCTCAGAAGACCTGACTGGACCACAGGTGGCTCCGGGAGAAGAGCCAGTGGACCATGTGTTCTAATCTCACCCTCCTCTTGGGTCTTATAGCCCATTAACAGAGCCCAGCAAGAAGACAGAAGGTGGCTTCCTTCGCAAGCTCATCAAAGAAAGAGTTGTTATGAGAAGTTGCTTCTAGAAAGTCAGAATGCTCTCTGGGATGGGTATCCGAGATAAATCAAGGCTGGGGGTTCCTCAGAGACTGAACCACCAACCAAAGAGAGTATGTAGGCTGGACATAGGCTCCCTGCACATATGTAGCAGATGTGCAACTAGGTCTTGATGTGGGTCCCCCAACAACTGGAGCATGGGTCATCTATCCCTAAAGCTGTTAGCTGTCTGTGGATCCTGTTCTCCTAACTGGGCTGCCTTGTCTGCCTCAGTGGGAGAGGATGAGCCTAGCCCTGCAGAGACTGGATGTGCCAGGGTGGGGGGATACCCAGGGGACCTCCACCCTCTCAGAGGAGAAGGGAATGAGGGACGGGGGGAGACTAGGAGGACTGAGAAGAGGGGGGGCAGTGATTGGAATGTAAAAGTGAATGAATGAATGAATGAATGAATAAATAAACAAATAAATAAATGAAAAATCAACCAAGGCAATGCATCTTGCTACAGAAGCTGTCAGTATATTCTTTACCTTTAGGCATTCATGAAGAAAGGATTTTCTCTTGAGATTTTTTTTTTAATTTTCTTTTAATTTTGAAATTAGAATTATATCACTTTTCTGAGATTCCCTTTCCTCCCTCCAAACCCTCCCATATACTTCTCCCTGCTCCCTTTCATGCCCATATATATATATATATATATATATATATATATATATATATATTTCACATACATGTATATTCAGAAATATGTTCTTCTCAGTTTATATATACTGCTACACACATACATATACATATATATTAACAGAGTTTCTGTATCGCAGGATGGCCTCTAATTCTCTTACTAGCCCCCTTTCCTTCTTTGAGACAGAGTCTCAAGTTGTCTGATAAGTTGCGATTCTCCTGCTTCAGGCTCCTGAGTGATGGGATTGAAGACATGCGCCCCCACACCAGGCAAGAATGTTTTTGAAGAAGCATTGAAAAGTATTCATTTTATTGAGCCTTTGCCATGGCTCTTTTTCTTTCTTTTCTGTTTTTTTGTTTTTATTTTTTTGAGACAGGTTTTCTCTGTAGCCCTGGGAACTCGGTCTGTAGGTGTGTACACCAGACTGGCCTTGAACTCACAGAAATCCCTCTCTCTGTGTCCTGAGTGCTAGGACTAAAGGTTTACACCACCACTGCCCAACTTGCTCCTTGCATTTTTAGGCTGAAGCAAGAGCTGTGCATGTATTTCTAGTTCATGCTAATGTATGGTCGTTGTCTCAACTTCAAACACTAGTTTTTAAGTTACAAGAGTCATTCAATATTTTTGTTTCTTTGAAAGGAGGACTGATAAACCATGGCTGTCCAGACTTGAGGAATCTTGTGGTTACTTGCTTGAAAATGAACAGATAAGTCTGTCACTTCAAGGAAAACAAATGATAGTCTGTTGCCAATTACAAACTTTCAGTTGTAGCTAGTAGTGGATGCCTTTAATCCCAGCATTGGGAAGGCAGAGGCAGGCGAATCTCTAAGAGTCTGAGGCTAGCCCAGTCTACAGAGCTAGTTCCAGGACAGCCAACACTACACAAAGAAGCCTTGTGTTGAAAAACAAAACAAATAAAGAAAAAGCCAACCAAACAATGAATAAATAAAATTCCAGCTTTAAAGACATAATTAGAAATTTGCAAAACTTCTGCAGTTCTATGTCTGTCAATACTGAAAGGGTGCTCTGACAGGAACGGTTCAGGTGGGAATGAAAGCGAGTTTTGACATTGTGTGAGGTGGACTCACACTTGGGACATTTTATAATTCATGGTCAGTATTTTTCAAATGACTGATATAAGAGATTATGGAATCCTGAACAGATAAAAGATCCCTTCAACATATAAGAGACATTAATGTAGTCGATTGGGGCAGACTATGAAAAGTTCACAGATAGGTATTCAGACATCACATGCCAGGATATCTCTTGGAAAGGACCATTTGAATGTTGGATGTGGAGGCATATACTTGTTATTATAATCCTGAAGTGGCAGAAGAAGAAGGATTGTGAACTTGAAGCCAGCCTGGGCTACATAAGAACTCATTTCAAAAGACAAGCTAAAACCCAAACCACAAGTAAACCAAAGCAAAAAGACTGTCTGCAAGAGCCCGGAATGACACTGAGGCTCGGTGCTAGAGAGCCCTCCTGAGACAAGCTCTACAGATGCTTTAGAGTTAAACCTGTGCCTGTGAAGGAAGCTCCTCAAGACTCAGGAAGTGAACAACTCACTAGCTTTAGGAATTCCTTGAAACTGACCAGATTCCCTGGGTCCCTCTCTCCTCACATTTTTATAAACAGCTTGACAGATACTCTCAAGTAAACCAGGCAGCCTGTACAAGGCAGGGCTTGGTCTCCATGCAAAATATTGTAAAAAGTCAGAAACAAGGATACGCTTAAAAATAACAAATGAATAGCCATGTATGGGAAGACCCTTTGGGGCTCCTTCTCATCCTCTACCGGAAGGAAAACGGTTTTCAGAATTTGTTGATACTCCCCTGCTTTTCAGTATATTTTCAGTGTGAATGTACACATCTCTAAACAAGTTTCGGTTTTGTCTGTTTTGGAGACAGGGTCTCACTATGTAGCCTTGTTTGGCCTAGAATGTGCTATGTACAGCAGACTGGCCTTGAACTCACAGAGATCCCCTGCCTCTGCTTCCAGAGTGCTACAATTAAAAGTGTGTACCACTATACCCAGTTAAGCTTTTTTTTTTTCTTTTCACCAACGTTCTTGTCAGGATAGGTAGGTTTTGCTATAGTGACCAATCCATCAAAATGAGACAGGATTCTGTGACCATTGGGCAACTCTGTACAACACGTCTAGGCTACTTCTAGACTTCATCCAAAGCTATTATGTAACATACATACATATATGGTTTCTAAAGTCACCATCATTTCTAGGGAACCTCCTGAACACAGAGCCTGAGCACCAGAGCTTGGCAAGTGGGGCTACAGATCTGGTCTATTGCTCACTGATAATGGAGTGCAGACAACTGGCACGTGCTGGGGCAGTAAGAAGCTGGGAGCTAGTCCCTCTCCATCCATTCAAGTGGAAGAGGCATGCACAGAACAAGCAATCAAACGGCCAGTAGATCCCAGCTTGTCATATGAAACATGAAGCACAATGATACTAGAGCCAGGGTGTCTAAGGGACATATCTCTTCTACCATGTCCCCATTTCCTAGACTAAGATTCACGGGATGATAGCTAACAAGGAAAAAGGTGAGAGAAGAGGAAGAAGAGAGAGAGAAAAATAGTGTAAAGATCTGGGCAATGCAGAGGTCATGGGGTCATACCATCTTCTCAGGTGGCCTCTGCCAGCCCTGGTCAGCCAAGCCTTGTTAGGGACAGATCCTGCTACTCTCTAGGGTCTTAGCCTTCTCTGCTGCTCACTGGGGTCCTCCCCTCTGCCTCTGGTCTCCTCTCCATGGTTCGCACGACACTCGAGATCTAACAGAGCCTCGTAGAGGCCTCTGAATGACTCAGGCTGATACTCGAGGATTGGAGGCCAATCATGAACAACAAAGCCTCCAAACGTCCTAGTTAGGAACATCAACAGGTCTCTGACAGGAAAGTGAAAAGCAGTAGGCAGCATATCACCTGAAATGCAGGGGCACTCAGGCAAAGCAAGTGTCACTTTGTAAGGGCCAGACAGATGTAGGCTCCAGTGTCCAGAGCCTCTGAGTACACCTCTCCATAATTTATAACTCCAAATTCCTGCAAATAGTTTCATAATCATATCTAATAGTCAATGGCATTCCCATGTAACAGTCCATACAGACACAAACCTACATCGGCACACACACCAAACATCTCTCTCTCTCTCTCTCTCTCTCTCTCTCTAACACAGGGTGTCACATATCCCAGAATGGTCTCAAACTCAAACCTTGGAGTCCTTTGGCTCCACCTTCTGAATGATAAGATTAGAGATGTCTGCCGCCATGATCAGTCTGTGCAGTGCTGGGAATTGGAGCGAGGGTTTGTGCCTGCTAGCCAAGCATTCTACCAACTAAGGTACAACCCCGGCCTGACAACCCTTCTGACTCAGCAGTAGGATGACCCCTCTGACTGGGGTGGAGATCTAAGATACTAGTTGGGCAGGTAAATGACCATTTGGTTAAGGGACCACCTCTGAGGATGACAGGTTCTTCTTAAACCAAGATAAACAAATTAGAGGCAAAGGCAGACAGCAACTAACTGTACTTCCTCAGAAAAGATTGCACTGACCTGGAGCTTGAAGAGTGTGGGGCACCTGTATGAGCATTATACACACGTTCATATATCACACACATGCATGTATGTAACAACACTTGTGTATCCCATGTTCAGAAACAAAAATCTTTTGGTCCTGACTCTTACCTGGAAAAGAGCAAGTACAGGAAGAGTGAGTCTGGGGTCTGACTTACCTGTTGATCAGCCATGTTGGAGAGAGGAAAGATGAACAGAGATGGAAAAGTAAGACGTTTCCTTAGCAAGCAATATACCTACCATGTTCGCCAAAATCAAATAAATGAATCAACCCACCATGTCTCACATCCATTGCCAGCCCCTGTACTGACTGCCCCATAGCAAATGCTGTCTGTCTCGGGCTTATGACCTTAGCATAACCACCTCAACCAGCTGAGAGAGGGTCCCCCTGGGATCCTGTCCCTATTCAATAGACAGGCACCTCCCTTTTCTTCAGACACCAGCCCCCTCTGAGTTGTGCTTAGATAAACTCTCCAAGCTGTTGTTTTAACCCATTCCTGCTCGACACCTACTTACCCAATGAGTACAGCAGCCCCTTCACACATGTGTTATGTTCAGCTGCAAATGCCACTGGGTAAAAGAGGGTATCAGGGTGGCATCAGTTAGGAGCAGCATGACTCATTACATTCCCTCTGGGAAGAGACCTCCAAGCCCCTTCTCTAGCTCAGGCCCAGGAGGAGTAGCAAATGTTGTTCTACCAATGCCACACGTCCACCAGAATCCACGTCTGCTGGAGAGCCACACGTCACGCTCAATGCCATCTCTGTTATGAGGTTCTTCCTGAAAAGCCCCTGTGTTATGGATCCCAGCTTCGGCTAGGGTTTCAATACAAGGTCCCCATTCATTCAAGGCTCACCATTCTTGGCCACACAGGCTGCTGGCTGCCTGAGGGAAGCTGCCTGGGTGCAGAGTGATCTTCCCACTTGGCATCTAAAGAGGCAAGAGCAAGCTGACTGAAATCTCTCTCTTCACCCCAGTGGCCTTCTGGGAAATCCTGGCAATCTATGCCAGTCAGCCGGTCTCTGAAGAGAGTCCATATATCTCTTCAAGGATCTCTGTCAGTCTCCAAGCTCCTGAGTAACATAATGTCAATGGCTAGATCCACAAAGCACACAGAAGAAACTTTTTATCCTCTAATAAGTTAGAGGCAGAGGTGGGGGGTGGGAGGAGAAAGTGTTGGTTCAAAGATACTTAGATCTGAGGATAGAAGGGAAAGTTGGTTCTGAGGAAAGGGGCAGCTGGAAAGTGCTTGCTTGCTTCCTTCCTTGCTTTCTTGCTTGTCTGCTTGTGTGGTAGTAGGGATAGATCCCAAAGTCTTACACAAGTGTCCTGCCAGTGAGCTATACTCTTAGTCCAGATAAGTAGTTGAGCTCAAGTAGGCTACTTTGGCAGTCTATTTATGCTCCCAAAAGAAGCCCACACTGGTACATCAGATCTCAGATCTCAAAGGTACGTTAGAACCATCTAGAAGGTTTATTAACACAGTTCTGAGCCCATACAAGGAATGGCTTTATGACCCTAATGCCTCTATTGAGAAGAGGGGGAATGTAAGAACTACAGATGCATGACTCCTGGGAAACAGTGTCTTCCAGACACAACAGGATGCTCATGTGAACTCAGAAAGACAGTGATGAGCACACACAAGACCTACACAAGTTCAAACCAGGTAAAGTCTAAACACTGAAAGGGGGAAGTGGGCATGGAGTCCCTCCCCTAATCAGGAAATGATTTGCAATTGATACCTGCTGGGAAATGGAAAAATCTGTTTTCTCTAATGTAGTGTCCAGGACAGACCCCATAGGCTCAAAGTAGTTGGCAAACAAAACAAAACAAAACAAAACAAACAAACAAACAAAAAAACCTCTGTTCTTTTAGTGGGGTTTTGTTTAGTTCTTTTTTTGTTTTACCCTATTGGTTTTCCTTTGTGTTTTATTGTTTTGTTTTCAGGGAAAAAAGAGGAGGAAGCTGGGTAAGCAGGAAGGAGAGAAGTGGTTGGGAGTGGTTGAGGGGGGTGAAAGAATATGATCAATTATGGACTCATTAGTGCTGGGCTGGAGCCTGGCCGTCTACATCCCTGACAAATAGTCGAGGAATCTCACTTTTTGAACCACTGGAGTAGAGTCCCCTCCAGAACTTCAAGGGTTGTACACTGTTTAAGACAACTAAGTCATATCTAGTATATTCCCAAAGACAGTTTCAAAACAAAGATGAGGTAGACCAGATGGCACAGGGAGGCCTGCAAGAAACTAACAGCTGATAGAACATATCCTAGAGCTGTGGGACCCTGAAACATCATATCTCCGTGAAGATAAAAAAAAAAGTGGGCTGGGACCCACGTGGTGAACACAGACAACCCAGGATGCCCTTGGCTTCATGAAAGCGATGTCTCTGTGGTCATGGGATTTTACTCGGGACTTCCATAGGCTCCTGGCTCCATGTGATTGCCTTGGGAAGAACTCAGATGAGCTGCACATGAGAACATAGCAGAGAAAGTTGGCAGACTTTACTGTAGATGAGAGCAGAGAACATGCTCCAGGGAGAGACTGGACAATGGCTAAAGGTGACTACTGTGACAATCTCAGCCCACGTAGCCTTTATCAATCTCTAAAGTCTCTGGAAGAGGCAGCCTTTCCTGGGTATTTTTTCCTGTCCAGGTGGTTGAGAAGCACATTTGGACTGACTCTTCCAGAAGGGGAAAATGGGATGCCTTTGATCTTTATCCTAAAGCCTGCTTTTAGGAGGTAATCCTGTAGGTGTTAGTACTCTTGAAGCCAGCTTTGGATAGTTATTTATTAATGACCCTACAGGCAGTTGGAATGTCACATTTCCTGAAGGGCCAGCAATACGATTCAGCCCTCTGACTAGTAGGCAGAGCCCTGCTGTCCCTCCTCGAAGGTACAGGCTGTTGAGGGGAAGGTCCAATTGGTATCCTGCCTCAGTACTAACAGCAAGCATCATTAGCCTTGTAGAGCTGGCTATGCCTGTCTTGCATCTGATACAAATGATGAGAATGAAAGGAAACTGATCAAGAGGTTTAGGGAACGAACCTAAAAAAAGTGAACTGCTTTACTCATTAGCCTTGCCAACCAGTTCTGTTTTGAGCAGAAGCCAAAAATACCCTCAGTCCTATCAGTAGCTGGCCAGAGATCAGAAATACCAAAATCTGTAAAGGCACTGGCTTGTGTCCTGGTGTCTAGCATTTATCTTTCTTCTTTTACAATCCTTCCCTGGAACCCTTCGAAGATACAAGGGCACTACTTACTTGCTTTCTCTAGAGCTCTCTCCTACCATAAAGCTCCTTTCCAAAATCCACCTTTCTGTTGCCAATGATATTAATTCAAGTCTGCAAGACAAAGAACTTGTAAGCCACTGGTTTGGAGTGGCTTTGGTGGCCACTGATTGGTACCTTAGCTCTCCAAGTTCTGCCCACCGCAGGCCTCACATAAAAACAGCTCATATAAGGTGTTCTTGCAACCTCATATAAGGATAAGGTAAGGAGGGATCTTCCCACCCTTTATCCAATTTAACATGAATAACTCACACCCTTCATTTCATATTGACCTTAACCATAAATCATGCTATCAGAGCTCCCATGGCAGCGCCTCACTGAGGATGCCCCTGCATGTCTAGATACGTGCTCTCCACCTTGGCTACATGGTTTCACTCCAGAATAAAATCTCTTCTCACTTCCTTTGTCATCTCTGATTCTAGCTCTGACTTCTCTGAAGTTCTGGTCTCTGTCTCCTAATGCCTTCCCAAGCTCCTCACCTATGCCTCACAGTGAGTACAACCCATTAGGACTAGAGGTGGAGGACAGGACAGAAGAAGAGAGACTTCCTTGAGTGTCTGTCATACTAAGGTGTTTATTCCACTTGGTCATTTTAAGATCTGTCATGTGGGAGGATTGCTTTCCCCGTATCACAGATGAGAAGAGAGAGAGGTCCAAAGGTTTGTCACTTGCAGAAAACACAAACAATTAACAGGATGACAAGCAGCAGAGAGTTCCAAGGCTGAGTGGGCCTGACACCAGGGCAGCAAGAGAGACTCAAGCAGGACGACAGATGGATGATCAACAGAAAGGAGTCAGGAGTACAGAAAATTTGAGAATGGGATAAATGAACACAGCAAGGGTCAGCCGTGAGCTGCCCTAGACCTCTGGTCCAGAGTCGGTGGTCAGAGGGTGCCACTTTCCAAGGCAAGACTAAGCTTGTGTTTAAATATCATCAGCAAGAGAGAGCAAGAAGCCCAGAGTAGGCCTTCCTCCCACGCAGGTCATGGCAAAGAGGGATGTGATTTCACAGGTGATAGTGGGATCATCACTGTCAACCTCTCCCCTAAAGATGACCCATGAGCTGCAGTCCATTCTGCTTTTTCTTACCTTCCCCAGGAAAAGATCGCCACATCCCCACTCCGAAGACCCAGTTTTCTGCAGAGAAAGGAGGAGAAAGGGCAGAGGAAATGTCGATTAAGTAGTAACAGAGAGGACCTCAAACATTTGTCCAGACTTCAGGAACCCCCGAGAGTCCCAAATGTCACTTCGCCTCAAGATATCT
The DNA here is from genome assembly GCF_011064425.1 of Rattus rattus. Lineage (NCBI taxonomy): Eukaryota > Metazoa > Chordata > Mammalia > Rodentia > Muridae > Rattus > Rattus rattus. Next base: position 107,992,040 of record NC_046159.1, read on the forward strand.
TTTTGTTTTTGTGACAGAGTCTCATATAACTCAAGCTAGTCTTGAACCCTATGCAGCCAAGGATGGCATTGGACTCTGATCCTCCTGCCTCCACTGTTGGAAAATCCCACCCCCAAGCCCACTTTCAATGCCTAATGACAGCAGGCCAAGTCATCATCGGTTGCTAAAATGTCAGACTTTTCCTCTGTCACCAGAGATTCTCCTTACATGTATGTACTGTATATCCCCTTATAAAATGACACTGCCTCCTCGTCCAGCTCCTTTCCGCCTTCTGGTCTCTCTCAGAGACTGTCTCTGCATAGCCTATCCCCCCAATAAACCTCCTGTGTGTCCACTGCTTAAATCCTAACATCTACCTCCTGGGATTCCAGGCGTGCACTACCACAGTTGGTATTGTGTAGTGTTTGGGGTTAAACTCCGGATCTTGTGTGGGTTACTTTCTGAACCTGAGACCTTAACGGAGGAATCTGTGGGTCCTCGCCTGTCTTCATTCCTTATTTTCTCTTGTTCAGCATCCACTCTGCCTGCCATAGGTGACTTCTCGTGGGGCGGGAGTGTCACTGTCCAGTGCAAATGTCCCTGAGTAAGAAAGACCAGGAGAATCACGAACAAGGCCCATCACCCTTCCAGTATACGGAAGTATCATTTTACCTGGCAGCAAGAGCATGGGCTACACAGGGAGATTCCTATTTTTTTTTTTTTCAGCTCTGATGCAAGCTTTAATGGAGCGGGCAGCCAGCCAGAGCCAGCCTAGAGAAGAAAGCTGCTGTTCCCATCCACCAGAGCTGTGGGGTGGAGACAGAGTGGTGGGAGAGATGCTGTATGAAGGAGGCTCTTTGGAAATTCCTTACATTTTTTTGCCCTTTGTCTCTGGGCATTGAGATGGAGAGTCGCGGTTGACTCTGTTCCAGTTTCCCATCTCTCCTTTGCATTCAAAAGGCAGATCCTAACTGAGCGCCGAAGAATCGCCTGGCTCCCTTTTCATCTCAGTGGTGACGCAGTGGCGGGGCTGGCTGTGAGGCAGGCTTTCTTCTGGTCTTGTGTTCCTGAGTTTCCCTTTCGAGGCTACTAGGGCCTGGTTCACAAGCTCAGTGATGCAAATGTGGTGCCTTCGTCCGAAATGGTTGGTCCGATCTACACCCCGGTAGTGGGGAGCGCAGAGGGACCCGGATGAAAGGTGGGCACTAGGCACTGCGATATGAGGACTGGTCCATGTGCTTAGACACCATAGCTAAGTTTCACTAGGAGGTTGGCCAGATGCTGGGGATGGAATCCTGTGAGAGAGTATGTGTTCTTCCCGTGTGTGGTCGGTTCTGGGTTCAACACCTGGCACCCAGGGAAAGGGTGGAGAAAGGAGTCAGAGGAGTCCTAGGAACATCTATAGGCAGTAAGGCTTTTTTATCAGAGTTGTGAACAAGGGTCACTCTATTACTGGTATAAAACCCACGTCCTTTTCCTCCTGTGAACTGTTCACCAACCCTCCACCACAAGCCACTTTTCACCCGAGCCAGCCGGTTCCTAAGCCAACCCAGGGGCATGCATAACTCATCCCAGCACCCCGGGCTGTCAGTTGAGAAGAATCCTAGAAGTTGTCTAGACAACTCTGCATCTCAGAGGAGGCTGGAGCTCAGTGGGTATGTCACATACCCCCTCCCCCACACGGTCCACAAAGCCATGCTATGCTAGCAGCCTGTCTTTCCTCTTCCACCCCTCCCCCACCCTGATCTGAAGAGCTGGGATTTTTCGTTATTTTACTACACTTGGGCCATCCTGTCCCTTTTGTCACCAAATTATGACATCCCCATCTTCCCAAAGTGGTAGACAGCATCACAGAAAATGGGGAGAAATTTACCTCCCAAAACTCCCACCGGAAAGGTAAAAGGTCACCGTCCTTTGAAGGGACATCTGTGAGTGAGTTTGCCAGGCCTGCAATCACTCAGTACAGGACCTCGGGGGCGGGGTCCCATCACCCCCGAGCTCCAGCTTCCACCTCTGAATGGAGAGAGTTGACTTGAAGACCCTTATGCTTCTTCACAGCTGACATCCCAGGGTGCAAGTATGAGCTACACATCCATAGCTCCCCCACCCCCTCCCTCCTTCGGTGCTGGCCCTGCAGAGCGTTCCCTGTGACGAGCATCCAGCTCCTAGCTGTTTATGGTTCAACCCTGTTGGGCAGCTATAGAATGATAACCACAGGCAGGTGACAGCTAGTCTTCAGTACAGTATCTCTTAGCCACACTGGCCACAGCTTTTCTGGGGAATTCTCTTCCATGAATTCTTTAGTCTCACTCATAAATGGGCCCAGAAGCAGCTCAGGGGCCATTTTAAAATTGTCACAGAGAAAAACAATAGGGCAGACAGACTGTAAATCTTAGCAGATGCTGGGAGGAAAGAGATAGATAAGAATTAAAAAGAGAAATGCCTTTGAATTAGACTATAAAACACCAGACAGCGGCAGGGGTGGTGGCACACACCTTTGATCCCAGAAATCAGAAGGCAGAGGCAGATGGATCTCTCTGAATTCCAGGCCAGTATGGTCTACTTAGTAAGTTCCAGGTCCACCAGGGCTACATAAGAGACCCTGTCTTAAAGTAAACGAACAAATAAACTGGGAGTGGTAGCATCTGCCAGGGATCCCAGAGTTCAGGAGGCAGAGGAAGGTGGATCTCTGCAAGTTCGAAGCCAGCCTGTCCTACATAATGAGTTTCAAGATATAGTGAGGGCTACATAGTGAGACCTTGCCTCAAAAAAAAAAAAAAAAAAAAAAAAAAAAAAAGGAAAAAAAGGAGGGAGAGAGAGAATAACTGAAAGAAAAATGAATTTTAAAAAAGAAGGGAACCAGATTTAGTCATGAAGATCAGCAAGAAGTGTAAAAAAAAAAAAGTGGGAGACATCAGAGAGAAAAATGAAAAAGCTCAGGGTATCAGAACAAGTGTGTTTAGGATTTTGGCTGGTATACACAGAATGAATGGGCAGCCAGGCACAGTGGTTCACACCTTAATCCCAGCACTCAGGGAGCAGAGGCAGTAGATCTCTGAGTTCGAAGTCATCCTGGTCTACAGGTTCAAGGACAACACAGAAACCCTGTCCAAAAAAAGGAAGGAAGGGGGGAGGGAGGGGGGAGGGAGGAGGAGGGAGAGAGGAAGAAGGAGGAGGAGGAGGAAGAGGAAGAGGGAGAGGGAGGGAGAGGGAGAGGGAGGGAGAGGGAGAGGGAGAGGGAGGGAGAGGGGAGAGGAGGAAGATGACTCTTTGAAAAATCAGACAGGCTTAGCAGCAAAGTTCTGCCTTCTTGGCCAGTAAGCTATTGATGCAGCTTCACCCCGAACTCTGGCAGATCCTGTTGTCATGTGCACTACATACAGGATAGGTTTGCCACTCATCAAGGTCTTTGGTTACCATTTGTGAAATTGAAACATTGGGGGGGGGGGCGTCAATTCATAGAGTACTGATTTAAGACTAGAACATTATCAGCGGTTGGGGATTTAGCTCAGTGGTAGAGCATTTGCCTGGGGCGCAAGGCCCTGGGTTGGTCCCCAGCTCGGGGGGAAAAAAAAAAAATTAAAAAAAAAAAGACTAGAACATTATCATCTGTCAATTCCTTCAGACCCTCCCAGGAGGATGCCTCTTCCCCTAACACCCACTCCAAAGACACTTCTCTCTCTCTCCTCAAGTGGTAAAGATCACCCACTAGTCTCCTGGGTCCTTTCCACCCAATGTGCCCCTCTCCAGCCCAGCCTTGCAGTGGAAGGGGAGTGAAGCTAGAGAAGAATCTGTGGAAATTCGAGGCTTTCATCTCTTAAACAAATAGCAAATTCCTCTGGGTTGCCGCTGCTGCTGGAATTAAACAATGATGTGTTCAGGGAGGCTCCAAGGCGTTACCTTAGCAACGCCCAGGCTGTTTTCAGGCAAGATCTAGTTAAAGAGGAAAGAGAACAAAAATAATCAAGGGACAGTCCTGGCTGGGGTCCAGGGACGAGGGTCTTTGGCTGAGTATTTGTGTTTTGTGTTCTGCTGGGTTTGTGGCCCTTCTTTTGCTAAGCTTCCTCTGGCTCCCCTGATGTGTGCACGCCTGTGAGGCCGGCTCCCTGGAATACTAATACGGACTGAGGAAGGAGAGGGACAGACGTCACAGGTTGTACGGCCTACGCAGAGGTGACTTGCATGAAGCCTGCCAGGCTGGGTGCTTGAAAGCATAAAGGTCACAAGCCAAAGACAAGCGAAGATCCCTCCAGTCTTCCCCAAAGAGACTGATGGGCCTTTGATGGAGGCCCAGATGGGAGCGACACATAGACTCCTGCTGCCCACAGCATGGGCCATGGCACAAAAGGACCAGTGGCTCTCAGGAGCCCCATAGAAATGCAGTATGCCCCAGCACCCTGGGTGGCATTTTTGCTGTTAATTCAGAAGCTAGAGTGACTGATGGGCGTTGTAGTTCACAGCTGTAGTCCTTGGGAGACTGAGGCACCTGGCTCGTTACAAATCCAAGTCAATGAGGGCTAAACACTGGGCCAAGCAAACTTCTCTCTCCTTCCACCATGTGATTCCTGTGCAGAACTGAGCTCAGGTTGTAGGCTTGGTAGCCCGGTATCTTTAACCTTGACACATCTCTTTGGCATGACATTTGTTACTTTTTCTTTCTTCCTTTCTTTCTTCTTTCTTTCTTTCTTTCTTTCTTTCTTTCTTCCTTCCTTCCTTCCTTCCTTTCTTTCTTTCTTTCTTTCTTCCTTTCTATTTTTTTTTGAGGTAGTGGGTTTTGTTGTTGTTTTGTTTTGTTTTTTGCTTGCTTGTTTTTGTTTGTTTTCTGAGACAGGGTTTCTCTTTGTAGCCCTAGCTGTCCTGGAACTCACTTTCTAGATCAGGCTGGCCTCAAACTCAGAGGAATCCACTTGCTTCCCTAGTACTGGGATTAAAGGAGCTACCATATAGTTTCTAGGAATTGAACCTGGGTCCTCTGCAAGAGCAATAAGCTCTCCTAAGCTTTGAGCTATCTCTCCAACCTCCTTTTAAATGTTTTAAAATGTTTTTAAGTTTTATTTTGTATATCTGAGTGTTTTGCCTACATGGTACATGTATGTACCATGTGAATGTATGTCCACCACTTGTGTACAGTGCCCAAGGAGACCAGAAGAGGGTGTCTGTTGAGGTTTGCCCTTTTGCTGACTACTGTAATGCTAAGTAACCCCCCAAGACCCGGTTGCCTCAGAGGTGAGAGAGTCTGCACATTCACCTTGGCCCCAAGTTATTTCTGATTGGTAAATAAAGATGCCAACAGCCAATAGCTGGGCAGAAGAGACATAGGTGGGGTTTAGGGAAAGGGACCATGAGGGAGAAAAAGGTTCAGGGGGAAGAAGGAGAAGCTGCCATAGGTTAGGGGGTCAAGAGAACATGGCCCTGAGGGCTGGCCAATTGGAGTTAAGAGCAGCCCATATTAATCATAGTAAGCAATAACTTGGGGTTATCAATAGGAAAGCAGATTCTAATGGCATAGAGGGTAGGCAGCTGCCCAGTTCTTGTTCTGTTTAAGGCTTATTATAAATATAAAGGTGGAGTGTGGTTTTTAGCTGGGAATTAAATGATCTAAGGCAGGGTAGGAACCCTGGATTGGGATTAAATAATTTCTACAACAGGTGTCAAATCCCCCTGGAACCTACAGACAGTCGTGAGCCGCCTGATGTGGGAGCTAAGTCCTCTGCAAGAGCAGTGAGTACTTACTATTCTTAACCACTAGGCCATCTCTCCAGCCCTCAACATCAGTGTTTTACGATACCCGTGACAATGATGTTACTAATAACCAAGGTGGCATTAGATACTGTTGTAAGCTGGATTGTATCTTCCTAGAGAAGCATGCAGCCAAGTCCTAACACCTCCCATCTCAGATGCATTTGGAAATAGGATCACTGTACAAACAAACAAACACACACACAGAAACACACATACACACACATACACACACACGTGTATATATCAGATATATACATATATGTGTATATACACATATACATATACATACATACAAGACACACACATACACACACACACACACGCACGCACACACACATATGCATGCACGCACACACACAAAAGTTAAGATGAGGTCATTAGTATCAGTTCCAATCTAATGACTGCTGTCCTTAGAAGAGGGACATTTGGACAAAGATACACAGGGAGGGAACCACGTAATGGCCAGACAGAGACTGGAGTAAAGGTGTTACAACCAAAGGATGTCAAAGAGTTGCTGCTAGCTGCCAGAAACTAGGAGAAAGGCTTTGGAGCCTGACTGAGGCCCCAGAAGGAAGAAGGTTTTGGGTCAGCACTAAGAAACAACAGACTTCAGCGGTTTGGAGCCTCCCGATTTCTGGCGCCTCTTATGGTGACTCCGTTAGGCTCCTGAGCAGCATGCTCCGGCCAGTGACCCATTCTGTAAGGGCAGAAGCACCCACCCGCTTTATAGACAAGGAGGCTCCATTAGCACTCTGTGAGGGCAGAGAGTCATGGCCCTCAGGCCACTGGTGGAGAGGTACTCAAAGCTAGGTCCTCCTAGCACCAGCCAGGCCTGCTGGAGTAGAAAAAGAGCTCACAGAGTGTTGAGGCCTGTGACTTTTGTCCCTTAGCACCCTGCCAAAGACACATGGTAAGAGGGAAAGCTAGTGTCACCAGGCTGCTCCCACGTGAGTTGAAGGACAATCATGTCATGATTCCCTATGGTTCAGAGGTGTCACCATCAGTGTGTGGTGACACAAGAGACACACCTTGCATAGACTCTACAAGTTCAGATTTGAGTTGTCAAGTGTTACCACCATAATGGCCCTTTCTCCAGAGTCCCCAGTCCCTGCTTTATTTTCTTGATAATATTTCTTTCATGCCATTCACAGTGTTCCTGCTTCGGGTCCGGTCACATGTACATCTCCTGCCTCCCATAACATAGCATGAATTCTGCTTCCTAGAACATGGCTGTATCGAGGCTTCAGTAAAAAAAAAAAAAGCAATGAGAAGGTTGAACACACAGCTCGGGGTAGAGCACTTTCTGAGAATGCCCCCACCTGTTTGCCAGAGATTGACCACATAGGATATTCAAGGCCAGGCTGAAGGAGCCCAGGTATGTGCAGAGGTAGACGACTTGCCACAGCTGGGTGAGGAAGGTTGAGAAGAGAGAGAAGGACATTCTATCCCTCTCCCCTCTCCAGCCTCGGCTCTGAGGATCCTCTTGGACCTTGCTGGGGGCAACATAAGGGAGCACTTCCAGAACTTCCCCCAAGGACTCTGGGGTGGTTTTCTGAAGGCCAGTAGGGGAAATGATGACAGGGAGGTGGAAGGAAAAGGTCACCAGGGGGGCTAGTCGAGAAAGTCACCAACACCAGTCCCCACCCTGGTGACTCTGGCTCTGAGCTTATCTTTCTGTCTTTTGTGTCCATGACGCAGAGTGATGCACTACACACACACACACACACACACACACACACACACACAGAGAGAGAGAGAGAGAGAGAGAGAGAGAGAGAGAGAGAGAGAGAGAGAGAGAGATCCAGGTGGGAAGAAGGACAACTCTGCCTTCTCCAATACAAAGGAGAAGGGATTCCTAGCCTCAGGAAACACAAGACATTGCCAGCTATACTATTGTGTCCCCCACCAGCTTCCTCCTCTACCCCTCACTACCCCTCACTACCCCTGCAGAGGTAACTCAACAGTTAGTTCCCTGAGGCCTCCTTTGAGTTTCACTTGGACACTGGTCTTTGTACAAACCCTGGCTTCCTGCCTGGATTCTTTGTTAGGCTCTAGCTGTTTCCTCTGCTTACAGACTCCTCCTCACTCACACCCATGTCTCCCCACGGTTAAGCAGGAGAGCCTGGAGGCTGATCCCTCTAGCACAGAGCCCCTGGGGCATCTAAGTTCTGTTTAAACTCTGCGGTATTCCCGACTTCACTATCTCCATGCTACAGCTGTTAAAGAATACACTGGCCAGGATGCCAACACCATGATACCCACAGTGAGCCCACTCAGGTTCCCAGAACCTAAAAGTGCTCCTTATAAAGTGAGCTTCTTCCTATCCTATGTTCTGTGCCTAGCGTCACATTGTGCGTGCTGTGAAGGGCATAAGGGGAAGGACCTAAATATGTCCTCCTGTCAGAAGCCAGATGTCAGTTAGAAGAAAGGAACCAGAGAGGTAGCACAGAAGTGTCCAGAAAAGAGTGTTGGTTAGGTCAGGATCAGTGACATCCAGCAGCATGGTGACCTTACCTCTGCCCAGAAGTCATGTGACAATACCTGTCCTGGGCCATATTTACAGCTATCTGAATTCTGTTCCAGGACTCTTTTGTCTGGATATCCAAATATGAGATGGGATGGCCATAGCCAGGAGAATGCAGGAACTGGTAGAAAGATACCACCAGGACAATTTGGGACCCATTGTATGTATTCCCTGGCTGTTCCTAGCAGAGACCAGCCTGAAAGCCTGTCCTCTTGCCAGCATTCTCTCCACTTCTACTCCTATGCATAGGGAGTCACTTCCCTAGGGAACCATATGGGTCCAGTTTCCGTCTCTGTCTTTCCCAACAAGAGCAGGCTACGGCACAGTGAATGAGGTTCTGGTTCATATGTCTCTGATCCTGGTGAGGGTTGGGAGCTAGGGCAAGAGGCTAATCTACGATCTAATCTAATAATCATCTTAACAGAGGATTGGGTGCAGGTCAGCTCAAGCAAATGGTTAGCACAAAGGCTGAAGCGCACCGGCCAGATGCCTTGGTATTTCAGCTCATTACTTGTGAGGGCCTGGAGACATTGGTTAACCTGAGTGCCTATGTCTCCTCCATGCTGTGCTGTTTGAAAATATTACAAAAATAGTCACCACCTCCCCATGATGTGATAAGGGTTACATAAATTAATCCATGTAAAGTGTCTAAAACAGTCTCTGCCTCATTTAATTCCTGCCACTCTGGAAAATACTGGACACAGGCAAACACAGAAGGCTCACGCCGGAAAACAGATGAGAATAATTTTGTGATCTGGGGAGTGGAAAAATGACTTAGAGTTTCCAAAGCACTTGCAGGAGTTAGAAAGGCTGAATAACAAAACAAAGTTTTATAGGTAAAATTTGCATCCTGGTGAAGGTATGGGAGATATGAAGGCCAGACGTACCCTAATATGAGTACGCAAGGGACTTTTGGAAATCAAAGAGGAGAGGGTCAACTTCTAGAAATTCTTGATGAAAATTCAAGGATGGGAACAGCTACAGAGCCTGCAAGGAAAGCTCTGTGGGGTGGGAGTGTGGGAGTGCTGAGAGGCACAAGGTGTGCCAGGTGACAAGCCTCTCTGAGCAGTTCCAGGTGCATGGTGACAGGAGGTGGTGGACATGACCCAGCTCTTTGGCTGCTGAGTATGCAAATAAAGAGAGTCTCCAGATTGTTATCTACCTTATTTTTTGAGACAGGATTTGCTGTTGGGAGCACAAAGGTCCTCCGGCTCACAGATAAGCCACAGGAGGAACTAGGAATGTTAAACACACAGAGTTGTCTCTTCAACAGGAGAGGTACACAACCTGTTTTTCCACCCAGAAGGCTGAGAATGGAGGTGCTCAATAGCCTGGTGTTATCTGCAGGGCCAGGGCATAGCAAGCTCCCACAGCAGGACTGGAGGAGGCTAATAGTCTAGGCAACCTTTGCATTATCCATATGACCAGAGGTTTCCCCAAACACCCACAACCAGGACCAGAGGTGACCAATAGTCCACATGACCATGCCAGATCCTCCCCTAGGCCATTAAGGTAATGCAGGCAGCCTATCTCTAGAGCCCATCTTCATAGAAGAAGTGATAGGCACTTTGAGAAATTTCAATGTAAGTATGACTTCTTGTGCACAGGGGAATTGTGTTACACCAGGAAACTTTTTTCTAACTATACTGTTCTTCAATACGACTGTAATAAACTGCTCAGGGCCAGACTCTAGACGTTCGAATCAACACTGGCTCACTAAGTTATCGTACTGGCTGGTTTTGTGTGTCAACTTGACGCAACTTAGAGTCATCAGAGAAGAAGGAGCCTCATGAGAAAGGCCTCCAGGAGATCCAGCTGTAAGGCGTTTTCTCAGTTAGTGATCGATGGCCGAGGGGACCCGCCCATGGTGGGTGGTGCCATCCCTCGGCTGATGATCCTGGTTCTATTATAAAGCAGCAGAAGCAAGCCAGTAAGCAGCACCCCTCCACGGCCTCTGTATCAGCTTCTGCCTCCGGGTTCTAGACATGCTTGAGTTCCTGTCCTGACTTCCTCCAATAACCACATACACCCTTTCCTCTTCAACTTGCTTTTTGGTCATGGTGTTTTGTAGCAGCAATAGAAACCCTAACTAAGACAATCATGTCGAATTGGATTTCCTTCTTACCTCACATGGAACATTGGTCTGTTGGCCCTGGTGGTTACAGAGAACTGCACAGTCCACACACACAAACACTCAAACATACGAACACACACACACACACACACATACACACACACATTCAAACACACATGTATGCACACATACACAATATGCAAACAATATGCACACACATATATACATACTTCAATGCACATGCATACACACATGCACACACTCAAACACACAGACAGGTTTTGTTTTGTTTTTAAAAGAATACATTTTAAAATGAGATAGAGAGGAAGGAAGGAAGGAAGGAAGGAAGGAAGGAAGGAAGGAAGGAAATAAAATCTCTCCCAGGTCTACAAGGGGCCTTGCAGGATGATAGCTAGTCTTACTTTATGTGGAGTTTGGACTTGGAGACTGTGAATTCATTTGAATAAGCAATTCTTACAGAGTCTAAGGAAATGAAATATTTTGTCATTAATCTAATAGGCAAGAATTAAAACCCCAATAGGTACGACTGTCAGCAGAGACAGTGACAGGAAGGAGAAGAGTACGCAGTAAGGGAGTAGACATGGTGATGGAAAAGCCCAGGATTCATCACCAGAGGTTCAGTCTTGCAGCAGTGGGCTCATCTTCAATCACACAGATGCTTTCTAAGGTCAAAGGATGGGCAGGGTTCTCCCTAGGGAGGAAATGTCCTAAACGGAGGCCACAGGAAAGCACATGGGCCAACCCGCAAAGGGAGACAAGGAGGTCCCTAGGAGGGCAAGGGGAAGGGAGATATGGCCTGGGGCTGACTGGAGAAGGTTCCTGGGTTGGCCACTCTCTGAGGGAACCTAGTATGTGGGAAGACCCTACTCTGCTTCCAGAAAAGTGATGCCTACAGGACCACACTGTGATCCACTGTCTCTCCACTCCAACTGCCCCTCAGCGCATACATATGCATGCTGCACTGTACATACTTCATATCTAGTGCCCCATCACACACACACACACACACACAACCTATTATACATACCTACCTGTGGTGGTTAGAATATGCTTGGCCCTGGGAGTGGCACTATTAGGAGGTGTGGCCTTGTTGGAGTAGATGTGTCATTGTGATCATGGGCTTAAGACCCTTGCCCTAGCTGCCTGGAAGCCGGTCTTTTCATGTCTGCTTTTGGGTGAGGATATAGAACTCTCAGGTCCTCTAGGCCCACATCTGCCTGGACACTGCCATGCTCCTGCCTTGATAAAAATGGACTGAACCTCTGAACCTGTAAGCCAGCCCCAATTAAATGTTGTCCTTTATAAGAGTTGCCTTGGTCATAGGGTCTGTTCACAGCAGTAAAACCCTAATGGAAACACAACCCAAGCACTAACTCCACGTGTGTACATCTTCACATCAATCCCACATAAACATCTATACAAATATGCCACCACCACAGACACACACCCATAATACATGTCCGCACATACACAATACAGAGCTACACATTCTTTCATACAAGTACACATGTTCATAGTACCACTACTGATGAAACCATAGACCATACTCACAGGTACACAGGCTCAAAACATCCAAAATACTCCCACATGGAGCTGGAACACATCTCATTCACACCCACTGGACTGCCTCATTGCCTCCTCTCTCTCTCTCTCTCTCTCTCTCTCTCTCTCTCTCTCTCTCTCTCTCACACACACACACACACACACGCACACACACACACACACACACCCACCCCATCTCACTAGAATGACACCTTCAATAATCATAGGCTTCTGATACATGGGCAAAGAGCATATTATTGGCCTTGAGTGTTAGTACTGAACACTAAGATCCAAATGAGAGTCCTCCTGACTTTAGTGTGACCTCGGGGGACTCCTGATTCCACTGCCAATCACAAACCCAAGAACCTTCCAGTCTACCCTTTCTGGGCTGGGGACCTGCTGTCTGCTCCTCAGCTGGAGCTGTCTCCCAGGTCTGCTTTAGTCCCCCCTCCTCTCCTTCTGGCACCTCCCTGTCCCCAAAGAGCCCTCTCTCCCCTCTCCTTGGGGATAAGGGCAGGTTATCTGTCCATCTGCTGGCCCCAGCCTGTTTATCTTCTTAGGGCTTTCTTCCTGGAATAGCGCAGGGTTATCTAAGCTGGGAGCCTAGGCAGGGCCTGCCTGTCTGCCTACAGACACCCTGCCCCCCAGAGGCAGTGTTTGCTCATCCTAGGTGGTCCTTTCTCCTTTCTCCGAACCAAATTCCACAGGAAGAGGCCCAGATACTAGCCAAGATGGAGGCCTTCCTGGGAGCACCCCTATGAAGGCACCCTGGGTTACCCCTTCTCTCCCTCCTTGAAGTTGTGGTCACTTGTGAGGACGCTGGGCCTGTCATTCTCCTCATATCAGTCCCACGCAGCTGAGATCCCTACTTACAAATGACCCCTAAAAGCCATACTTACCTTTCACCTAGTCCCAAACTCTCCACCTCCCATGTAGTACCTTCTGTGCGAACAGCTCAGAACTCTCCAAAACTCCCAGATCGGAATCTCACCTCACCTTCTTGGGCCCCTGGCATTCTATTTGTGCCTTTTCCCAGCATCATCCCCCATATCCAGGCCCCCGACCCCCTTCCTGGTTGAGTCCTCTAACAACCCACTCCACCCAGCCTTCCACCCCAGCCATCAGAGAATGGATGACAACAGTCATTTCTAGGTACTTTTGCTCAAGAATATCCCACAACTCCTTGCTCCTGGCTGCATCAAGTTTAAACATGTTCTTCAAGGTACAACTCCACTTATTTACTGCCCGTTGGGCCAGAATAACAGGCCAGGCATCCTTTGCTAAAATTCCATCCCAAGGGGAGATGTGTACCCTTTCTCCTAAGGTCCCAAGGGCAACTGAGGCCAGACCTCCACCAAAGTTCACTCCGGGGAATCCTTGAGTTTATTGGGCTTCCTTGCAAAGCATAAGTGAGGGGTTATTTACAGGGGTGTAGGGCTCTCCCCTCAAAAGACTGCACCTGGAAAGGCTTTATCCAGCAAGGGGTGAGGACATTCCAATAGCTGCATACTCTTTCTGAGCCTACATACTCTAGTCAGTCCCAAAGGTCACTTGCAATTAAGGCAGAGTTGCGTACAACGGATGGTGGTGAGTAGCTGGATCCTAAGGTGAGGGTCTTGTGACTGTTCCCCAACCCTCCAGGAAGGGATGGGAATGTCAACAAGCCCAGCTGGGATAACCCTTTTGCACCTTCAAAATGATGGTTACTCGGTACAGAGGAAAGTCATCCAAACTCTCCCTAACCAAAAGCACCCTCAGTATTTCCTCTACCTCCCCAAGACTTCCTCTCCCTCCAAGTCTGTTTTGTTGTGTCTTCTGTGGTCATTCTTCATCTGGTCAGCCTGTGCTAGGGAAGCTTGTTCTGGAACAGATGGATACTAGCCACCAGCCTCCTGTGGTAGTATAAATCCCACTGACTGTTCCACAGACTCCCCCAATTGGGCCCTACGCTTCCTGAAAGCAAAGCCTATTCTCCAACTTGTTTCCATCTGTTTGTTTGGTTTTTGGGGGGTGAGAGGGGAAGCTAGCATAAGACTGCCCACTTTCCGCCTTATCACACGAATACATCTTTCAGTTGTCATGTTGCCACGAGTAAAAGCACCTTTTAGCAGTGAGGAAGGAAGAAAAACACAGCCCCAAAATAAAGGACAACCCTTGAAATTGATGAATCCGGGCACCAAGATTGACTGTACCAGGTTTCTCTGTCTTCAGTCCTGAGCATCGTCTCAGAGCAAAAGGACCATCGACTGAATGGAGCAGACTTAGCGAGATGGGAGAGTCATCAATGTCTCCTTCCCTTCCATTCACAGAGGACGAGTGATGATGGCTGCATCTGGGCCAGGGCTGAGCAGCAACGTCAGCAGATCCCTTGGAGGATGCTTTGTCCTGTTGTCAGCTGGAGAAGGTACCCTGACTGTCCTGCCACAGAGGACAAATCGCTGGAACCCCACCATGGCCATGGCTGCTCCTGATGTTGGTGACCCCAGCTGTCAAGTGTATTCAACCTTTTGAGATCACAAAAGAAAGCTATAATTTACCAAGTTCAAGATCCAGAACTGAGCGATGAAGTTACACACACACACACACACACACACACACACACACACACACACTGAATTCATATCTATCCTTGGCCAAATGCGGTTGTGCGTGACTCATGGACCACAACTTGGACCCACCTGCTCAATGCTACCTCGAATGTTCACCCTGATTCTATGCCACTATCAGTCAGTTCTGACTCTGTCCTGCTTCCTGGCTGTGGTGCCCCGGCGTCTGCAGAGAGATGGGTCAGACCAAGGCATCTGGAATGCGGGACAAGAACAGGAGGCAATGAATCTCAGCCATAGACGCTCTACTGTGGTTTCATTGCCCTTGGGAGTGAGCGCAGCGCCTGGTGTCCCTGAGATATGATCCCTTTCTCTTTCCTCTCCCTTCAAGGCTCACAAGCGCAATCTAAACTTTCCATCGCTCAGCCTGCAGCCTCCAGCTGCTTCCACACCAAGCTCCAGAGCCTGGACTGGGGAGAGGGGAGAATTTTTCCAAAGGATGTCTATGTGCATTGTTGGGAGCTGAAGGCATCTTGGTGAACTCCAGGTCATGGCACAGCCTGACAAATGGCAGGAAGTCAGGGACTGACATTTTTTGCACAAAGGCCCCAGAGCCCAGCCAGGTGAGCTAGCCTTTAGGAGGGGACACACACGGCCACCGCCCAGTTACTTCCTGCCCTTTGTTGGCCTGTGGGACAGCCTTTCTTTCGTGCCTGGCTCCTGTTCCTTATTTAAGGCTAGGAGCAGCTCAATATAGAAACGGGTGGGCCCAGGAGTCAGCAGAGGATGTAGGAATGTGGACTGGCAGGATGCCTGCCGGGACAGGGCTGCCAAATGGAAATACTGTCACCATATATACCAATCATGAGCCCATCTGTCATTTCTATACCTATGGAGATGTCCCATGAACTCCCATGGCTTGTGTCAGAGGATCACAGTCTATCTACAGCACCCTTCGCTGGCTGCCCCATCCTTGCGCCCCTGTACCCTGCTGATCTTCATGGGTGCCCTGAAGGAAGAGCCGTTTCTTTCTGCCACAGGAAACCTTGTTCACTGCTACTGTATACATGGTTGAACACTGATACCCTGGAACCACTTACATCCCTGTCTGCATTCCCATCTTTACACAGAGCTTATTTAGAAGACAGAATGTGAGCTTTTCTTGGAATCTCTGGGCCTGCGCTCAGAGTCCCACATAAAGTAGAGAGAGAAAGCCTGCAATCAGGGAGACTCAAGAGATCTGGTCCTCCCTCCGATTGACTGGCGATGCAACCTGGAGCAAGTTCCTTCGTCGTTTCTGTTGCAGACATTGGCCCTGTCACACCGTGTTCTCCTCGTTCCTCACACTCTGTGCTTTAAGATATGCCTATTAGCATGTGATATCTGTCACAGCACTGAGGCCAGTAAAACGGTCACGGAGGTCCACAAGGTCACTTATCTTACACACTCGTCAGTGAGCATTGACTACCCAGACTGCCGGGTTTGGTGTATTCTCTTTTCATCTGCATGGATAGGTTTCCTTTCTTTTTTTCCCCCCTCTGGAGCTGAGGACCAAACCCAGGGCCTTGTGTTTGCTAGGCAAGCGCTCTATCCTGAGCTAAATCCCCAATCTTTCCTTTCTTTTTAAAAAATATTTTATTTTATTCTTAAGTGTGTGAGTGTTTTGTCTGCTTGTATATCTATGCACCATTTGTGTGTCTGGTACACATGGGGACCAGAAGGTGGTGTTGGATCCTCTGGAATTGGAGTTACAGATGGTTGTGGGTTGCCATGAGGGTGCTGGAAATTGAATCCAGGTCCTCTGAAGAGCAGCCAGTGCTCTTAATCACTGAGCCATCTCTCCAGGCTCCTCTTTTCTTCCTTTCTTTCTTTCTCTCTTTCTTTCTTTCTCTCTCCTCTCTCTCTCTCTCTCTCTCTCTCTCTTTCTCTCTTTCTTTTTCTAAATTAAATTTCATTTTTATTTGTGTGTGTCTGTCTGTATGTGTGTCTGTCTGTCTGTCTATGTATGTGTCTGTGTCTGTGGGTCTGTCTGAGCCCATGAACATCAGGAGATTGGATCCCCTGCAGCCGTAGTTACGGGAGTTTTAGTCATGCACTAAGGTCCTCTGGAAGAGCAGAACACATCTGTAACTGCTGAGTCATCCTCAGTGCTAATTTTTGTTCCTTCTTTTCAGTGCTGGAGGTTGAACCCAGAGACACACGCATGCTAGGCGCTCACTCTACTGTCTGTTACCTTGTGTTGAAGCTAATTTTGGCTCAGTAGTTGTGAGGCTCGGTGGGTGTGGTGGTGAATGCCTTTCAGCCCAGCACACAGAAGGCAGAGGAAGGAAGATCCCTCTGAGTTCAGATTTAAAGACCCATCTACAGTAGCAACACTCAGTTTCTTGACTTCTTAAGTCATTCTTTAAAAAAAAAAAATTACTTTGTTTGTTTGTTTGTTTGTTTGTTTGTTTGTTTGTTTAGGTGCTGGAATGTGGAAGTCAAAGGACACCTTGCAGGAACTGGTTCTCGCTTTTACAAATGTGGGCCCTGGGAATTAAGCTCAGGTCTTCAGGCTTGGCAGCAAATACCTTTACCTATGAGCCATCTCAACAGCCCAAGTTTGTGACTTCTCAATCTGTTAGGGCTATGTGCAAAACACCAGTAAGTTCAGAGTCAGTGTACCAACGCACGCGCTTTCCTGTGTAACTGTGGCATAAGTCCAGCATGTGCCTGTGTCTGCACTTGCTGAGCATGCAAGGGCCCTGAGTTTGGTCTCCAGCACTGCAAAATCTAAATAAAAAGAAGAGAACATGATTGTGTTTGTAGGATTTTTCATCGCTAAGACAAATAAAATAAATTTAAAGGGGGATTTATGCCACCTGGTCCCCCAGCTAATGGGACGATGCTACTACCATTGAGAGGCATCCTCCCTTCCCCAGTTAACCCTCACAGACACACCTGGAGGTCCACCTTGATCCACTCAACTTGGCAATGAAGCCTGATCATCAGTGAACGTAAGGAACATTGCTAGTACAGACTTGGACATACACAAGACTCTCAAGAGCACATCATGGCATATCCGTCAACAGAAAATGGAGGATTGCATGGTGCCCATTGAAAACTTCCTGTTGCCTTGTGAAGACACTGCACCAGGAGTCAGGGCTGCCTGAACGCACCTACTGCACTGCTGGGCACATAAAAGCGAAGCACAGAGAGCCACATGCAGTCCAGAGGGTGGAACCTGGCAGAAAATGGCTGTGTTACTGGTCTGCGTGTCTATTATACTGTACTTTTTATTGTTAGTCTAGAGCTCACTTCTACTCTAAAGCAGTGTGCTGGGAAGCAGTCAGCTGTGTTAAACCAACAGTATCTTGTACATCTCACCCTTTCTTTGGCTCCTGGTTGTATCCAGAGGGGCTGGGGCTGCAGTTCAGAGGATAAGCACGTTAATGGCATAGGTGAGACTCTAGGTTGGACCACCTAACACCAGAAACACACACACAACACACACACATACACACAATATACACACATCACACACACCACATACAAATACATATACACAACATACACACATACCACATTTACACACACACACAATATACACACACCATATACAAATACATACACACAACATACACACATACCACATTTACACACACACACACAATATACACACATCACATACAAATACATACACACAACATACACACATACCACATTTACACACAATATACACACATCACACACACCACATACAAATATATACACGCAACATACACACATATCGCTTTTACATACACACATCACATTTACACACACACACACACACACACACACACACACACACACATGCACACGCCATGAAGAAAAGCTGATGAGCACCATCTAGGATTCTATTACGATGTCTGCAGGACAACAAAATCACCTTTAAATTGCATTTCTGAACCCAGAATCAGTGGTGCATATCTTTAGTCCCAGCAGGAGGAGGCAGAGACAGGCAGATCTCTGTGAGTTCAGGGCCAGTTTGCTCTGTAACAAGGTCTAATTCATCCAAAGCTATGTAGTGAGAACCTGTCTCTTAAAAAAAAAAAAAAAAGAAAAAAAAAAAAAAAAAAAGGAAGAAGGAAGGAAAAGAAGGAAGAAAGGTAGAGGAGAGGAGGAGGAAGGAAGGAAGAAAGGTAGGAAGAAAGGGAGAGGAAGGGGGAGGGGGAGGAAGGGAAGAAGGAAGGAAGGAAGGAAGGAAGGAAGGAAGGAAGGAAGGAAGGAAGGAAGGAAGGAAAGAACATTTTTAAAAGGAGCATTTCTGGGTTAGAGAGAAGGCTTAGCGGTTGTGGAACTTGCCAGTCTTCCTGAGCACTCAAACGTGTTCTCCAGCACCTATGTCATCAGGCAGTTCACAGTTGCCTGAAACCCCGGGTCCTCTTGTAGTTTCCATGGACACCTGATCCCATGTGACGTACACTCACACAGACATAGCCACAAATAAAAACAAACATTGCATTTCTGAAAATGGGTCCCTACTCAGGCCTGGAATAGGGTCCAGGGCTAAGTGGCAGAGTGTTTGCCTACCATGCACAAAGCCCTGGAGTGGATCCTCAGCCCTCGTAAAAAGGACAGGATACTTGGCCCCACAGTCTGACATCTCAGCATTGGGAGGTAGAGGTAGGAGAATCTCAAGACTAGGGGATGTGGTGTAGATTCAATGTACTCACAGCCTGTCCTCACGAGATCTGGGGTTTGAGGTCAGAAAGTCTCATCTGGATCCTCAGTGCTGGAACCCCAGTTGCTTTTTATTTTTGTTTCCATTTTTCAGTGCAAGGGCTCCAACACCAACCTGAGTAAGCCTTAACTGATCCCAAGGAAGCTAAAACCTTCTAAGCTCCCAATTCCCATCTCTGCAAAACAAGGATGCTAGCTAGCTCAGTGACTGCTAATGTTTTACAGTAATGTTTTCTCTCATCCTTCTCAGAGAGGGCAAAGGAGGGCTTGAGCCACTCCGTGTGTATGTCTGCGTGGTGTGTGTGTGTGTGTGTGTGTGTGTGTGTGTGTGTGTGTGTGTGTGTGTGTGTGTGTGGGTGTGTGGTGTGTGTAATGTGGTGTGTGTGTGTGTGTGTGTGTGTGTGTGGTATGTGTGTATGTGTGGTATGTGTGTGTGTGTGTGTGTGTGTGTGGTGTGTGTGTGGTGTGTGTGTGTGGTGTGTAATGTGGTGTGTGTGTATGCATGTGTGTGTCTGCACGGTGTGTGTGTGTGTGTGTGTGGTGTGTGTGGTGTGGTGTGTGTGTGTGTGTGTGTGTGTGTGTGTGTGTGTGTGTTTGTGTGTGTGTGGTGTGTGTGTGTGTGTGTGTGGTGTGTGTGTATGCATGTGTGTGTCTGCTCGGTGTGTGTGTGTGTGTGTGTGTGTGGTGTGTGGTGTGTGTCTGTGTGTGTGGTGTGTAATGTGGTGTGTGTGTGTGTCTGCTCGGTGCGTGTGTGTGTGTGGTGTGTGGTGTGGTCTTATGACATAATTCACAGTCATCTAATGCATAGTCACGGTTCTCACTCATCCCAGACCTTTACTGAATGCCCCCTTTGCCCCGGGCACTGAGTTAGACCTGCACACTTGGTGATGAAGAACACAAGGCATGCCAGAGGCTCACCCTCATGGGACCAGTCCCCTTTGGTCCTCCAGGCCCTCTCATCAGTCCAGCTAGGCTGTGCAGCACTCGGACTACTTCTGTGGGCATCATTATCCCCATCATCCCCTAGCTGTGGGAACTAAGTGACTTGATTTATGCAACCCATCAACACATGTCACAGTGCCCGTCACTGAAGAACCACTCAATAATGGTTAGCTCTTTGAAAGTGCCCTTGAGGTCACTGCTCTCTGAGAGACTTGGTCACTGTCTAAGATACCTCCCCAGCTTGATCCTGGCTAATAGCTAAGCCATTTGCACACATGGCTTCCTTTGTCATGGGCCTTTTGGGACCATCGCCTTTGTTCCACTCCAGCTGTGAGTGTGCACTAAGCCTTCCTTCTTCACAGTGTGTCACCCAGGAAAGTAGGCCTGACTCACCTGCAAGACTCACCTCCCACGTGGGTGCCATGAAGAGAGACAAGCTGTCTGCTCTTACCCAGTCTTCAGAAACTCCCTCATGGCATCTGTTGAGAGGAGATGGCAAGAGATCATGCTTGGCTATGGAGAGTTCAAGTCTAGACTGGGCTCCAACCATCTGGGCAGCTTCAACAACAAAAATGACTGGGGACACGGGAGCTCAGGCCTTTAATCCCAGCGCCTGAGAGGCAGAGACAGGAGGATCTCTGTAAGTTCCAGGCTCACCTGGTCTACATAGTGAGTTCCAGGACAGTCGGGACTAAATAGATAGACCCTGTCTCAGGAAACAAACAAACAGATCCACAGTAACAACAAATGAGTAGATTTACGGTTCTGGAGGCTGAAGTTCAAAGTTGGGGGATGGGCAACAGTGACTCTTTCTTGGGACCTCATATCTCCTTCCTATCAGAGACAGCCAACAGCCCTTAGCATTCCTTGGTGTGAATTGGTTGCCAATTAGACTACATTTGGAATCAACTAAAACTCAAGCAGCTGGATTCCCTATGACTTTTTTATTTTTGTTTTTGTTTTTGTTTTTGTTTTTGTTTCTGACTGGCTCTTTTGAGGCAGAAAGACCCATTCTGAATCCAGGCCACACCATCTGATTTGCAGTCCACATGAAAGAACGTGGAAAAATGAAGTTTCTCATTTTTTGCTTGTTTGCCATACTCTTGCTGGGAAGTTCATCTACCTTGCTGGGGAATTTCTTGGACAACATTAAAACCTACTTCCTCAGCAGTTCAAGGTGGGATGAAGACCAGCAGCTCTAGGAATCCTTGGGTACTCCGCCATCAGATTGGGAGGGCTGAGACATCCCAATTGGATTCTTGGCATTTCCTCTGATAGACAACCATTGCTGGATGACCAGGACTACTGCCTTTAAGATACTCTAATAAACCAACCCCCTTTATATCTGTGGATGTCTGAAGGAGAACAACTCTCATAAGGTCATATATTTGAATAGTTGGCCCCTACATAGTGAACTGTTTGGGGAATGAATGGTTAGGAGTGTGACCTTGGAGGAGGCAAGTCACTGGGGGTGGCTTTTGAGGTTTCAAAACCCTGTACCCTTCCCAAGCTCTCAGTCTCCCTCATGCTTATGGCTCAGATATAAGCGCTGAGCTACTGCTCCAGCATCATGCTAGAGTACCACACTCCCTACTGTGATCCACAGTCCTGAACTCACCCTCTGAGACTGTAAGCAAGCCTCCAGTTAAATGCTTCCATTTATAGGTGGACTTGGTCATGGTGTCTCTTTACATCTTTACTACAACAGAACGGTAACTAAGAATATGTCTATGTGTGCATATGAATATATAAATATGAATATTTATTTTTCTATCAATTCTGCTCCTTCAGAGAACCCTGACTAATACCTGGCTTATGACATATCACCACATTCTCATCACCATCTTCGCATTATCTTTTTCTTTATCTTTGTGTCTTCATATGACATTCACCCTTCCTCTTTTCTTTCCTTCCTTCCTTCCTTCCTTCCTTCTTTTTTTCCTTCCTTCTCCTTCCTACAGATGAAATCCAAGGTCACATGCATGTCAATTTACATTCTACCACCGAACCACACCCCAGCCATCTTCTCCTTTTCTTATTTCTTATAAACATGTCAGTCAAACAAGAATAAGTATTACCTGACGCTAACCTGTTTTTTTAGCTCAGCCTCTCCAGGTCCACCTTCACTTACAATGGGGTTACATCCTGATAAACCCATCAGAAGAAGAGAACATTCCAAGTGGAAGGTGTGTTTAATACTCCTACAAACTATCACACACACTAACTTTGAAACAGATTTTTCCTCTCATAATCACTGACTGACTGCTACTGTCCCTGGGATCTCCAGAGAGTATTAATCTGGGAAGAGATGAAAATGAAAAACTCAAAGGGCAGTTTCTACGGAGTGCATGTGTCTTTCTCTCATCATAAAATTGGACCATCATAATCTAGAAGCTGTATGTGATTACTTTTAAAAAAGATTTTTATTTAGTTTTATGTGTGCTGGTATTTACCCAGTATGTATGTATGTATGTATGTATGTATGTATGTATGTATGTATGTATGTATGTATGTGAGAGGATGCCGGATCCCCCGGAAGTGGAGTTACAGACAGTTGTGAGCTGCCATGTAGGTGCTGAGATTTGAACCCAGGTTCTCTGGAAAAGTAGCCAGTGTTCTTAACTACTGAGCCATTTGTCCAACCTGACTGTATGTGTTTCCAAATATGTCTGTGTTCTGAGGTACCGGGATTTAAGACTTGGATAGGCTTTCTGGTAACACAGTTCAATCACTTGAGTAAATTTAAACTTTTCTTCCTCTCTAAGACATGTGCTATGGAGAGTGTTTCCCTCCTCACGTGTCTGTGAAAGGAGTCCACGGGTGTCCAATGCGTTGTGGTTTGATTAAGGAATGTCCCTCACAGGCTCGTGTACTGAATGCTTGGTGCCCAGCTTATGGGGTTGTCTTGAAGGCTATAGAGTCTTGAAGGATGTAGACCCTGGCTGGTCCCTGGAGTCAAAACTTTAAGCAGCCCTGGTTGTCCTGGAACTAGCTCTGTAGACCAGGCTGGCCTTGAACTCACAGAGATCCACCTGCTGCTGCCTCCTGAGTGCTCTGATTAAAGACATACACCACCACCGCCCTGCTTGTCATGCCCTCTTGATCATAATGAATGGAAGCCCTGTGAGCTCAAACGAGTCTCTTCTGTATGTGTTAGTTGCTTATCTTGTTGCTGGAACAAAATCCCCTCCCTGACAAAGGCAACTCAAGGAAAAGAGGGTTTGATAGGCTCACAGCTCCAAGGTACCACTCTTTATGGTGGGAAAGCTATGGACACGGGGCGGGAGGCTGTTCATAATGCTTCCACCATGAGGAAGCAGGGGGAAATGAACACTAGTGCTCATGTCGCTTTCTCCTTTTTATGCAATATGGGACCCCGAGGCCTGGATTGGTGCTGCCCACCCTCATGGTAGACCTTTCCCCCTGTAATGTAGTTAAGGTAATCCCTTGTCTCTCAGGTGACTCTAGATCCTTTCAGTTGACAAGAGTCGTTAACCATCACACGCCCTGAGGTTGTTTCTGCTCAGCAGTCTGGTTCACAGGGATGTAAAACTGACCAACGTAGGACGCTTAGTCTATTACACAGCAAACGTTTTCAAAAGTATCTTCTGTCGTTACCAACCTCATAGCTTGGCCATCTGTTGTCGGTTCTTCCCCACAGGAACCCTAGCTCTGTGATATCCATGGGACCCTGAGGGTCATCTCCAGTACCACCAATAACATCATCAAAAATAAAATTAAGGAAAGAGTTAGGGCATTCTTCTACTTTCTTTGATAAGATAGATTTGTTGTTGTTGTTTGTTCTTATTCTCCTTTTGTTTGTGGCGCTGGAGACAAACTCCAGAGTCTCCCAAATGCCAAGCATGAGTCCCCTCACTGAGCACACCTTCTAATTTATTCCTCCACTGATAAATATTTTTAAAATATATTTCATTTATGCCCCCCCCTGCCACTGTGTGTGTGCACTGTAGTAGAGTAGAGGTTTTCTCCTTCCACCATGTGGGGCCTGAGGATTGGATTCAGGTCATCAGGCTGGGTGGAAGGCACCTTTACCCACTGAGAATCACCAGCCCCTGGAGCAATGTGTGTGTGTGTGTGTGTGTGTGTGTGTGTGTGTGTGTCTGTGTGTGTCTGTGTGTGTCTGTGTGTGTGTGTGTGTGTGTGTGTGTGTGTGTGTGTGTGTGTGTGTGTGTGTGTGTGTGTGTGTGTGTGTGTGTGTGTGTGTGTGTGTGTGTGTGTGTGTGTGTTTGTGTGTGTGTGTGTGTGTGTGTGTGTGTGTGTGTGTGTGTGTGTGTGTGTGTGTGTGTGTGTGTGTGTGTGTGTGTGTGTGTGTTTGTGTTTGTGTGTTTGTGTGTGTGTGTGTGTGTGTGTGTGTGTGTGTGTGTGTGTGTGTGTGTGTGTGTGTGTGTGTGTGTGTTTGTGTGTGTGTCTGTGTGTGTGTGTGTGTGTGTGTGTGTGTGTGTGTGTGTGTGTGTGTGTGTGTGTGTGTGTGTGTGTGTGTGTGTTGTGTGTGTGTTTGTGTGTGTGTGTCTGTGTGTGTGTTTTGTGTGTGTGCATATGTGTGTTTGTGTGTGTGTGTGTGTGTGTGTGTGTGTGTGTGTGTTTTATGAGTTCTGGATTCTAAAAATGCTCACCATTTTTAAGCTAAAAAAAAAAAAAAATACCTCCAGGAACCAGGCATCGTGGTTCACACCTTTAACCCCAGGACTCAGGAGGCAGAGGCAGGCAGTTTTTGAGTTTGATGCCAGCCTGGTTTACAGAGTGAGTTCCAGGACAGCCAAGGCTACACAGAGAAACCCTGTCTTGAAACACAAACAAACAAACAAACAAACAAAAAACCCAGAAGAACAAAAACAAAGAAGTTGTGTAGTTTGGGGTAGATTATGGTAGGAAAGTACCCTCTCATGAGTCACCCATTAAAATGCCTCCAAAACTATTACCCCCAAATATCATGGACTTTAAAACTTCTGCTAAATTCTACAAAGGCAGCGAGCATTAGTAATTAATCTTTTAATTAATGTTCATCATAAATGATACATCGGTCTTCAGGAAAATTTATAAGATGGTGTAATTTTTTATGTGTGGCATGTTCACTTTACGGCCTTCTGTGTGATCGGCGTGCGCGCTACGTTCCTAGGCATTTAAAAAGGCATCGGAGCACACGATTATTATTTTAAATGATGACAAAGGTTTATAGTTCTTCACTCCCGTGCCATCCCCAGTCACGCCTGGGCTTCTCAGGCCAAGTCCTTCCTCTAGAAGGCAGCCTCCACGGCAGCGTTATTTTTATGGAGAAGACATGAGCTGCTTCACAACGATTTGCTTTCTGGTGGGTTTCCAGAGACACTGGACAGAGAGGGCCATTCATTCTCCTTTAAAACCTAAGGATGTGAGCAGTTGAGTGAGCTTGCTATTTCTTGCTTCTTCTCCTCCTTCCCCTTTCCCTTCCCTTTCCCCTTCCCCTTTCCTTCCCCTTTCCTTTCCCCCTTCCCCTTCCCCCTTCCTTCCCCTTCCTTCCCTTTCCCTTCCCCCTTCCCCTTCCCTTTTTCCTTCCCCTTCCCTTCCCCTTCCCCTTCCCTCCCCCCTTCCCCTCCCCTTCCCCTTTCTCTCTCCCTGCCCTCCTCCTCCTCCTTCTCCTTCTCCTTCTCTCCTCCTCCTCCTCCCCCCCCCCCTCCTCCTCCTCCTCCCCTCTCTCCTCCTCCTCCTCCTCCTCCTCCTCCTCCTTTTCTTTTTGCCCTGATCTCATTATGTAGTTCTACCTGGCCCGGGAACTTGCTATGCAGACTAGGCTGGCCTTGAACTCACAGAGATCCACCTGCATCTGTCCCCCAAGTGCCGTAATTAACGGTGTGTGTTTCAATCAATAAATAGAATATAAAATATAACGGGGGTCATGGATGTCTAAGAGCTTCCCCAAACATTCTGAGGTATTGTTGTTGCTTGATTAACCCCCTGAGATGGAAGGTGAGTCTCCATTGCTGAAGACAACGTGACCTCCGGACACAGGACTCATAGGATCTGAGCTGCATTTGACCTGAAAGCCTCCTCCTTGAGGACTAGTTTTCATGGTTCCAGAAGCTGCCGTGCAAACTTCTAAAGGAAGGAAGCGACTAATGCTCCTTCCCAGCTATGGGGCCTCCAAACCACTCTGCCCCTTTGATCCCCAGCCCATTCTCTGACCCTGGCCACTGTTGCAGCACCTGCCCATACACACAAGCGATAAAAATAAATACATATTCAAACAGCCAAACCAAAAACATTACAACAAATAGGCCCAATGAGGTGGCACGTAAATGAAATCCCCTCACTTGGAAGGTAGAAGAGGAAATAAGGAGTTCAAGGCCTTCCTTGGCTTCACAATGAGTTCAAGACCAAGCTGGGCTGCATGAGACTCTGGAAACCCACGTTCCCTTCCATCAATACCCATGCTAAAACACTGGAAAGGGGGTGCTGAGGAGTCACCGTGGGGAAATAAAGCTGCAGAACCTTTGGTTATTAAACTGCAGAGACCCTGGCAGGAGGAGGGAGGGAGTCCTCCTTCCTGGATCTCATTCCTGGGCACAAATCAGTAGGCTGAAGCTGCAGATCGGCTTGTGGCAGAGACAGTGTAGTCTCTCCACCCTGCAGGAGGCAGTCAATTTAAGAAAAGTGAAGACCCTTTCTTTGGTTGCCATGATGAAGGGTGACATCTTAATCCACGTCCCCGGTTTTCTTCTGAACATTCTGAACTCTTTTACCCAATGACTAGACAGAAGGACTAGTTGGGTCAGAGGGATTAAGATGCTTCTGAAGAGGTGAAGGGACTATGAGATCCACCTGCCTGATATATCCCGGGCCTTGTTAGTCACCATGGCTGCGTCCCTGGCATGAATATGGGGTTCATGGTAAAGAGAACACAGGAGCTAATTATAAATGCTTCCATAAGATGGGCCTGGTGGTACAAACATGTACCCAATGTACTTGGGAGGCTGAGGCAGGAGGATCACAAGGTAAGGTCTGTCTGAGTTGTAGAATTCATTTGAGGCCAGTCTGGGTAACTTAAAGAGACCCTGTCTCAAAATAAAATAAAAACAAAACCAAAAGCAACAACAACAACAATTAAAAAAAAAAAAGTCCACAAATGGCTGGAGACAGACAGTGGACAAAGTGCTTGCCTCTCCTGTGTGAGACCCTGGCTTTAATTCCCAGTGTCATGAATAAACAAACAAACCTTCTCCTAATGGTTAGAAGATTAAGAAGAGGACAGAACTCAGGCCCTTAGATGCTCTAGGCAAGGCTATGTCACAATTCGTTGCCTAGGTTAAACCACCATTCTTTTTTTTTTTTTTTTTTTTTGAGAATATTAAAAATCCTTTATTCCTCTTTTATGGAAAAAATGTAACCACCCTTATCTGTATCTACCATATGGTACAGGAAATGCTATGATTACTTTCACTTTGTAGCTGTGTCTTAGTGCTTATTAATTAACATTTTTTTTTTTTACTTGATTTTTTTTTTTTTTTTTTTTTTTTTTTTATTAACTTGAATCTTTCTTATATACATTTCGAGTGTTATTCCCTTTCCCGGTTTCCGGGCAAACATCCCCCTCCCCCCTCCCCTTCCTTATGGGTGTTCCCCTCCCCACCCTCCCCCTATTGCCGCCCTCCCCCAACTGTCTAGTTCACTGGGGTTCAGTCTTAGCAGGACCCAGGGCTTCCTCTTCCACTGGTGCTCTTACTAGGATATTCATTGCTACCTATGAGGTCAGAGTCCAGGGTCAGTCCATGTATAGTCTTTAGGTAGTGGCTTAGTCCCTGGAAGCTCTGGTTGCTTGGCATTGTTGTACATATGGGGTCTCGAGCCCCTTCAAGCTCTTCCAGTTCTTTCTCTGATTCCTTCAACGGGGTCCTATTCTCAGTTCAGTGGTTTGCTGCTGACATTCGCCTCTGTATTTGCTGTATTCTGGCTGTGTCTCTCAGGAGCGATCTACACTTCTGCACTTCTTTGCTTCATCCATCTTATCTAATTGGGTGGCTGTATATATATGGGCCACATGTGGGGCAGGCTCTGAATGGTAAACCACCATTCTTGATACCCCCTAGGGCACCAGATGGTAGGACCATCCCTGAAGTTGAACCAATTACTCTTAGTCAGGGTTAGAAAGCCAATGGTGTGGAGCCCACGGGAGATATGATAAGATTTAAGTATTCATTTGGACATGCGATCCCTACAAACAAAACAGTATTCTCCAAACTTCTGCACCAACTTTGCTTTGGAGCTTAGAGTTGTGTCTACACAGGAGTTAGGGCAGACACTTCCTTACACCTGTGTCGCAGATAAGGAATCCACACTCGAGTCTCCTGATCTCACACATGAGTGAGGAGCAGAGCAAAGACTACAAACTGAAGCAGAGGTTCTCGCCCTTCCTGAGGCTGCCGCCCTTTAGCACAGATCCTCACGTTGTGTTGACCCCCAGCCATAGAATTATTTTTGTTGCTGCTTCATAAATTTTTTTCTTTTTTGGAGATAGAAGTTTTGCCAAAGGGGTCTCCACCCACAGATTGAGACCTCTGAACTAGCCATTTTATCCTTTAAATTATCTGTAAAGATTTGCTCATTTCTCTAACTGCTGTTAACTGAGCTACTCCCAAGAACCCAGGAACATGGCTGTGACCTCAGAGAGCTTGGGGTAGAGAGGGGAGCACAGGACTGCACACACAGAGAAAGGTTTATAAATGCAGACACGGACTATGGTATGGGGTGGGGGAGAAACTACCAGGAGACCCCCCTTAAACGTTAACACTCTAGCTTGTGTCTTTATTTTAGTGTATCCATTTATTCTTCAGTGGAATCGAACCCAGGCCTTCACAAATGCACAATTCAACTACAGCGCCAGCCCAGCTCCGTCCTTTCATTCAAAAGCCTACTTGCCAGGATGCAACTTGAAAATTCCGAAATTTCCTACTGTACCTCTGCAAAATGCCTCTGTGAAGACAGTGCATGTGGTTTGTATGTGTTGGTTTGTGTGTCTGTGTATGTGTGTGTATATATAGTATGTGTTGTATATGTGTGTGCATGTGTGTGTGTATGTGTGGGGTATATGTGTGGGGTGTGTATATATTGGTGTGCATGTATGTGTAGTGTGTATTAGTGTAGTTTGTGTTGGTGTGTGTCCATGTATATGTAGTGTGTGTATAAGTGTGTGTTGGTGTAGTGTGTATGTACAGTGTGTGTTGGTGTGTGTATGCGTGTGTGGTGTATGTGTGTGCATATCCATGTATATAGTATGTGTGTGGTATATGTTGGTGTTTATGTATTGTGAGTGTGTGTTGTGTGTTGGTGTGTATATGTATATGTGAGTGTATATGTGATGATGTGTGTATTGTGTGTACACATGTGTGGTATGTGTGTGTGTGGTTTATATGTACATGTGTGGTGTGTGTGTGTGTAATAGTGTGTGTGCATGTGTTTGTGTTGTGTGTGTTGGTATGTGTGTTGATGTGTGTGTATATATGAGTCTGTGTGTGGTTTGTGTGTATATGTGTGTGTAGTATGCTTGTGGGTATACACGTAATGTGTATGTATGTGTGGTGTGTGGTGTGTGGTGTGTGTGTGTGTATGTGTGGTGTGCGTGTATGTGTGGTGTGTGTGTCTGTGTGTGTGGTGTGTATGTGTGTACTGGGGAGATGAAAAGGGCATTTCCTTGTCTTCTTTGGCTGTGATTCTCAGCCACTGTTCAAATCCTTCCTGCTCAAAGGCAGCTCCTACAGCAGGTTGTGTGCCTGAATGTGCAAATGTTATCAAAATGTCCAGGCGGCATGGGGAAGAGAAATTCCCCAAAGGTTAATAAAGTCATGGGAAGCTCCAGGGCTCAGTCCCAGCCCAGCCGTTGCTGCCATCCGTCCATAACTGGCCAGTGTGATTGCCTCCTTGGTCACAGTCCTGTCCTTAGGGAGCAAGGCAGGGCGACTCCAGTTGTCCCCATTCTGTAGTCAGGGATAAGGACACCTGATCTAGAGACATGAAATGGAATATGTACCCCAAGACACATGTCATATCGGAGCTACGAAACCCTGGACGTTGCCAATCAAGTAACTGGGAAGATGGGAAGAAGAAAACCCTTAATAATACCAACCAAGGGAGACTGGAAGATCTATGACAGGGTTTAGAGGATGAAACCACTGGGGTGCTGTGGTCATCCTGGTATTTGCAGGTAGAGGAAGATGTAAAAGACTTTATGATTCAGTAATCTTTTGTTACATTTGTTTATTTATTGGGAGCATATACATGTGGAAGTAAGAGTACAATTTACATAGCCAGACATGGTGGTGCACACCTTTAATCCCAGCACCCCAGAGGCAGAGGCCAGCCTGGTCTACAGAGCTAGTTCCAGGACAGCCAGGGCTATACAGAAAAAGCCCTAGTTTGAAAAACAAAAACTAGACAAAGTACAACTTACAGGAGTCCCTTCACTGCTACCGTGAGGGTCCTGGGGATTGAACTTGGCTCATCAGTCTCGGCAGCAGGTGCCTTTATCCACTGAGCCATCTGCCTGCTCGGAATTCTGTGATGTGATGCTAAATTTGTGTGTGTGTGTGTGTGTGTGTGTGTGTGTGTTTAGCTTAAACACACCTCACATGGTCTCTCTCATGCATGCTATGGAGCGCCGATGGTTCAGTAGTCGGAAACCCCATGTGATTTCTATCGGAGTCAAGTGGGTTTGGGGATACAGCACAGTGTGGTTGTGACAGCATGCAGTGTGGCTGTGTGGGCGAAACAATTGTTTCCTTGAATGGAGAACGGCATCCGCTTCATCTGCACAGTATACTTCGGATTGTTCCTAAGGGCAAATATTTCATCTTTTAACTGTGTTTATGAGACTCAGCAGGCAAAATTATAGCACAATAAATCTCACTCTGTAGTTACACCCTATGCTCTTAATCTCTGAACAGTGAGAGGTTTAGAAGTGAGGCTGACAGGGTTAATTCTTGCCCTGCTATTCACAGCTGCCGGATTTTAGGCAAGCCATTTAACTTCTCCAAGAGCCTCCAAATCCTTACCCAGAAATCGGGATTGACAGCAGTGCTGGCTTCATGGAATGGTTGTGAAGATGCAGCGTGGCTGGATCAGCACTGGAACATACAGCGAGGACTGATGAACTCCAACTGTAATGAGTCTGAAGCATCTCATAGGCTCACGGTTGAACTACTGGTCCCCAGGTGCAATTGGGGAAGTAGTGGAGACTTAAGAAAGATGCCTCGCTAGAGGAATTACGACATTGGCGGCAAGCCAGAGGATCCTACGTGGGCACTATTTCCTGACTCTATTAGTGCTTCCTGTCCACCATGGGAAGCTACACACTCACATTGCCATGATGTCTGCCCAAGCTGGTCTGAACCTGTGAGCCAAAATAAATCTTTGCTCCTATAGGCTGTTTAGGTAGGGTATTTGGTCACAGATGTTACATTGTTTTTGTTCTGTTTGTTTGTTTTATCATTGACTGTCAAGTGGGATCATTTGTAGGAGTCTCTAAATTTGCTGGGCTAGAAACTTGGTCCCCAGTGCAGCAGTACCAAGAGGTGGTACCTTTAGGAGGTGACCGGATCATGAGGACTGTGTCATCATGAATGGATTCATAAGTAAATGAGATATATGGAAGGTAGTTTTACTATTTTTTTTAAAGCAAGCTTTAATTAGCTTGCCCGCTATGTCTCAGCACATGATATCCTTTTTTTTCCCCTGTTTATTTATTTATATGAGTACACTGCAGCTGTGTTCAGACACACCAGAAGAGGGCATCAGATCTCATTACAGATGGTTGTGAGCCACCATGTGGTTGCTGGGAATTGAACTCAGGACCCCTGGAAGAGCAGTCAGTTCTCTTAACCACTGAGCCATCTCTCCAGCCCAGAACATGATACTCTTAACTCCCTTATGATACAATGAAAAGGCCCTTACCAAGAGAATGCCAATGCCATGTGTTTGGACTTCCTAGCCTCCATACCTGGGAGCAAAATCAAACAAAAACTTATCTTCTTTATAAATTGCTCAGCCTCACGAATTCTATTACAGCAACACAAATTGGACTAACACACGCTCGTTCAACTATTGGGTACTTACAGTGCTGTGCAAAATACACACCAAGAGGGCAAACAAGTTAATAAAGGGAGGCGCTTGCTCTCACAGAAAGAACTGAGGTATGTCACAAAAACCATTCATTCAGACAGTGAATTAGGCAAGAAGAGGAGAAAATGATTAATTCTCATCTGTGGGGCAGAGACCAGATCACAACATGATGTCTGAGCCTCCAAATGCACAAACCGTGACAAGTAAGCTAACTCTGGGGACAAGAATCACCACCTGCAAAGACCTGCCGATAAGAGGGTGTGTGGTATCCAGTGTAAGAGACCTTCTCCCAGACAGGGAGAGAGAAGGAGGGAAAGTTAGTAGGGACCAGAATTTAGAAGGTCTTGAAAGCCAACTTAGGGAATTTGGGCAACATGAAGCAGAGGCATGTGAACAGATGGGGAACAAGATCACAGTTAATTCTGGGGTCCCATACTCTGGTGTCAGGTGGAGGGAAAGCAGAGAGAGATGAGGGACAAATGTCAGACCCAAGGTGGGAAAAGGAGCCAGACACAACAGTTCCAGCCTTATGGTGCCCGGAGCTCACTGGAGAAATAAGACATGTGTGTCAACATCCAAGAGGGAGATCATAGAACAAAGCCACAACTACCTTCACGTCAGTGCCAGGGAAATGAGTTATCATTTCCTCAACTAGAAGATGAGACAATGGCCATCCATTTACCCTTCTGGGTCTATAAGGATGTAATCATGCCAGGACAGTGATATGTGGAAAAACATTTGCAGAATACAAACCAAGTTCCATTCAGTAGTACCCAGGTGCAGGTTTCCGGCGAGCTCAGACTCCGGGGTGGAGGAAATTAACACATGCTGGTTTTATTGCAGGAGAGCAGAGAAGGAAGTGAGCCTAGGAAGAAGGTTGGGGACTGAGTGAAAGCTGATGCTTGGGTGTCTTTTCTCTGAACTCCTCTACTTCTGTCTCCATGACATAGAGCTTCTGTTCCTGCCAGGGGACCTGAGACTTCCCGAATTGTGAGATGCAGATATATGAGAATAACATTGACAAGGGGTTTGGAGCAGCCTGTTAAAACAGTAGCTGGAGGGATAGACTGTTTCTGGAACCTTCTTTGCAAGCTACATGAGTGAGGATGTTGTCTGAGCTCTCTGGGCCTCAGCTTTCTTCCCATGGGCGAAGAAGACTTCAGGTCCAGTGACCCCTAACATGGGCCGAGCCTTAGGCTTTGTCCAAACGTCAGGGGTGGGAATTCTGGGGAGTGCACGCATAGTTCTTTTCCATTTGAGAAGAGGGCAGGTACGTGCAGACTTTGTAACCTGTAATTCTGACTTGAGAGGGGCGGAAAGCCTCTCACTTGTCACTCTGGGGCACAGCATTTTGGGTTCTTATGACCCTAGACTCAGGCTTGTAAGAAGAAACGAATACTTCTGGAGCAAAGCAGAGACTGAGGTGTCTCTTCTGTGGATGCAAAAAATATCCAAAACCCAAGCCCCCCTAACTCCCACAGGATTCTGTGGGTTGAGGTTTATTTTATAGAGGAAGAGACTGGGTTATAGGGGTTAAGGATAAGACTGGAATCTACGGCCACCAAGTCAGACGATAAAATTCTGGGCTGACTCAATCCAAGGTGTAACTCCCTGTCTGCAATTATAGACAGTGTCTCAAAACAGTACTCTGCCCAAATCTGTGTGTGTGTGTGTGTGTGTGTGTGTGTGTGTGTGCGTGCGTGCAAGCACTCACGCATGTATGTCACAGAGTGTATATGGAGGCTAAAGGACAATCTTGGAAGTCAAACCTCACCTACCATCTTGAGACAGGATTTTCACTGTTGACTGATCCCCACAAGCTCACTGATCCCCAAATTTCTGGAGATTTTCTTGTCTTGGCCTCTCATCTCGATCTAGAAGCACTTCGA
Organism: Rattus rattus; assembly: GCF_011064425.1. Lineage (NCBI taxonomy): Eukaryota > Metazoa > Chordata > Mammalia > Rodentia > Muridae > Rattus > Rattus rattus. Next base: position 108,026,108 of record NC_046159.1, read on the forward strand.
TTACAGATTGATACTTCTACACCCAGCTTTCTATGTCTTTTGTTTTGTTTCTGTGGCGTGTGGTGGAAGGGGGGGATGGAGAGATTTGAACTCGGGTCCTTTCCAGCTGAGCCATCGCCCTAGCCCTCAACTCCAAACCTTGAGCAATGACGCTCTTTGGCTTAGGATGACGCTCACTGCCTCTGCCGCTTCTTGCTTCCCCTTTTAGGCTAGCTCCTTCTGCCCAGCTCACAATCGTGGAGGTTTCCCTGATCTTAGGATCAGACAGCTCATAAGCCTTCCTTTGACTCCACATTCTGTCCCCCCCACCCCCACCCCCACCCCAGATCTACATAGTCCTTACCTCCGTCCTCTGTTCAGCCCCTCCCTGCCAATTCATTCTACTTAGTGGAAACCACAGTGGCTCAGTGCCTCTCAGCCCTCACAGCGGGTGACTTGGATGACTCCGCCTCCCTCCAGCTCCTCAGCTCAGGAACTCAGGGGTGCATTCTCCTCAGCCCTTCCCCCTCTGCACCCCAGCCTTGAAAGTGGATCAGTCTTTTCACGCATCCACTGAAACTATCCCGAGTACACCCCCATCAGTCCTGCCTGAGCTACACCTGTACCCTGACGACTCTCCTACGGCTCCTACGGTCCTGACCTCTGCCTGAGCTCCAGTGTCACAAATGGGACCTCCAGATATGAATCCAAGTATGTCACGGGTCTTTAGCATCAGCCCATCTTGTAACGAGGCATTTCTTCTCCCAAATCTGCTTCTTTTCCTCCCCTCATCTCTATTGCAGGAATGCTACCACTCCCCCCACCCCCACAGCCTCTGCACCTAGTCCACCTAGTAACCAGCCGAGACCTGGAACCCTTTATGCCACAGTGCTCCACAGACACAGCCACCACACCATGCCCACATCTTTATGTTCCCCCAAATACCTCCCGCTTAGGACCTTCCCCTCATTCCTGTCTCTAGTGTTTGAGTTCAAGACCTTCCTGACCATTGAACTGGCTTCACATTATGCTGTGGCCCCCCTCTAGGTTACATATGTTCAGCCATTCTGAGCATGCTGGAGCTAGAATGATTGTTTTCACATGGAAAGTCGGCCATTGTCTTAAAGATATTAGCTGTCGTCACCTCTCCATTGTCAAGCCCTAACACTCTATAAAATGGCCTTCTCCTTGGGGGGTGGGGGGGTGTCCCTGCAGAGCTCAGCTTCCAGCCTCTTGTTGACCTCTCTCTGTCTTCTGAAATGTTCTACCTTTCCTTCTCTTGAAGACCTAGCCAGAGTCCCACATTCCTCCTCCTGGAGTCTTCTCTTACCTCTGAGCTGTGTGCCTTGTTCTCTGCTGCCCACATAGTTCTTACCACCTACTAACCATGTTTGTGTACAGGTATTACTTCTCCCTGAAGAGAGGGGAGAACATGCCGCCTATGTTTGGATTCTCGGCACGGTGCATAATGTCTGGCACGCGGCCTGTTACAGTAGCCGCGGTTAAAGCATAACACGCAGGGCATGACTTTGGAGTGAGGTGCGTAGTTTAAGCCCCAGTGGAAGTTCATAGCATTACAAAAGCTGGCAGTCAGAAATAAAGTGCAGCTTTTATGATAAAATCCAAGCCAAGCGCTTCTCCATCTGTCTACCTGTGCGCATTTTCTTTGGATAAGGCACTGTCTTCTAGGTCCTGGAATTGAAGATAAATGGAGCACCGCTCTGGCTCAGGGGTAGAAAGCCCATGTAAGCTTTTCCATGGTCCTTACACAGGCAGCCCTGGTCCTTTAGGCAGATACAGAGGCATCTGGGTGGTGAGTGAGTGCATTGCATTTTAGGAGGCCTGATGGACAGGTCTGTCCTACCTCAATAGACATTGGGATGAGGATCAAAGTGTTTCAGGATTAAGACCAAGAGGACTTACCAGGTCTGCATTTAGGGATGTGGTCAGCTGCATTGTCAAATTGCTCCTAACAACGAGGACTGACAGGGACAACAAGAAGACAATTTTAAACCTCATGCCATAGTTTCCTGAGATATAGTTCCAAGCTGGGGGCTGGGGATTTAGCTCAGTGTTGAGCTCTTGCCTAGCAAGCACAAGGCCCTGGGTTGGGTCCCTAGCTCCAGAAAAAAAAAAAAAAAAAAAAGAAAAAGAAAAAAGAAAAAGAAAAGATATAGTTCCAAGCTGGTATGCATGTCTGCATCTGTAGATTAGCAAACACACACTATATATACACATACACATACATATATGTAATTTGTGCTGCTGTGCTCTCCTGGCTGCTCTGAAGAAGTGAAAAGTAGACACGGAAGATCCCATGTTTAGATGTTTAAATCTACAAGCGGGATGGGCTGGAGTGTCACTCAATGATAGATTGCTTGCTTAGCATGCACAAGGCTTGGGTTTGAGAGAGAGAGAGAGAGAGAGAGAGAGAGAGAGAGAGAGAGAGAGAACACATGGATACTAGTGGCCAAAGTGCATTGAGTTCCAGAAGTATGGGGACTAGCATCTGTAAAGAGCATTGCAGAGAGTTACAGTCTTGGGTTCCAGACCAGCAAGTTCACTGTGCAGACAGGGCCGGGGCTTCAACGCTGCCAAGAGCGCTTTCTGTGGGCCTCATTCTGGAAGTTCTATTCTAAGTAAATTGGGGGTCATGTCAGATACTGAAGATTGGAAACTGTAATTCTGACATTGCAGTTTTTAGATACAAACAGTACCCCACTTCCTAAGTCTACATATCTGCTGTCATTTTTAACCATGTGTGATCTGATAGTGGGGTCAATCCGAAATCAGGGGAATTTAAAAATGCCCCAAACTCTATTCACAAATACTGATTGTTTTGGAGTTTGTATAAAAGTTGATTCGCTGAATGCAAAGGCATGGATTAATCAGAGAACATACAAAATAAACATTTCAACCTCAATTTTGATAAAGCCATTTGTTGGTATTAATGTCGAGGAGAACAGCGCTAAAGAAAAACCATCACACACACACACACACACACACACACACACACGTGTATTCATAGGGAACACCCTCTGCCTTTCCCATATGCGGTGTGGAAAACCATGCCAGAACGATTATGCAGAAACTTCCTAGTAAAAACAGCCAGTAAGCTCTTCCTAAACTTGAGACCGGCTGCAGCGACACCCCAACCCCGCTCCGCGCTTCCTAAGCAGCTTCATGAGGAGCCTGCGCGCGGCCCACTTGAGGGATTCACAAGGTATACCGTCCTTGGGATCCGAGAGCAATCTCTCCACTTAGGCTCATCTGGCAGAAAGACTCCATATTAGCAGCCCAGGAATAATGTGCGACAAATTTTCGCGATCTCCCTTCGGTGTTAGCCTCCCCTGTCTCTCCAGCTCTGTATCCCAGCGCCTTGAGGGGCCACCTTTGCAGCGGACTCCAGGGTCTGCAGCCCGCAAAGGCCCCCAAACTGGAGTGAATAGGATGCGAGCTTCTTTGACCTTTCACAGAGTAAGCTCAGCTTTATGAGATTCTCTAATTCCGATCTCCCAACCCCAAGTCTACGCATATCTCACTAGCGAGGGCTGCTTCTCTCATAAAGGCTGTCTGAGATTCTGGCCCTACGCTAAGTGTTTCTCCCAAGCAAGTGGATCAGCAGCTTTTGGAAGTTTCACTAGCCCTGCTTTTTGTTATGAAAAGAATCAAAGCACACAGAGTGACATAGCACAACTAGGTTTTGAGACCAAGTTTGATTTCACGCCGAGGCCCTTAAATCTCCATTGCTGCTTTTTACTTGGCAATATCAATTCTTATGGAGCAATTACGGTATTATGAGCACTGTGCAAAGTAGTTTTCCAGGTTAGTCTCAGAGGCAAGGCTGCTATTTACCACCTAAGGAATCTTAAACAACTTTTTAAACCTTTTTTTAAAACTCTATTTTCCTGTCTGCAAAACGAGGCATAAAAAATGTGACTGCTGTGAAGATCAAGAGAATTAATACGTGCAAAGCACTTAGACCACAGACCCGCACGAAGTAAGCGCTGAAAATTTTGCCTTCAGGGAGTCACATCCATTTGTACATCGGTGGGAGAGGTTAAGTAAAAACCCGCTCCAGATGGTACGGGGCTCATCTTGGAGCCCAGACTTGTTTGGGAATTGCATGGATCCAGGCACCTGCTGGGTAGGGGACCTGATTCCCCGGCTCTGCCGCAGAAGGTGCTGAGGTCTGGGGGCCCTGGAAGGATCCCATTCTTAGCCGAACTTCCAGGTTGAGAATCTATGCCTGCGTAAAGGGCCCCGGCATTATGGAGGATCCCGGTGGATCCCCGGGCAAAAGCAATGCGTAGGACATCTGTGCCAGGGATTGATTGTCTGACAGGGTCCCTGGCGCGCGCGCGCGCACACACACACACACACACACACACACACACACACACACACACGCATTACCCCCATACACACACGCATTGCACACACACGCACACGCGCGCGAACACACACACGCATTGCACAAACACACACACACACACAAACACACACACACACACACACACACACACACACACACACACACACACACACACACACACACACACACACACACACACACACACGCACGCATTGCCCGGGACCGCCAGCCCCTGTTCCCCCGCCCGCCGCGCTCCAGGGCGGAGTTTCCTCCTCTGCTTATTGTTCGCAGCCCAGCGCCTGCCCGCCCAGCCGCCGCCCCGCCCGACCCCGCCGCCGCTTTGGGAGAGCTCCTGGGGGAGGGGGCGGAGGCCAGCGCGGACGGGACGGGGCGGGAGTCCTCGCAGCAGCGTGCGCGGGGCCGCAGCCGCGCAGTCACCGTCCGGGCCGCAGCCACCTTCCCTCCTCGCTTCTGGCTCCGCGTCCCAGCCCAGCTCTGCGGCAGGCAGGAGGAGCAGCCAGATAGTGACTCCAGAGTTCCCGGCTGTCGCCAGGCCTCCCGGAGTGGCGCCGACTCTCCCGCCGGCCGGACGCCGGACCCTGCGCCAGAGCCGCAGCCACCTGCTCCGAGTCCCCGGACGAGCACAACCATGCGCCCCACTCTGGCGCTCTCCGCGCTGCTCTTGCTGCAGCTGCTGTTACTGTCGACTCCATCTCTCTCCCAGGATAATGGTGAGTGGATAGCCGCGCGGCTCTGCCCCGACCCTTGGTTATTCCCCTCCGCCCCAAGCCTGGAGAGGCTCCTGGGAGGCCGGCTGCACCGCGTGGTCGGACCGCTTGCAGCCTCTCCCGCGTGGCCGCACGCAGAGCCTGACCTTGGCACCATCCACGCCCCCTCCAAATTGGAGAACGCCGCAGGTGCGGGGCCAGATCGTGGATGTACCTCTAGTCTTCACTGGTATAGAGTGAGCTGGAGCTTGTGAGGTTGTAAAGGGGGTACTTGGTGGGTTCGCTGGAGAAAGGGGGGAAACTCTGGGTTGTTGGAAGGTCCCAGATTCCCGCGGGACCACCAAAGTGCGATTTCTCTTTCTCGTGTTTGGGGCGACCAGGGACTGCATTGCGAGGTCGTTGAAACTAAGCAAAACGACAAGCTAGTTACACAAGCCTGAAACAGATCGCAAACCTTTAGGTGCCCACGCGTGCACCGTGCTTCTTGTCCATGCGCTTTTTCTTAAGCCTGCTCCGGGACGGGTGGAGTAAGTGCTCCTACCACGGTCCCAGAGTCTGATTCAGCCGGGACCTTGCCTTCACGATGCCTCAGGACCGGATCCTTTCTCAGAGCATGGCCAGGATGGTGGGCCCCTCCCACCCCTTTGTGTAAACAAGAAACTTCTTTCACAAATGAGGTTTGAGCTGTGTCTTAGTGATACCCCAGGCACCCTTCTCCCATCAGACCCAGCTTGGAGACAGTCCCACTATCTTCTTTCCGGAGGTGGAATGCTACTTTCTGTTTGAGAGGTCAGGCAGTGTTTGCAAACGTAACCAGAGCAGGTGTCCCAAAGTCCCTGCCAAACAGCTGAGAGACTCAGCCCAGGAGAGAGAGGCACGTTTCATAAACTGAGGAGCCTATCCTTCCTGACCAGGTAGTTGTAGGGAGAAAGTAGCGAGGGGAAGCTTTCCAGGGTCAGAAGTACTGGGGTGACCGCCCAGACGGGGAAGGGACTCTGTTGATATGGGAGTTAGTGTTGGGGGGCCCGGATTCTACGGGAGAACAATGAGAAATGGCTGCGTGGTGAGGGCTGTTCCTCAGGGAATGGAGGTTAAAGCCTCTGGGGGTGGCCTGGGACTCCAGCATGGCCTGAAAGGTTAGAGTATTCCACTGGAAGGGCCTGTGTCTCTTGAGGAGGGGTGCAATTCGAGGAAGATGGGAACAGCTTAGAGGACCCCAGTCTACAGTTGACACAATCAGAAGGGATGACAAGTTTGTGGCGTGCCTTGGCAATTTCATGGTGCATCTTCACACGCAGTCTTTTGGAGGGGGAGCCTCCTAGTACCATTCAAAAGCCAGATGGGCTAGTTAGTCCACAGTGATTCTGATCTTATAGAAGCCAAGCTTGGAGAAGATACAGGGTATGGGAAAGGCCTTGCTGTCCTGTCCTAAGGGGAGATGCCCGAAGTCAACAGTGAACTGCTTTCAACCTGATCCCTGGACATCAAGGCTGGGGTTCTTGTCTGGCACCCAAGAACTGCCTAGGAACCCCATCTGCTGAGAAGCCCTCTCCAGACTCTACCTCAGGCAGGAACAGTTCATCATCAGAGATCAACATGTGCGAATAAATGTGCCCAGAAACTTGTCCTTGCAAGCAGCAAGTCTCTTAAGCATCACTGAGCCCCGGATACCCAAACCCCGAAATGTCATTTTTACAGTATGTGGCAATATAGAGAAGTTCTTTGACAGTGTTTGGTGACCAGGAGGAACGGTTACAGCAACTGATTATGATGATGATGGTGAATTACATCCAGGGTAAAAGGCTTAGGGGACAAACCTGGGATTGGGGTGTGGTGGTTTTACACCTTTCTCTAGGTCAGCTCCCTTAGCGGCTGTCATCAGCCATATCTCCCCCCACCCCCAGCCCCAACCTCAGTCGGTGAGATTCTGTGATGAGATGCAAAACTGGAGGCTTATGGTGAAAGTCTCTGTAACAAAGGAATTATCCGGACCGGTCCCCTCCAGCTTTCCTCCTAAGCTGGTGGCTGGAGCACACCCTAGAGGTAAACAACCTTTATCCTGGGATTCTTTTGGTGCTTTTCCTTTGCCACAGGGCTAGTCAGACCTTTGCACTCCACTTTCCTATCTGTGAAGTAGAATGGAGGGACAGAAGGGGACCGCTCTTTCCACTGCTGTAGATGTCTTGGCTTTCATGGTCCTTGGCTGATGAAAAGAAAGACTGATTTAGTCCTCTCTGGTTGATAGCCGGATGATGGATAAATCCGGGTCAGGAGAAAGATGGGTTGACCCCATCTCAGACTGGGCCCCACACTTGTGTGCCTGTGGACGAGGTAGTGTACTTTCCAAGCCACAGTTTCCTACTAAAGTGATCGCAGGTGGTCTTCATCTGAGCAACGGTGAGGGGAACAGGTTTAACATTGTTGCCAAGTCACTAGTATCAGCGGCCCCTGGGTACTGCTGTGAATTGAATGGGTGTATTGGGCGCTTCATGGGCTTGAGCCTTGGGATTCTGCTGCTGTTAGCGATTGGCAGTCGGAATGTGGCTGCTTCCCAGGGACAAGGGGAGGCTGGCTGTCTTAATGAGCCCAGGGTGAGTTGTGAAGAGCTTCCTGGAGTGTTTTCGTATGGAGATTTTTAAATAAAAAAAGGATCTGCAGGGGGTGGGAGAGCTCTCCCTAGGGTCACTAAGCTAGGATGAATTGTAAGGTGTAGGGGAAATGCAGACTGGGGTGTGGGGGATTGGAGCCACTCTAGGGAGTTTGAGGTAGGCTCTGTGAGGAATTCTATAGGGGAGGGAACCAGCCTCTGGGTTGAAGGGAAGGTTCCAGAAGTGGGGAGGAGACAGGGGTTTTCTGACAGGATTCTTTCTGAGGTATTCCTCAACAGAGGTAGCCGGACTGAGAGACAGACTGAGAGTCACTAAAGGCACAGAGGCTTCAGGTGGGGTGTGGCCTCCCTCAGTGGGACAGAGACCAGCAGTCTAAAGTCCTCTGGAGGTCACGATACCTATGTGGAATGTTAGACTCAGGTGAAGAGAGCCAGAGAGTCTGCCTCTCTTCCTCGGCCCCTCCCTTCACAGGGAGGACACTACCTTTGGAAGCTGAGGGGGAGGGACCATGGGGTTAGGGTCGCCTGGGGAGGAGGCTGTGGAATGGGTTATCTCTTGAGCCTGTGGAACCCTACTGGGCTCCATAGCCTGCTGTGCCTTAGAGAGCCAGAACCTTGTGGTGAGCATGTGCTCCTTGGCTGTTGACCTGAAAGGGAATCGCAGCAGCTTGACTCCTGGGCAAAGATGTCTACACAGTGGACTCCCTGTCCAGTTGTGTAGTAGGAGCCGGTCTCTGCTCCAGCCAATGCTGCCCTCCACAGCCAGAGACATGATGAAGCTGCTCTCTGCTTACCCACCTGAGCTGACCTGGAGACCCAGCAGACCTAGAGCCAGGAGGATTTTCAGCTCTGGGCTCTGTGTCTGAGGCAGGGCAAGGAGCTCAGTTGATACAGTTTCCTGTCACAGCCTGTTCCCAGAAACACTGTGGGACAAGTCTTTCTGTTGTGCGTCTCATCCACTTGGGAGGCTGTGAAAGATCCAAGGAAGTGTCAGATCTGGGATCATGACTCCCAGGGCCACAGAAGCCTAAGTGTGTTCTTTAAGTGAAGACATCAAAGCCGGATGTGGTGGAACATGTCCTTAGTACTGGCATTCAGAAACGAGGGGATTTCTGAGTCCCAGGCCAGCTACATAGTGGCACCATGTCTCAAAAAAAAAAAAAAAAAAAAAGCTTTCAGGAAAATAATCTATTCAAAAGATACATTATGGAATGGGACATGCTTGAACTCTCAGTGTAGCTTCTGGCACTGAATAAACCCGGCATGGTGGCACACGTCTATAGTTCAAGCACTTGGGAGGCTGACTCGGGGTCACCAGAAGTTGAAAGTCATTGGTTTCATAGGAAACTGGAGGTCAGCCTAGGATACATGAGACCCTGTCCCTAAAAGGAAAACACTGTAAGGAGCTTCTCATTTGCAGTAATACTTGAGATAAGGTTCCTTTAAGTAGCAGCCCACTGCTTATTCAAAGTGGAATCCAGGAACTCAGGGGGGAGCTCACAGGGTAGAATGCTTGCCTAGAATACACAAAGTCCCCAGTACCACAGAAAGTGAGCGTAGTCTGTAATCCTAGTACTTGGAGGGCGTGGGAGGGAGGAGAATACGAAGTTCTAGGTCAGCCTAGGCTACAGGAGACCCTGTCTCAAAGTAAAACACGTAAACGATGGAATTCGGTTGCCCAAGGATAGTTTCTATACCATCTCTGCAAAACTGTTCTAAGACAGACTCCAAGGGCCGAGAGCCACCTGCAACTCACCTGCTAGAACACACTTATTTTTCAGACAAGAGAGAGGTGTAGTCCAAGCAGGAGGGACATCGCCTGCTTCTGTGTGTTCCCAAGGGCCTGGCAAGAGACAAGTGTGTACAGGTGTGTGTGGCTGTAAAACTGACCTCAGCCTTTTTGGTGTCATTTCTCTTCTGGGGTCTGGAGGAATTTAGTGAAGGTCAATTAATATAGCCTTTAACCAAATCTGTCCCTTCCTGTCTACCATCAAGGCAACTGAAGCTTGCTGTTATCTGGCCAATCAACGCCAGTCACGGAGCTGGCGGCCTGAGTTGTGATTGTGTATGTCAGTGTCCCCAATGGGCCTGAGAGCTCCTGTGGCATCCACAGCAGCCAGCCAGTACCTGCAATAAACAGGTGGTCAAAGAGGTGCTCACAGGAAAAGCGGCCTCATTGCTAGCTTTCTAAGCCTCAGCTCCCCGAATCTGAGACACAGGCCCACCAATATAGTCACTGTGTTGGCCACAGGGCTGACAGTTCTTTTCCTACTCTCTCAGCCCACACCATCACCCCCTCTCTCTTCCTTTGTACCCTCATCCCCCTTAGGTCAGCCACCTCATACTTCCCTAGGGCCAGGGTGCAGTGTGACACCCCGTCCGCCAATTGTCATAGCCAAAAAGCTACATGCTTCAACTCCAAGGGTAGAGAATTGTGAGGAGTGACCGATCTAGGCTTGCATTCTATTCTTTTGAATAGATTAACCAGGTTGGGGTCCAGGGAGCCCCCCTCAAGAGCCCACACGTCAGTTCAAACCTTGAAACTGTCTGATTGGTCAGGTAGACAGGGCAGTACTGTGACAAGGCCCAGGCGTTCTGTGATCCCTAAGCACACAGCCAATGTCTGAGGAGCTCAAATCCACAGAACTTAACCTGAGCTGCAAGGCTTGGCTCTTGAGACTCCCGTCTAACTGGATGCCCCTGCTGCTCTCTGAGAGCATCCCCACTAGTGTCACAGAGTGCTAAAGCTGGGAGAGCACAAGCTTGCCACTGGGTGGCCTCTATTTCTGTCCATTCCAGAGAAGGGAAGTTGAGGCACAAGACTTACAGTCGGTTGGCCACCTAACTACGTCTTTCCTCAAACATTCTCAGGCTCCTAGCATCTTACTTCAAGACTTCTTTTATCTTTTAGACCGTTTCACAGAACTCCAGCTGGCCTGGAACTGCCCTGTGTAGCCAAGGAGGGCTTGACTGTCTTATTCTCCTGCCTCCACCTCTAGGTATGTATCACCGTGACCAACAGTTTGACACAGTGCTGGAGATAAATGAAAGGCTTCATGCATGCTAGACAAGCATTCTACCAGCTGACCTGTCACACCCTGCCCAAGTGTCACCTTCTCGAGGGAACTTTCCAGGACATAGAACCTACCCCCTCCCCATTTCCTTGCCCTCCATGCTCTTTCCCATTGCATGCCTCCCCCCCACCGCTAGACCAGCAGTTTTCAACCTGTGGGTCATGACCCTTTAACAGAGGTTGCATATCAGATATCCTGCATATCAGATATTTATATTACCACTCATAACAGTAGCAAAATTACACTTAGGAAGTAGCAACAAAAATAATTTTATGGTGGAGGAGGTCACCACAACAGGAGGAACTGTATTTTAAAGCGTTGAAGCTTTTGGAAGGTTGAGAAACACTGTGCTACACTGTATCATGAGGGCAGAAACATTTGTTAGTACTGTAGCCACAGCCTCTAGAAAAGTCCCTGGCCCATAGTAGATGATCAATAAATGCTTGCCAAGTGAGTGAGTAATGGGCAGAGCTGGTTTGAAGCCTAAAGGTTCATGTACCAACTCTGTACCCTCCACTCCTGACCTGAGTCCAGAATGTGGAGATGGCTGCCAGGAGCTGGCCATGGATCTTGGAGAAATAGACAAGTGAGCATGAACGGGGAGACTCTGAGGAGGAGAGCCACAGGAGTTCAGTAGCCTCGGGTCTCCTGTGTGGCTGTGTGCTCCTCACCCTAAAAGTCCTTCAGTGGAGACAACATCTAAGACAAGTTACGTTGTTCGCATATTGGAAGTTCAGGATACTACAATGTCGGTTCTGCCTTCATTATCTCACAGCCCTACGACCAACAACAGGATCACACCTGTCAGGTAAAAGGGAAGGAATAAGAACACCACTCACTGTAGCTCCTCCTTTGAGGTATCTACCCCAGACTACACATGAACTTTTCCAAGAGCATTTTGCTGAACTGAACTTAATCATATGCTGATATCTAACTGCAAGAGAATCAGGAAAGAGTGCTTTCCTTTGGAAAGAGTAACTTTCATTTGACCAAAAATAGCTACTGTTATAAAGAAGCAGAGATGGATACTGAGGTGGGTGCCTGGCAAGTTCCACTGGAGGCCTTGTTTGTGGCTGCCTCAGGCTGCTTGTGGCTCTAGTCAGCCCTCCTTTCACTGATGCATCAGCTCCAGCTGTGCGGAAGAGGAGAGTTAATTGGTTTCTCCTCGGCCTTAGGCATTGATGCCTCTGACCTCCTGCAGTTTGGAGACTCTAGGTGTGGGGTAAAAGGGAAAAGAGCCTTTTAAGGAAGAGAAACCAGTTCCCTACCCAGGCTCCTCTGTCCTCAGCTAGGCCACCGAGCCAATTGTCCTGAAATTTCCCATGAGCTGCAGGGCAGCCAGGGGAAGCGTGGAGGAGGACTTGGGTTCCCCCACTGGCCTGGGGATAGGATTGGAATATCTCTGCATGCATGTGTATGAGTAGAGTACACACTCAGACACCCACACCACACCACACCACACTACATCACACCCACCACCTTCATGTTTCCATGGATACATGTATGGGCAGAGGGCAAACATCTTCTAAGAGTCCCACACCAAACTGCACCTAGGTGGGCACATCTGTGGCGTCAGGAAAACCCGATTGACAAAATGCCAAAAGACAGGGGCGCGCCCCCTAGGGTCTTTGTTGGGAGGTGAGAAACAGCTGGAGCCAATGATTGACAAGCCTGGTAGAGGTGCTCTGTGGAGCTACCTAGGGGCTACCAAGAGCAGGGGTGGGTGGGTGGAGCATACCTGAAAGAAAAACTAAGAGTTTACTTATCATTTTCATCTTGGGGGCAAGTTTGTGTCTATCCATTGAGCATAACTGCATTTGTCTGCTCTGCCTGGGAGTTCCTTGGAGAAAATGTTTCACTGTCAGGACAAGGTAAATGGAGATATCTTGATACAGTGTCCCAGACTTTGGAGTCACAGGCTTGGGATTTAGCCTCCACTTTGCCTTTTACTTGCTGGCTGGTGACCTTGGACTTGCTCCTGGGCCTTGGTTTCCAATCAGCGTAATGAACCCATTCCTTAACAGTGCTGGTTAAATAGAGTCACGGGAAGTGGTGTGCCTGTCACATGGCAAAGCGTAAGTAATATTTTGACTTTATTTATTCCTTTTCTCAAGGACAAACCTAGCCAGTTATGGGGTGTAATTAAATAGATTCTGCTCCTGGCATCTTCCACCCATGGTACCTTCTTTAGGTCAAGCTTTCTCCTTCAAGGCCAAGGTGACTGACTATCTCCTGGCCAGGTTATGTAGGACCACCGTTTGAGGCTTAGTTTCAACCAGATGAGAATGTTCAGAGGAACTTAGCTTAGTAGGTGTTCTGGACTCTAGCCCCACATTCCTGGTTCCTACCCAATGTTTCTCACCTCAGCCCTGGGCAGTGGGTGCTCTCCTCACCTTTAGGTTCTCTTGCTAATGCAGGCTTTCCTGAAGCCACAGGTTTGCTGATCCTGGGAGCCCCGAGGACTGTGGTCTGGGCTCTCATGGCCCCTCTTCTCTACCGGAATCAATGCCCATGTAATTGGCTGATGGTTTCCCTGGGCAGTCCTGCTGCATATCTATCTGCCAGCTCCCTTTTCAGTCCCACCAAGCAACTTCCTTCCTGGTGTCAACCCACCCTACTCAGACTCCGCCATCCCTTTCCAGTGATGCCATCTGCCATCCAAACATGGTGTGGTGTGGGCTTTGGGGCTTCCAGCTCCACATTTTCCTACTCTGGCGATGGGGTGGGGCAGGTAGAGGATGGAAAGAGATTTACAAAGCTGCAGGCCTCCTGCTGAGAGCCTGCAGGGGAGGGGAGGGAAGGGAGGGAGGGAGGGAGGGGAAGGGAGGGGAGGAGAGGGAGGGAGGGGGGAGGAGGGGAGGGAGGGGGAGGAGATGTTTTCCTACAAAGCAGAGAACTGGGAGAAAGGAAGAAAGTTTAAAGTTCTCACAGATCTGTGTGCCATTGGGACACTCCAGTTGGGACACCATTGCATGCCTCAGTTTACCCAAAAGGTAAATCAGGGCTAGCATCATAGGGGGACTGTGTTTGTACTTTCACAGTGCATACAGCAAGCTGCTTACCAAACTGTCTGGGAAGAACACTAGTGGCCCCTCAAGATTTAATAGGCTGGCTCTCAGCAGCACTTGATCAGTGAGTTAAATACGTGTCTTATGATTAAAAGGGAAACTGTGATGCAAATTTGGAGAAATGCCACCTACTCTTTCCCTTCATTGAGGCTCAGTGCCAGTCAGTCAATCAATCAATCAATCAATCTCCATCCCTCTTTTCATTACCCTCCCCCTTGGTTTTTTGAAACAGGATTTCTCTTTGTAGCCTTGGGCTGTCCTGGAACTTTCTGTGTAGACCAGGTTGGCCTCAAACTCAGAGATCCCCCTGCCTTTGCCTCTGAGTGCTGGGTCTAAGGTGTGCCTCACTGTTGCTGGTTCTAAATACAGTCTCGTGTTTCCATTCCTACTGACCTGACTGTAGCCCAGCACCCCTGATATACTGTAGCATCGAATAGAAAATATCTATTTCTCTTTTAAGAGAACATATATATTACTGGGCATGGTGGCACATGCTTTTCTTTAATTCCAGCATTTGGGAGGAAGAGGCAAGCAGATCTCTTATGAATTTGAGGCCAATCTGGTCTCCATAGTGAGTTCTAGGTTAGCCAAGGTTATATATACAGTGAGACCCTGTCTCAACACACACACACACACACACACACACAGAGAGAGAGAGAGAGAGAGAGAGAGAGAGAGAGAGAGAGAGAGAGAGAGGGAGAGGGAGAGAGAGAGAGAGAGAGAGAGAGAGAGAGAGAGAGAGAGAGAGAGAGAGAGAGAGAGAGAGGGGAGGAAGGTGAGACCATATATTTCGTAAAGTTCTCAGGCTCCCTCTGTCAATACATTTGGGGATAGGCAGTGTCTCCACTTGCCTAGACAGACAGGCTGTCTCCATTATAAGTTCCAGACAATCTGTAAAGACCTGGACCACACTGCAAAATCATCAGTGAAAACACTTTGATCTAGGGATAGCTGGGAAAAGAGAAAATGAACTCCCCAGAGAGCTCTTCCAGAGGGTTTCTAGGGAAACCAGGGTTACCAGAGGCCAGGCTTATGAAGGTGCTTGAACCAGGTGCATGGGAACAAGTTGAAAAGTCTTGGAGCACTCTCTGGGTGTTAGCCAGGCTTGCTCCTCAGTGGGAAGGAATAGGGGTGGGAGCTGAGGATGCAGTTCAGTTGGTAGAGTGCTTGCCTAGCCCAGAGCCCTAGCTTTGACCTTCAATACCATTTAAGCCCAGCATTGCATCAACTAGGCTGTGAGAGGACCTATACTTGTAATCCCAGCACTGGGGAAGTGGAGACAGGAGGATCAGACGTTCAAAGTTAACCTTTAACTTCATAGAGTTTGAAGATAGCCGAATCTGCATGAGACCTTGTTTCAAACAAACAAACAAAAACCAAAAAACAAACAAACAGAAACTGGATTTGTGGACCCTTGTTTTGGGGTTTTTGATCTGTTGAGTTCATTGCTGACTAACTGTTTTCTGGTTGCTCTTGGCTCCACTTTCCCTCCCGTGCCTCCTACCCCATTCCTGTAACACCTCCCAGGTATCTCAGGTCGCAGGTGTCAGAGGGGGAGGCATTCTGGAGCATGTAGAGCTGCTATAGAGCTGGTTAAGCAGGGCTGAGGTAAGCCAAACGGTAGCCTGGGGAGCCACTGGCCGGCTTAGCTTCCCTAGCAGCTGCTGCCCCTCAACCCACAAATCCCCCAACAGTGACAAGGAGCACCCCTTGCTGAAGCAGGATCAGCCCCCACCCCAGCCTGAGTGCAGTGTGTTCCCTGTCTCTCTTCCCTGCATTGCTGGGTCATAGTCCAGCTAGGAGCGCCCCACACTTGCTTCTTGTAAGGCCACCCTGGTTCTGGCTTTGTGGCTTCAGAGGGCTTGGAGGGCCTGGGCTGTAGCTCAGAAGAGGCAGGGGATGGGATCCTATTGTCCATTCTCCTTCCCCTGGGCTCCCTGGGGTGGGATAGGAGTAGGCACTTAGGCAGGACAGTTTCTGGGTTTATGCCCTCAAGCTCGGGGAGAACCTGAGAGTTCTGTCCCGTATGCTCACAGAACATTCATAGTGACAGATTCCAGGACACCTTAGGACAATCACAGCAACATGCCAGCCACAGCTCTCCCTGGGCCCTCTGTAATTATAGCTATATGGTTGCCCATGTGTGCTGCTCAGATATATGTGGCAGAGAGGCATGTTGGCAGTGGGAGTAAGGAGAGGTGGATCATGGGAACTCATGATTGCGCTGTGGGGCAGGGAGAAAGAGAAGGCTGGCTTGTAGAAGAGGCCGTTCCTCCTGGACAGCATGAAGTCTCCTGTTGGCCTCGGTTTTCTCATCTGCAAATAGGAACCAATGGAACAGCTCCTGGGGTGTCTTCAGTTGGCTTCCACTCATCTGACCATTTGACTTCATGTGTGGATACACCCAAGGAGGGGGATCTAGGAACATGCTGTGTTGATACTCTGACCTACTGTGGATGTCTTCAGGGGAGGTGTCTTAAAGGCAGTGGCCTGCTTAGGACAGTCTGGGATGCTGCCAACCCCTGGATCACAGTAGAGGACACAAGTGCCTGCCCACAGTGCCATGGAAGCCTCGCTCCTTCTCACTGCAGGTCAGATGAACCCCTTCCCCTGTCTGTCTAAAAGCTAAACGAGGCAGAAGCTGAGGTTGGCAGCCCAGGGCTATTCATGTTTCAGGGCAAGGATAAATGGCTGTACTGGACCACAGGGTTTCTAGGTGGCACAGAAGAGTGACTCTGGCCATCTGTCACAGCCAGAGTCAATTTCTCACTTGTTGGGATGGGATCAAGTGGTACCCAGGGTCCCCTAGCTCTGATATGACTGTGAGAGGCAGAGAAAAAAAATGCCAAGGGTAGGTCCCAGAGGTTTGCATTCCTGATACTTCAGCTTCCCTGGGGCCTCTGCGACTCCAGCTATGGCTGCACATGTGTGCTGTGGGGCTGTAGGCAGGGGGAGCAAGGTGAGGTCAATCATCTCTCCTCAGGATTGAGCTGTGGTTCAATCCTGGGTGATGGATGAACGTCAAGTGCTGCCAATGAGCTGTGTTCAGAGCTTCATTCCCTGGATTTTATCGAGAATAAAAGGACCTAGCCACTGACTGTGGAGCATTGTAGACTTAGCCACAGCCTGCCCTGACTGCTCAGTGGCTCACTGCCTGGCCTCAGCTTACCCAGCCTGAAGGATGGGTATCCATTCCTTTGCCTGGGTAACTCCAGGCATATCACCCTGTCCCAGTAGGGACCAGACTCAAAGGGATGCTGAGACAAGCTGAGGACCTGCTTGTGCTTTGGTCAGTCTGGAATGGAGGGATGGATCCTGGTTGGTGTGGAGCTGTCTCTACTTTCCAGGTTCTGGAAAGGGGCAGAACCTTCCCTACCCACCTCAAGGCAAACTTCAAAAGCAAGCTCCAGTGATCTAAGACAGCCAGACCCTTTCCATGACTTGGGACACTTCAGAAGGAACATTGAATGCAGCTCCAGATTCCTAAGAAAGGTAGAGCTTTAAAATAGCCCCCATCCTGCGTATGCATTTGTGTGCATTTACTGTGGTCATGTCCTCCGTGTGATGTCATTAAACCTCGACAGCCTTAGGGGAATGAGCATGTGCCGTCTGGACATCTGCTTCCCAGTGGCTGCCTGGATTCTTGGCTCACATCTTAGGCTGAACCTGTAGAAAGTAACCTGTAGTAGACTAGCTCTGAGTCTCCAGTGAGTTAAGACTTGGTTTTAAAAGGAGCCAGCCCTCGTGGCTTAGCTTAGCCATTGACTTGGTTTGCTCACTCCTCACCCACTCCCACAGAAGACCAGACTTGTGCGCTCTGGTGGGTGGTCGTGCTTCCCTCTCCTGGGTCCGGCTGGGGAGTTGGGTAATGGAATGCTCGCTTTCTTATTTTTTTGCTTCAGGATGCATCAGTTGGAGTACAGAAGAAGCCAAACTTTGGCAAAATGGTTTCCCCAACACCAAGCACAGGGGTGGGGAAGGTGTAACAGTGAGAATTAGTCTTCAGCCAGAAGCTCACGGGTGTCTTTCCTGGAAGAGGGACTTGTGCAGCACAGAACACACAAAGCTGGAAAATCTGGGAAGCTACACTTGAGGTCACTTGTGGTCATGACCCCTGGCTTCCACCTGACGAAAGGCAGTCATTCCCTGGGAAATTCACAGGGTCCATTTCAGAGACGGAACCTGCAATCTAGTTCCCAGAGACACCGTTCCACAGCTGGGAATGCAGGACTTCCCTCTGGCTGCATGCCTTTGTTTGTGTCAGGCCAAGAGTGGAGGCTGGTCCCTGGCAGAGGACTCCAGGGTCCACTTCGAAACTGTACACATCTGGCTATGTTCACGGGACAGGGAGGTGGCGTGGGAATGACACTGCGCCACCCCTTCAGAAAAATATTTACCGAGGTTGTTTTTTGACTGCACTGTGAGGGGAAGAGTGCCAAATGCACACGCGCTATGACTCTGGAAGTGTGAGTTTGCCCAGGATCGAGTCCTAGGCGCTCTGCTGGGAGGAGCCAACACTACAAGGGGCCAATACCAAAGTGAACGAGTGTTGCTGAAGGAGAAGTGTAGCCCTCTGGTTCCCCTAGGTTGCCCTGGGTTCCAGTCCAGCTTCCTCACATGACTGAGAGACTAGTCCCACCTAGCCACCCAAGCCAGTAGTCTGCTTCTCCTCACGCATAAGGGAAACAAAGCAGTTAAAGCAGTGGCCTGGTTGGTGTAGATAGGCTGTGTCTGGCCAATATGTGAGCGCTTTAGTAAATAAACCTTGATGGTTAAGTTTAAGAGGTAGGCTTTATTTTGTTTTGTTTTGTTGTTTTTGAGTGGCCCTGCTCATCTTGAAACTCATTCTGTAGACCAGGTTGGCCTCAAACTCAGAGATCTGTCTATCTCTGCCTCTTGAGTGAGTGCTGGGACGAAAGGTGTGCCACCATTGCCTGGCAAGAGGTAGAGAGGTGTTATAAAAGGGGGATGAATAGAAAATTGCACTGAGAGAAAGACAGAGAGAGAGACAGAGAGGAGAGAGACAAAGACAAAGAGACCAAGAGCATATCCACACCTCTGACTTGGTGTCTCTGTGGTCACAGGTATATCAAGACATACACCGTCTAGCCTGGGCCATGCACTGGTGTCCCCAGTCCACCGTAGGGTGTTGGATACTGTCTGGCTCCCCTTGCCTGCAGTCACTGTGGATTTGAGATCTCTCTCTCTCTCTCTCTCTCTCTCTCTCTCTCTCTCTCTCTCTCTCTCGTATGCTCATTTTGACCCACGGTTGTCAGACAGGAAATCCAGGTCCTGGGAGACCCTGCTCACATAAATCTCAGGCCTTCCCTAGTTCTCTCTGTGGTGCCCGTTGAAACTGCTATGACAGGGTGAAGGGCTCCTTTGGGAAACACTTTTCCAGGAGCCGTCTTCTGTTGTGGCTTCGTCCAGCAACCTGTGTTGGCAGGTGGGAGGGAGGGCAAGGCAGCTGGGCCTCACCTCTATCCCTGCCCACCACTGGCAGTGGGCAGGCTGCCTCTGGGCACCTTGCCCAGACCGACTGACTGGGATTCACATGGCCAGCCACAGGCCAGGAGATTAGGAGGCCCTGTGAGGGTGCTGTTGAAGGACGCTAATGGCTGGCTCATTCCTCCTCAGGAAGATCCAGCCCCTTCCCTTCTCTGGGCAGGCTGGCATCCTTAGACGAGGCTTCCAGTAGAGATAGAGCAACCGTGACTGGCAGGGAAGCAGAGGCAGGGGGAAGAACCAGAGGGAGCAGCCGTGGGCAGCTCTCAGCAGCCGGGGGCAGCTCTCAGCAGCAGGGCAGAGCTGAGCACAGGATGGCATTCCCGGCTCTCTTCTTACCCTCCTCTCTGAGTCACAGAATGTTCCTAAGATTCCTGCTGAGGGCTCAAGGGTAGACCTGGGGTGAGATTGGGGCCTTGACCTCCCTGGAGAAGCACCAAGTGGGTGGGATATTGCTCACACTGGGCCTCTCCAAGTTTTATCAGAAAAGATGGGAGAGATCACTCAGCTGTGACCTTAGCTAGCTGGGCACCTTCCCCTTCGGCCTCATGTGGAAACTGAGGGTTGCTCAGCTTCCGAATGAGCCTTAGAGCAGGATGCTGGCTCTCGAGAACTCTGTCTCTGTCCCCACCACTGATAGCCAGAGGCTGTTGGGGCAGAGCTGAGTGGGGTGGCCACGTAGAGAAGACCCGACTCGGGCTGGGGTACATGGGAATGGGAGCCCCTGGGACGATTCTTCTATCCCTGCTCTGCAGGACCTCAGCAACAGGCTCTGCCAGTCCTGTCACTGGGCTGCCTGAAGTGCACACAGAAGTTCATGGGACACGGCCTGCAGTGTGCGTTGCACTGCCGTTCATAATGGCCTAAAGTAAGCTGGGATGGCGGAGTCCACCAGCAGCAGTGGGACTGTTCCAAGCAGGTCCACGCACCAATTAAAAGTGGAAGGCAGAGAAAGACTTTACTGTGGCCACACTGTAAAAGTCCAGCAAATGCCCAAGTCCATCTTTGGGGTCCTGAAGTGAAGGGCCAAAGATGGACACATCTAAGAAGTGCTGGTCAGGGTGTAGTCCTGACCGAAACTAGGCTTCGGCATCCAGCAAGATGCTCTCTAACAAGTTACTGAACTATGAGACATCTCCCTGGGAAACTAGTTCTCCCTCTGGCTGCTGACTTGTCTTTCTCCCAGCATGAACTCCCTGGGGAAATGTCCACTTCTTCGGGGTCCATTGTTTGAAACATTTGATGGATTAAGAGACAAGTATGTCTTTAGACTATCTTAATTTCTGTCAGACCCAGTACAGGATACAAACAAATAAGGAATGGGTGTACTTGCCCTGTGAAACAATATGAGGAGAGTTAACAATCGCAAACCATGAAGTGCCAAGTGGTAGTGGTGGTGGTGGTGGTGATGGTGATGATGGTGGTGGTGGTGGTGATGGCAGTGGTGGTGGTGGTGGTGATGGTGGTGATGGTGGTGGTGGTGGTGATGGTGGTGATGATGGTGGTGGTGGTGATGTGGTGGTGGTAGTGGTGATGATGGTGGTGGTGGTGATGGTGGTGGTGGTGATGATGGTGGTAGTGGTGTGTGATGGTGGTGGTGGTAGAAAATTCAAAAAGGCACAATGGGGCTGCAGATACAGTTTGGTCACAAAGTGCTTCACTAACATGTGTGACACCCCGGGTTCAATTATTAGCACCTCCTGCTTTGGGAGACAGATAGAGAAGACAGTGCAGGCTTAAATAAAGGTCCAATTTTAATACTCTTTGTAAGATGTGATGTGTCCTTTTTAATCCCCCCTCTCTTCGTGTGTGTGTGTGTGTGTGTGTGTGTGTGTGTGTGTACGTGTACACATGTTCATGTGACTGAGTGTCGATATGCCAAAGTATGAACCCCACCTATCCCAAGTCTATCATGTTGTTGTTGGGCAGTGTGGCACATCCTGCTGCACACTCAGCTGCACACCCGTCTATGCTGTGTTCCTAGTGATCCTAGGAACAGAGTCTCTTAGAGGCAGCTCCCCTAGCCACCAGGCGAGAAGTGTCACAGGCCCATTATAGGACAGCCAGGTCAAGTGGATCACTTCTTGGTCAGTCAAGCCTCTCTTCCCCAAATTGTCTACTGGAGTCAAATCTCCATCTTGGTCACCTGGATGTGTCTTGGTTGGGGCTCTCATGAACATGGGAGAAATAAGAATTTGGCTTGGCAAGAAATTCCAGCCCATAGGCGGACTCTGCCTGTGGTGGGAGATTAGTGTGTGGAGGGAGCCTTCTGACTGGTGGGTTCGAGAGCACACGAGGGTTGGGAAGGCTGCCGCAGATGTGAGGATGACACTCCCCACCCCCAACCAGCCAGGTCTTCATGACTGAAGTTCGGCTGACAGTTAGTTCCTAGTAATTAACATGAAATTAACATGAAATAGAAAACCAGTAAGCCAAGCACCTCAATGGGACAGTTTTTTTTAAAAATGTATTCTTCTTTCATACAACACATCTTGAGCATAAACTCCCCTCGCTCTACTCCTCCAAGTCCCTTCCCCCACCGTGCCTCTTCCCCAGATCCACTGCTCCTCCATTTCCCTTCAGAAAGGAACAGACCTCACAAACATAGGTAGAGCTTAGTAAACTCCTCCAAATAGAGAGAGAGGAAAGGGTTGTAGGAGCCAAAGGGGTCGAGGTCACCAGGAGAACACAGCCCACAGAATCAACTAAGCAGGACTCACATCGGCTCACATAGATAGATTTGGCAATCACAGTGCCTGCATGGGTCTGCACTAAGTGCTCTGTACATGCCGTTTAGCCTGAGGTGCTTACAGGACTCCGGACGGTGGGAGCGGGGGTATCTCTGACTCTTCTCCCTGCTCTGAGGACTCTTCCTCCTACTGGGTTGCCTTGTCCAGCCTTGATATGCATGGGGCAGTTTTTAAATTGAGGAGGAAGAGGCTATTGTGAGGCTGCCCTGGGACCCACACCACCAGGCTCCAGGCACCTATTCTGGTGGGAAGGGAAGCGGAAGGCAAGTTGGGTGGAGCGCTGGCTGACCGTACCCAGCTGGCACTGATAGTCCCTCGAGAGCCAGGATGTATGGCCCCTGTTGGCAAGACCCTGGAATACTCTCGGTGTCCACTAGGACAGAGTACCATGTGGGTGGCAGGGCTGCGAGGTGGATGGGCACGGTCCCTCCCCGCTAAGCAGTAGGGAGTGTTGTTGTTGGTAACAGCCATACGGAGGGCAAGAATCCTACAAGGTCCCATCACAACACCAGTCATCTGGGTCTGTTGCTGAGCTGTATAGAACTTTAGGTCTGTAAATTAATTTCTACTTCTCCCTTTTTTTGGAGGGGCGGGTAGGTAACAGGTTGGTTGTTTTCTCAGGGGTTGAGTGTATTTTCTCTGTTTGTATGCAAGGCCTTGGCTCTGCTTCTAATAGTAGGCTTACAAGTGACACCGAGAGGCTCTAGGGAAACCATAGAGCTGGATTTGTAGCTGGATGAAAGCAGAAGCTTCAATCCCCACCCCCCAGGAGAAATATCACATCAAAGGTCCGCCAATAGGCATTTGTCTGTATGCGGTTGTAAATAAAGTTTTATTGGTATACATCCATGCCTAATTAATTTACAATATCATCTCTGATTGCCTTTGGGCTCACTCTGGGCAGAGTTGAATGTTTGTGAGAAAGGCTTTGGGACTCACTAGAACCTTTGTTCTCCTCCTTTCCTGTGTCACAGTGGCTTAGTCCCTCATCTGGGACCCTGCTTGACAGCCAACGCTGTCCCCCTACCGTTGTTCACTTGTCTGCTTCCAGAAGCACTGGAGGGGAGAACACTGTGGGTCTACGCAAGCCCCGGCCTCCCTCCACTTGCTGAGGGCCGTGCAGAGGTGAGGGGTGAAGGCAGAGGTGGTGCACAGCTCTGTAGCGGGAAATAGGGACCAAACTGAGGACTCGGAGATGCTCGCCTGCAAGCATGGGGGCACAGCTCATGGTAGTTGAGCCTTGTGACCCCACTGCTCTGGGTTCTTAAAGCTAAGAGGTATCATTCTGCCCTTCCTGCCCACTTCTCACTTAGATACAATGGGAAAAAATGGAACGTGGGCAATTGCCTGGCCACACAGCTACTGTGGAGACTTAAGTCAGACGGTTGGGCTCCTTCCTACCCTCTTCCTCCGCTTTAGTCTCAGTGGGACCAAGTATGGATGTGTGGCCTATAGGAGCCGGGGTATCCTGCAAAGGAAAAACTGAGCAGGCCCATGTGGGAAGCTAAACAGAGCAGTGGAGAAACCATGCCAGGACATGGGCCACGTTTTCCGTGGTGTCCCCTCAAAAGACAAAAGAGCGTAATTACTGCTTGATTTGGACAAAGCCTTAGCTGCCAAGATATTAAGGTTTTTGAGATGAGATGGATCGTGTGTGTGTGGGCTCTACATCCAGCCGCAGTTGTCTCACCGAGAACCAGAGAAGGTGGCCCTCGAGGCCAAGCGGAGGATGGCGTTGCTGGGAGCTGCAGTGAAAGGGTGAAGCCAGAGAGCCTCCAGGATTCATGCAGACACTGATTTAAGACTTTATTCTTCCAGACTGAATATGCTCCAGTATCACTCCCATATGTTTCTGCCTCTCTGTAAATCAGGCTGTAAATCAGGGACCCAGGGAAAAACCGGGCCCTGGAGAGGGGGAGGGGAGAACTCAGACAGACCCCAGTTGCCTCCCCCTAGGTCCTTCTGGGAAGCTAGGGTCTCATGGAGTGGATGTCCCTTCGAGCGTCAGAGCAGGCAGCCCTTGAAGCCTTGCCTCCAGGGAGGCCCAGAGCAAGCCTTCCGTGGTGGCTGTGTGTGTGACTCCGAAGTCCCAGGAAAAGCTGACTTTACCTGTGTATTGCACTGTGCGTTTGCAGCATTACACAGCACCACGCCAGGAAATTACTCATATTCTGTGGGACCTTGGAACCTGTCTATGCTTTACAGTGCCTGGGTCTCAGGGTCAGAGGCTAGGGGCAGGGTCTACGTCTCCATCTGTAGCGTGTGCTCTTAGATCCCATTCAGCCAAGGAGGGCTGCCTCAGGTCCAGCTTGGTTTCTGTTCTCTGTCCTTTTTCATTTCTCTGGAGGTGACAGCTTGGAGTGGTGAGCTGTGGCTGAAGGAAGGAGAGGCCAGGCGAGTGTCCGGGTGGAGTCCAGTCTTACTGCCTTCCTGCCTGCCTTCCACACGCCCTCTTCCTGGGGCATTCTTTCCAGTTTCCTTTTCTGCTATTAATAGTGGAGTCAGTCCCAGGTCTGGGAGCAGCCAGGAACAGGAGGAAGTCAGCCCTTATAGAAGGTTTAAGCAGCACCCACCTCTCCCTGGGGAGGAGGCTGAAAGGGGCTTCTCTTGCTCCCTGCTGGGGCAACTACTCCAGGCTGAGGTAACCTTCCCGCCCAGCAGGTATCTGCCGATCTCTGCCCTGTTCTCCATCCCTTCTATATCTGGGCGTCCTTTCAGATAAGCAGGGAAACAGTCTCTGGCCCATTTACCAACCCTTTTCCATCTGCGTTTCATTCAGCCATTTCCCTTCCACACCTCGAATCTCAGCACCAGCCCTGAGTAGAATGCTGCCCCTCTGTCCCAACTCATTTGCAGAGCCATCCTTTGGTACCTGCAGGAGGTTGGTGCTAGGACCCTTTTCTTCCCCCACTTGGTGCAGTTGCTTAGTACACAGCATAGCCTTTGCATACAGCCTGCATAGACCCTTCTATGTTCTTCAAGTCTCCTAGACCCAGGGATCTTTATGGTGCACCATTCACTGCGGTTGCAAGTTCGCCTGTTTTCTTTCTCTTTAGATTTATTTTATGTGTCTGCTTGTATGAGCATCATGTGCATTTCTGGTGCCCGTGGAGGTCAGAACTGGAGTTATATAGGTGGTTGTGAGACTCCTTATGAGTGCTGGGAACTGAACCCAGGTCCATTGCAAGGGCAACTAGAGTTCTTAAACACTGGGCTGTCTCCAAGCCCACTGTGTCTCTAGGGAGGGCTGACCATGCACCCACATCACTCACAGAGATTGAGCTCTACAATCCGTCTTCTTCTTTGGCCACCCTGGGTTTCACGGGTCCTCCATCACAGCCCCCTGTTCTCCCCTTTCCAGGTTGTCCTTGCCCTCTGCTTTCTCTCCCAGCTTCTAAGCAACTGACCCCTGCCGGAGCAGAGGCACACAGCTGACTCAGCTCATTGTAACATTCACGAATTGTGCTTTACTTTGCCCCCGAATGCTACCCAACGATCACGTCTTATTTGTCTAGTGTAACGTTTCTGAAAGCGGTCCTCTGACCAGCTGCATCCGACAGTAGGAATCCGAAAAATGGGCAGGTTGTCATACTACAGTCTATTTCCAGAGCTGTGTAAGCATTGGAGCTTTGCAAACCCTCGTGGAGTTTTGATGCTGGTTGGGGCTTGAGAACCACTCTGGTAATAGGTTCTTGTTTGTTATCTCCAATGGGAAATTCGTATTTATTTGTTTATGCACTTATTTACTTATTTATTTAGAGACAGGGTTTCTCTGTGTACCTGTCCTGGAACTCACCTTGCAGATCAGCCTGGCCTCGAACTCAGATCTGCCTGCCAATGCCTCCTGAGTGCTGAGATTAAAGGTGTACACCACCATCACCCAGGGCATTCCTTAACCCCTTCCCTCACCTCCCATAACCTCCCCACCTCCTTCACTTCCTCAGCACCACCCCAATAGCTGCTGCCGTCATTAGAGAACCACATGGAGAGCCCCAAATGTAAACGTTTGAACTGCCATGTGTAACATCTCCCCATCCCCAAATTACAAAGAGGTCTGTATCTGTCATCCTCTTCCTTGCCGTTTCAAAGATAGAGATGTCCCATGTTCAGGGACCAATGTAGCTCTCTTTCTCTCTCAAAGGCCCAGGGAAACAGTAGGAGACCAGTCACAGTGCAGAAGAGGATTCCTGCCTGAGCAGGCTCTTCTCACCTGCACCTAGAACTCCCAGCTGTGCTCGGGCTGCCTCAGCGGGAGGCTTCCAACTGCCCAGTGCCTCTCTCTGCACACCGCACGTTGAGCTTTCCAGGACCCCTCATGCCCAGATGTTGCTAGGCTCATGGCTCAGCAGCTATTCTTGCCAGAAAAATAGATGGCAGAAACCCTTGGTGTCTCTGTTTCCCACTATTGGTAACGATTAACCCAGAATGCAGTGTTGGGATCTCTGTAAAGTTAAACAAGTATTTTCTCGTTTCTATCCCTAAGGATACATTTTGGCAATTTGAGAATCCTATAATGAAGTATGTGTTGTCTTTGCTTGGCTTTGGAGCGTGGTCTCTCTGTGTAGCCTAAGTGGACTACTGTTGCAGCCTGCTGATGCTGGCTGGAACGTGAAGTGCTTGCTCTCTCAAATAAGAAGTCTTCTGGGCTTTTTATTTTTCAATGAATTAATGCTTGTAAATGTAAGCATAACTCACCCATGTTCCTGTTCTATAGCACTCAGGGATGTGAATACAATCACATCTTACTGCAGCCTCTCTTGATAAACATTTATTCTTGTCTATATGGGGCCAATAGAAAACCAACCGTAGAGGTGTTTCTGAAACTCCTTAGGGTAAGCAGCGAGTGGTACACTCAAAAGTTGTAGGATGAGGGACTTGTGCATGCCTTACTTGATAATAGTGTTCTATTTTGCAAAGTATTTGGGCAGATTTCCACTTAGCCATTTGCTTTTAAGAAGAGATCAGTCTCTGAACTAACCCATCGGCACCGCCATCATCCCTTGGAGCTGACTTTGTGCTACATTCCTCTGTACGTGCATCAAAAATGTAGTGTACAGCCGTTCCGGGTAGCAAATGGGGTTTACCTTTGCGCTTGTATTCTGACCTTTACTCCGTATTCTTGCTACCTACCCCTTGTCTGGATTTACACGTTTTGCTGGTTGGAGGATATAAAATGTCAAACCCTCCTTTTATCTTTCATTTCCTCAGCTAATGACATTTCTTCATGCTCACGGCTCATACGTGCTGTTTCTCTTTTTTTTTCTGTGAAATGCCTCGTGTTAGTGGCTTCCTGTTGTAACAACATAAGAAAACCAAAGGAAGACATGTTTATTTTGGCCCATGGTTTCAGAGGGTTTCATGGTCACTTGGCTCTGTGAGTCTGAGCTGGTGGTGAGGCAGAGCTTCAGGGGGGGGGAGAGACAGGGGCCCCGACAGGGCAAAGATACACCTCTCCAAGGCACACCTTTGGTCATCTGCTGACCTACGTCATGTGGGGACCAACTATCCGGCAAAAAGCCTTTGGGGAAGATTGTGTCAAGCGGAGTGTCCACAGTGTGTCTGTTTTCTCTTGGGTTTGCTTTTGCAGACTTCTTGGAGGAGGATAACTGGACCCTCTGGGATCCTGTAAGGTTTGATCTTTGCTTACTTATGGCTTCCCACACCCCAGGTACTCATCCTGGTGCAGTATTGTTGTTTTCAAATGGCCCACACCTGGCTCGTCCAGTGGAGCCCTCGTTTGGCTGGTTTCTGTCTTTTGGACTTGCTCTTTGTTTCTTGTTTTCCCCCTCACTTAACCTGGCATTGCACCACGTTCTGGGCTCAGCTTGCACCCCGCTCCATCAGCAGTAGAAGCAAGCGCAGGCCAATTCCCCAGGAGCTCTGGGTGGTGCGTGTTTCTGGAGGATGACATTAGGCTGCGTCTGAACCCGGGTTGCGTGCTGCTACTCTGTCGGACCTTCTAGGTGCTGCCACAGGGCAGAGCGAGAAAACGCACAGTCATTGATGTTCATCCATCTCACTGCACCTAACAGTAAGCGAGCTCGTGAGCTGGCAAGATGGCTCAGAGGGTCAAGGTGCTTGCTGCCATGACTGACAAGCTGCTTGATCCAGAAACCACACAGTGGAAGGAGAGATGATTCCTGCAAGCTGTCTACTGACCTTTAAACTCATGCCCAGGCACTCCCGAACACAATAAATGAATGAATATGAATGAATGAATGAATGAATGAGGTGTAAAAACTTGAGTTCATACTGACATCTCTGGACTTAAGGACTTGTTTAGTTTCTTCATTCACCTCTCTCTTGCTTGTTTGCAACTTGTCTGAACAGCGAGTGGCCTTTTGACTAAAATCTGCAGAGAACTGTGGACTTTGCGTTTTTTAAGTGGTAAAAGTGTGTTTCGCCCAAAGGCATGGGCTATGAATTTCAAACTGACTTGACCTGTAAAGTTGGACTGAACAGTTGATTGAACACAACGTGGGAAGCTCAGTCAAGTTCTCCTTCCTGCAGAGGGAAATTGTTCCCTCCACCATGCAGCGAGGCCGTGTGATTGGTTTGTCTAGAATGTGGCTAACTTTATTTTCCGTAGACTTCGCTGGTCCTGGGGTTTCCTCAGCATCCGGATTGACTCAGTCTCATGTTTGCACCAAGGAAGCCACGCCTTGGAGGTGCTTGGCTCTGCTTATCCTCATCCACCGCCACAGTGCTCCAGTTGCCCCCCGAATAACCTCGCATAGCCATTCCCCTTCTTCAGCCTCTCTAGCCGCCCTTCTGTTCTCCGCCCCCACAGCGTTGCCTTTTGCATTATATCACATAGGTGGACCAAACACCGTTAAACCTCTTGGCTATTTTCGTTTCGGAAAAACATGGCGTGTGCGCGCGCACGCACGTACGCACGCACACACGTACGCACGCACGCACACATACGTATATATTTTAAGTTGCTGGGTTGCTGCATGCCTGCAATCCCAGCACTCTGAATGGGAAGAAAGGGGGTTCCAGGGTTACAGAAAGCCTGGAGTGTGTAGTGAGACACTGTCTCCAAAAAGGGGAAAAAAAAAAAAAAAATCAAAGGCTGGGTCAGCCAGGTGGCTCGGTGAGAGAAGGTGATTGTCGTCAAGCCTGAGAAGCCGAGTTCAATCTCTGGAACCAACAGGAAGGAGAGCTCAGATTCTGAGAGCTGTCCTCTGACTTCCACGTGTGCTATGTGGTGCACACATGCCCTTGCACACTTGTATGCACACGAGTAAGTGATTAAAAAATGTTAAAAAGCCAAAGATCTATAGAGAGAGCTCAGTGATGGAGTGCTTGCCTAGCATAACCCACCCGTCCCTGGTTCAATTGTCAGTCCTGCAAAAAATACTAAAATAAATGGCTAACCTGTTTTCCAAAGTGCTGACCTAATTTGCATTTCTACTGCGTATGGCGTTCCCTCTCCTAACCTTTGCTTTCAGCAGTCCCAGTAGATATGTAACGATGCGTTGTAATTTTAATTTGGATTTGCCTAAGGACTAAGGTTGAGCATCTTGTCTGTTTATTTTCTGCTCATGTATCTTTGTCAATTTTTTTCTTTTTCTTTTGGAGGGATGGGGGTCTCACTCTGTAGCCCACATTGACCTCAAAGTCCCAGCAGTCTTCTGCCTCAGCTTACTGAGTGTTTTGGTCATAGGCATGCCCCTGCTGCCATGCTTTTATTGCTTTGGGCACCTCCCCCTTCGTGGGGTTGGCAGGACTTGCATTCAGTAAGCGAGGTAAGAAAGACCCGCTCTGTTTTCCCCAAAGCACCCAGCCTGTCTCTCCCAGTGTCTGCACGCCATAAGCTTATTTGGAGACCTCATTCATTCATGTATTAGGTAAGGAACATTTTCTTCTATTCCTAGTTCATTTGCAGACTGTCATGCCACCCTCCCTCCTGCTCCTTCTGTCTTAAGGGGTCTGTCGAGATGATGACTCGGTGGTTAAGAGCACTTTCTGCAGAGGACCTGAGTGCAGTTCCCACCCCACGTCAGGCAGCTCACAAAGCCAGCTCCAGGGGATCCGATGTCCTCTTCTGCATTTATTATGTGTATATGCTCGCAAGCATGTACACAGAATTAAAAACAAAACAATCTTCAAAAGTAAATGGGGAATAAGATGATTGTAGTTTTTTATTTTATTTTGTTAGTATGGTGATTTATATTTTATTCTGTTTTTAAATTCTGAGCTATGCATGAGAATCCCACTTGGTCATTGAGTGCTGTCCTTTTGGGGTATCGTGGGTTTGGCTGATCAACAGGCGTAGAGATACCACTCCATACTCATGACAAAGGCAGATGAACTCAATGAGACTATATAGAAAGGCAAGTTCCACAAAACAGCAAAAACAAACCTTCCGGCTTATGTAATATTGGGTAGCCACTTTGGAAAATAGCTTATAAAGTTGCTAAACAGAGTTTCCATACAACTTGGCATTTCTACTCTTAGAGAAATAGAAACATACATCCCACATAAAATACAGACACACACACAAATGTCCCTAGAAACATTGTTCACAGTAGAATTGTCCGGTGAAACAGTGTAGCAAAGCGAAAGGATAAAGAACAGGATGACCTGCAGAGGGGATGCAATGTGAAGGCAACCGGATAGGGAACGAACGGCTTGAAAACAAGACTGAGGGGAGTCACGTCACAAAACGTGTCCTACTCCATGCACAGTAGATGAGAGGCTGCCATGGGCAGTCAGAGCCTTTTCTCTATCTACTATGTCTTAAGCGTGAAAGGTGCGTTGGTCCAGCAGGGTTGAGTTTAAGTTCTGTTGTTGCTATGGATACATTTAGTTCAGTAGAGGCTGGGGTGTACTCCAGAAATGCCTGTTTGTCTGTCTCCCTACGTGACTGTAGTTCTTTAGAAACAACAACATTATTTCAGATTTAGATTTATATACCACGAGCATGCCTGGTGCCCAAAGAGGCCAGAATCGGATTCCCTGAAATTGGTGTTACAGAGAGATGTGAGCCACCATATGGGTCCTGGGACTTGAACCCAGGTCTTCTGCAAGAGCAGCCACTGCTCTAATCTGCTGAGCCATCTCTCTAGCGCCTGCAGTGTTTTGTTTTGGTTTGGTTTTTCTTCTGCTCTTAAAGAGTCTTTTTCAATTTAACCAACTCATTCCATTGTTAAGGTCCTTGCTGGCATTGTGGGGCAGGGGCGGGGACCTTCTCTGATGTTCTGATTAAGCCCCACTCAGGAAACTGTGGATCGGGGGTGTGGCTTTCCCCTGTCCCTTCCTCTCCCTAGAGGTTAGCTAGGCTCAGTCCCGGAGAGCCCTTGTAGCACCGTCACTACTTTGTAGTTATCTTTTACTCGTTACAAGTGGGCACTGCATTGTCCACTTGTAGTCTCAGTTACTCAGGAGAAGGTGGGAATATGGTAGGTTTGAGGCTAGCCTGGGCTACATAGTGACACACACCCCCCCCAACACACACCCAATCAAAACAAAACTGTTTGGTGTGCTTGGTGCTGCTGTTGAATTTTAGTTTCAGTTTCATTGATTTTTATCATTACCAGTTCACCCCATTGTTCAGTTTTCACGATCAAATCACAGACCCTGGATTCCACCCATGGCACCACAGAATTCAAACAAGAATTGACTCAGTCCTAAAGAAAGACCAGGATAGTGGCAGTGTGGGCCCGTCCTCAGCATGCCTGGGCCCACCTACTACGTGGTGGGCTCCCCTAAGCCCAAGCCTGATGCTTCCTAGGAAGCGTGGTTCTTCATCTTCCCCTAGTTGGATGCTCATGTCTAGCCTGATTCTTCTACGTAATGTCAGCCCGATACCACCCAGGGGCAGAATGCTACAGGCCCTTAGCCTATTAGGGGAGATCCTATAGGAGAGCTGGAAGAGAACATTCTTCCAGTGGCCAAAGCTTTCCCTAGAGCCTTTCATGCTCTTACCCTCTAGGCCCTGTGAAGAGCTTCACCGGCAGTATCTGAAGGGTTAAAGCCAGTGGTTTAGAAGGAGCAGGAAAAGAGATAGAACCCAGCATGTATGGGTACTGAGGGACAAGGCTATGGCTGCACTAGTGGGAGGATGTGGCTGGAGTGGGGCTGCCTGTCTGACTTGCATTGGTCTCCAGGGCTCGTGTGTATCGATTCTTTGTCCGTCACCTCATGGCTGCTCCAAGGGCTCATGACTGTGTAGCCACCGTGCAGGTAGGTGGCTAAAGCACATATGTTCTAAGGGTGTGTGTGTGTGTGTGTGTGTGTGTGTGTGTGTGTGTGTGTGTGTTTCCCGCAGCCATGTTTCCAGTAGCAGCAACCTTCACATGCCTTCCTCAGAGCTGTGAGATGCACGGAACATGCTGGCTGTAAGCAAAGTATGGAACGCAGAGCTGCTGGTGTGCACTCATTGCCATCGAATCTACATGCTACTAAATAATAAATCAGGAGGAAGATGGATGATACCCAAGGGGTTCCCAGGCAGGCCCAGTCCTAAAAGTAAATGTAGAGTGTCCCCAGAGACCACAATTCTCAGAAATGAATCTGCTTTCTAGCACTCACAGATTTGGGCTGTAAAATGGTCATGGTGGACCAATGGCTTTCCCAGGTTACCTCAGAGGAGGATTTGACACGGTTTCTAACCTACCTAAAGCACACAGTGTTGACCTCACTTCCTCTTTGCTGTTGCTAGCTGACTTTCTCCCGTGTTACATCGCTTGGGACCCCCTGTCTAGGGAATGGTGCTGCCCACAATAGGCTGAATCTTCCTACATCAAGACAATATTGTTCAGATATTCCTACAGGCTAGTCTCTCGGTTGAAGCTTTCTTAGAGGGTTCTAGGTTGTGGCAAGTTGATATTTCAAACAAGCTGTCACAGGTTTGATGGAATATGAGGTGGGGTGGGGGACTAGATTAGGAGGTAGTTATCCCAGAATGATACATTCACGTCTTTACCACGAACATTGTGAATGTGACCTGAGGCATACACAGTCATTTAAGGTGTAATCGGGTTACTGTAAGATCACACTGGTGTTATTGTATTTTTTATTTGCCTGATATAATTGTCACCTTTAAGGTTTACTGCCTCAGTCTGCTAACCTACAACTAGTCCTGGAACTAGCTTCTGTATAATCTGATCTAGGCCTACAATGTTTTCAGCCTCTGAGATTTACTGCTGAGTAAGTTTACCCTTCTTTCTCTGCAACCTCTCTATACAACTGTCCCAGAAAAACCTCCCGCTCCCCCTCCCCCTCCCTTTCCTTCTCCCTCTCCCTCCCCTCCCCCTCTCCCCCTCCACTGCTCTCTTAAGTAGCTTCCCTTTCTCTTCTCGTGAGGGTCTGGTATATCCTATTCTGTCAAATCCTTCTCTGATTCATCACTTTGCCTCTCAATTAGACATCACTTTCAAAAGTCTCTGCTTCCTTCTATAAACTGACTTTACCACACACCTTGTTTGGGATTAAAGGTGTGTCCTAAGGGTCGAGCCACACCATAACTGGAAACATTTTTTTTTTCAGTAAATACTACAATCACAGGTTTCAGAGTATGATCAAACCTCCTGCAACACACTGGAGTAGGGCAGGCCCTGAACTACCGTACCCAGGAGTAAAGTGTTTGCTTGGTATCCATGAGGACTTGGGTTGGGACTCCTTGTTCCCCTCCCTTGACAAAACTAGAGGGGCACACAAAGGAAAAGGCCATGTGTCGATAAGTCAGAGAGCTCAGTGACACAGCTAGTAGCCAACGAGTGCCAGGAACTGAGGAAGAAATGAGGGAAGAAGAAATGTGGGACTCCCTGCTGGCTTCCAACCTCTGGAGCTGGGGACAGTACAGCTCCTATGAAGCCACCTATACAGGAGGAATCTGCACTCCACTGGAGGTACTTGTCTGTGGGTGCATAGACTCCTGGCAACTAGGAGTCATTCGATATAGCTCTCACAATTGGTCTTTAAGAATACATGATGCTGGGGCTCAGCGGTTAAGAGCACTGACTGCTCTTCCAGAAGTCCTGAGTTCAATTCCCAGCAACCACATGGTGGCTCACAACCATCTGTAAATGAGATCCGATGCCTTCTTCTGGTGTCTCTGAAGACAGCGACAGTGTACACACACACACACACACACACACACATACACACACACACATAATTAATTAATAAATAAATAATAAATAAATCTTAAAAAATACATGATACTTAGCCACTATTCTCAATCCCCTTTGCCAGATTGTGCTGATTGCCAAATTGGTCTTCCTGCCTAGAATATAGAATCGCATGGATCTTTTTCCCCTAGAAGTTCTACTCCATCTCCACACGCAGGCAAGTTTGTGTCCAAACTAGCTATAACCAGTGTGGGATTAATATATCTGGCTAAGAAGAGAGAACCACAGTAAAACTCTACACTGTGCTAACAGCGCCCTCAGTTCTATAAAATCCAAGCCACCATCAGTTATAAAATTCACAGTTAGCCAGACATGGTGACTCATGCTTGGAATCCTAGCATTTAGGAGGCTGAGGTAGGAAGAGCGTCACCGTGAGTAAAACTCTGCCTCCCAAAAATGAATGTTGAGGGAAAGTCAGAAAAAGAAAGAATAGCTATTTTATTTTTATTTTTTTAATATTTTATTTATTTAGTATTTATGAGTACATTGTAGCTGTCTTCAGATACACCAGAATCTGTTGTAGATGATTGTGAGCCACCATGTGGTTGCTGGGAATTGAACTCAGGACCTCTGGAAGAGCAGTCAGTGCTCTTAACCACTGAGCCATCTCTCCGGCCCAGAATAGCTATTTTATAAAACCACTAAAAACAAAAACAAAAAACAACTCTGAAAACATGATCAACAGACATTTATAATCTGACTTCATTAGAGAGACACAATTAGATGTTCATCTTGGAACATGTGGTAAGCTGCTGCTGAAAACCTTGCCAAGAGTTGTGTTATCTGAGCTAAGGAAATAGAGTTCCAGTGCACATGGACAAGACATACAACGGTAGGTGTTCATCACTGTCTATACAATGGTGCTGGGGGTCAAACGACACTTTAAAAATCTTTGTTTATGGGGTTGGGGATTTGGCTCAGTGGTAGAGCGCTTGCCTACCAAGTGCAAGGCCCTGGGTTCGGTCCCCAGGCATCGGATCTCTTTACAGATGGTTGTGAGCCACCATGTGGTTGCTGGGAATTGAACTCAGGACCTATGGAAGAGTAGTCGGGTGCTCTTAACCGCTGAGCCATCTCTCCGGCCCATACATACACAATCTTAGGGGTAGTTCCTTACCTTGCAGACGCTCCACCTCCCGTCTCACTGCAGGAATGCCGTGATTTCAGATACATGATACTGACTGAATCCAGCCTTCCTGGGATTCTAGAAATCCAAACTCAGGTCCGTATGCCTGCATGGCGTCTCTAGCCCCCTCAAGCCGACACTCTTGATTAACGCTACTATCTGTCCCAAGACTTTGGGTTTCTTCTTGCACCGCTGTTCTTGGGTATTCTTGGCAATGTAATTAGCCGTTCAGTTTTGTCTTTCTGGAACAGAGGATCCAAGGCGCGGTACCTTGAGCCAGCATGTGGCGTTGTCAGCTCTCTGATTGTGTACCTACATCGAAACATTTATCCTGGTTGCAAAAGTTATTTTGTGTGTGTGTGTGTGTGTGTGTGTGGGTGTGTGTGTGTGTGTTTTGAGAGCTGGTATTTTTGGGAGTCCTCAGCAAGATAGGACTTACCAGATAGAAACATGGTTGACTGTACTGACAAGGGAATGCCATCAGAGACAGGCTATGGGTGGTTCGGTTCATTTGTGTGTATCCCCATGTGACAAGGTCTATTTCTATTACTAGAGACCTAATGATGTGATCAATTAAACTAACTCTGGGATTTGGCAACCCCCAGCTTTCAGCTGCTGAGGGGAAACTCCTTTGGTCTTAGAAGACCTTTGGTTTCTATTCTGTGCTGGTTGGGGCTTTATGGAATGAATTTGGTCTTCTCTCATGTTAGATGGTTTTCACTGGGAAGTCACTGATGCCTTCAAGGGTATATGGTAGTATCGGGGGCATTTTTAGTTGCAAGAGTTGGAGTGGCTATGTGTGTCTGTTACTGCTATCTAGTGGACAGAGGCCAGAGATGTTGCTAGAACACTCTAATGCACAAGGAAGCTGCCTACAACAGAGAAGATTCCAGTTCAAAATGTCCACAGCTCCAGATTGAGAAGCGTTTGCCTCTGTTCACTTAGTTACCATTCTATTGTTGTGAGGAGACACCGTGACCAAAGCAACTCTTCTATTTTTTTTTCCCCAGACAGGGCTTCTCTGTGTAGACTTGACTGTCCCAGAATGCACTATGTATACCGAGCTTGAATTCAGAGATCTCCTTCTTCTGCCTCCTAAGTGCTGGGATTAAAGGCGTGTTTCTACTCACCACCCAGCTGGCTGGTCATGGTAACTCTTAGAAAAAGAAAGCATTTAACAGGGTGCTTTCTTATGGTTTCAGAGATTAGTCTACTGTCGTCATGGCAGACAGACATACAGACATACATGCAGACATACAGATGTAGTGCTAGAGTGGTAGCTGAGAACAATATCCTAATCCAAAATCAGATCTCTCTAGATCTCTCTCTCTATATATATATATATATATATGGTCTTTAAGAATACATGAGAGAGAGAGACTGCTCTTCCAGAAGGGGGGAGCTCACAACCATCTGTAAATGAGAGAGGCTGAAGAGGCAGAGTATACACACACACACACACACACACACACACACACACACACACACACACACACACATACACACACACATATAATTAATTAATAAATAAATAATAAATAAATCTTAAAAATACAGGCAGAGATTGTGCTGATTGCCAAATTGGGCAGAGGCAGAGGCAGAGGCAGAAGCAGAGGGAGCAGGGGCAGAGGCAGAGAAGCAGAGGCAGAGAAGCAGAGGCAGGCAAGCTTTTAAACCCTAAAGCCCACCCTCAGTGACACACTTCCTCCAACAAGACTACACTACTCCAATGAGGTCACACCTCCTAATTCTTCTCAAATAGTGTCACTCCCTGATGACTAAGTATTCAAATGTATGAGCCTATGGGGGACATTCTTATTCAAATCACCACAGAGTTACGGTCTGACTCTGTATCTCTTAAATCCCACTGACATTGTCACCTCCTTAGCAATGTCAGGGTGACAAGAAATTATGATGCTATCCGTTGGGAAATCCTCAGTCAAAGTGTGGCACCTAGATGGTTGGGAAGATGTGTTTCAGTGGATAAAACCCTGGCCATGCAAACATGAGGAACTGATGTCCAATCCCCCACAGCCTTGCTTATAATTCAGGGCTGGGACAGGGGGAACAACCTGCCCCTTCACCGTTCCTCTCAGGCGCACTGGCCAGCCTAGTCTAACTAGTGAGTTCCAGGCCAGTGAGAGACCTTGTCCCAAAAAAGAAGGTGGATGGCTCCTGAGGAACGATGCCCAAGGCTGTCAGTTTCCACATGGACCCACATGTGCTGCACACACCAACATACATATATGATCACATGTATGTGCCAATTCACTCCCCCCCCAGCCCCACCCCCACTCCACTCCTGCAACATGGCTCTAGATTTGTTTGTATGTGCCAGGAATTGAAACAGGGTCTCAATGGTCCAAACTCCCTGCACTCACTGTAGCGAGACAAGAGATATGCACCACTACATCTGGGTAGACTGATTTTTTTTTTAAATTCTATTTTGTGTGCCCTTCAGTCAAATATAGCAGTCAGTCCCACAAATGCCACTTCGTGAACCAGAATGCTGTCCCCTTAGTAGATTTTTGACTGCCTTTGGCTCCCATAAGACTTGATGGTGCCACACCATGTGTGAGAGAGACTGGGTCTTGCCTATTTACGGAGAAAGACACTCCCCTCTTCAGACTGTGGTTCAAGATGCCCAGCAGAGCACTGGATGCTCACCGACGTCACCTTTCAGCACTGCCTGCCCTTGAACACAGTCTCCTACTGCCGCCTTCCCTTCCTAGCTAGTTGCCTGTCCCGTGTATCTGACACCTGCTTGTGGATCCAGGAAATACTGGGCAAACTGATGTGTGGTATCTTCAGTCTCGGTCTGGCCAGTCTCACGGGGTGAGGAGTTATCCAGACAGAAACGTAGCTGGCCACTGCACCCCTTCCCCGCACAGCCTCGCTTCTGCTGAAGGAGAAAATCAGAAGTCACCAACACCCTCTCAACAGTCTCTGATTTTCCTCCTTCCCCACACTGGCTTGATCAAAATGCAGTCCTGAATCCAACCTCTGCTTGTCTCTAGTGTCTAGCTCTCCACCTCCAGCCACCAGCCCTTCCCTTGGGTGACTGAAAGACACTGGTCCTAGGCTGTCTCCCTTTAGATCGTACTCTACAAAAGTGAAAGCATGGGTTTCTCACCCGTGTGATAACTTTCACCCTTACATGTGATTAAGATTAAAGGCCTTATTTTGGCCTCTGAATTTAGGTATCATTTGATCTAGGATATATATATATATATATATATATATATATATATACATATATACACACACTCACCTATATGTGTGTATATATGTATATATGTATATCTATATGTATATGTCTTCTCCATAAATAGTCAAGATCCCAGTCATATATATAACCTTTAATTTATAAATTATATATATTTATATATAGTATTTTTATATATGTATTACATACACATGCATATATATCCTTTAACGTATATATTATATATTTATATATAAATATTTATATATGTGTGTATTATGTCATTTTCATTGTTTTTGAGATGGGGTCTCTATGTAGCTCTGACTCTTCTAGACTATGAAGACCAGCCTGGCCTGGAACTCACAGAGATTCATCTGCTTTTGCCTCCCAAGTACTGGGATTAAA
Source organism: Rattus rattus (assembly GCF_011064425.1). Lineage (NCBI taxonomy): Eukaryota > Metazoa > Chordata > Mammalia > Rodentia > Muridae > Rattus > Rattus rattus. The sequence goes on from NC_046159.1 coordinate 108,065,071, forward strand.
GAACTCCCTCAGCACACACGGGCTGGGCTATATTTTTACGAGAACCTTGTTCTATTCTCAGAGCTGTTCAGTTTGGGCCGCTCGCTCTCTAAGGCCAGCAGTCTCAGCTGCCCCTCCCCTACTCTCTAAGCTCCATGCTGGCGTTCCTGCCTGCCCTCAGTCCCTTTCCCTTCACATTTGTTCCTGTTGTTCTCTGCTGGAGATAATTCTTGTCCACACAGCATTCCCCTTGGCTTAATGGTCCTTAGGGGGCTGCTGTTAATGGCTTAAAGCGATGGATTTGCCTGTCAGGTTGACGAGGGCTGAGTTATGTTGGTTACTTTTAACTGCCAACCTGATACAACCTGGAGTCATCAGGGAAGAGAGTATTAACGGAGTAATTAGTTACCTAGATCAAGTTGGCCTGGTGGGCGTGTCTGTGGAAGATTATCCTGACTGTTAATTGGTGTAGGAAGACCCAGCCACTGTGGCATCCTCCTCCTGGCCAGGGACCAGGGATGTAGACAGTCTAAGGGAGCAGAGTGGCAGCTGAGCGACCGTGCGAGGACCACATGGTCATTCCCCGTGCGTGTGACTGGGTATGGTGCTCTTATGTTCTTATTTTAACTTCCTGATATAATGGAGCAGGACCCCTACTATAGCCATAATAAACCCCATTTTATCCACAGAGTTGCTTCACCCCCACCACGCCTCGTTTTCTTTCCCTATTCATTCTTCCCGAAGTTACCCAAGTCTGTTGTTCGCTTGTTCTGTCTTCTTGTCATCTCCCTGGGGTTTTAGGTTCTGGGTCTTGTTCCACACAAGTCACCACAAGCCCTGTCCTGTAACAACGCCCTCAACACCCATTTTTTTAAACCACCAAACAAAAAGCCTCTCTTCCTTGACCCGTACCCCACTTAGGTTAAGCCGCCAAGCTAAACCCAGCCCAGCACACTGCTTTTCCCTAGCGCAGTCCACAGAGGGTCCTTGTGAGCATTTGCGTAGCTGCCGTCTGTCATCCATTTGTCCGTGTAGGCTCTGTCATCCCTGGAAAGACTATGAGGCTCTTGCCAGTACTTGCTGTCATGTTTTGGAAAGCAGGGCCATCTGGGAGCTGTGGGGATGGGGTTGGGGGTGGGGCAGCAAAGCCCCATGACAGACGTGAGGGGCTGTGTAACTGTCGATTTGGGAAGGATGCAGGCGATTTGGAAGCTGGGAGAACTTTCTTTCGGAGGTTTCGTCTAAGCTCAAGATGGAGACTGCTGGAAGCAAGAAGCAGAGCGCAGGAGGGCCGAGGGGAGAAGTGGAAGGCCAGATGTGTAGCACGTGTTCTGCAAAGACTAAAGCAACGGGGGTGGGGGGGAGGATGGGGGGGGCAAAAAAGGTCAGAGATAGATGGAGATTGTAAACCAAAAGAGAAGAATGCACAAGATCCTGAGATGAAGACATCTCGCAAAATAATGAAGACCAAACCTGGGGAAGACTGTCAGGTGACAGTTCGGGGCAGATACCTGCTCTCATTGATCCTCCTATGCTCTATGAGGAAGTTAGCACCAACGTGGTAAATACATCTGCCTCCCGGGCCGTGATGGCATCTGGGGCCAGACTTGCAGCCAATGCTAAGATGTTCAAGGCAGTGCCTTCCAATGCGACACCAGAGACCTATGGGGAAACGTGGTGTGTGGTGGTGCATAGGACAAGCCTCCCTGCCACCTCAAGTGGTTGGGTTCGGCCGCAGTTCCATGCTGGACAAGCCTGGGTACCCGATAAGAAAGGGAAAGCGATTGCCCTCCTCCTGCTTCCGGCCTGCACATTTCCACCCCCACACCTGGAGGACACCATGCTGTGCCCCAAGTGTGTTCGTAGGAACAGGGTCTTAACTAAGAGCCTCGGAAGATGAAGGTTGGCTGGCTGCGGCATCATTCTTGTGGCGTGATCAGCAGAGCTGCGGCTCACACTGAGACTGATGAAGATCCACACCTTTGGAGGTGGCCGTCTCACCCAGGAATGATGGGATATTGTAAGTTAGTAGACGCTTGAGTACAAGCAGTTTAGAAAAAGCCGGTGAGGCCACCAAAAGGTCCTCCTCTGCTCGTTGCGATGACTGAACACTGGGAATGGCCTCTTACTCTTGTGTGAAGGAGATAAAAGTGTCCGATTGTGTTTGCTGCAGGTAGGTCCCAGGGTAATATGACATCTCCAGATACAACAGTTGCTAGCCCTGTCACCAGCACAATGGGGTCGTAGCCAGTCCCGTCCGTCAACCGTAAAGACTTAGCTTGTGCCTGTAGCCTCTGCGTGTCCTCTTCCCTGGTTTGTATTGTGATGTTAGTGTTTAGTATTTGGGTGTGTTTTCTGCTGTTGTAAAATATTACACCAAATCTGGTTTGTGACAAAAAAAAAAAAAAAAAAAAAAAGGAAGGATGCAGGCTTCAGCAAGGCAAATGCCAGAGACGGATGGGAGCCTTACACCTTGGGGATGACCTAGAGAAGTCCACAAACATTCTGGCTAACACCTGGCTTGATGCTGTGTTGTCTTTATCGACAGGAAATAAGACTGACACATCTGGTATAACTAGCATTGACCAGAACCAAGACAAACCAGCGACAAACCAGCCAAGCAGTGCTACATCATCTAAAAGCTTAGTCCAATCTCCGACACCGACATCTATTTCAACCTCCACCCCAGACCCCAAGGCCACTCAAAGCAGTAACAGTTCAGTTACAACTCCCAGTGACTCCACCACTGATGTGACAAGCTCTTCCACTAGCACTGTCCCCACTACTACTAGCAGTGGGCAGACAGTCCCCTCTGGAGGCAAGAGCAGTGACAAAATTACCACAGCCCTACCAACCACTTTGGGACCAGTCAACGCCTCTTCTCAACCTACTGACCTGAATACCTCGACAAAGCTTCCTTCTACCCCCACAACAAACAGCACAGCAAGCCCTCACCAGCCTGTGAACCACACTGAGGGACAGCACACCACTGTTCAGAGCAGCTCTGCTTCTGTGTCCAGCATTGACAATGCTACGCTGTCGTGGATACCTACTACACCCAGTAAGTCATTCCTTGGCAATTTTTGTTTGTTTTTGCTTTTCTTCCTTCTTTCCTTTCTTTCTTTTTGCATCCTTTTTTTCCCTCTCTTTTGGTTTTTCAAGAGAGGGTTTCACTGTGTAGCCTTGGCTGGCCTGGAACTCACTCTGTACACCAAGGTTGGCCTCTAACTCAAGAGCTCTAACTGCCTCTGCCTCCTGAGTGCTGGGATTAAAGGTGTGCACCACCATGTCAGGTTGCTTTTGTTTTTCTTAAGAATTGAGAAGGGCTGGAGAAAAGGCTCTTTTGTTTAAGAGCACTGGTTGCACCTACAGAGGACCCAGGTTCAATTCCCAACACATGCAGGGCAATTGACTACCATTTGTAATCATCTGACACCCTCTGCTGGCCTACGTGGGTACTGCATACATGTGGTCCATAGAGAAAAAGGCAGGTAAAAACACGTGTGTGTGTGTGTGTGTGTGTGTGTGTGTGTGTGTGTGTGAGAGAGAGAGAGAGAGAGAGAGAGAGAGAGAGAGACAGAGAGAGAGACAGAGAGACAGAGAGAGACAGAGACAGAGACAGACTGACTTGGCAGTGCATTTTCTCCTACTCTCACTCAGTTGGAAGATAACGGTTTGCTGAGTTTTAGCCATTCTATGCTGTCTTGTGCCTTCATCAGACCTAGCCTTGGATACCCCTCTGAGCAGTGATGGACGTGAGTAGTGCATAATTCAACCAAGACAGAATATTCCCAGGCATGATGATGTGGTTGTGACAGCAGGGTGTTAGAAAATTCTCAAGCAGTGCTTCTCAGACTTGTTTGGTAGCAACCCACCGTAGGAAGCACACTTTTAAATAAGTAAAAATAAGTCAATAAAGGTCAGTGTGTGAAGGCACTTGCTGCCAGGCCTGATGACCTGAGTTGGATCCCTGGACACATATAATGGAACAGGAGAGTGGCCGACTCCTACAAGCTTTCATTCATTCTTTCAGGACTTGTGGCATGTTATGCGTACTGCTGTTTCCTGCCTCCCTTCCTCTCTTTCCTTTTCTTCCTCCTTCCCTCCCTCGCTTCCTCTGTTCTTCCCTCCTTTCCTTTTCTGAGACTGGCTGGCCCAGAAGGAACTCGCTCTGTAGACCAGCCTGGCTTCAAACTCACGAGAGATCTGTCTGCCTCAGCCTCCCAGATGCTGGGATTAAAGCTGCACCATCACATCCAATCTTATTTCTGTCTCTACTTACTTAGTTTTAAAAGTGCCACCTTAACTGGGTGCTTAAATCTATGGCCAGCCCGGAAGCCTTAAAATCCCGAGTCGGAGTTTCTGAGCATGAGCCTAGGCCCTGGGAGACAGGGCCACACCCTGTGGCGGGGCTCAGAGTGCACAGGCTCAGAGTGGTCTGTTCAAATCGTCCACTCTTGCAGTTGTACCATGTGACCTTGGACAAGTCACCAAGGTTCAGTTTCCCTGCTCATAAGCAGGGACTGTCTGAAAGGAGCGCATGCCTTTTAAACACCAAGCACAGCCCCTCCTACAAGGCTTGCACAATTTGTTAGCTGTGGCTCGCCTGTCCACGGGCCCCATCTGTGCCTCAGAGAGGTAACTGCAGCGTAATTTCTGTGACTCCTGCTTAGTTCTTACTTTATCCAAGTCTAACTCATTATGCACCACGGCCCAGGACAGTACTTCTTCATTCCTGCCTTTTTCCTTTTCATAGCTACTGGTGTCAGCTTGTGAGAATCATAAAGCCAGAAAAGACTCCCTTCCTTGGCGGGTACAGCTGGCTTCCTCCGCCTTTGCTTTGTCTGTTATAGAACCGATAGGTACCTCTGAAGGCACTCAGCCCAGCGCTATCCCGACGCCAGGCATCACCACACCGGTCTCCACACCACTACAGCCTACGGGGTCTCCAGGGGGAACTAAGTCGGTGCCTACAACCGAAGAATTCACACACTCCACTTCTAGTTGGACTCCAGTGGTCTCTCAAGGGCCGAGCACACCCTCACCCTCTTCCACCTGGACCTCTGGGAGTTACAAGGTAATTCTAGCAGAGCATGGGGTGAGAAAGCCCAGACTCAAGGGAAGTCTTTTCCTTTGGCCTTCTCAGAGCTCCTGGTTGGGCGGGCGCTTTAAGGAAAAGTTGTCCGTCTCCCGCTTCCTCCGTTCTTACCCAGTTTTCCAAGAGGCTGGGTAACCAGGTACTCTTGGTTTTGGAACTGACTAGCCACGCCGGAGCATGCTATCTGCACTTCCCCTGTGCCACCCACGCTCACCAAGAGGAGAATCCAAGATCAGGTGACTCTGTGCCTAAACCTTCATCTTTTGACCTCTTCCAGCTAAAATGTGATCCTGCCATAAAGCCCCACGAGGAACTCCTCATTCTGAACCTCACAAGAGACAGCTTTTGTGTGAGTACACATGCCTGAGTTCACCATACATCCCACCCAGTACGTGAGCTCCTGAAAGGGAGAATAGTCTTTTCCCATCCAAGTTCAGACTTCTCTAAGTCAGGCAGTACACACGGGCCTGCTTCAGGCCCAGAGAATGTGCAGAGCATGCGCAGAGCATGCGCAGAGCATGCGCAGAGCACGCGCCACCACTTTTACTGCTCTAGTTGCACGCGTTCTCTCAGTCTCTCTCTCTCTCTCTCTCTCTCTCTCTCTCTCTCTCTCTCCCTCTCCTCCTCTCTCTCCCCCCCTCCCCCCCCCCCTCCTTCCCCCTCCCCCCCCCCCCCCCCCTCCTCTCTCCCCTCTCCTCTCCCTTCTCCACCCCCATCCCCACCCCTCTCTAGTTCCAGCTAGTTAGGACATTGAGGCAGGAGGACTGAAGTCAAAGTGGTGCCTTGGCCACCAAGTGTATTTGAGGCTAGCCCTGGCAACTTAATGAGACTTTTCTTATTAAAAGTAACAGGAGTGCTAGAGGAAGCACTCTCCAAGGCCTCAGAAGAGTTACATTCTGAGCAATCGCCCTCTGTCCTGATAGTGCAGCCATAGTTCCTGGTCCCCTGCATAGATCCATATAAGAGGGTATAGAAATGTGTACAGCTCCCTTCTCACCACCAGTGTTCTGGGACCAAGGGTTTGGTGGACCTGCACAGCACATAGCCATTGACCTCCTTGGTACAGGAGGCGGCTGATTCGTTGCTGCCCTCTACTGGCCATTGCCATTTTTGCAGCCACTTCTAGGATCAAGAATAGAAGAGGGCTTGCTTGGGTTCTCTCTAGGTTGGAGACCTTGGGCTCTGCTATTTTCTTCCAGGGTTTTATTTTGCTGTAACTTACCGAGTGAACTACAGAGGCATGAACTTGGCCATCAGGGGTTTAGAGGGAGGAATGTTGTTCTGGGATTGAGCTTTGGCGAGAAGGCAGGAATAGCATTGAAATTGCCCCCAAGATGATGTCTAGGTTGAAGTCCACCGGATATGTATTGTTAGTGGGACGCATTCTTCCCTGTTCTAGAAAAAGATGATGGAAAGTGCTGGATCCACTCCTGGTGGTGGAGTAAAGCGCTTCTAGGTCGAAGGAACCGGCACATGGGAAGTGTAGCGGGGTAGCATGTGGGAGACTTAAAGGTCAAGAGCTCATGCTTTCAATCTTAGCATTTAATTCAGAATCAGAGAGGGAAAACATCAGCGAGCGATGCCTGAATTGGCAGTGCCAAATAAAAGCCCATAGCTTACACCTCAGCATCAGCCCGAAAGCCCTGTTTCTGTCTTCTTTGGGCTTAGGTCCATGTATGTAACACTGTGGATATCCCCAGAACCTGTGTGCTTCTCTTTCCCTCTCAGCCTGAGGTGGCGACAAGAGGCTGGAGACGGGCAGGTTTCGATCCCTGCATTGCCTCTCTCCCTGGCAGTGGAGGAGTGCCACAGCTCCTGTACCCTGTTTTATCCCACTCCTAGCTGAGGCATAATACAGTCACTGGTTCCAGAGCCTCTGGGACCTTGCAGGGAGGACAGAGGAAGCCTCGGGGGTGATAAGCAGACAAGATGTCCAGGCTGAGGGGATGGGAAAAGAATTTGGAATGAGATTGAGAGGATAAGGACTAACCTGAGAGAAAAATACAAAACTTAATTCCCGGCGATCACTGGTGCTACTTCCTGGAGTAGCAGCAGTGAAGTATGGAGAAGGGACTCTTGCAGGCTGAGTGGGCAGGGGGCAGCCTCAGAAGCCCGAGCAGTCATGGCACAGCCTGGGAATCACCTGTGTTCTCTATACACTAGAAGGGGAGCCCTCCGAATGAAAGATTCTTGGAACTGCTGTGTCACTCAGCCAAAGCGTCCTTCAAGCCAGCTGAGGACTCGTGTGCTGTGGAGCTGGCCCCCATTCTAGACAACCAGGCGGTGGCAGTGAAGAGAATCGTTATTGAGAGTGAGTCGAGAGTGAGGGGACCTGGGCCTGTGCGGGCGGGGGTGCCCCAGAAGAATGGTTGGGGAGTGGAGGCACCTAAAAATAAACAAGCCAGCAACCATCCCAGGAGACCCGAGGGACTGGGATACAGGACATTCTCTTCTTGGGGTACCCGCTCTGCCCCTGCCATTTCACTCTGGGCTGGACTCTGGAGGCATTGGTCTCTGTCTCTCCCACAGCGAAGCTTTCTCCTAAGGCTGTGTTTGAACTGCTGAAGGACAAATGGGACGACCTGAGAGAGGTAAGAAGCTTTGCCCTGTACTGTCCTAAGCCCAGCGTCCTCTGGTATAGGAGGTCCTTTGATGGTATAAGTATACAGGAGAGGCACATCCCAGTGGACAGGGTGGGCAGTAGGATGGGGCAGCAGACACAGAAGAAGGGCTCCCATTTGACTAGAGTGGGGACAGGAGGTCCGGACTCTGTTTTCTGCCACTTAAGTTCTGTGTCTCGGCAGGCTGGAGTCAGTGACATGCGGCTGGGGAAGGAAGGACCTCCAGAAGTCAACGAGGACCGCTTCAGCCTTCCTCTCATCATCACCATCGTCTGCATGGCGTCCTTCCTGCTCCTCGTTGCTGCCCTCTACGGCTGCTGTCACCAGCGGATCTCCCAGAGGAAGGACCAAGTGGGTATTTTCTTACTCTAGGTAGCCCCGTTACCCAGTGCACCTTTCACTGGGTCCCTCCACATGAGTGGGCCTGGACCCTTTGAACAAGGTCCCCACTATCAAGCCAGCTTGTCTCTAACAGTGGAGACTCGATGTGGAAGCAAGAGCAGAGACACGGGCCTTAAGCCCTGGTTCTGTCCGTGTCTGAAAGTCAGTGCTAAGTCTGCAGCCTTGTCATCAGCATAGTGGGAATGGTACATTGCAGAGCTGTTCTGGAGATTTAGGGTTATGATCCCTCATTATATCATCTATCCTATCACCTTAGGCAAGCGCTCCTCTACCCGATCTACTAGAACTACATCTTCTCTGGTGTGGTGGCATACATCTGTAACCACTTGGGAAGCTGAGGCAGGGGGATCACAAGTTTGAAGTCAGCCTGGGCTACACAGCATGACCCTGTCTCATCTTTCCGGTGCCGTTCTGCTGTGGGTATGCGCCCTAGCTGCAGACTACTGAGAGCGTCAGGACAGTTCCCACACCTACTGACCTCAAACACTGAATGAGGCATGAGTGATGGCAATGCGTTTCCACAGCCAAATCTCAGTGCACAAACTACTGCCTGGAGGTCCATAAGGACCACCCCGTTGTTCACCTTGACCATTTGGAAAGTCCTGTCCAGATGGTCTGAAGGAGCTTCTTCTCCGCCCCCGCCCCCTGTTATTTACTATATGGAATGAGGTAGAAAAGCAGAGGTCTTAGGGGGAGGGATAGAGAAGAGAAAAAAGAACTTAAGGACAAAAAAAATGTCTTCAGAAATCTTTCTCCATGACGTCACAGACTGCCACTGGGATGAAGATAGAGAGCAGATGGTAATTTTAGGATATGGGGGAGCACTCATGAGACGGTCAAGGCCAGGGTGGCCTCTGCCCCCACAAGTGAACCACCCGAATTTAATCTAGCCCACTTGAGGTCCCTGGGGTGAATGGGGAAATGTTTCCTATGAAAGCTCACAGCACTCCAGAATCACCTTCTTTCCTGTGTTATGGTCCCCACTTTAGCAACGACTCACAGAGGAGCTGCAGACAGTAGAGAATGGTTACCATGACAACCCAACCTTGGAAGTGATGGAGACGCCTTCTGAGATGCAGGAGAAGAAGGTGGTCAACCTCAACGGGGAGCTGGGAGACAGTTGGATCGTCCCTCTGGACAACTTGACCAAGGAGGACCTAGATGAGGAAGAAGATACACACCTCTGATCAGTCTGCCAGCCACTCCGACCGCACCGCAGCGCTCTCGACCACCCAAAGTGCCATTCGGACGGGGGCGGGGGGGGGAGGGGACTTCCCACCTGAAGACAGAAAGATTGGGGAGGGAGAATGGACGCCGAGGGTTGTCTCCCTCCTCCCCATCCCCACAAGGCCTTAATTTTCCCTTTCGAGTTCAACGAAGTCACATTCTGTCCAGTTTCCTCATGTAAAAAAAACCTACTTGTGCCTGAGCCCAGAGCCGCTGGAAGGCAGGAAGGTGGAGAACGCCATGCGAGAGGCTCTGGCGCTCCTCCAGGAATGGCACCCACCCATCTCATAAGTAAGATGACCAAGGCCTTAAGAGGTCAGGTAACCCACACAGGGCCACACGGCCATTTGGTGACAAGGGTGGTTTCCCTCGGTCTGGTGCTTCGTTGCATCAAGACTACTGTGTTCATCTGTGTCCATCCCCCAAGGCACAAGACACTCGAGCCGGCAGGCTAGAAAGAAAACCAATCCTCTATGGTCTCAAGGACAGGCCCCAAATTTCCATCTCCTCTAACACAGCCTCTGCCAGCTTGTTGAATCCCGCTTCCTGTGAGTCAGTCTTTAGTCCCACTGTCTCCCAGGGCAGGGCTTTGAACCTCTTGGGAAGATTTCCTTGCCTTTGCTTAGCGGGATTGGGACCTAACTCACAGGCCTCACTATCTAATGGAGTCTGCCTAAGGGGTGGGTGGGCAGGCAGAGGAAAAGGAAGCTCAGGCTGGGATGGCTTCCTCATGGCAGCTGCTTCTGTACTGACACTGGCCTATCATCCAAGGCACTCCCTAGAAGACACTCCCCCCAATGTCCTCTGGCCTTCTGCTCCCTCTAGGAACAAATCTGCAGTAGCTACTGAAAGCAAGATGTTCCTCTTTTCCTTGTTCACTGCTCAGCTGAGGGGGTGACTCCTCAAATCCGAGTGTCACAGAGCAGCTGTCTAGGGACAAACATGTCCTGGGGTTCTGACCGGTCCTTAATTGGTTCCTGATTGGCAAATGTGTCTCAGTAGACAATCGATCGAACCTACCTGGCATTATTCCACAGGAAGCTCAGGGGCTTTTCAAGTTACCGAGAACTTGGGTGGTTGTGTTATGGTGTGTGTTGTGTGTGTGTGCGTGTGTTGTGTGCATGTGTGTGTGTTTAATTCAGCTCCTAACTGCCAAAGGCCAAAGCTCAGATCCTGGAGACTGTTATCTCATTTCATTGGTTTGCACCCTCCTTTGCCATGGAAAGAGGCCCAGAACATGCAGTTTTAAGATTCTTTTACCCATTCTCCTAGCACGGAGCCAGGTTTTTGTTTCCGGTGTTCTTTGTAGCACCCCAGCTGTACCATTTCTGGTGGCCTCTCAGGGAAACAAAACCATGCCTAGGACCCAGCACAGGAGTTTCACAGGCCCAGCAGAGTCAAGCAGCCATGTACAAGGCTGTCGAGGGCCCGGCATAGCAATGTTTCATCTGGTTTTCTGAGAAAGGGGTGGGGGACCCTGTGTGGGGCTTTGAGTTAGGCCTATGGTCTGGATTGTTCTTGGGCATAAATCCCCATGACTGACTGTCTGGTTTGAAGCAGCGTATTTAGGGGAGCTAGGGGACAGACAGGTGTTGTCTGCCTAATCCCATTGTTAGAGCTGTCACTCTGAGATAGGCTAAGGAGAAAGGCTGCCAGAAGTCAAGGAAGGCTCTCCGTGAGTTTCACAGGAGTTGAAAAAGAACGCTAACAAGAACTCACAACCCCTTGGCCTGCATCTCTCAGATTTGCAGGGGAGGGTGGGGAGCAGTGCCAATTTGGGGGGAAATTAGGTTCTGTCCTGAGAGGCAGCCAGCACTCCTTCTCCTTTGCTACAGTCAATGGGTAAGGCCATGACAGACAGCACATGCGCTCTCTGCAAACGGGTCAGATTATAACCCTACAGCCTGTCAGATATGGCTTAACATTAGACAACAGATACTGTGTCTGAGCTGTTGGAATAGCTCTGCCCAGGGTAAGCCCATGGAAACTCTGCCCAGGCTGGCCCAGTGTCCCTTCCTGTGCACTCAAATTGTGTAGCGTTTCCGTACAGCTTGAGAATGTGGCCTTCACCACTCTTAACCACTGGGACATCTGTTCCACAAGACATGCTGCTAGCGTCTATAAAAGTTATCTTCCTGTGTCTATTACTGGGTTTTTAGAGCTGTCTGTGAGTTCAGAATCTCAGGCCCAGTCTGAGAGAAGGAAGCGGAGGGGACTTTAGAACCAGCTGTACCAAAGAGAAATCAGAACTTCACATTGCAGGGGCAAAATGGCTTCCCCCAGCTGCAAAACCCAAGGGCCTGATGGTTGGCTGAACAAAGCCAGCCGCTCTTGTGCTGCCTGCCGTGTGAATGGCGAGGGAAGCAGCTGAGCACAGGGCACAGAGCAGTCTGCTTGGCCGAGCAGGATCCAGACTCATTTAGGACACTCACGCTCTCTATCTTCCTGATAGAGAGAACCAGCAGGTGTTTTACTGTTTTGTTTGGTTTTTGTTGTTTTGTTTTGTTTTGTTTTGTTTTTTGCCTACTTTTTGGACAACACACTGGTGAAACTTTGAAGAGTAAGTTGAAGTTGACAAGACCTATGCACGTTTTTGACAATGTAAATACAAGAGCCACATGTTTATTTTACCCTGTACTGCTTCCAGAGGGTAAACTTTGGGAAAGACTTGATAGCTAAGCCTCCCACCCCCCATTTTCTGAATAAGAATGTAAATGTCTATTTAGTAGAAATGACTTTTTTAAAGAACTGAAGAACATAACAAGACAGGCTGGTAACACGAGAATTTGCCTTGTAAATAGGGGATTTAAAATTTTAAAATACTGTCCTTGTCCTCCCCAGCCAAGTCTCCATCCTGCTGCAGTTCGGGCTGGAGTTTAGCATGGTCTGTGATGGTCACGGGGGAAATTTAGGAGATACAGTCTTTCTACAAGAAAACACATCTGAAGCCACAAAGAATCTCCCGAGGGCCAGAGACAAGATGAAAACATGCATCCCAGACTGCCCGCCCTGTGCTGCATGTTTCTCAAGAACAGGGAATTAAGGACTACAGCTCCCAGGTACAAGGTTAATACAGGATACCATCAGTCCTTCCTCATAATAACCCTGGAAGGGCTAGGAGGACACAAGGGACACAAACAGCCATGTGCTGGGCTCTGGAATCACATGGTCCAGATATCAATAAACATTTTGGGGACTTGTTTTTTTTTTCCTGTCAGGAAATAATTTTGAAAAGTTCCTGAGGAATGTCCAGTAGAATGAGGATCAAAGGGACTAGCATAGATGAAGGTAGAGAGGGAGAAGCCCTGTAGTGCAGCCTGTGTCACTGTCAGTCATATGATGCTTCCCTCTCAGGTCTGCGAAAAATCCACCACTGAGCTGGGATCACTGTTTCATGGGGTTTTTCTGCTTCTTTGTGAATGCCAACCAGCTTGCCCAGGAGATTGGGGGAGTGTATGTGGTAGTGGACAGGGGTCTAAAGTACACTGGAATTTATCGAGAGACTATAGTTAACTATTACATTTTCTTATAAAGTATATTTTGGAAAATCGTACACTGTCAATTAAAATGCTTTTGTGTAAGCTGGTTCAGACCCTAGTGTTTTGCTCTGGCTTAAAAGTCTTCATCCATGACCTGAGGCTATCAGCTACTTTGAGGTCTAATTCGGGCAGTATCTGCTGCTCTTACCAGTATCTGCTGCATTCCACCAGTAGAGCGGGAAGAGGAGATGCTGGAAGGGGTGGAGGACTCCAGGGCCTCAGCCTGAGAGGACTGCTTTCCTCACTGTGCACTGTTTACAAATTTGTCACTATCTAACTCCCCTTTACTTCTGTCTGGAGTGTAACGATAAGTGACCACCATCAAAGAAAGATGCCATGCCAGTTGGGTATAAAAACATCAAGAGATCAAAACGAGCTCCCTACAAATCAGCTCAGTTCCGCACAGATGGTTGCTACAAGTTGCCTGTTTCTCTTCTCACAGTGAAGGATGGAGTTGATGGCCGTGAACATGAGCCATCTCTTGGCCGAATTACGGACAGGTACATTTTCTCAGGGCAAAGGAACCCTGAATTACCAGCTTGAAGTAGGGAAAGGTCTGTCCTGCAGATCTGGCCCATCTCTGCCTCCACCTCGGCAGTCATGACATTTTCACTTCACTTACAGGAAACCCAGCACGGCACATGATAAACTGCAGACTTCCTCTCTTTGGCCTAGGCCCTGACTCCATCTTTTCTCTCTCTAGTGCCAGGTTCTTTTCTCCATACCACCATGATGCTTGAATTCTAAAAACAAACTTCATTTCTAGATTATATCCACAGTTACCATGCATTTTTCCCCGTTTTGTGCACTGGTAGGCAAGTGACACCCAGAGGGGCAGGCCAGAGTTAGGGCCAGGGTATTTTGAGGTTGACCTCATGAGTATGCCAAAGACACAGAAAAGATCCCAATGCCAGGAACTCCCAAAGGACCATGGCCCTGCTGGGCACACTGTTCTAACAGTGACTCACAATTTATCACAGCCCACACACTAGCTCTAAGGCTCCATTCTCTTCCGGACTAGGCTACTTGCCTGGCTCCTTGCCCTAACAATTTAGAGGTCCTCTTAATTACTGATTTTTTTTCAACCTATAAGCTTCCTTCCAAACCACATCTTTTCTGAACCCCAAAAGAAAAGATGGGACTGGCTTCTCTAACGAACATGGGGAACTTATCAGGAGTCTCACAGAGACGATCTACTGTGAATATTTACCGTAGAGTTGAGATTGGGCAAGACGTACGAGTTGGTACAGTATGTACACTGCCAAACATCCTTATCTCTGGGATTCGTCAATCACCAAGACTGTGCAACACAGTGGACGGATCCCTTTTCCTTGGCTTTTCCCTGTTATCGAGTGTCTCTGGCAAGGGTGCATTTGACTGCCCCTGCTTTTCCTGGTTGAGTGCACAGAACAGTTTCTGTGGACATCAAGGGCACTGTAGAAAGGGCTGGGTAACTGGAAGCATCACGCCCAGCTGCCTCACATCTCCACTCTTCTAAAACAAACTGCAGAGGAGGGTACATCGTATTAAAGCTGGAGGAGAACGAAGCCAGCCCTGCTGCAGCACAGCCAGCCCCTTCTTCCAACTGAAAGTTCATAAGTTTGCTGTTGTGGACGTGACCGTGCTCCACTCCCACACCCCACCCACTACCATGACCTCTGGCTGTCACTGGTGAGAAAGTGCATGTGGGTGGCCATACTGACGACAAAGCTGCAACTTCTGACCAGTGGGCCTGAATGCACTGGACAGGAGCAGCTGGTACCTTCAATGCACTTTCTCACTGCCATCTTCCAGATGGGAGGTAGTGACAAATTTGTCAGTATGCTCCTCGTTCTGATCCCTTTAATTCTCAGGAGGATTAGCCAAGGGGAAAGGCGATTGCTTACCTTATCAGTGTACCTCATGTTTTCCTGTTTTCAGAACACAAAGAAATATTACTTCTGAGCCATACTAAAGTACACCCGAGCAATGAAAGCAATGCAGGAAGAGGTTGATTGAATACATACCTGACAATGCAGGCTCATAAAGCCTGGAGCATGGGAACCCTATCAGACGACTGGTGGAGAGACCTTGCTTTAGAGCCCACCCCCAGAACTCTCTTAACCCTAACATTCCACTTGGTGTGGTTCTGAATGTACTTTTTAGGTCTTCCTCCTCCATAGCTGAGACAGAAACCTAGACTTTCCTAAACTTGGAAACTAGCATCTCTCCGTTTACTACTTTTCCTACAATTAATTTTGTTTCAGTCTAGTTTGCCTCCTACTTTTAAACCTCTATGACGAATACCCAGGAAGCAAACTCAAACACACAAAAAGGGAAATTGTTGGTTGCAGACAGCAGATTATTTTCCCCCATGGAACAATTTGCCACTGTTTCTCAAAAATGGAAACTTCCCCAGAAACTGAGCATGTCCAGTACTCTACCTGAGCAGTCTCAGGGGAAAGCACCCAAGGCCTGTGCAGTCCATTACTGTCCATCTCTGAAGGCCTGACTCACACTTCAGAGTATCGTGTAGCTCAGGTTAGCCCCAAAATCTCTATGTAGTTAAGGATGACCTTGAGTTCCTTATCCTGCTCACTTTCTATAGACTTGGATTATAGATATGTGTACCCCACCCTGGGGTTTATGAGTGAGGAACAAATCTAAAACCTCCCGCATGCTAGGCAAACATTCCACTGACTTCACCCCATAAATGTAATTTCTTAAAATTTCAAAGTAATTTTGGCAAACGTGTTCATAATTTTTATTAAGAAAAGGGACAAATACACTCTCTGTATGCACATTATATACAACACAATTCTACAACCGCTGTTGTTTAGCAGAGATCACTCGTTTATTTACTCACAAAGTAGTGATAACATGTACCAAACTCAGGGTGAGAAAATTACTTTTACCAAAAAGAAATCCTAGAAAGTCCACAAGGATTAGACAACAGATAAACCAGAGAGGACCACGCCAGCTTGGGGATGTGGAAGATCGCACAACTCAACAGAGCTGGAGATGAGGTCAGACCCAAGAGCACTGCTTAAATGCTCATGCATGCTGGCCTTTCAGGTATCTCATGATACTGCTTCTGATGCTACTGTCTGGTGCTAGCACTGCCACAGAAAGGGGGTGAAAGGCAGAACACAACAAGGTGACTTTTTCCTCCACACCCCAAGAGGAAGGCTCTAATGGGGAACTGAGGAAGAAATGCCTGGCTCCTTGCTGCTGTTCATACACTGTTTTTAAGCACTTGTTTAACACGGTAAGGAGCTTACATTCCGGAGAAAGACTTCTCGTATTCTGTTTACGCTGTATTTCTTTCGCTTTGCTTTGGCCTTTTGAGTGAGGTTAATTATGGCTATATAAAAAGTTCATCACCAACAGAAGTCTGCTTATGTTCTTATGCCTGTGATGCTGCCTAAAGGCCATAAAAATTCAGTCTTAGGGATAGAATTTCCAACAACCTCTACAAGTAACACTCCATAGCTGCTGGGGAGGTTTTCTTTTTCTCCAAAGTCCATCATTAGAGACATAACAAGACTACTTTTCAAGTTATTTATGGCAAGGTACTGCTTAAGAACATAAGCAGGGAGGAGCTAGACCTCTGCAACCTGGGCCTCCTGCACACCGGTAGCAAAAGACAGAAAGTTGGCATTGGCTATTTTGATAAGGAAAAATAAGAAAAACAATGTCTTAAAAAAAGAAGAAGAAAATGGCTGTCCAGGCCTGATGGCGCACCTTTAACTGCCAGTGCTTGGGAGGTAGAGACAGGCCCTCTGCGTTCCAGGCCAGCCTGGTCTACACAATTCCAAGACAGTCAGAGCTACAAAGTGAGACCCTGTCTCAAAAAACCAAAGGGGCGCGTGTGTGTGTGTGTGTGTGTGTGTGTGTGACGTTTTTTTTAAAGCCTTTTTTCCTTCAACTTAGTTATTTCTCAGTTTTCTGTAATAGGCGTAGTTTTATTAATGTTATTAAAATTCACAAAGACCACTTAACACCCTAGCTTGCAATCTGATCTCGGGTGTGTCCAGGCCAGATGTCCTCACCCAGAAGGGCTATGTACAGATGGAGGTAGGCCAGGGAGATGGTCACTAAGTACTTCTAATTCACAAAAGCTGACTTTAACAAATTCTAGCATTTTTTTCTTATGTGGCTTACAAACATGTCTTTTTCAGAGATGGAACACTGCATGTTCTCAAAACTAAAGATATGCAAAAGGTCCTCTGCTTCTCTGTACTCCTGTGAGCCTGAAGGCTCAGCAGAGCAGAACTTCAGAGTGGTGGTAAAGGGGAAATATTTACTTCTAAAAGAGAAAGTGCATACACATACACACCAAACAAAAGCTGCTCAAAGAAAACACATTATTTTGCAACATCTAAATGAAGCAGGAGGCTGGACAGAAAAGATAATACTGTACAATCTTGTTGGTAGACACTGCACGCATGTCAAAAGGCAGACCACCTTTAAAAAAAAAAAAACACTGTCTAGGCTTAGGGGATGGTTAGGAAAGGGAGCAACACTGTTTATTGATGATCTCTGGAAGCACCAAACACATGTTCTTCTTCTCTCACGAAACAGGCAAAAAATTAAATATCTGGGGCTCCAGCCTCCTGAGTCCCCTTTGCTTTTCTGTGAGTCTTCCTCACTGTGAGTTTGCTGCATGTGTGTATTGCTTCACCCCAATTAAAAAATCTTTCCCCATAGAAGCACACTCACACATCACCCACTTTGGAGTTTGACATTTACCATTAAGTGGGCTTGGCTGACAATTACTTTTCCATGTGTTCTCACAAGCAAGAAATGGGCACAAAAATGAGAAGCTGCACACAGCTGTGCTCAGTGGTCACTGTCCTAAGAGGGTAGACGCGGCAATTCCACAGCAATGTGTTTAAAGGTCATTTGCAAGTTCAGGCCCGCATGGCCGGATGGTTTCTAGTCTTTGGCTGTAACTGAATCTGAAAAGCTGTGACAGCTGTTTAGGGAACTGGCGCAAACTCTAGGTTCTTCTCCAATTTCATTCACCACTATACAGATGTGTAGAACACCTAAAAGTAACATTGCTAGATGCCTGCAACACTGCAGACTAACGAGTCGGACCCATAAGGACCATATAGGAGTAATTCATTTTAAGGCATAAGATCTGTCCGTTTAGTTCTGTATGTTTTTCAAGTGCACAATAACCACTTTCTTTCCATTCTTGGATTTAGTAAATGAACACCAACCTAGTAACATGAGCTAAGCTTTCAGTACTTTCTTGAGACTTGCTAACAAGGGAGAAAAATAAAGTTCCCAAGAGGTTCTCTGAGTGTGAGCAACCCTTACTCACACACACTGGCATGCTGTGATATGGAACACACTATATTTCTTTTTTGCCAGCTAACTTGGCATCCACTAAGCAGCAAATGAAAATGAAGACCAATGATGTCTTTGGGCTGATTTCCTGTGTGGCGGCCAGTTCAAGTATCAAAACTCTTTGCTGGGCTTGAGGCTTGCGTGTAAGACAGTTCAGGGCTGCACTGCAGGAGGAGCTCAGAAATGACGACTCAGCAAGTTCTTTGGGAGCCTCCAAATTGCAAACTGCAATGTTTCATTTATCATTTTTTCCTAAGGGCTTATCAGGGAACTGGCCATACATAGGAAACTACTTACAGAGTTTTAAAAGTTAAAGATAACACTGGGCTTTGTATTAAGGCCTTTATTTTCAAGAAGAATGTTAGCTACCTAAAAAAATGCTACTTTCCCAAGACTATACAGAACACAAGCTTTGACCTCCTTTGAAAACTTTTTTTAGTAGTACTGAATCCATCAAATTATTCTAGGTTAACAATGGAGAGCTTTTTGCTTTGCCTAGCTTTGGGAACATTCAAACTCCAGGGTTTGTTTTTTGTTTTTTTCTTTTTGTTGTTTTTTTATTTTACTAGCACACTTTTTTTCCTTTGTAGCTCTCTTCCTGAGGTTTAGCACAGCCAAGTCAGAGTTCTCAGGACAGTGAACATGCACGCATAACAGCCCACGGAGGCTCTCTGAGTAGCAGAGAAAAGAAAGACGCACAATTTCATAGCCCTCAGAACTGGTTCCCTTCCTTATTAAACACCCCATCACTACCACCACCTTTTCTGTTGTTTATTCCATAGCTGTCAGATGACATCCACATGGAGTTCTGTTTCCAAGCAAGCCTGGCAGTATTCAGGGATGAGACTGCACATTTGCACATATGATTTATAAAGATCTTGAATGCAGAAGAGAAATTAGAACTATCCTTTGCTTTGTGTTGTGAACAGGATTCCACTTCAAGATCTGTGGCTTTTGAAAAAGACAGTAGCAGAATTTTTCCAGAAGGTGTTTCTCCCTGAGTACTAGGAAGTCTAACTTACTATGCTGTCTAAGGACTCCCTGGGTTAAAGGGTATACATGCTACTGTCCAACAATTTTATCACTAGCTTTATGACTGAAAATCCAATTGCTCACTTGGAATTGAATCTAAGTTCATATTTTAAATTTTTTAAAAATTCATTTACTTATTCACTTATTTTGTATGTTTGTGCATGTGTAGAGGTCAGAGGACAACTGTGGGAAGCAGCTCTTCACTTCCAACATGGACGTGTGTCCTGACAACTCTGGTGGTCAGCTTTGCCAACAAGCCTCTTTACATGCTTGAGCCATCTCCCCTACCTAAATTCATATTCTTGAAGGCAGGAGATATTTTTATCACTGTATTATTTTTAATTATAAAAATAAAAAATATCAATTAGTGGCCATAAAAGTCATTTCTAATATTCAAACTGCATCATAAGTTTAGCCTCCTCTCCCCCAGCCCACCCAGACAGGGTCTCACTCTGAAGTCCTGGTTGGCCTGGAACTTACTATATAGAGAGGTTGGCCTTAAACTTAGACATATATCCTCTTGTTTCTGCCTTCCAAACACTGGGATTAAAAGCATGTACAGCACTAAAAGTCAACTTTTAGCACAAGTTTCAACTTCAACCGAAAATTAATGCTCTTGATGGAGGCAGAAACAGAAAGGCTAGGCTAAAAATACAAAAAGAAGAGAGGGTGACGGCAAAGTGTGGTGGTACACTGATTTCCATGAGCTAGCTCTTTTAGAACCTGTATACTGCTAATAGTTCTATGACAATAGTTTCTAGAACCAGGAAAAGAAGCTAAATCGGGCTTCTTAGTTAAAGCTGCCATAGTGTTGACCACTATCCCCAAATGAAAATGGCACACACGTTTTATAGCAATATCTAAATGTTATTACTTCTTTACCAATATACACTTTTTAATCTCATTATTCTCTTATCATAAACAGAAGCATATATGATTTACAATGATTTGACTTTTTTTAAAGCAATACAATAGTTCTAAACATTGCCATAGAAAAATTTAGAAAGTAATGAATAAAGTTAAATTAGCCAAGGAAAATAAATAGAAACACAATTCACAGTAATTGGTGAATAGAATGAATTTAAGGTTGAAAAATCATCTAAAAATAAAATCTGAGATAGCATTTAATAAGAAAACAAGAAGCTCATTTGGTGAAGAGAACAATTGACTGTAATAACCCTCCCCCGTAAACAAGCAAACTATTCATGTCACTCAGCTGTACTGGTCAGTTCCACAGAATATCAACACAAGTGGGAACTCTGACCTTCAACTGATACATCTATATAGAGAGAATATATAATATATATTATATAGACATACACACATACCTGACATATACTAGAAGCTTTGGATAGTCAAGTCATTTCAACATTAAGACAAATTATAGAGACAAACCCCCACAGTCAAAATCCACATATAAAAATTAGTATTATTTGCCTAATACAGAAAACAAAAACTGCATTAAAGAGCCCAACATCTTAATCTGTAAATATTGTCATATACAGACCTCTTTGACATACCTCCAACAACTTTAATTTTTTTTCTTGTATAGCCTGTACATCCTAAACCATAGACTAATTAAAACTTGGTGACAATTCAGGTCAAAATTTCTGCAGAGAGATGAGACTGTAGATGAACAGGGATTTTTAAGGAAGCAAGTGTAGGAAGGGCATCTTTAAAGGGGTCTGTGGCTTCGCCTAAAGTGCACACTATTATGACTTCCGCCCCCAAAGTCACTTCATAGCAGAACCCAGCTGTCACATGACAGTCATCAAAGGGTTTCCCATTGTTTCACAGGAAATAATGACAAGGTAACTCTTAATATAATTACCATACGACTTAATATAACTCGGAGAATAGCAATCAGGAGCATTAAGTGCTTTTGACTTATTAAGCGACAATCCCAGTCTCTCAGTAGAGACTCAGTCCTCAACTTCCTTTTATCTACAGACTGCCTTTAAGGCTGTTCTGTTACGTGAAACTGTTACTGTGTATTTTATATGGCACTTTAAGGCAGATGTGGAGAGCCAGCGGAATGGCAGGCTGCCAACATTTACACACAGAATACATATTTACTCAATATAGTTTTATAAACAAACAAAGCACTGGGCGTTAAATCTGACACACTGTACTACAACAAACCACTGACCGAACTTTCCAATGTTTTCTATCAGTTTTTACTCCTCGGACACAGAAAGGTCAGGTTTTGTAGAGATGGAAACCAAATCAAAAAAAGGTGACTTTGACGGAGGTTAAGGTTGTTGGTCACCTTTAACACAGAGGTGGGAATCCAATTCTAAATTACTTTGTGTCTAAAAATGTGACATACCTCTGAATCAAAGAAACTGGCCCCGTAAGGTCTCATGCTATTTCATAAGTGAAATGTAAATGCATTTGTGAAGTGACTTGCAATCCAGATTCTTACAGAACACAAGGGTGAAAGCAGCATCAGGCATCAGTAGCTTCTTTCTGGTGGAACAAAAGCCATATATCCTGCTACAAAAACAGGAGCTGGAGGGGAGGCTGAAGCCAGAGGTTCTCCACCAATTAATATATCTACAGCTAGTGTTTTAATTGGGGATAAGCTAGAATGCAAAAGAAATTTTTAGTAAAGCACATATATTTAGTTCCTTAAATACTAATGTTTACAGTTTAAATTATAATATTCTGCTGTTACTCCTTATAAACATCTATACAAGCTCTCAGTGAGAGGTGTCATGTGGGACGTGGTGAGCAGCATGGCCAGCTTGGTCCTGGATGTGTGAGCGCTACGCTTCCTAAGTTAGCCCTGGAGTGCCCCGCTGAATCCCCAAGGCGCAGCCTGACTTGCTTGAGTCAGTCGTGCCATTCACCTCCTCACTACTGAAAGCATCTTCACTCAGGCAGCTCCGAGTGGTTTCCTAGGATTCACTCATTTAAACATAGTAGTAAAAAGTAAAAAATTCTAAACTAAATAAAAGTGAGGGAGGATGGAATAAAAACAGAGAAAAGGGGGAGGGGGTAGCCACCAAGGTTAAGAAATGAATTCCACCCAAATAATAGAATCAGAGGAATTGATAAGAAAACTTGGGGTGGGGGGGTTAATCAGGTACAGACAGAAGCTTCAGGCAGCAGAACCCCATCTGGCTGTACGGTCAAGGTGCCCAAGCTCACAGCGCTCAGCCACAGCTCTCTACACTGGCAATTTCCAGTTCAAAAAAGAAAAAACATTTTTGGTCAACTACTGATTTGCACCTGTCTTCTTGAAATGAGACCCACCAGGCTACACTATTAGCTACACAGTTTTTGTTCTTGCTCTTGGCTGTTACTTAGAAGAATCACTTTAGAAGCTGTAAAGTCTTTGGAGAGAATGGATTTGCTCAAATGTACAGGTAAGGGATTATTCTGCATTTTATACAATGTGGTACCTCCTAACTGACACTGCATACATACTTTTCACAGGGTAGGGTATTGATACATGTGTTTATTAAGTCACTACTGATTGCTTTGAGATGCTTGTAAAGCTAAAAAGCCTACAACTGGCAAAAATATATTCCCATTCACCTGCAAAAGTAAAGCCATGAAGTAAATACAGAGGGAAGGATGCATCAAAGTCTCCTTCCTACACATGACACTTCTGGAATTTCAGTCACACACACCTACTAGCTGGCATGTCGGTAGGACAGATCCTGTTTTCAACACAGTGGTACTAGCTGCATATGGCACGCTTTTGAGCAAATGTGAATGCTAGCTAGCCAGAGGTGGGTTTCCTATGATACATTCATTCCACAGCATCTGAGATGAGGGTATGCCCCTGTTCCTGTATGTACAGAACGAGAACAATGAAAATGGCAAACTGTCTAATGAAAAACTCTTGTATTATGTACTTTTCTTTTTATTCATTTAAAAAAGTCTGACCCAAGGGGTTGGGGATTTAGCTTAGTGGTAGAGCGCTTGCTAGGCCCTGGGTTCGGTCCCCAGCTCCGAAAAAAAAAAAAAAAAAAAGTCTGGCCCATGTGCTTATTACTAAAATGCCTGTAAGCTGTATGCCAAAAACAACCACACACTGCTACTCTTCAAAATAGTAGGGCTACATATGGTAGCTCTGGAACCTATCTTCCCAGATAAAACGACGACAAAAAGGTAACTCAAAGGAGAGTGAGAGCGTGGGTTCTCCATCACTCTACCAGCAGAGAGTCATTTCCTTTTAAATGAGGGTCCCTGCAAAGACACCACTGAAACAGAGGTCAGGACAGGGCCTTTGCTGCTGGTCTTCTCTGGATAAGAGCCTTGGTTTCAGTTTTCTGTGATTCTATGCCAATGGCTACTGTAATGTCCACTACAGAATACCAATACAAAAATATCAATTTCTGATCAGGTGTCTGGGCCAATCTTGAGCTTTTGGTGGTATGGGAAAGAGTGTAAATTCAAGCCCTCTAACCACTTTATTTTAATACAAGAAGTCAATAAGCACACATCACCTAAACATATACCACCCGTGTCCCACAGAGCCTCATGTCTGTTAAGGATGAGGGAGTAAACCAGAGACAGCGCTCACACCAGCTGTGATGTGAGGGAAAGTGAAAGGGGAAGAGAAGAAACAGGAAACAAAGGCCAAACACTCAACAGCAAATCCCCAAATTCCTACAGCACTAAGACTATCAACAGTGCTGTTCTCCTAACTAAAAATAAATTCTGAAAACTTGGAAACCAGAAAAAAAATGCCTAATTTTCATTAATATTTGTTAATTCTTAAAAGCTAAAGAAAAATATACATAATTAAATGGGAAGTATATCAATTTCACTTTATTAGCCTAATGCAGGAATATAAGGAAAAGGGGATTGAGGTCAGGTATGAAGGAAGAGGGTTAAAACTTGTGACAATAAGGATCCTTCAAAACTCGGATGCAGTCCTCAGTCCTCAGTCACTGCAACGTCACCTCTGCCCACACAAACAGCCACCTCCGGTTCCTGTCTCCACTTCTGAGCCCAGTAATTCTCAATCCACGCCCAGTTACAGTGTGATGAGGTCTACCAGGTTGCCCTTAGGAGGAGTCATGCTGTCAGGAAAGAAATTCACTAAGGTGTCAAAGAGCTGAGTTCTCTGAGCATAGGTGTGATCCACGTCTGAAAAGCCTGGTGAAGAAAATAAAACAAATGTATGTATTATTTCAAAAATTCAACATAGAACACAAAAGTTAGTGTGTACTAACTTTATTTAGTTAGTCATGTACAGTGGGAAAATCAAAATAGGCTTTAAAACTACAACACCTAGGGCAGTGGTTCTCAACCTTCCTAATGCTGTGACCCTTTAATAACACAGTTCCTCATGTTGTGACCCCCAACCATAAAATTATTTTCATTGCTACTTCAGAACTGTAATTTTGCTACAGTTATGAATCATAATGTAAATATCTGTGTTTTCTGATGGTCTTAGGTGACCCCTGTGAAAGGGTTTTCTAACCTCAAAAAGGTCAGGGCCCACAGGTTGAGTGAGAACCACTGACCTAGCAGGAGGACACAGCAGTGTACACTCAGCTATTGGCCTCCTTGGTGTTTAGCATCCATTTCCTCACAGACGTGCATGTGTGAAGCCAGTTTACTTCACAGACTATCATGCAGATTAAATGCAATTACATGAAAATACCTAAGAGAAATACTGTTAATTTTGATAATTAAAACTGACTTCTCATGTCTCCTTTGTTGCACTATTCCTTTTCATTAAGGAAACTCCATTCCTCTATCTCTTTAGTGCTTCTGATCCATTAATCTTTTTGGAAGGGTAATAAAAATAAAATGACAATTAAGAGATATTTAGGAAAACAGGCTAAAATCAGAAAGATCTTTAGAGGAGGACATACTGTCAGAGAATTGAGTGAAAGTATAGACAACCAAGAGAAAGAGACGTGTGTATAGCACATAGGGTACCTTAGCAGACGCCATTACTATGTTACTATGTAACAGGTTCCGCACTAAGCATATTTAATGAGAACAGTTAAGTACTTTATGCAAATAAATACCAGAGGATAGAAGGCATTTTAACAAGACAGTGTGTGTTAATACAAAGGATTCTTCCCTTCATCTAGCAAACATTTAATTTTCAAGTTCACAGCAACCAATATCCCATTTTGGTCACTTTGATCTCAGTTATTTCAGACTTCTAACATACAGATTAAATACTTAATTTTTTAATGTGCATTGGTGTTCTGCCTGCATGTATGTGTGTGTGAGGATGTGATATTCCCTGGAACTGGAGTTATAGACAGTTGTGAGCCACCATGTGGTTGCTGGGAATTGAACCCAGGTCCTCTGGAAGAGCAGCCAGTGCTCTTAACCACTGAGCCATCTCTCCAGCCCTCAAATCAAATACTTATGTGATAGATGATTTTCCTATTATAGTGACGGCTAGCTGGGACATGTTAGCCTGTTGTACTATCAGAAAAAGAACCACCAGGGCTGTGATAGTTCAGGGAAAATGTAAATCGGACCAATTCCATTCAACATTTTTAGATTCAGTTTGTTTTAATCTTGTAAAGAATAGAAATAGAACACACCACTGTCAAGGACACCAGTTTCCTGGAAGGAATAAACAATGCCCCAAGAATGATCCATTCCTTTTTATTTAAAAAAAATTATGATTGTTGTTGTTTTAAGTTTGAGGGGGAAATATTTCCTCCTTTGAACGTAGCTTAACAAAGCCGACCATCACACCACAGAAATGAATAGGAAATACTACAAAACACTAATGAAGCTTATTTGTGAAGGTAAGATTATAATCCTCTTTTTTTTAATGCTTTTTCTGAATTTTCCAAACTGCTTTACTTTCAAACATTTCAAACACACAGAGGTTTCAAAGTATAATGTGCACTCACTCCTCACCCTCACCCCTCCTCCTCCTCACTCACTTACTCCTCCACTCACTCCCATCCTCCTCCTCCACCACTCCACCTCCTCCTCCTCACCCCTCCCCATTCACTCACTCCTCCCCCTCCTCCTCCTCCCTCCACTCACCCCCCCTCACCCTCCTCCTCCTCACTCCACCTCCTCCTCCACTCCTCATTCACTCACTCACTCCTCCTCCTCCTCCTCACTCCTCCCTCCTCACCTCCTCCTCACTCACTCCTCACTCACTCCTCATTCATTCCACTCTCCTCCTCATTCACTCCTCCTCCTCCCACCATTCTCCTCCTCCTCATTCACTCACTCCCCTCCCCCTCACCATTCCACCCTCCCCCTCCTCACTCCCTCACTCATTCCTCATTCCCTCACTCCTCCCTCCTCCTCCTCCTCCTCCTCCCCTCCTCCTCCCCCACCCTTACTCCTCATTCCTCCTCCACCACTCACCTCCTCCTCCTCACTCCTTACTCCCCCATTCCTCACTCCACTCCATCCTCCTCCCTCTCACTCCCTCATTCACTCCTCCCCCCCCTCCTCCTCATTCCTCCTCTCCTCCTCCTCCCTCTCCTCCTCCTCCCCTCCTTCTCCCCCCCCTCCTCCCCCTTCTCCTCCTCCTCCTTCTCCTCCTCCTCCTCGTCCTCCTCCTCCTCCTCCTCCTCCTCCTCCTCCTCCTCCTCCTCCTCCTCATTCCTCCCCCCTCCTCATTCCTCCTCACGCCTCCTCACTCAGTCCTCCTCACTCCCCTCACTCCTCCTCCTCCTCCTCCTCCTCCTCCTCCTCCTCCTCTATCCCCACTCACTCCCTCAGGGACCCTTGGCCGGTGAGTCTGTGGTTCAATGTCCCTTGGCACTGCGTCCTGTGGATGTATCCAGCCCAGCTCCCTAACCTTTGTGTGGAAGCACCTGTGGATTCTATACAGCCTCACTCCTGAATTCTTGAACTTGTTTCAGCTAAGCACAGACTCTCCGTTCATATGAGTAACCATCCCTTCCTCTTCTACGCCGTCCTAACCCTACACATATTCTCTGTGGTGTTAGGGATGAATAAAGGACACTGAACTCGGCAGTGTTATTCCATTAAGCTACATCTTCACCCTAACTATATATTAAACTCAGGACACCTAACAATCTTGAAGTTATTCATTTATCTCTAACCAAAGTTCTAATCTAAGATCACATACTGCATTTAGTTTTGAAGTCTCTTTGACCTGAATCAGATCTGCAGCATCTCTGTTTTCTAATGGGATATTTTTGAAGCATATAGAAAAGTTTTAGTGTGTGTTAAATTTGGGTTAATTTTGTCTCCTTGATCAGATGTTGACTATGCAGTCTTGGTGGAATACTACAGAGTGACACTGTCCCTCTCAGTGCATTATCTCAGAAAGCACATGGTCTTCAGCTTAGACCAGTGTCAGTACTGTTGATGGTCTAAATGTTATACTGTTAACTAGACCTATGCCAAATTTCTCTGATCAACTTTTAGTTCTACCTCTGAAATTAAAACTATTAATGGGGAATTGTTCGACACTGCAGAAATACTGTGCTTCTCAAGACTCTATTACTATGATTTAGTAATCACTGAGAAAGCAATTATCTAAGCCACTGTGATGTTCTGACTGTGAGTCTTTCTAACTGGCATTCTGTTTAACTCAGTTGTTTGGTCAGTGTGCACTCCTCAATTCTTCTCCTGCTCATTTGATATTCACATCATCTCAGACTTGACCAGTAGGAAACAGACCCACCAATTTTAAGCATTTCTTCACTTTTCTATACAGTAAGATTTCAAGCTTATTCTTTTTAAAAATAATTTTTAATTAAATAATTTTTTCATTTTATGTTTATATGTGTTTTGCTGGCATGTATGCCTGTGTAAGAATGTCAGATTGTGGAGTTACACGGAGTTGTAAACTGACATGTGGGTGCTGGAAATTGAACACAGGACCTCTGGAAGAGCAGTCAGTACTCTTAACTGCTGAGCCATCTCTCCAGCCCTCAGCCCTCAATCTTATTCTTTTTCTTTTTCTTTAAAGATAGATCTGTCTGTCTGTCTGTCTGTCTGCAGACACACCAGAAGAGGGCATCAGATCTCTTACAGATGGTTATGAGTCAAACCTCAATCTTATTATTTTTTTTTGCAATCCTGTCCTTCATTTCCTTTTTGTCCATTAGGCCAAGAATCCATATGGAATGGGCTCTAGCAGTTCAGGCTCCTTCCCGTTACTCTTCACAGAATGTGCTGCTCTGCGTGGCACAGGCTGATACTTCAGCTGAACCCAGGCACCCTTCTCTTTGGCTTCCTTTTTCTTCTGATCGTTCTCCCTCACCCGCTTCAGGAAGCTGTCTCTGCTCGTCAGTGCTTGTGGTGCTCAGTCCGCACATTGATTGATCCTCTTGGCCAGAATCTTGCCTTTAACTTGCTTGTTTACAATGATGCTCACGACATGCTGGGTGACACTGAAGACTTCTGGTTTTGCCGTGGTTAACACTTATAGGGCATTCCTTTCTGAACAGTGCCCATTCCCTTGATCTCTACAACATCACCCTTCTTGTAGATTCTTATGTATGAGGCCAAAGGAACAACTCCATGTTTCCTAAAAGGCCTAGAGAACATGTACTGAGTGCCTCTCCTCCTTTCCCTTTGTGTTCTCCATTTTGGTGAGTTACTGGAAGATGGCTGCTGCAGCTGAAGGGCTCAATCTTATTCCTAACACTACTCCGGAGTCAGTTATTTTCCCAAGGAGCCATGATTCTTTGTAGTAGTAAATAACTTGAGCAATACAAAATCAGTTACACTAACAGCCAACATTATCATTTCTAGGCTGTACATATACACTGCATTCTTAGAATCACTTAAGAAATTTAGCTGTTTAATGAGGTTTGTCAGACAGTGGGAGAGGAAGACTCTAAAGTCCATCTACTTACTCATATTGCATTTACTGAGTGTGTAGGGCAATGTGATATGCTCATTTAGTCCTCAAAAGTATCTTGACTTTCAACATTATTTACCAATAAAAAAATCAAAACTTACACTACCATCAGATGAACTTTTCAACTATGAAGGGTCCCTAGTATCCATCCCTTCATAAGGACAAGAGCAGATATAGCAGTTTCATAAAAATATTTCAAAGCCACACAATTAAATAAAATATGCTATAGAGTATGTTTTTACACTATGTAACAAAACCAGCCTATTAAAAACCATGTGCTTATATATGCACATTTATAGAAAATCTTCATTATTTAAAAACTTCATATTTATGAAGTCATCATTTATCATTGAAATTTATTTGTAATTCCATAACCAAGACTTGTGCACTTCTGCAAATATTTATAGACAGGTGCAGAATAGCAGAAGAGTTGAGCTCCAGAAGCACATTCCAACTAAAGTCTGCCTTCTTGTTTCAGGTCTCAAGCATATATAGGTGTCACTTCACTCTGCTTGGAGGCACAGTTTTTTCATATTCTGTGATGTTTGATGGTGATCTCACCATTCAATGTGCTTGAGCTGCAGGCTAGTGCTGTCTAGGGTTTCTAAGAGTAGGAAGGTATGATATGCCTTTCAGAGAGAACAGGTTACACAAGCTTCATTCTAGTAAGGGCGTTGGTCCTCCTAACCATGAGTTCAATGTTAACAAATAATGTATACTAAACAAGGAGGCATTAAATAGAAATACTAAGAAATCAATGTATGCAATAGTCTGTTGGAGAGGCTTGCAGAAACCTCTGAATTTCCCACAAGAGTGGTGATGACTTGCCTTCACTAATTTATTGTCCCTGTAGATTATAAAACATAATTACTTTGAATAATCAGAATCAAACATATCAACAGGTCTCTTTATAATGTAGTGTTGGGTAAAGATACAGGTAGAGCAGGACCTTACACTTAATACTTAGTCAGTATTTTCCTTTTACAGGTGTAGAGGAATTTTAATCCAGCAACATGGCTGCTCTGCCAAGGGATCATATCCAAAGATAGAATCCAGCCAGAATGCAGACATGCCCTTAGTACACACCTCTAGGGTTAGTTTGTGTAAGGAAGCAGCTATGTTTGAAAGGACATCTGTTGTAGTAAAAACTGTAACAGACGTCTAATTGAGAGGCAAAGAAATGAATGAAAAAAGATTTGACAGAACGAGTCAGAGAAAGAATATGCCCAACTTGCACAAGAAAAGACAAGAAGAAAAGGCTACTTTAGAGCAGAGAGAGGGAACAAAGGTAGTGCAGTGTGTGTTGTGTTGTGTGTGTCCATGTTACTGAACAGTTTTACAGACAGGTAACAGAGAGCACAAGCTAGACACATGAAGACAGAATGAGCCGGAGTGAGAAGGAGCCAGAAGATTAGAGCAGATTGTTAGAGTCAGCATGTGGCCAAGCAGAGCAATGCAGTCAGAAGCTGAGAAAAGCCAGGTTGAATCAGTCAGCTTGGAAGATGAGATTGTATGGAGGCTAGAAGCTTCTAGGCTTAGGCTTAGAGATAGAACAAAGAAGGAAACAGTCTGGGCTCAGACTAAGCCATGTATTTGCACAGCTTGGTTATAGTTCTCATCTCACTTTTTCTGAGGAAATAAAAGTGACATTTACAGGCAAGAATCCAGGACACTCACTGACACAATACAAAGCCTGAACCCACATGAATACAGGGAAAGCCAAGTCTGTTGCTCCTTATCATTTCTCACCTCCATTGCTCTTACTAACCATGAGAAGACAGCGACTGCGCTAAAGAGGAGAGGATCTATTAGGAATAAGCCATCTATACTCCAAGAAAAACAAACCGTTCTTGACAAAATATGTTCTCTGGCAGGGAGCAGGGTAGAAAACAGGAGAAAGGAATTAAGCTAAATGGTAAAAATATTTGCTGACACAATCCTAAGCTATTTAATCACTGTCAAGAAATTCTTGTCTTAATGGCTAAACATTAGCCAAAGACAGTTTAGTGCTGCCCATCAATAAATAAAAATAACGGCTCTGGGCTGTGCTATCTGTACATATTAAGCACAGATGCTTTGAAACGAGTGGCAGAGTCACGATTGGGTACCACAATGTCTGCTTCAAAGGATACAATTAGGAAAGGCAGGAGCTTTCCAGCAATGTTTATGTTTCTCCTAGTTTTTCATCATGACAGGGCTGCAATGTTTTATAGCCTAAGACACACCCAGTGCACTGATGTCTCACACCCAGTGCACTGATGTCTCACACCCAGTGCACTGATATCTCACACCCAGTGCACTGATATCTCACACCCAGTGCACTGATGTCTCACAGTACTTGCTAATTTAGCCTGTGGAGTCCTGCATACTCTGGGGTTAGGGACTGACAGTTTTCCATCTTCTTCTTTTACTTTCTTATCTTATCAGAATTCTCTCACACTATTCTGATCTGGAGTTAGAAGTGGAGACAAGGGTTACCTTAATTGTTAGGGATGCCTCAACTACTTGCTACAGAAAAAGCTAGGCAAAATCCCAAGAACACTGCTATCTTTCTCATCCCAGGCAATAGCACTAGAATCATATAGAGATGCTCTTTTTTCTTCTGGAAATCATCTACTTTTAGGGAAAAAAAAAAAAGAACCACCAATTTAAAAAGTAAACTAACGGGCTGGAGAGATGGCTCAGCGGTTAAGAGAACCCGACTGCTCTTCCAGAGGTCATGAGTTCAATTCCCAGCAACCACATGGTGGCTCACAACCATCTGTAAAGAGATCTGATGCCCTCTTCTCACCAGAAGTCTGAAGACAGCTACAGTGTACTTTATATAATAAATGAATAAATCTTAAAAAAAAAAAAGTAAACTAACACTATCCAGGAGTCACCTGATTCCGAATGGAGAGCAATATGTATATTATGCACACTACTCACAACTCTTGAGAAAATACTAACAGCACGGCATCAAGTGGATTAGTATGAACTCACATACAATTATATTTCACAATGCAAACTTCAGAGCTACAATTTCTCATGTCTCAAAGATTAGTCTTTGAGGCAAAAGACACTTTAGTCCTAGACCAGTGTAGAACTAAACAAGTACAATGTGGCAAAGACTGAAGCTGCCTATCGTGAGCTGTCCTAATAAAAACAGTCTTGAAAACTCACCAGCATAAAGCTCTGGTTTCTGAAACTTCTACAGAATCCCAGACTTCTTTTTATGATAGCCTACTTTAGTTGCTGGTGTACTTTAACTTTTAAATCAGTACACAAAGTAACAGGTTTCCTCTTGGTGTTGTCATACATTCCTAGCTCACCTGATCCTCTGCCTGTCCGACAGTCCTCCTGTGCATCTCTTGCCTGTGTTCTCTGCCTGTACCCTTGAGTCTGCAGAGCCTCCCTTGATTCTTATATCCCATGTGTTCTCTTACTCTCCATCTCCCTTCTTGAGGCCTCGTTTGTCTTCTCTCACTGCTCCTTTATAGTTTTCTGGCATCTTCTCCATCAATAAACACATGAAATTTACAAGCTAGGATCTGTGTGTGACACACGTAGTGCTTGTCTCTCTGAGTTTGAGTGACCTCTCTTAGTATACCATTTTCTGGTTCCACCCATTTTACTGCATATTTCACTTTTGTTGATGGATGACTAATATTGTGTGTGTGCATGCACCACACTGTCATTATCTACTCATCTGCTGACAAGACATTTAAGGTGGTTCTATTTCCTACTGAACAGAACAGCAATGAATAAAGATGTGTATTTCTGGGGTGGGATAGAGTCCTTTGGGTTCACACCCAGAAATGATGTAGCTGGATCATATCATACTTGCACTTTAGCTTTTAAGAAACTACCACATCAGTTTCCATAGTTGCTGTAGCAGTTTACACCCCCCACCAATACTGAAAAAGGGATCCTCTTTCCCTATGTCCTTTGCCAGAGTTTGGTATCATATCTCCTTGAGAACAGCCATTCTGAAGACTACAGTGGAGTCTCAAAGTATTTCTCATTTGCATGGACTTGTCTGATAACTAGCTATATCGGAAACTTTTAAAACCACTCACTGGCCATTTGCATGTCTGCTTTTGAAAACTGTCTGTTCAGCTCTTTAGCCCAGTTATTGGTTGGCTTAATTAATTAACTTATTAGGTTTCTGTTATGTGTACTGAAATTTCATAGCTTTTTTCATGTGTTTATTGATGGAGAAGATGCCAGAAAACTATAAAGGAGCAGTGAGAGAAGACAAACGAGGCCTCAAGAAGGGAGATGGAGAGTAAGAGAACACATGGGATATAAGAATCAAGGGAGGACGCTGCAGACTCAAGGGGACAGGCAGAGAACAAGAGAACACTAAAGTGTAGCTGGCGATGATTTCCAAAGAGTCTATAAGCTGTTTATTATGTTGACAGTGTACCTGTGCAAAGGCTACTTGACTTCGTGTAATTTTCAAATTCTTGTGATCTTTTCTTTTACTACTGGGATTCTAGTTAGTTCATCATTCATTAATACCATTCAATCCCTAGCACCAACATTCTTTCCAAGTAACTCGTTAATACTAAGTAAGAGTATTTCTTAATGGAGACTACTTCCTGAGGGGAAAATGTAAAGGGAACTTGAGGAATTAATTTATCAACAAGTAACACTTTTCATTTAAAAAAAAAAGATATATACTTTTTTTACTTTCAAAACATTTCGTTCCCCACCCCATTTGCCAATTCCTGACACAACACAACTCCCCAAAGAACAAGAAGAAACAGGCAGTGTGGCAGAGATCAGGGTTTTGACCAGGCTTCTGCTGCCATCTGCTGCATCACGTGGCATGTCAACTGCGAGCTGCAAGCAGGAGCTGACCAATGGTCCCTCTGAGCAGCCACGAAACAATGTGTGTGCTTATTTGGATATGTGTCTCACCTAATGTTCCACACAAGAGACCAAAACCCAACCAGATGTCAGTGTGAAAAGACAGACCGCTGGCACACTTACCTAGAGCTGTGAAATCTGAGCCAGATTTGAACAGGGCTGAGGCTAGGAGTTGAAACTGTAAACAACAAAAACAAAAACAACAGAAACAAAAACAAAAACGAGGAAATTAGCCAGCTAGCACACTTAAGAGAAATAACTTCTGAGGCTTTTCATTTATCATTAGCCTGTTTTTATGCATATATTGTACAGATCTAATCACCAAATATTGGAAAACAAAAACAAACAAACCTCACTACATTTAGATTAAAAAACATGCTGTTTTCTCGTCTTCATTGTTTATTTTTTGAAACAAAGTTTTCACAGTGTTGCCCAGACTATCCTTGAACTCACACTCCTCGTAGCTCCATCAGCTTGGACGCCTTTAAATTGTCATCTAGTGTTTATACACTGCCTTTCAGAAGTCCAAAATGGGACAATATTTCAGACTTAACTTTTTTAAATTATTTTTACTATTATGCATATGAATGTTTTGGTTGCAGGTCTCTCTGGTGCCCATGGAGGGCAGATGAGGATGCCGGATGCCCTAGAACTGGAGTCACAGATGGCTGTGAGCCACCATGTGGCTGCCTCAAATTGAACCCAGGTCCTCTGAAGAGAGACTGGTGGAAAGTGATCTTTCCAGTCCCAGTCTGTACACTTTGCTTCACTCTCACAGCAGAATTTCGCTGGATTCACCCAAAGATTTAGGAATTATCTTCATCTAATTTCTGAGAACTTATATAGAATTTTAATGTTTCTAAAATGATTAATTAAAGTACTTACAGAGACACCGAGGCTGAAGTATTGTGCCAGAACAGTTTTTATTACAAATATAACTAAGTAACAATTGTAGAATTCTTTAAGATCTCATTTCTTCTAATGCGAGTTTTGATAAATTACATGTTCTAAGGAGTCTGCCCAGTTCCTCAGTGTGCTGACAACATTTTTGACTGTATCTTTTTGCTACTTTCTTCATACTGCTGGGCTTCTAATGACTTCACTTTTTCATGTAATGTTGACGGTTTATGTTTTCTTCATGAATCTTAATAAGGGGTTATCCATTTTAGTTTTTTAAAGAACCACATCACAGTTGTACTTTATTTTTTATAGCATGTTTTCTACTTCACTAATATTCTATTTTATCTTGAGTTTTTCTTCTTTTCTAACTCCTAAATTGAAAAGTGAACTTCACTGATTCCTTATGGGAAGTTCCAGAGAAGTCGTTTAACAAACGGACACAGTACACTGAACTGATATGTACTACTACTATCATTTCAACCAATACCAACTCGTATCACAGACCTCGTTCTCAAGTTTCTCAAATGACTAACTGGCACCTAAACACTTCGAGATGGCCGTATGCAAATTAGGCTCGTATTTCAGTCAGGAACCCTCTTCCTCAGGACCACAAGCTGTGCCACAGCTTCCCTTATTCAGCTGATGATAATTCTACCTTTCCAGGTTAAAACTTTCAGCTCACTCCTTTTAAATTACACTAACGTCTTCATATGTCCATTCTACCTGTATGTTGCTGATCTATTTTTACTTCTTACCAGTCTCCTGCTGCTCCTGTGATCTGAACGACATAATCTGTTTGGATTTCTGCTGCCTCTCTCATGGGTCTTCCTGGCTCTATCCCTGCTCCCCTTTTAGTCTTTCCTAATACAGTAGTCAGAGTGGTCTAATTAAAATACAGCAGTCTTACCATTCCTGTGCACCATATCTGAATTAATTCCTTAGTCAAAGTAAAAGCTGAAATATTCTAAGCAGGCGTATGAAGCCATTCGCAGTCTGCTTTCCCAATCGCTGTGTGTGCCCCATATCACACTTCTTTCATCCTCACTTCTCCACTTCAGTTAGCAAGAGCTCCTCGCCATTGTCCTAACTATGCCCAGATGCTCCCATACTCCCCTGGACCTCTGTTCCCGCTGTCGGAAATTGTCTTCAGAGAACTCCCTTACATCTTTCAAGTCTTTGTGCAAATCTAATTTCTATTGAGGCCTAATGTGATAAGCTCATTTTAGACTTCAACTACCCCAGTTCTTACCCTTATAAACTATGAGCCCTTCCACAGACTTTTCACACAGGGTCTTATGTAGCCCAGGCAGGGTTTGAATGCACAATGTTGCTGAGAATGACCTGGACTGTCATATTCTCCTGCCTGCACATCTCAAGTGCTGAGATCTCAGGTGTGAGCTCTACACTGCTCCTGTACCCTTCTTATAACATTATCCTTCCATACTGCCAACCAAATTATAATGAAGTATGTAATTTGCTTAGTTGATATGTTTATAGGATGTCAGCACCTTCTGAACTAGGATCTTGTTCTGTTTATAAATATATTTCCTACTCCAACAATGCCTGGCATTGTGTAAGGAATCAACACAGCTATTAAATGAATGAGAGTAATATTTTGGGAACATAAGAGAAGAATTGTATAATTAGTACAAAATGTGGTCTAGTAGTTGAAAACTTGTTTTTTCCCACTCTTTTATTATAATGTCCTTTTGAAAAATGGCAGGTTTGATTTTGGCATTTTTTACCTCAAACCTGTTCTAGGAAAAAATACATCATTTATATTATCATATTAATTACATATAATAAGTTTCATCATAATGTTTTCATA
The DNA here is from genome assembly GCF_011064425.1 of Rattus rattus. Lineage (NCBI taxonomy): Eukaryota > Metazoa > Chordata > Mammalia > Rodentia > Muridae > Rattus > Rattus rattus. The sequence continues at coordinate 108,101,690 of NC_046159.1, forward strand.
CATGTATATAATGTATACATACATTGTGTGTGTGTATATATATATATATATATATATACACACATACATACACACACACACACACACACACACACACACACACACACACACACACACACACAGGTCCTCTCGCACCAGTTGATCCCGTTTCTTTTTCGTGATTTTTTGTTTGTTTGGTTCTTGTTTTTGGTGGTTGTTTTTTAACTACTCCATTTTATTAGTTTAAAAAAAAAACCCAAAAAACAAAACACAGGATTCTGAGACTTACAAAAGCGTAGAATCAATATAATTTTTATACACTTATTGCAAGTTCATCACCAATTCAGAACCAACATTCTAGAGACTGAAGGAAACAAAGAACCAGGTTTTGATTTACAACTGTAGGCAATAGTCACTGCCTAGGTATAGGTATATTATACTAGGTATAAAACAATGATGATTATGATAATAGCCACATCTACTCAAAACATAAGATACTTCTGGTTAATGAGAAGTTAAAAATGAGAAAATGTGTAAAACATAAAACATATACACAGGGAAAAAATAACTCAGATTTTTGGATTATAAGGTAGTTTAAAAGTTAAACCTGATTCTCCATTTTGAAACTACATTATGGTCTTCTAGACCCACCATTCCCAGCATCAAGTTTCTTGTGTTTCGTTATACACACAAACAGAACAGAGCGTGAGGGTATAGTGTGAAGTTAAGGGACAGTTCTGATGTTCACAAGCACATACTGTCTTACTAACTTCTAGGGCTAAAGAACTCGTGCTTAAGCTTTTAGACAAAGCAATGGTAACCTATATCATATAAAATATTATAATTCACAAAATATTAGAGCTGACTATCAATACTTTAAAATGCCTATGTTTGAATTTACAAAAGCTCCCTGTTCTGATTTCTCCCCATCAATTCTAAAACCAAAATGCTTTATTTGACCTACTTACAGCTCCCACGGCTGAAATTATTTACTCTGAAGTATTGTTTTGGTCTGGTTTTTTAAAAATAAAGAGAAAATCCATGTGTCTAGTTATGGTCATTTTATATAGAACATGAAGAAAACACAAGGAAATCTACTTAGAACTCTCAAATGCTTGGTGTAACAAAAATGTTCATTAATGTATTCTCATAACTACATGGTATAATAAATCATAGCAGATTAAACCAAACTTACTCTTACTCAGCAAAACTGTAATAATTTCCCATATTTCAAAAGATATGAATCAGGCAAACACTCAAAGAAAAGCAACTTCCTGTCACCAAATTGAGCGTTCTAAATTGTAGTTTGTTAATTCTACAGCCAGTGAGAACTATAACCAATCCAAGTGAGAAAGTCAGAACTTATTCTCACAGCAGGCTAGGAGAGCGCATCCCCCTCTGTTTTGGTGAGGAAGATATGCAGGCTTTATTGCCTTAAAAACACAATGATACTGCTGCCTGCAAGAATCTGACATTGAACCAAATCCATGTTAATACTGAAGAAAGAAAAGTGCTTGACATCGCAGTCACGAGCCAAAGTGAGGCAGCACTGAACAAGGAACAGGTTAAGGAGCAGAGCTGCAGCTCATCCACTCCAGCTGCGAGTTGAAAGTCAAAATGGATGCAGTTCAGATGCTGCTGAAATGAACAAAAATGGCAAGCAAAGGGACAGAGATCTCTGAGGCTGCTGGAAAGAGAGACTAAGATCTGCTGAAGACATGTTCACACAGCAGACAGGCAAATATGCCTGCAAGACAGAAATCTCGAGACTGCATGGAACTAAATCCTGAGTCATTTTTCAAGCTTAGGAATTAGCTGAAGGAAGTTACTAGGTCATAGTCAGGTTATACTGCTAGAACCTTCTTATAAATATCAACACTGCAAATATTACAAACCTGCTAACCTCTTTTTCTCTCTACTTTCTCCATACAAACAAGGGAAGTTTAATTCCTCTTTCTTGAACTTCAACAGAAAAGCATTTCATGATAATGTATAAAACCTAGACTTTAAAATTTTTTCTCCATAAATCCTGAATAACATCTAATTTGAAATTTTATACCTAAAAATTATTTTTGAATGAATCAAATATGCCTGTTCAATTTCTGTCTTTCTCCTCAGATGGATGATATTATGAGACACCTTGTCAGTTTGACTAGCCTTTAATTAGCGACTGATCCTCCTGCCTCAACTTTCCCAATGCTGGAGTGTAGGCATTTACCACTACAGCTGTTCACTTTTATTTCACCGAACTGAGCACCCTTAAGAGCAGTGCATCATAGTTTCTTCATAGTTTAAAAACATTTAAAAGAATATTCTATTTCTGAATTTTATCTATTTTTCTTTACCTCTTTTGTCTCTTCTGGGTCCGAATGATCCACAGTTATATAAAGATCATTCTGTAAATACTTCAGAGCACTAAGGGGATCCATCTGGGCCTTTTCTTCAAACCTAGAAAATACAAAACAAGGGAAACAATTACTTTGAGTTGTAAGAAATGCCTTTAAGGCTTGCAGAAAGGCTCACTGCTGAGATGAACTCGTCTGGGTGTCTAAAAACACTGTTCCAACACCCAGAGAGGAAGCCTCCCATGCACAGTACAGATGTCAGAGAGGAAGCCTCCCAGGCAGACAGTACAGATGTCAGCTCTGTAAAGGCGCACTGCTTAGAGATGAACTCGTCTGGGTGTCTAAAAACACTGTGTTCCAGCACCCAGAGAGGAAGCCTCCCATGCACAGTACAGATGTCGGCTCTGTAGAGGCAATAGAAACGCTCTGTGGCACAGACACAGCTGTGCTGCGAGGACGTCCGTGACAGAGCTTCCTATCTTTTCCTATGAACAGGCTTTCCCTGTGGAACGTGTGAAGGCTGGCAAGACGCCTCAGTAGGCAGAGTCTTTACCATCTCTGTTACTGACGCTGAGGGGAGTTCACTCCTCACAACTGACTTCCCTAAGCCTTCTAAGACTTCTCTAGCCTCCATACACATACTGTAGTGTGCACACACATGTAAGTATGCATACATACTCACACAATAACTTTAAAAGACCACAAGGTGTCACATCAAAACCAAGTGGTTAGAGACTAAAATTGCTTCCTTGGACTCAAAGTCTCGATTATGTACCTAGGCTCTGAGGCCCTAGAGAAATCAAGCTCAGAAGCAGCCAGCTGACAGTAGGAGACAACGAGGCAAACAATAAAGCCACGGGATGCAGCATAACACACAACTCTTCATCTGGCCTCACTCAGCAGAGAAGGGGCCTTTACACCTGGGCTTCTGCGAAAATAACTGTTTTAACTGAGGTACCCGATGCATACCGCGATCCTCTGCAATGTGACATAAACCCACATTTACTTTGCATTCTATTAAGTTCATTAAGGAAATGAGTGTCCCAAAAGCTCCATCTTCCCTCTTGTTTGTGGACGTTGTTGTTTCCACTTTCGGCTCCTCTTAACCAGTAAACAGTGTTTCCAAAATTGGTTTCTGCAGTCTAGAACTATGCTTAGTCAACAATTCTTCTCTATTGCTAAATATGATTTTAATACTATAAGAAGTCTTGCTCCTTTTTACACACATATCATCAATTTTAGAAGCTGAATATTATATGAAAAGCCAATTGCTTCACAAGATTCTTCATTTCCTCAAAATCTATACTTTATCTAAATAGAACAAACAACTTTCCCCAAGAAAAATAAAAAGTCATCTTAGTAGTAAGATGTCCATATAATCAAAGACTGTCTAATTAATATGTTATTTCTATCAAAATGTGTTAGCCACTTTATAGAAACAAGTTTCTATATGTAATATAGTAAACTTAAATTTGGCAAAAGTTTAGCAGAAGGTCCACATTTTCAAATGTTTAAAATGGGCCTTCTATTATCCATCTGAATGCTCCTTGATACCTCTTTGTCTCACATCCATACAAAAATGTCCAAAACTTCTATTTGTAGAACCTCTGGTGCTCACCAGAACCTTGGGGTGCATCTCAGCCTGCCCTGTAGTGTGCCTCCAGATAACACCAAACATCACTCTGCTCTTTTCATTCTGTAAACTCTCTGCCGATGGCTGAATAAAGTAAGGTTAGGTCCAGGTACTTCTTGAAATGCTCACAGAGGACTTCCAAAGCACACAAAAGCTTCCCAAATTGGACTTAGCTTTCCCAATGCAGAAGCCTACTGTTTTTGAAGACTCCCCAATGACCTTTTACCCCATTTTTGGTAAGTCTGAACGTATCACTTATTGTTGAAAGTTTCTAACCCCTATTTCCTCAGGTAAGAGCTGGAGCCTTTCACAATCTGTCCTTCTGATCTGTTACTTTGATTACACTCATTCTACTTCTACACACAGTCCTCCTCAACTAATGTAAGCACGAACACTCCTTTAAACCAAGAGCCCTGAATCACCTGGCTAGAACATTTCCACCTTAAACAGCTATTTCCACCTTAAGTGGTTATTTTCTTAAGCCTTTGGGTAGAACTGTTTTTTAAAAAAAAATCACGTATTTTTACTGGAAATAACACCCTCAGCTCCCTTGTAAGTAGACATGGCATCTTTCGTTATATTTTGTTTTAATCCTATTCTTACAACCTAGCATATACTTACTGTTAGGCTCCATTTATAAGAGAGGAAATATTCTCAGAGACCAGGCCCATGTCTGCCACACACAGGTGCTCAAAAAAGTATTTTTCAAATGAATGGCTTTATTAATGCTTCTAAAGGCTCTATGTGGCTGACCAATCCACAACTGAGAAGGCAGTCTCCAGAAAAGTCAAGGTAAGCAATTTAGTACAAAAGAGTAAATAAAAAAATAATGTGTATTATATTGAGATGTAGCTCAGTGGTAGAATGCTTGTCTGGCATGCACAGGGTCTGGATTCAATAACCAGCATGTATAGATAGATAGATAGAGGGAGGGAGGGAGGGAGGGAAGGAGGGAGGGAGGGAGGGAGGGAGGGGATAGATAGATATAGACTGATTGATATAGAGAGACAGATAGAAAGAAAGGAAGTAAATTTTTTTTTCTTTTCTTTTTTTTCGGAGCTGGGGACCGAACCCAGGGCCTTGCGCTTGCTAGGCAAGCGCTCTACCACTGAGCTAAATCCCCAACCCCGGAAGTAAATTTTAAGAAGACCAAGTGAGTATGTATTCCAGGACCTTTTCTAACAGTAGACACTAGCTACTGGAACAAATGCCAAAAGTGGCTGTCAGAAAGGCTGAGATCGTATGTGCTGTGTTACTCTATTACTATATCCACTTCTACTCTAAGAGTGCATGACTGGTGGGCCTTTATATTCTCTACATTCTATCTCAAGACTTCAGTGGTTCAAGTTCTGAGATGAATCAGCAGTTCTTGCCCCACTGGAGTAAACTCCTGGTCGTAAACTTGTTGTCTTTTAATTTTAGTTACTTTATGAATTGATCTGATACTCTGACGGTCTGGTAGTCTTCTGCCACATATTTAAAAGTTTAGAGGATCCAGGACTGGAGAGAGGAGTGCAAGTGAAAAAAGCACTGGTTGCAGTTCCAGAGGATCTAAGTTCAATCCCCATCACCCATATGGCAGCTCCCAACTCTAGTTCCAGTGGCTCCAATACCCTCACACAGACATACATGCAGGCAAAACACCAATGCACATAAACTAAGAATAAATAAATCATTTAAAAGAGAAAAAGAAACAGCATGTCATTAAAAAAAGTTGGTGGGTTGTGGGTGGGACTAGGAGGAGAGGAGGGGGGCTACGATTGGGGGATGTAAAGTGAATAAATAAATAAAATAAAGAAGGAAAAAAGTTCAAAGGATCCTTTACTTTTTAATCCATTTTTATTCTCTTTAGGACTTGACTACACATTTCTTCTTATAAACTATGATCCTACCTGCCCATCGAAAGTGTTATAGTCACTGGGTAGTGATGGTATATGCCTTCTATCCCAGCACTCAGGTCTACAGAGTGAGTTCCAAGCCAGTGAGGGCCATGCAGAGAAACCCTGTCTCAGGGGTGGGGAGCGAGGAGGTGTTATAGTTATTTTGCAATGCTAAGAACCAAAGCTATGGCTAGGAAAAGTATTCTACCACTGAGCTATAACCCTGACCCAGAATATCTTTAAAGAAGGAAAATAAACAATAACAATTAAAAAAAATTAGGCTGGCATGGGAAAATGAATGATCTATGCATGTATTTCTAGAAGAAATAAAAAGTAACTCTCTGGAGAACACTTTGCTAACCCATCATATCATCATTTGTATTTTTGGAATATAATTTTTAATAATATTACAGCATTAGCTAAGACATTTAGTAAGTTGATGTAATCCAAAGATTCTAATAAGAGGAGACCAGTCTATTACATATAAAACAGAATACCATACAGCATTACATGATTGGTACTTGTTAGCATATTAATACTGTTTATGGTATGTCACTCGTTGACTCAAGAGAATAAGACTCCTAATTTTCAGTTAAATAAAGTCTATATGTAGTAAAAATGTAAAGGCTATAACCAACTATCAAATACTGTTTTCAGGCATTACTTGCTTCATTAAAACCTAAAGGAAAGGCAGGGGAGGTACAGTGCTTACTGAGCGAGCATGGGGTCCTGAGTCCAGAGCTCCAGAACCCATGTCAAAAGCCTGGAGTGGCAGTGCACACTTGCAGGAGGTGGAGACAGGAAGGATCTCTGGAGTCAGTCTAGCTGAATGGCCAATTCATCTCAACACTTAACCCACAAAAGCCCTTGAAACAGAATGCAGTGTTTAAAGTCTACCATGTATGCAGTTTCACTACTTAGAGCAGTAGTAGTGACATAAAAATACAGAACAGGCTGTCTCAGTCCTTTCTTATGGTAACTTTTGGCATTTGTTTCGATGGCTAACGGCTAATATTGGAAAAAGAACCTCGAATACATATTTATTTTTGTCTTTTAAAGGTTTGCTTATGGGCTAGAGAGATTGTTCAATGTTAAAAGCACTGACTGCTCTTCCAGAGGCTCTGAGTTCAATTCCCAGCAACCACATAGTGGCCCACAACTGTCTGTAATGGGGTCTGATGCCCTCTTCTGGTGTGTCTGACTGAGGACAGCTACAGTGTACTCATATACATAAAATAAATAAATCTTAAAAGAACTTTACTTATTCTTTTTGTGTGTATGCATATATATATATATATATTCCAGGCTGGCCTTGAACTCATATACATCCTCCTGACTTTGCTTGCTAAGTGCAGGGATTAAAGGCCTGAATTGCTTCTCTGGGCTGCATTAGAAGTCTTTTAAAAGCTAACCTTAACTTTCCACATACCAGTTGTTCCAGCTAGCTCAAAAATGCCTTACTGTTTAAACCTTATTAATAGTTCATTCCTAGTCATACTGCCTATGAAAGTCATACTTCCTCCTTTTAGATTCTACAGGAAATAAACTTGTTTATTTACAAAGATGGATGCCTCACAGTAGCTTCTGCATTAGTTTCTCTAAATAACCCTTGTGAAAGCTGGGAAAGGTAAGTAAGCACAGTTTAAAAAGGCACAGGCTTGCTTTATACACATACAGACATTTTAGGTACTTATACTCTACATAAAATCTAATACATAAATACATGTGATAAACATAAAAATGCACACATATGTATATATATGTATACCCCCATACATACCACATGCAAAGTAGTTACATGGAGTTCTCTGTAGCCAGAACGGTCAGGATCAAACCCTCACTTTACCAGTTCAGCTGAGTGACCTTATGAGTTTAAAAATTTAAAAATTCCCTCAGTTTTCTAGTTTGACAAAATAATGACAATGGTAGTTTTTACTCCATTATCTAGTTATGAGACTAAGAATCAGACACTAACATATAGTAATAAATAAATGATGACCTTCTAAACTACGAGTTTTTATTAGCACTTAAGACTGTCAGTAACCCAAACAAGTACATTTCTACATTTTTAGTGACTTGCTAAATTAGAATAAATCATGTCTAACCAGTCACACAATTTTCTAATAATTTGACAATTGATGACATTTTTGTCTACTAACGCTCACAAAATTTCACTTGTTTTCTTAAAAAAAAATTAGCACCTGTATGTATCCTTACTTTGTATCTTCCTTTGAAAGAAAAAAGCAAAATGTAAGAACAGACATTTATAAAACCCAGGACCTTTAGAGAACTTGACAATCACAGCAAGAGACCCACATCCCACAGCTAGGTCATACGAAGAGTAACTAACAGTGCTAATTAAAGTCTTTTAGTTTTTAAAGAAATTCTTTTTAGACAGGGTCTCACTATGTAGTTCTATCCTAGAACTGACTATGTAGGTCATGCAGGTCTTGACCTCACAGAGCTCCGTCTGCCTCTGCCTCCTGAGTGCTAGTATCAAAGGTGAGAGCAACCTTGCCCAACTCAGTGAGTTGCATTTATACCTGTGCTTCCTGATGAGGTACTTGCAATGCCTCAGTAAGTAGTCCTTCGAAGGTCTGCACAACTTCAGCGACCAGAAGTCATCTAGTCTCATCTTTGGAGAGCAAGACTTTCCTGGATTCCCACCAAATAAATAATGAACCTATAAAAAAAGAAAGAAACATGCACAGACAACAAACCAGAAATTAAAGAACACATACACACTCTAAAGACTACAAAGGTCTTAATAAAATTTATTTTACCAGGAGTACATAATAGTTAACTCTCTTTGCCTTATTCATTTGACAATCTTTTAAATTATTACCAAAGGTTTTCCATGATTTTTCTCCATTTTCATTCTACTCTAAAGCATTTTCCTAACCTACATTTGTATTAAAATCATACTATCATAATTACAGTGATAATGGAAGATAAAAGAAAAGCCAATGTAGGAATAAACTAATCGAACATAGTTTTTGGATAACTCCAAATGAAAGGGTTATCCAGTTAATTAAGTATCGATCAAACTAGAAAATAGTATATTTAAAATAATTCTGACACAATATTTAATAGAAGCATTGAAGGGCAAGAGAATAAAAAATGTTAATATCTTCCTTTGCTTTAACCTAAATGCCAACTAGTAAATGATACTTAAAACTTTCAGAATATTGTTCCGTTGTTTGATTACTACTAAACAAGAAATGTAAAAGAATTCCAGTAGCGATTTCACATTAGAGTAGTTTAATGTTATTCTAAACATATATTAAATATTAAAACATTTTCCTGAAAATTTGAAAACATTTCTATGTCCTAGCTTAGCATGTGTGAGATATTACAAAATAAATATTATTTCTAGCCCATTAAATGAAAATTCTTCATTAACCTCATAAGTTGGAAAACTCTAGGAGTAATGGCTTGTATTCCTTTTCATGTTACTGTTTCTCTGGTTTCAAGTTACATAGCACAAATATTAAAAGTTCCTCTATAGTTGAAACACAAAAGTAAATTTCAAGATAATCTGAGTCCAGTCACTAAATTACACATAAAATTTTAGTGAAAATAGTTATAGAAACTACTCTGAACACTTAATGACACAAAAATTATTTTTACAATGCGGGTAGAGAGGGGTCACTTATACCAGAAATATATAGATGAAATGACTTCTTATATAATTGAAAAGCTAATGCCTTCTCCCTTTCAAAATGCAAAAACTGTATTTTATACTTGGACATTGTAATGGTTTAGATTTGCTTGGCCCAGGGAGTGGCACTGTTAGGAGGTATAGCTTTATTGGAGTAGGTATGGCCTTAAAGACCCTCATTCTATCTGCCTGGGACCCAGTCTTCTACAGGCCTTCTGCACCATGCCTGCCTGGACTCTGTCATGTTCCCACCTTGATGATAATGGACTGAACTCCTGAACCTCTAAGCCACACCCAATTAAATGTCCTTATAAAAGTTGCCTTGGTCATGGGTTCTGTTCACAGCAGTAAAATCTGAACTAAGACAGATATTCACAACATATATATAATAATACAGGTTATATATCTGTTCTGTAGAGTGATAAAGAAGCCAGTGACAATTTTCAAAATAGGAAAATGTTATGGTGTAACCTGTAATCTCAACTTTTGGAAGGCTAAGGCAGAAGCTAGAGTTTGAGACCAGCCTAGAATACTATGTGAGACCCTGTTCTAGAGTGGGATAGAGCAATACAAATAACATAAGAAGTGCCAAGAATTATGGACCATACAAATTCTCTTCAAGAATTTTAGGAAAAACTGGGGAGAGTAGGATAGTCCTGTAGTCCTAGGTATTTGGTAAGCTGAGGTAGGAGGATTCTAAGCTTTGCTTGGGCTACAAAGAGTACAAAGCATCCTAGGCTACTTACCCAGTATTAAAATAAAAACTAAAAACAGGGCGGAAGACAGATATATAGGTATGGTGCCTGCTTAGAATGTGTAAGGCCCTAAATTCAATCCCTATTGTGTTGAGGGGCTATTAAAAATAATATTAAATGCCTGCTATATACTCTGTTAAATGCCCACCTCTGTAAAACTTTCCACTCAAATGCATTTAGAAATAATCAGAAATAAGACCCATTTAGAGATACCTTCAGACTGCATTTCACTGAAAATGTACAGAATCAGAGTAGTCAGCATACCTTGTGTAATTCATCATAAACGAGCTGATGGGCAAACCTTGGACATGGTTCTTCTTCCTGAAGACTTTTACTCAGATTCTCTTTTGCAGCTTGATCATTCTTATAGACACAAGACCTGGAAGACACTGCTTTTAAGACACTGTACTTCAGAGGATCACCAGCAGCCATATTGTTTATACAACTATAGCCAGTAAATCAATTGCCAGTGCCCAAATTAACAGTAGAAACAAATATACACTTGTTCACATCAGAGTGCAAAGACAGTAACTCTCATAAAAGGACACACACTTTTTAGAACGAATTCTGACCTTTCAAAATAGCTCACTTCAGAACTACCTATCTTGTACTGGGAAACAGGAATTGTTCACACGAACAGACTGATATGGTGTTTTACTGTGTACTCACAGTAGAAGACTCAAGCACTCTTGCTCTGAATGCAAACAGAACGTCTTTCTCAGAAAACAACAGCTTTCAGTTGCCAAGCATACTGCCATAGAAAATAGAGCTGTTCTTGGAAGGGTTTCTGTTCTGTCACTGAATACAAGAGCTGGATCTTCCGCAACTGTGTTTCCCCAGCAAAACACGTAGCTTCTGCTTAGCCAGATGCTCTGGGACAAGGCTTGGCTTGGAAATGCTAAGTTAAACCTATCCCTTTACCAGCATTAGGACATGGAGATGTTTACAGAACATTAGTTTCAACTAGCTAGATAAGCTACTTGGTGGCAGAACCTAGACCAGCATATAACTCTTTAAAATCTCCAGAAAAGGAAGTATCAGAAAGTGAACAGAGTAAAATTCCACTTTTAATACCGCTGTGTACATAAGTACTGATTTTATTTACAATACTTTTTTTAAAAGTATTAATATTTTAGGCCATGTAGGGTAGCTCACACTTATAATCCCAGGGAGAAGCAAGGAAATTGTGAGTCCAAGGCCAGCTAGGGCTATATAATAAGTCTGTCTCAAAATTTAATAACAAAAATTTAGCATTCTTTCAATATCACAAATTAACACAAGCCTCCCACTCCTCTCATTTTTAAATAAACCAACATCATTATGTATCACTAGGACTGCAGTACAGACAAGAGTCCTTACCAGCTATTCCTCACAATGTCATAAATCCAGAATGAATTTCTGACATTCTCTTCCCTCTTTTCTTTGTCTTTGCTAAGTCCGGATAAAACATGTATTTCATTCAGTTCTGGATCAATAGTTGCTCTCTGTGTGAATCCGGTCATTGGAACTAAAAATGAAAGGAACACTTAAGATGGCCATAGTTACAATAATCAGCAGACTAGAACTAACTCATTATGTATCTTTAATTTGCTCTATATGCCCACTGTATTTATCTTTTAACACACCTCACAATCTTTTGAATTAAACAATAGACAATGTTTACAGCCTTCCTCTTGCTCTAGAATGTAATCAACATAAAGGCAGAGGTTGCTTTGCTCACTACTTGTTTTCAGTGTCAAAAGTAGAACAGCACACAACACACATGCACACACATAGAAAGAGGGAAGGGAGAGGAAGAGGAGGACAGCGGGAACACACAAATGAGTTTGTGCACAAGAGTGAGCACCAGAACAAGGGTGAAAATGATTTTAAAAATGGAACGGTAACCTACAGAATGGGAACAAAGATGTGCAAGTCATAGATTTAAAGTCCTGTGTCCAGGGTAAATAATTGATAACTCATTCTTAACAGGTAAGGCATTTCCAAGAATATACAGAAGTGGTCAATAGGCACAGTAAATGCTACTCAACATCATTAGTCCTTGAGAAACACAAGTCCAAACCACGATACAGTATCATCTTATGCAGGCAAGGTGACATACACCCCTATAATCCTAGCACTCAGGAAGCTTAGGAAGAATTTAAGATGGAGGGTTTGATCACATATGTTGTGAGTTTACTGATCTCTTTTTGAGACAACTAGAGTCCTTTCGTGTCTACTCGTGTTGACCTATGAGGCAGTAGTGTTTTTCAGGGAAGGAACAATATATTCTTTGGATTATATAAAGGTGAGGATTCAGCGGCCAGTGGGTTTATGGTAAATACTAGGGAAGAGCACTAAGGGAGTGAGCCTAGGCAACAATGACCACAGCCCTATACAGGGGCTCTGTATTTTCAACGTAAGGCAGGCACTGAAAGAGAAGAAGAGAAGAAATGAACTAGTGAGCTCAGAGGCCAGCACGCTTCTGCTTTCACCAACTCTGAGCACCTCAGGAGTTCCTGCTCTGGTGGTCTGAATGAGAATGGCCCCACAGTCTCCTACGTTTGAATAGGGGAACTCTTTCCTGGAGGTGGGGTAGGAGTGGGGTGGGGGTAGATTTTGAAGTTTCAAAAGCCCACACCATTCCTAGTTCCTCTCTGTCTCTGCTTTCCCATTTTGGATGAGGTTGTAAGCTCTGAGCTCCTGTGCCAGTGCCATGTTTAGCTCCCTGCTGCCATTTCCCTGCTATGACAGTCATGGGGTCTAATCCTCTAGAAATGTAAGCCCCAAATTAAACTCCTTTTTTTTTTTTTCTTTTTTCTTTTTTTCAGAGCTGGGGACCGAACCCAGGGCCTAGCAAGCGCTCTACCACTGAGCTAAATCCCCAACCCCCAAATTAAACTCCTTGATCACCTGCATTGCATAAGGCTTCTCTTTGGATTCTGACAATGAATGGGCTACTGCTAAGTGTTTATTCTATAATGATGGGCTAAGAATCAATTATTCAAGGTAGTTTGGAGATAAAGCCTTTAGGTCACCTAGACTGAGTTCTTAGACTTCGCTTTCCTCTCTGTCTTAGGGTTTTACTGTTGTGAACAGACACCATGACCAAGGCAACTCTTATAAAGGACAACATTTAACTGGGACTAGCTTATAGGTTCAGAGGTTCAGCCCATCATCATCAAGGTGGGAATGATGGGAGTGTCCAGGCAGGCATGGGCACTGGAGGAGCTGAGAGTTCTCATCTTCATCCAAAAGAAGCCAAGAGCAGACTGTCTTCTACACAGCCAGGAGGAGGATATCAATGCCCACTCCAACAAGTGACATGCTTCCTCCAACAAGGTCACGCCTCCTAATAGTGCCACTCCCTGGGCCAAGCACATACAAACCATCACATTCTCATCTTTACTTCTCTTAGATTGAATTTGGATAAAGAAATTAGCAAACTGTGTTAGTTTACTACTTCAGTAATAATACTTTGTACTATAATATCCTATATTATTGTTTGAATCCTGCTTTATTAATTATAAGTACTACCTTTATAAAATAAACTAAAAACTGGATTCTGAATATACTTGAGAAAACAGTAAATTACACAGCAATTATCTGTCACTCTGATATTTTTGGTTTGTTTAAAAAAATTGTGATAATTCTTCATCTTCCCTACTTTTTGTTAGCATCTTTAAAACATAAAACAGGAAAAGTAAGAGGGGAAATAAGAAATTGTGACAGTCTGAATATTATTTGTTTCTTTTCCCCTTCCCTGGTTTGACAACATGATAAGCAGAATACAGAATTTTTACTTAGAAAAAAAACCTTAGAAAGGAGTCAAAGAAACTAATATTTTTAAGTCCTTTCAATTTCTGAGGAAATCTGTTATATTAATTAATAACTTAATCTCATCTCTATTTTGCTTTATGGTCCAAAGTACATCTTCATTAGTTTCTTTAGCTAAGACACAGACAAAGAACAATCTGTCTACTACAGAAACGTGAGACAAGAACAGCTCTCCACAGGCCCTCTATTTGTTACAATACTTTTAAACCCAAGGCAGAAAAGCCCGAGGAGTTAACTAACTCACACAAGCTCCAGGTTGTCTTAGCACACAGACTAAATCACAGTGCTATGCTCCCATCTCTGCAGAGCTCCTGGCCTACACCTCTTTTCTCAAAGTCGCCAGCTGGAGCTCTAAGTGTCACACACTTTCATAAAGCATTCACGAGATAGAGCACTCCCTTAGCACCTCTCTACTGTCATGACAAAGCATGTTTTTCTAAATGCCTTTTAACACTTTGCTATGTGTGACTACCTAGACCTGAGTCACACACAGAGGTAAAATGTAAGAACCTCGGTAAGGATAACAACGACTGGCTAAAGTAGCTATGATTCCTCCCCTGGGACTGGGTAACTGTCATTAAAAAAAAATTATGGTATAGATAAAAGGGGGCGGGGCAGTGGCTCTTGGGTAGGCAACAACAGTGTTGTCATTTTTTTAAACAAAAATGTGTATTTTACTTTATGTATATATGTGTTTTGTACACATGTATATTTGTACATATGGCATATAACCCGTTCCCAGCACTGCACAGACTAGGGGTCACGGTGCATGCACGTAATGTCAAGGCAGAAGTATTGAAAGATCAAGCTACACAGCCAGCGAGGGCCTACTCAGGGATGCACCAGACCCTGTCTCAAAAAAGATACATGAAAAAACCACCATCCTAACCAGTACTTACAGTAAGAATAACAAGAAGTCATTAGCTTAGGACCTCTGTACTGCCTGACTGGGTCTTAATCACTGATATAATATAAGAGGGTCAAAACCAAAGCAACTTCTTACAACTTTCTGTTTTCTTCAATGTTAATAAGCATGATAAATACATTCCCACAGACAACTTTAAAGTATGATTTTGTTTTAAGGTTTTCAGGGAAATAAACTGATACACTGACTCATTCAACCCTTGTACGAGAGGAAAGAGTAAATCTAATACAGTGTCAGAGAAGGATAACACTTTAAGCTCAGCTGGCCCAATCCTCCTCTCATTGTCCCATGAATTAGTAGGTCCAGAGATGCTAGACAAGATGCTACTGTTGAAGGCGCAGACCAAGTCTTTTGATTCAATTTACCAAACAATCAATCTGCTGTAACAGAACACAATGGAATAAAGAATGGCAAGTATGGAAAGTCAGAGGAGACAGGATTTAAAGACCAAAACAAGGAAACAGGAAGCTACCACAGTAGCAGGATGAGGCTCTAGAGCTCTTCATCACCAATGCTGGATTTGGGATCTGCAATACAGGAGGGTTACATTTCTGCAACATGTACCTTTCTGACCTCAGCCAAGCAGAAGCAGCGGTCTAACACAGCCCACAGCTAACTCTAAAGCTGCGTGCCTCACATATCCTCTAAGCATAATTCACAACTGCGCCAAACACGGAGGTTGAATGTGAGAAGTATGCTAAACGACTTGTGTTCAGTGTTAACAAAGGCAATTTAGAAAAAAACCCAACTTTTAGCATACTGAATTTTGATGTTAAACACAACACTAATAATGCTAATAAATCCCTTCTTTCTAAGCTACAGCCATCCACCAATTACATTATAATTTTCTTCTAAGGGAAATGCAAAACTGTTGTTATATACAGGTTAGAAAATAAGAGTTGAATCGAGTTAGAAAATAAAAAGGTTGAAGGTTTTTTTATATACTGATGCTGAATCTGTGAAATATATTTAAATAATTATAAAGAGCAACGGTTGAAGATTTTATAGTATTTGACACATAGAAAGCGTTAATAAAGAAGAGCTATTTTGCTATAAGAGATATATCATCTCTAACTGGGGATTTCAATAGTTAAACTTATTCTATGATTTCAAACAATACAATGTAAAACTCACATTGTAAATGTAGTTTTAATCAAAGAACCCACATGAGTGAAGCACAAACATGTAATTATATATTAAATCCATCTCAAATTACAGTAATTAACTGAAAGAAAAAAGCTTCAGAAAAACAGCTAATAAATACCAGAATGGCTTAATACATTACAAAACAACTACATAACAGGTAAAACTGGTGTTTTCTAGGCACATTTGACAATGTGGGAATTTAAGTAGTGTTTCACCTCATGACAAAAAATTTTTTCTTGCCTTAAAAGATGAGTAGTGCTTTAGTGAGATAAAATGTAAGTGTACACTGGTTAAAGTAAAAATAATTCTATGCAAACACAACACAACATGCCATGCTTTATGATATGAGGTCTTCTGAATATCTAACTTTATACAGTATATGTCAACAGGAGATTTAAGGTATGCAAGAGTCTAGATGCTTTTAAAGAAATTCTGAATAAAATATGTGTCCCTCCTCAGAGTTTTCCCAAGCTTGTGGAATGCACAGTCAAGGCTGCCCCTTGATAGTGTTAGCCACTAAGGATGGAACCACAATGCTTCAATTCCTAGCCCGTCTTGAGAAGCTGGGAAAGAATTTCCAGACCAAAATCTACAAGGTAAGATCTGAGGAGTGAGGAAAATTAGATTTTGGAAGTAAGATGGGAAACCAGGGTCTAGGATAGCAGAAGGGTCAAAGGCAAGAGCAATGTCATATCTAAAGGCAATAATCGGTGCTAATGAGATAAGCAGTGCAGAAGGAATACAGCAGCAAGAACAGGGCTGGGGAACTAAGCTATAACCTCTCATGAAGTCAGGTTGTCAAAAGCAAAAGATTCCTCTTATCTGAATTAGCTCTAATCAAAAAGTTAGATCAGCTTACTGCTTTGTCTCCTCCATTCACAAAAAGAGCTATATGAAGACAGAGCCCATATTCATTCATCACTGTATTCCTACCGCCTGGCTTATCATTTGGCACCTATAAGTGACCAGAAACAACCTACAGATTAAATGTTAGGTCTATGGCTCTGTCCTTCATAAGTAATGCAACAGTGAGGTGACCTGATGGTGACTGGATGAATCAATGCTACCGGAGGGTAGTGATGGCATCACTGGAGAAAACGAAGATACCCAACAATACCAGTCAAACTAAAGGATTAGATTACCTCCACTAACACAGAGGCCATGCACAGGCCAGGACTCCTCTTTCTTCAACTATATCCCTGGTAATTTACAAGTGCAGATGCACGGTCTAAGACATTGCGTAAGGCTACCTAAGAACAGAAATAGAATCCTAGAGCTAAAACTGGGGTTCTCAATCCCCACCAGATACTACAATACTTTAAGAAAGAAAATAAAAAGAGGGAGAGCAAAAAGGGAAGGCATGAGAAAGAGAGCAGGAAGGAAGGAGAAAAGGAAAGGGGCAGTACAGATGGGGGCAGACCAAAACCAACCAACAGAGAAGTAAAAGATTAACTTCAGGTCAACTGAGTCAGTGTGTTCTTCAATCCCAAGCATAACTCTTCAAGTTTTAGGTGGGCACATTTACCAGCTAGTTAAAACTCAATGTTCAACTCTGCCAGAAAAGTTCTCAGTAAAACACTGAACACATAATATACTAGTATAGAGATTTTTGAGCAATGAAATTGTTAGGATTATTGTAAAAATCAGCCACTTAGAAAATGTATACTTAATAGTGGTATCCTCAAAATAAATCTAACCCCCAGAAACAAAATCTTATAAAAGCTTATTTAAGAAAAAACAAAACAAACATTGTGTGGTGGTTCTAATTCTTTACTCCTCATTTTTACTATGAATATTCCCTCCTCAGAGATGCTTTCCCAAACTACTGTATCGTAAGGGTGCCTCTCATGCTACTCATTAGCAAAGCACCCAACTTCTTCTCTTCTCAGTGCTAAGAATGCAACTGCACCAGTCTTCACTGGAATATGAACTTTTTGAATTAGCTTATTCCCTGGGGCCCACATAATGGATCCTTATTGCCTAAAACAATCTTTGGTAAATAGAAGTTAATGAACAATTTGAGGAGAGAGGGTCTAAAAAACCTTAAATGCTAGTAAACAATCAAATACTATTAAATTAATGAATGGATTTGTGTGCTTTGTGTGGTTAATTCCCTGTAAACCAATTAAAAATTAAACAATGCACAGCAAACATTAATGCTAATTTTGGAAGAGTTGGCAACAGCAGTAACTAGTGAATGAGACAACTTGCCTTTCTGTTAAGTTCGCAGAAATAAAACTATGAAAAATCATCACAAAAAATTATGTAAAATTTAACATATCAAAACCAAAACTGACTACACACACCCTTTGAAAGATTAGGAGGTGATGCATCAAATGTTAAAGATTACTCTGAACAGTGGGATTGCGTGTGTCGTTCTGAGTTCTGTTGTTGCCACTGCTTTAGAATCTCTACCATGAGATCACCTTTGTAGGTACAACAAAAAACATATTAAAAGAACTGCCACAATTTGGTAGTCATAACTGATTAAAGATAATAATGTTGTAAATGACTATATGATTATTCTTAATTTAAATGTTTTCAAATTATAACCATTAAATTTATCACAATAAAAATTTTTAAAGTAGCTTTGTTTCCACTATTATTACTCTTTGACTTTTCTTTTTTTTAAGTTTTGAGAAGAGGTTCAGTACAGTGAAATCTTCAATCTCTGCTCTATCACCATGTAGTTGAATTAGCTTCAATGATTGATTAACCATATCAGAATCTTACCATCAATAAAAGATAATCTAGTATATAGTAAGGTCGAAATAACAACAGCTGCTGGGGCTGACATGAAGACGGGGCCCTGATGGATTCGATTAATAGCATGCCATTAGTATTCAATTAACAGTAAAACTAAGAAATGATACCACCAAAGACATGAAGTTATTACTGTCCATCAAATCCTACTTAGTAGCTCGTCTGCAAACGCTCTGCGAGAATGAACGTAACCACCTGTGTTTCTGAAGTCTATCCTCTCATAACTTTCAATGTACCTGGTTCTACCAGTTACCATCCTTGAAGCTTTTACAGGGAGAGTTGAATCACATGTCCCCGTGTCCCCTAGGAATGCCAGAAAAATCTAGAATAACTCTTACAAGTCAGAAGTAATTATAAATTAAGTCATGCACCTCCACAATATCCTCCTACAGTGAGATCTTAGTAGACAGAAAGACAGCATGAACATCTAAGCTTGTATTTCTGAATCATAAGCTGAGGCTGCTGTCCCAGGTATGGCCAAACAACTTTCTGTCTCAGGAAAGGCTGACTACATGATACTATCATCCCACTAAATTTCAATTCCAATTTTTTTGTTAAGCTGATTGTAGTTTTTGTATTCTATTGTTTTTAAAAAGTACTGCTTGTTATAGGACCAAACAAATTAATTTGTAATGATCTTTTTTTCTTAAAAAATTTCTTTTCTCTATCATGTTCCTATCCCCAATCTTTTATGTCACATGCTACCTGACTATTAGTATTTTTATTACAAATGCTCAAATACATCTTTAAAGCCTACTTTGATCTAAAACCCCGTGCCCTACTGGTGCTCACTGGGTCACATCTTAGAAATCCCCTTTGTTTTCCTACCTTCAATTTTCTTTTTTTCTTAGCTTCTGTGTTTCTCTTTTGCCACTTTTATTGTTTTGTTAGTATATAAAGTATCTTCCTAAAAAAGATAGTATATAGGGGTTGGGGATTTCGTTCAGTGGTAGAGCGCTTGCCTAGCAAGCACAAGGCCCTGGGTTCGGTCCCCAGTTCCAAAAAGAAGAAAAGAAAAGGAAAAAAAAGATAGTATATAAAAGTTCTACCTATCTTGAGACAACAGCTATTTCCAAATCCCTTTCCTCTAAACACATGCTTCCCCAGACTCTCTAGTGAAGCCTGGTTTCACAGCTCTAGCCAATGAAATCTAAGCAGAATCCCACCGGGAGCTGTCAGGACAAGGAGCACATTCCCTGCCCACCTCCTTTTGAAGGAAAGGAATGATGTTTGTAGCGTAGTGTTTGTGTTTGTAGTAATTTGTCTCCAGGTAGCTAATGCCTTTTATTAAAAACAGTGCAGCAGAAGAGTGAACCTGGGGGCCTTGGAGACACCACCGAATCACTGTATCAGTCCCAGATGGTCTACTCTGGATTTCTTGTTCTTAGAGAG
Organism: Rattus rattus; assembly: GCF_011064425.1. NCBI lineage: Eukaryota > Metazoa > Chordata > Mammalia > Rodentia > Muridae > Rattus > Rattus rattus. Next base: position 108,121,985 of record NC_046159.1, read on the forward strand.
ATGATTTTGCAACTGTTTAAGCTGCTGTCTAACTGGGTAGGTCTAGAAGAAAAACATGGATTTACCTAGTAGACTAAAAATATTTCTTCTTTTCTTTTTTCTTCACTATTTTGGCTACAAAAATATCTCTAGTTTAGTAACTTTTCTAAGAAGTTTCAGAAGCTCCTCTTCTTTATCTTGTAGCATCTAATGGCACTGAGAGTTTCTATGTCTTCTTACTCGTGTTTCCATGAGCGCAGCCCTTTTTGCTCTAGGAGAGTTTAGGAGGGCTTCTTTCTGACAGTATGTAAAAATGCACTATGATACACAATGATCTGCCTTAATGGCAAGAAGACTTTTTGGTCTTCTGAAAATTCAACTCTTCTTTTTGTAGAGGCCATTTGTAATCTGAAGTGTTTTGGGTCTGAGGAAATTTTCAAGTGTTTTTTTCCACTTCTTCCATTTACTCAGTTCTTTACTGTTGGGAAAACTCTAGGGATATAAGACTGTAGACCTGGTCACTGAATCAGAGACTAGGCTATAAGACTGTCCATCTTACTGGTAGTCACAAAGAAAAGAAAATAGCGAATAAACCTCTAACCTGAACTCCAGTCAGAAGGATCTGAGAATGGTTCCTAAGCGCCAAATGATTCCGCATTTTTCTTCAGTGTTGTTTTATTTAAAGAAAAATTTTCTTCTTTTAAATTTTTATTTATTGCAATTGTTTGTGAGTAAATAGGCTACTTGTCATAAATTATGTCTGCAAGAGGTCAGGGGGTGACTTCTAGGACTCAGTTCTCCTTAAACCATGAGATCCAGGGATAGAACTCAGGTTACCTGGTGTGTACCACAAGGGCTTTACTCACTGAGCCATCTCACTAGACCAGCTTTTTTCCTCTTCTATGTAAACAACTTTAATTAAAAAAGGGTTCTCTAACATAGTGCCCATAAATGATGCCAACAACATATGTATTTGTGTGTGTGCATGCTCGCTGCCAGTGGAGGCCAGAGGTCAACACTGGGTGTTTTCTTCCATTGTTCTCTACCTTATTATTTTCCGAGACAGACACCATCCCATCGGCTCAGCTAGAGTGGCAGAGCAGGCTCCCATGGCCTGCTTGTTTCACTCCTAGCACAGGCCTTACAGACACATACCCCCTGCCTAGCTTTTAAATGGGTGCTGTCGAGCTGAACTCGGGGCCTCATGCTTCTGCAGCAGCACTTTACTGACAGAGTCACCTTCCCAGCTCCAATACAGGTATTTAAGATTTATTCTGTAAAAGCACTGTTGATAAGGGAATCCTTTTTGCATATGTCAGCTAAATTTATTGGTAGAGACTGATACATTGATCAACAGAACAGAATTTAAGACCCAGAAATAAAACCACACACTTACAGACACTTGATCTTTGACAAAGAAGCCAAAAATACACAATGGAAAAAAGAAAGCATCTTAAATAAATGGTGCTGGTCTAACTGGCAATCTTTATGTAGAAAAATGAAAGTATTTCCAGATTTGTCACCTTGCACAAAGCTCAAGTCCAAATGGATCAAAGACCTCAACATAAAACCAGATACACTGAATCTAATAGAGACAATGAGAAAGAACCTCAAACTCATTGGCACAGGATAAATTTCTTAAACAGAATTCCAATGGCTCATGCTCTAGGATCAAGAATTGATAAATGGGACCTCATGAAACTGGAAAGCTTCTGTAAGGCAAAGAACATAGTCAATAAGACAAATTGTCATCCTGCAGATTGGGAAAAAAAAATCTTCACTGACCCCCCACATCCAATAGAAGGCTAATATCCAAAATATATAAAGAACTCAAGAAGCTAATCACCCCCCCCAAAAAAACAAAACAAAACAAAACAAAACAAAACAAAACAAAACAAAAAAAACCAAAAACAAACAAACAAACAACTCAATCAAAAACAGAGGCAGAGGAATGTTTAAGGGCTGAGAAGCACTTAAAGAAATGTTCAAAGTCCTTAGTGATCAGGGATAAGCAAATCAAAATGGCCTGAGATTCCACCTTACACCAATCAGAATGGCTAAGATCAAAACTCAGGTCACAGCATATGTTGGCAAGGATGTGGAGAAAGAGGAACACTCCTCCATTACTGGTGGGACTGCACACTGGTACAACCACTCTGGAAATCAATCTGGAGATTTCTCAGAAAATTGGATATAGATTTATCTGAAGATCTAGCCATACCACTCCTGGGCATATACCCAAAAGGTGCCATGCCACCATGCTCCACTATGTTCATAGCAGCCTTGTCTGTGATAGCCAGAAGTTGGAGACAACCCAGATGTCCCACAACAGAAGAATGGATACAGAAAATGTGGTTCATTTATATAATGTTATACTTTTAGCTATTAAGAATAAGGACATCAAGGTTGGGGATTTAGCTCAGTGGTAGAGCGCTTGCCTAGCAAGCGCAAGGCCCTGGGTTCAGTCCCCAGCTCCAAAAAAATTCTATCTCCAGTGCCAAACTGGGCCTTAATCAAATCTACTCTTCTGGATAAAGTATTCATAGGTAAAGCAATTACTGTGTTGGTTAACTGTTAATTATCAAAATGAGACTTTAAAAAGTAGTGTGTACGATGAATTACTACTAACCATGCCAGGACAATGTACAGAATCTGGGTAGTAAATAACCACCTTTTTAGTAGGAGGTCCTACTTAGATGATAAGCTCGCACATTTGCAAGATATGAATGACTGCAGGAGGCTACCCTAGAGACCACACTCTGCTGTGCTCATGCCTCACCTACAGTTTACTACAGTGAACTCAAGTTGGTGGTGTCGCCAAAGTCAGAATATTTCTTCAGATGCTGCTTTTTCACAAAGCCCATTCCCCAAAGCACAGACATACACGTTTACTTCAGAAATTCACACACTATAGTTTCCTTAAAATAATAGTAAATCATGTGATTTTGAACAGTGGAATTAGACAGTTTTATTCCTTTAATTTAGAATTATTTCGATTAAAGTAGAGAAGGTTACAAAGAGAAGAAAATGGACATTAATTTCCTATAAAAAGCAGTTACAACACAGGAAATATTCTTACCCATTCCAGAGTCTTTCTTGGTGCCATCTGAAATTATGTCTACATGATCAGAGTCCACATCATAACTAAAAAAATCATTCAAATAGGTCTTAGACCTCTGGCCACCAAACACATATAAACAACGGTTTTTCTAAAAAGAAAAAAAAAAGAGAAAAGGGAGTTGTCATTTCCAATAAAGCACTGAGAATGAGCCTTCACACTTTACATCCCTATGTGAACAGTCTCCGGAGTGATCCCACATATCACTACTTTGCTCAAATGAAGGAGGACGAGGCAGGTCTCTCCACACTGCCACTGCTAAGGTATCCTACTAAAACTGAATAGCCAGGTTGCTGCCTGTGATGGTTTGCATATGCTTGGCCCAGGGACTGGCACTATTAGAAGGTGTGACCTTGTTGGAGGAAGTGTGGCACTGTGGAGGTGGGCTTGGAGACCCTCCTCCTAGCTGCCTGAGGATGCACAGTCTGTTCCTGGCTTCCTTCAGATGAAGATGTAGAACTCAGCTCCTACTGCACCATGCCTGCCTGGATGCTGCCAGGCTCCCGCCTTGATGACAATGGACTGAACCTCAGAATCTGTACGCCAGTCCCAATTAAATGTTGTCCTTATAAAACTTGCTATGATCATGGTGTCTGTTCACAGCAATAAAACCTTAACTAAGACACTGCCTTTTGTATAACTATGAGAGCAGAAATAAGAGTGAGCAAGCAAGCAAGAAATGTGTTTGTATAAGTCAAAACATAATAAAGGACAGCTACTCATAAGGAAGAAATTAACTTCTCACTCCTAAAATAAACCAGAGTTCTCTAAAAGTACCCTGAGTTATAGTTTTAATTTATAACCACATATATTTTATTAGAATATTAAACTTAAAAACAGAAACAAAAATAAAAAAATCTATCTGTATATAAAGCTACGACTTTATACATAGAATTCTAACCATATCAGAAATATTGTACTGATTTTAAATTCAGTTTTTCGATAATATACTTTTATGGTCTAAGTCCTAAATTAAAATTCACCAGGAAAGCACAGTGAGCTTTGACAACAAATCACTGATGAAACATACTGTAACAGCCATGAACTAAGACCTCAATCTTCAAAGATACACAAGCACAAAAGTCAAAGTCACTAGGTAAAGAAAAGAATTAACTTGCATTAGGTTTATTAGCAAGAACTCATGATTTGCCCTTTGTTTTGCCAAAAGAAATTAAGTGTGCACATAAGGGTAAAGAAGAAGTTCCTTATGGCCAAAGACAGATTTAAAAAATAAAACAAAACAAAACAAAAAAAACTGATAAAAAGACAGTATTTACTTTTAAATATGTATATAAAAATTCATGAGCTCATGATTACAATATTTTATATGATTCACTGGCTAACGTTGAAACCTGAATCTATTAACATGCAAATCGACAAGTAATCAGACATTCATCCATTCACTTAGATTTACTTGTTTGAGACGGTTTTACTACATAGCCCTGGCTGACCTACAACTCACTATGTAGGCCAGAGTGGCCTGGAACTGACAGAGTTCCACTGCCTCTGCTCATATTAAAGGCGTGTACCACCATACCCAACATTCACTTAGATTTTTTTAAGATGGGGGTTTTCTGTATGTTCCAGAATAGCTTTGAACTTGCTGTGTATAGCCCAGGTTCATGGTCTGCATGTCTTTAAAGTCTCCAACTTGCTGGGATCACAGGTGTGCACCTTAAGGCCTGGCCCAAGAATCATATGGTTTCATTTTAGAATAACCAAACAATTCATGACACAAGGATAATGCTTTGCTGTTCTTTAATTCTAAAGTAGAATTACAAGTAATAAATGTAGAAGAAACAAGAACATGTGAAAATCACCATTGTGTGATATCTAATGAACTCTACACAATGACTATCGATGACTATTGCTGAAAGCAATAGGTAAAATGTTACGGGAAATTTCATAACTGATCAAACTAATAGTTCCTAAACTCACTGGTACACATAAAAAGCACTACAACTAGACATTAAATGCCTATTGATATCCTATGATCAGAGTATTGGTGAAGTGCTGGTGTTTGCTCGCGGCTTCCCCGGAAAGGATAGTGAATACAGACCAAGCCTCCAGATAGAAATACTAGCTTACAGAAAGTATGATAGAGAAATACATTAAAAGACAGAATGACAATACAACAGTCAAACGAGGATGGGGAACATAGTAGACTATAAATGATTCTGATTTTTTTAAAGCAGAAGTAAGTAGCATGCATGTGGAGAAAAGAAGAGCCTAGGTACTGATATGGATGGAGAGAAGTGCAGTACACAGATGTAATGGGATCCTGACCTCAACAAACCAATTCTGAAAAGACACCACTCAGGGAGTCAGAACAGCACAAATGCAGACTGGGCATTATCAATAACATTGCTCTGTTGTGAGTGGGTATGATGATGGTAAACACCATGTTTAAGGTTGTATCGGTCTGTCACACAGAACAGTGTTATTTGTACGTGCAGTTGTCACACAGTATCAGCACAGGTCCTCATCCTGATGGCCCCAAAGTCCTTTAGGATTTGCATATAACATATACATATCCTCTTGGGTACTTTAAACCATCTCTACATTAGTTTTAATACCTAGTATGAACTATACTATAGGACACAAGAGCAGTTTTTTAATAAAGTTTTTTTAAAAGTCTGTACATGTTCAGTGGAGACAAAAATTTTTAAAAATATTTATCCATCTATAGTTGTTTGAATCTGTGGATGCATAGCCCACAGACATGAAGGGCCTGCAAAATCAGGACATCCTAGCTGAAGTCTTCCTGAAAATATTCCCAACACAATAAAATGAAATAAGCTCTAAAAGATGACAGAGAATGAAACTAAGGTAGGAAAACAATATTAAAAACATACAGATTGTTTACTGACCAAACAGACAACTGTACATGGGAATTCACTCTTACATCCTTTTTGTACTTCCTAGAATGAATACTTTAAACAGGCATGCTCAAGACCATATGCTCTAGGGCTCTGTTCATCAAAAGGAGGATTTCAGTATATGATTCAAAAAGTGAAAGGAAACTCTTCTTGTAGATTTTTCCAATAAACTCTTGTTTTAATTCTATAAAATCAATCCAAAATTAAAAAATAACCTAAAACTATCTTTCTAGTTGCTAAGGAAAGTTTGTAAATTATCAAGTCCTAAAAAGGAAAGCTAACTATACATTAGCTAGGCAAGCGGTGCGGTCAATAGTGAAAGCATCGAGCTTTATCTTCAGGTAGTAATCATCTAGGGGTTTCTAAGCTGATGGGAATGACTACAGGACAGTTCACAGCTAATGTTCTATTCTTCCTGCCACTGCTGTACTAATCATTTATTTCTACAGAAAGCTTTGCTTTCCTATAGATACACAAGACAAAATAACAATGCACAGAACAGTCCTACCGAGTGGAACAGCATGCAGTGTCCAATCCGAGACTGGATGTCCTCAGGGCCTGCATTACAGGAGTCCTCTCGAAGAAGTTTCCAGGTTTGACACTGGCAGTTGAATGCAAACAGCCCACTGAATTGTGGTTCGCTGGCTCTGCTGTCATCTACACTGCCATTACATGTCAAAATCCTACCACCAAAGGTATAGATCATATGCTTTTCTGAGTCCATACACATCTATAAGAACAAAGCAACAGATTGAACGGTTTTCATTTGTTCCTGTCCCAGGTACCAAAATGAGGTTAGTGTGTATGCTTTCACATTCTCAAAGAAACCCTGAACTTTGCTCTTAATGAGGCTAAATATGTCTTAATTATTATACACACATTCTGTCCAGAAATTCAGTATAGTTTTTAAAATACCTTTTGAATTTTCATTCATCCTAATTAAAATATACTAAGTTAAGGAACTTTGTTTTCTTGATGCTATGATATAAACATTTTTACCAAAGTCACAATGATCATGATATACTGGTTCTCACTATAAGTACATACTGATCATAACTCTATGGATATTTCATGGTCATATGCTCCTCTTAATCCTCCTCAGAAAAACTCCGACCTTTCAGTACTAGGAAAGCATCATAATTTGAGATGCTGTCACTGTTTAATGAGAGCAGATACCCAACATGCAAATTAGAGTGATGCAGCTAAATTAACTTCTACACGTATTTAACAGAACTCTTCAAACTATGTTGTAAAATAATACACCGAGCAGGTAGTGGGGGGCACACCCCTTTAATCCCAGATCCTCAGGAGGCAGCCAGATCTCTGAGTTTGAGGCCAGCACAGTCTACAGAGTGAGTTCCAGGACAGCTAAGACAGGGAAACCCTGTCTGAAACAAAACAAAGCAAAAACAAAAACCATTTGCAAACATATCTCCAGACTGATTTCCATAGCGTGAAGAACTCTGCATCTTTTTATAAGTTTAATTTTCCTTGACTTAAACGTGATTCAAAACAACCTTGATTTCTTACACTCCTTCAAATAAAAATTGCAGCCTTCTATAAAATAACACAGGGGAAAAGATGTTTGTTACAAGATATTAACAATCAAATCCCATCTCAAAGTCAAGCTCAAGTTCAGCTATCAAAGCTATGTGGCACTTATGCTTGAAGAATAGATTATGTTCAGAAAACATCTGTGTTTTCACTGAAGCACAACACTGTTGTTACAAGTTTGATGCTCTTCTTCCACCGAACTGCTTTTATCATATAATTACTTTTTAATTTTTAACACAAAGCTATTTTAATAGTTATAAAGACCAATTTAAAAGAAAAACTACTACAAAGAGGTTCTAGCATGTGTTCTCTCTCTCTCTCTCTCTCTCTCTCTCTCTCTCTCTCTCTCTCTCTCTCGTGAGTGTGTGTGTGTGTGTGTGTGTGTGTGTGTGTGTGTGTGTGTGTGTGTGTGTGTGTGTCTATTTGAAACAAGGTCTCTCTCTATAGCCTAGCTGGCCTGGTATTGCTCTTTCCTTTTGAGTTTTTGGTGTGACATTCTTAACTATCATCAGGGCTACAGTATAAGCATCTTGGTTTTGCTAATTCACAAAAACCAGAGAGGGGCACAGTACTAGCATGGAGACTTCCCCACACTGCCAGCACATAGAATATGGAACAGGGATAACTTTTATTTTTATACTATGTATTCCTGTACTGATACATATTACTTTTTATTAGTTAATTATCAATGAATTTTCATCACTCTAGGCATCTTGATGCTGTTTACCCAGTTTAATAATTAGTTCTTCATTTTATATCTTTATTTAGTCTTTCATCTATATTTTTTAGCATTTAGCTTTAAATGTGTGTGCCTGTGTCTATGCATGGACATGTACACATGTATGAAAAGTGTCCTTGAATCTCAAAAGAAGGTCTGGCTCCCGGAGCTGGTGTTATAGGTAGTTGTAGTTTACTGGACGTAGAGCCTAGGAACTTGGATCCCCTGCAAGGGGAACACATATTTTAACTGTGCTATTTTGTACTTTTTGATCTTTGAGAAATAGTTTAAAAAATGATAAATTGTGGTATTTTCATAAAAATTTATAAATCAAATTTGAACAACTAGTGCGTGTAGTGACACATACCTTTGATCTCAGCATTCAGGAAGCCAAGGCAAATCTCTTTTGAGTTTGAGGCTAGTCTCGTCCACATTGTAATCTTCTAACCAGCTAGGGCTACAAAATGAACACCCACTTTTCCCCCAACACACACACTCTATAAACAAACCCTAATTGTATTTAAAAGTTGAAAACTACTTATCTACTCTATCGGGTTGATATTTTCTAAAACCCAATAGGCAGTGGAGAATCCCAATTTTCTTCTTCTATATTCTACCCATTTTCTAATTTTTCATGAATTATCACAGCTGAGTGCTACTTCATCAGACTAGAGGATGCCCTGCTATTTAGTCCCTAACCCATAGCGTACTATTGGCTCAAGGTATACAGACTTCTAGTTCCTGATTTTAGTGGCTGGATGTGATCTTGCTGCTGTCTACCTTCAAGAAAGCTTGCACAAACTGGTGACTTCCTATAGGAAGAACACTTGTTTTCAGCATCACTGCTAAAGTGTTCTCCTGCAACAGCATCTTTATCTATTTGCTCTGTCAATTACCCACTTTGGTACAGAAAGAAGTCAAGATGGATCTTCACAGGACTCTTCCTGTTACTTCCTGGCTAGCTCACATTCCATAATTTCTTAAAGTGTGTAGTTTGTTTAAAGGGCAGTTCAGTAAGAACTTTAACACTTGGCTCGTATTATTTTTTTCTTGAATATGTTTTTAAATGTTGCTCTTTTGTTTCTAGGCATTTGCTATATTTATATGGGCAGTGCCTCCCAAAGGTCTACAGGCTAATAGTCTGGCTTTACTGACAGTTGCTGTGGTCTTTGGAAGGTCATTCGACCATTAGGATTGTGAGCACAAAGAAGACTGAGACCCTGGTCTGCCCTTTCTTTCTCTTCTGTGCATCAGTTCATGTTAGCAGTGTGGCTCTGCCACACGGTTCTGTCATAATGTGCTGCTCTTACCAGAATCCCAGAGCAATGATGCCACCTAGACTACAACATCACCACCAGGAGCCAAAATTAGTCTTTTTCTCTTCCTAAGTTAAAGGCTTCAGTTATTTCACCATAGTTATGGAAAGCCAAAAGAGCACAGAAAGTAGATGGATACCAGTCTCATTTTAATTCTTAGTGGCTTCATAATTTTGTCTACTAGCTAAAAATAGTGGTTTTAAGTTTAGTGTTATTAATATCTTAAGAGAAGCTGGCTGACTGTCATTTGCAGTCTTCCCTGTATACTTTATGTCTGTATTATGCTACTATAATCCCTATTCTCATTTATGCTAATAGATCAGTCTCCATTTCTGAAAATGATATATTCTTCTTTGATTTTTATTCCTGTTTTTACACTGTGAGGTGAAGGTGTGTGTGCACAGTGGTTGGGTGAGAACTCTGTAGAGTAGTTTCTGGCTTTCACCTTTCCCAGGGGCCCAGGGATTGAACTTAGGTCACTAAGTTTGAGTCACGGGTGCTTTTACATCCCGGAGCCACCTTGTCAGCCCTCATTTCTGATTTGTATGTGGTTTCTTTCACCTGCTCTTATAATTTGGTTATCACATGTGCATTTTTCAACATATACTTTGTATGTAGTTATATTCAGTTTCAGGCTTCATTATGTTGTTACAACTGTTAGATTGTTGAAATATAACTCTCACCTACTACTTTTGTTCAAAAGAAAGTATCTTTTCTCCATTATTTTCTTTGTTAGATTTATTTATTTTATGTATGTGAGTGCACTGTTACTGTCTTCAGACACACCAGAAGACATCACGGATATCATAGATGGTTGTGAACCACCATGTGGTGGCTGGGACTTGATCTCAGGACCTCTGGAAGAGCAGTCAGTGCACTTAACTACTGAGCCATCTCTCCAATCCCTCCATTATTTTCTTTAAAGTGTTTCTCTAAAGATCCGGTGCTTGTAACTGTATATAATTTTTGCACATTTAAGTAAGTTGGTTTCCCTCGGACCCAACAGCTTTCAGAGAGTTCCTATTGAAGAGGGACAATAGGGCTTAAGGACCCTAGAATGCATCTGGTTTAGAGGTCGTCTATCTCAAGGTCTCTGTATAAGTCTGTTTATATACCTGTGTGTGCACACATGTGCCAGTGTCCGTATGGATGTCAGATAACTTGCAGGAGTCAGTTCTTTCCTTTCATCTTGTCCATGCTGGAGATTAAACTTGGCAATAAGTTCCTTTACCCACTAAGCCATCTCACTGCCTGGTTCTCATAATTTGAATCCTCCTAGCTCACTAGCTACTACTGCAAAGGAACCAATATTCCCTCCCCCTACCCCACCCCAGTCAAAGTGTTTCCCTTTTAGGAAACACCATGTGCTTCCTGACACTGCTATAAGCTAACCTCTCTCCCTGTGGCTGCTCTGTTCTTGCATTGAGGAGTTTGCTGTATTACTGCAGGGTTACCTTGTATCTCAAGCTCTCTTCATTGCACTGTGTGGGCTTTAGCACATGAACCAAAGTTTTCTGTTGTTTTTGATTAAACTTACAATAAATTGTGAACTTTCTCTGGCTCCCAATTTTTCTGGATGTGTGATTTACATATGGTTTAAAAAGCCTTTCTGTTGGAATTCTCCTAGGCAAAGCAACAACATGAAAAGTCTGATAGCTAAGCTGCCATATGTTCACCAGAAATATGATTCTTTGAATTTCATTTTTTTAATGTTAAAAGTCAAAATGGAAAAGTAATTTTTAAAATATCCTTTTCTTTCCTACATTCTTCTGAATTTTAAAACATGAAGTATTGAGCCCTAAAGCATCGTGGTATCACAAATGGTTTTTGGAGTGTCAAAGGCACACGTTAGTAAGTTCTAACTCACCACTTCATTTACACAAAATAAACTGTACACTGGAGGCTGCGACAGACGCCGCATGCTCAGCAGTGCAGCACAGGCTGTCAGTGACGAGATGACTCAGGACCAAGTCCTGGTGTCTTCCTCTCTTTTACCATTCTTTTACACCATGTGATCAGGTAAAAGCCCAATATTAGTTATATAATACTAGCTAATTTCCAAGGAACAGCCAATTTTATCACAGACAAACAAATGTCACATACAACTCTGTGTGCCACAGCCAGAATATCCTGAGCTATTCTATTTTCAACCTATACAAGTAATTTTTGAAAACTTCAGTACTTTTCTGGTAAAGTATTAGTAATTTTTGATCAAAAAGATAAATTGTTCCTTGATAATATCACCCTCATGTTCTGTTCTTAAACAACCAGAATCAGCCTAACATCTTTTAGAGTTCTTTGCTCCCAGGAGAACAACCCCAAGGATGCCATCAACAATAAGCATGGCGATAATAGAGCCCCTGCCGCGCACGAAGCACTCGTGTCCTGCTTTCCAGCACCTGCAGCAAAGACGTCCCACCTATCCCCAGCAGCCACGCCCTCCAATTCCAAAACCCTGCCAGTCTTCTTTGACGAGGACATCAGTGGGGAGTGGGTTGGACGAATTGTTTTAGAATTGTTTGCAGATATTGTTCCTAAAACTGCAGAAATTTTTTCTGCATTGTGTACAGGAGAAAAGGGCACTGGATTCACAACTGGAAAATCTCTTCATTTTAAAGGATGTCCTTTCCACCGAATTATTAAGAAATTTATGATTCAGGGTGGAGACTACTCAAATCAGAATGGGACAGGTGAAGAGAGTATTTATGGTGAAAACTTTGAAGACGAGAACTTTAAAAGCATGACCGGGAGGGTTTGCTGAGCATGGCACATGCAGGCCCCAATACAAATGGTTATCAGTTCTTTATCACAACAGGTCCAACTCCTCATGTGGATGGGAAACATGTGGTATTTGGTCAAGTAATAAAAGGGCTAGGTGTGGCAAGGATTCTTGAAAATGTAGAAGTGAGTGGTGAAAAACCTGCCAAACTATGTTATTGTAGAATGTGGAGAATCGAAAGAAGGGGATGACTGGGGAATATTCCCCAAAGTGGCTCTGGTGACAGTCATCCAGATTTCCCCGAGGATGCAGAAGTAGACTTAAAAGATGTAGATAAAATTTTATTAAATTAATGTTCATTAAATTAAAGATTGGAAATACTTTTTTCAAGTCTCAGAACTGAGAGATGACTATTAAAAAATATGCAAAGGTTTTAAGGTGTGTGGATAGTTCAAAGGCTGTTATTAAGAAAGCAGATCTATCCAGATTGCAACCCATAGCCTTAAGTTGTGTGCTGAGTATTGGTGCTTGTAAATTGAAGATGTCAAATTAGCAGGGAGCAACTGACAGTTGCTTGAAAGCTCTTGAAATGGACCCTTGAAATACTTAGGCACTACATGGAAAAGCGCAAGGACGGCAAGGCTTAAAAGAATATGAACTTAAAAGAATATTGGCTGCTCTTAAGAAGGCGTGGGAGAGAACCCAGGAGATAAAGCTGTCCAGGCAGAATTGTCTAAAGCTAAACAAATGATAAAGGCACAGAAAGATAAAGAGAAGGCAATACATGCAAAAATGCTTGCTTAATAAGGATTAAAGTTTCCTTAACTATTATATATTGATTATATAAAGGACAATGTATATTATATATTATACAATGTATATACAATGTATATTACTGTCTACATGATCTCTGATGTGTTTCCCTTGATCTTTGTCATTATTCACATAGCATTGCTGACATCAGTTCCTTCTTAATAAAGTGTTATGAAATACAAAAAAAAAAAAAAAAAAAAAGATTAAGCATGGCTTTGAAAAACTCAATCAGAAAGATCCTGCACAAAACTAAGAGATCTGAGGCCTGAGTTTCAATCAGTTTTCTCTGAACAAGACAGATTTATTCCTTTAGGAGAATCACTTAATCAATTTATTCTCCAGGGTTGACCAGTCAGTCCACAATTTCATGTTTTAAATATTAAAAGGGTAAAACAATCACTACTTTTTTAAGACTGATGCTACAGTTAATGGATTACTTACAAATCAATCATACTGTAGTGGAGAGAGAAGTACAGCTGTAATACATGGAGAAGACAGTCCAGCTGTCTGAGTGTGGGAAAAGAACAGAAGTTTCTACTAGGCCGAGCAGCACCTTGGTGATTTTTGCATTCAGTGTTAACACTGATAAATACGAAAGAGGAACTGAGGGAGATTCAGTGGTGAGAGCAGAGATTGTCCCACACCAATTTATAATCTGCAGAGGCTGTTGTGACCTGGAGCACAGGCAGATGAAAGCCCCCCAAGGCCTTTTCATTTCTCTCTACATCACATCAACACGTCTCTTGTCTAGCTAGCTGTGTGTCAACTTAATATGACCTATAGTCATCTGAGAGGAGGAAGCCTAAATTGAGAAAATGCCTCCATAAGATCCAGCCAAGGGGCATTTATAAAATTAGAGACTGATGAGAAATGGCCCAGTTCATTGTGGGTTATGCCATCACTGACCTTGTGGTCCCAGATTCTATAAGAAAGCAGGATGAGAAAACCGGGATGAGAAGACCATGAAAGACTCACTCCTTCATTGGGTCTGCATCAGCTCCTGCTTCCAAGTTCCTGTCCTGTTTGAGTTCCTGTCCTAACTTCCTTTGATGATGAACAGTGATAAATCAAATAAATTTTTTCCCCCTCAAAAAAAAAAAAAAAAAAAAGAAAGAAGAAAAAAGATCCCGCAGAGTTCCAAACTTAACCAGAGGGCATTGCCATTTTTATTTTCCCCTCAGTACTTAGCAGATGTAAATCTTTTTCTCTATACCAGCCGTGCATTAACAAAACTGTAAAAAAAATTTTCAAAGCAAAGCAAAATGGTCTATAAAGAAACAATAAATAAAGGTCTGGAATTAGCTGCTACGTTAGACTGTAGGCCAAAGGTGGAAACCAGCACAATTCTATCATTACCTCTGATTTCCCAAGTAACATACAACACTAGCTGATCCAGTGGACAGACCTTAAGTCTCTCCCACACTCTGAAAGCTGTTCTAAACAGCTTCACTAAGTAAAACTGCCTAAAAATTCAAAGGAGATCCTGTTCCCTTTGACTATGATAAGGATGATGAAAAGAGGACATCTATAATAATTAAAGTGGCTTCTACATCACTAGTCATGACTGTCTTGTCCACAACACCATCATATGCTGAGTTTAAAGTTAATCTAGAATATGCCAAGTTCCTACATAGCTTTGTAACAAGTTTCTGATTACAAACAAAAGTAAGTAAATTTTAGTTTAACTGGAAGGAAGGCTCTAGATTTCAAACTCATTAACAAATGATTTTAAATTTCTTTCAGAAAAACAGAACAAAAATATTAATAGGGTAAGTTATAATTCTTACAGTGTGTGTATACTTGTAAAACTCTAAATTTCTTTTTTCTAATACTGCTCCATCTACTCTCTACACTAAAGTTTTAAATACATTAATAATTACATAGGTATTAAGATTAATAGCTTAATATTTTATCTTGTACCAAACTAAAAAATATAAAAATAACCTTGTACTTCCTAAAGTAATTTTATTACCTGCAATGGCATCAACAGTTAGACAGCACAGCATACACATCTAAAGCAGACCTGAAGAGCAAAGGTTACTCAGCACTAATAACTTTACTAGCATTAACTGCACCAAACCTGATGATCAAACACCAATTTTGGTCCACCGTCGGCAGCAGTGTCTTCACTTAGTAACATCCAGGTGTTGGTGTCAATGTCGTAACGGTAGAAATCACTTTTCAGAGATTTGCTGTTCCTCACAGAGGAATCCAAGTAACGGCCCAATGTGTAGATTTGTCTCCGCTGAATGTCAATGCACATTTTATGACATGATCTGGCACTAGGACCATTCTGGAGAAAGGGGAGGAAAGAAAAGGGGGTATCAAAAAGCAAAGAGTAGAAATGCTCTCCTCTGCTGTACTTCATTAAAACTCCTAACAAGTCAACTAATGTGGATCTCACGGTAGACTAGATCATAATCTCTAAAAGAAAGCAAAAGAAGCAGTGGGAGACACAAACTTTACCCTACAAGTGTTTTAAATCAGCCAGGAAACAAGCATAAACCACTCTTTCCTCTCTGGTACTTGATTCAATATCTTATGCAACATTGTGTTTTACTTGCCTTGAACACAACTCAACTCCCTATTACACCTTAATCTAGTTTAAGGCATATGGGGTCTTTAAAAGTATTGTGAACAAAAATCAAAATAAAAAAACTATGTGTATGATCTTATATATGCATAAGGGGTGTGTGTGTGTGTGTGTGTGTGTGTGTGTGTGTGTGTGTGTGTGTGTGTGTGTAACCCTAAAGTAAACATCAGTCGCCTTAGTTTGACTTTTTCTCTGAATGACTCTACCTTTTTTTAACTTGACATAAAACTGGCCAGTACATTTTCTCAGTCAAGATTCCAGCTCCCCAGTTATGCCTAAGTTTGTGTCAGGCTGACAAAAACCAACCTGCATATTTGCTAAATTCTGTTTCCATTATTACTGAGGATAGATGTGCTTCATCAAATCCTTACAAAATCCTACAATGAAGCCATTATCACTACTTCAGAGTCTGAACTACTAGTCTCAAAACTAGAAAGAGATGATGATATCTGAGTCCCTCTGTAATCAGATTTAAAACATCAGAAAGCCCTTTCCTCCTCACTTTTATAAACAGTTGTTTTTCCTCGGAAGAGAGAAATAAGCAAAGATCAAACTGCTACTAAAATGTCTATGCTCATGACTGAGATGATGAGACATAGGAAGACTGTTGAATGCCTAACTTGAGCCCGGATGTAATCTGCAGGAAATAAAAAGCCACTGTAAGTTCCTACAACAAGACCGAACACAAAATACCAATATTTTAAGAGAAGTAACATAATGTAATTAACTTGACTAAATGAGGGAATATTACACACACAAAAGGCTTGACATTAGTAATAGCAATTGAGAAAGTAAGCTGATTGGAATCTTTTGTATTTGTACAAATTATTCTAATACATATATTTTAGAACTTTCTTTTGCTAAGATTTCATAGATAAGAAGAAATCTTAGGGGAGGGTTTCCTCCATGGCTAGATAACCTCAGAAACAAAGATGAAGTTATATGCCCGAAGCCCATTTTCTTTAGTATGAAATTTTAATTTTTAATCAAGAGACAGAACTCTTGCTTCTGTTCAGGTATCATTAATACCACTAAAATGACAAGTAAACTGTACCCCAGGGAGAGGGGAATGGGAAATTAAAGTGATGGAAAGGAAAACAGAAAACAACTAGAGAATGTGAACATGGAGGTCCTTGCAAAGATTGACAGTATTTTAAACACCAACAAAGCTAGTTTCTTATAGAGAGAAAATTCTACCAACATCAGAAATAAGCTCAGGAATATTACTAAAGAATAACAGAAATTACAAGGAAAATATTTATTAAGAAAAGCAAGTACAATTTAACAATAGTTAATAGTATAGGTAAAAAATTGACAAATAAAATATGTAGATAAAATAGATACAATCCTTGAAAAAAATATGACCTACCAAATGTTGTGAGATAGAAATGGAGAGCCCTTCCACATAAAAAGTGAATTATCATTCTAAGTTCTTCCTCTAACAGTGGACTCATATCTATCTGCCCTGGTACATTTTATCAAGCATTCATATAAAAAATTATCAATTTTAGACAAGCTCCATTTTAAAAATCTGTTCTATTTCACCTCTAAGTAAATTTTCTGCAGATAACAGCTCTGAAACTAAATTACTAATATCATAGGTAGCAGAGTTAAAAGAAGGAAAAAGGAAAGGAAAGCTAATTGATACATAGTGAGGATACTTTAAGAACATGCACATAAAAATAACTGTTAACATGTCATCAATAGGATCTAGTGATTTCAAAAATTATTTAATTTTATTTTATATATTTTATGTGTTTTTCATGCATGCATGCATATATGTGTACCATGTGCATGTCTGATGCCACAAGGATCAGGAAAGAATTAGATTTTGTGAAAGTAGACATTGTGAACTGCCAGGTGGGTGCTAAGAACTGCACTCAGGTCCTCTGAAAGAGTGGCACACCCTCTTAACTGCTGAGCCATCTCTTATTACCAGATCCAGCAATTTTGAATAGTATATTTCATTAAAAAGTTTCTTGTAGGAATTCAAGACTAATTTTATGGCTGAAATAATCATGGTAATTTGTTACATTAATAGAATAAAAAATATTAATACCAATACAAAAGGAATTTTTGATACAATTCAATGTATGTTCATAATAAAAAACCAAAACAAAAAAAACATAGCAAAAGAGGAGTAGAAAGTGCTTCAATCTGATAAAGGAATGAGGAAATTTGAAGCCTAACCATCACTTAGCAGTAACATACAAATATTCTACAACTAAGATCTAAAGACAAGGATGTTCACACTCACCACTCTATTTTATAGTCAAGGTCACTGGTGAAATGGGAAAGACATTAGAAAGCAATGAAGTTATGAGGTAAAGAGGAAGAGTATGTGAGGCTGTCTCTAGTCATACATAACTTAATTATAGTCAGTGGACTTGGTAAAAATCATACAATCCAAACAAACGCCTCCCTCTCCCTCTCTCTCTCTGGGGTCCTTCAGGCAGTCTACAACCAAAGTTCTTTCCATGATAATACTTAAACATTTGTCTCTTCATTCTCATCTATAGGCAAAAGTTCCCAGAGGTTAAATGCTTTTCTGATACACCAAAAGTCTGAATGCAGAAGCAGATGTGGTTCAACTACTTCAACTTCCTTCTATTGCATCAAACATTAAGGAGACTTGAAAAGTATGAAACAATGCCAATTTTGTGTAGAATGGTTGTCTAAAAAAACATCTATATAGTTGTTGGCGTTCCAAATTCACACAGTAATTTTTCCCATGGACTATATTGGGAGATCCAGCCCTAGGGAAGGAGTTGTAAGCAGATTTCTGTGAGTTTGAGGTCAGCCTGATCTACATAGTAAGTTCCAGGATAGCCAAGGCTACATAAGTGAGACCCTATCTCGGGAAACAAAAACAACAAAACCCAAATAGTTCGCTTATTCAGAAATTATAATCGAGACAGACATTGTCTTAGAAAAAAGAGCGATATCAGAATTGAAGTAAAATGGACCAATTCTGTTGCTAATGATATAAAACATGTTTTAAAGAAACAGAATTATGGAAGACTGTCCTTGATCTCAACATCTTCTCAATGCTCCAAGACTTTTGTACTGAGACTGACAGCAAATGAACAAATGTGTTTTGAGATATCATATGATAAAATAGGCCAACATTTAGAAATGAATTAGTACTTTTCACATGACCAACACATAAGTGAAAAAGCATGTACAGGTTTTATAAAATCGATCCAACCAGCAAACAAGACCATGAATTTTATCACAACAGACACAAAGCGCTAAGTGATACGAACTACATGACAAACTACCACTAACAAACTACCACATCAAACCAGACACACTCAAACTAACAGAAGAGAAAGTGGGCAAGAGTCTCGAACACATGGGCACTGGGAAAAATTTCCTGAACAAAACACCAATGGCTTATGCTCTAAGATCAAGAATAGACAAATGGGACCTCATAAAACTACAAAGCTTCTGTAAGGCAAAGGACATTGTCTTTAGGACAAAACAGTAACCAACAGATTGGGGAAAAGATCTTTACCAATTCTACATCTGATAGAGGGCTGATATCCAAAATATACAAAGAACTCAAGAAGTTAGACTCCAGAGAGCCAAATAACCCTATTAAAAAAATGGGGTACAGAGCTAAACAAAGAATTCTCAGCTGAGGAATATCAAAGGGCTGAGAAGCACCTAAAGAAATGTTCAACATTCTTAGTCATCAGGGAAATACAAATCAAAACAACCCTGAGATTCCACCTCATACCAACTAATCGGAATGGCTAAGATAAAAAACTCAGGTGACAGCAGATGCTGGTGAGGATGTGGAGAAAGAGGAACACTCCTCCATTGTTGGTGGGATTGCAGACTGGTACAATCTCTCTGGAAATCAGTCTGAAGGTTCCTCAGAAAATTGGACATTCTACTACCTAAGGACCCAGCTATACCTCTCTTGGGCATATACCCAAAAGATGCCCCAACATACAACAAAGACACATGCTCCACTATGTTCATAGAAGCCTCATTTATAATAGTCAGAAGCTGGAAAGAACCCAGATACCCTTCAACAGAGAAATGGATTCAGAAAATGTGGTACATTTACCAGCTATCAAAAACAGCTAGTAAAAAAAGTAATACTAGCTGAATATTACTCAGCTATCAAAAACAATGACTTCATGAAATTCATAGGCAAATGGAATGAACTAGAAAATATCATCTTGAGTGAAGTAACCCAATCACAGAAAAACACAAATGGTATGCACTCATTAATAAGTGGATATTAGCCCCAAAGCTCAAATTACCCAAGATGTAATCCACAGACCACATGAAGCTCAAGAAGAAGGATGACCAGGATGCTTCCACTCCTCCTTAAAAGGGGGAACAAAAATATCCATAGGAGGGAATATGGAGACAAAGTTTAGAGCAGAGACTAAAGGAACGGCCATTCAGAGCCTGCCCCACATGTGGCCCATATATACAGCCACAAAAACTTGATAAGATAGATGAAGCTAAGAAGTAAGTGCATGCTAACAGGAACTGGATATAGATCTCTCCTGAGAGACACAACCAGAGCATGTCAAATAAAGAAGCAAACCACTGAACTGTGAACAGGACCCCGTTGGGGGGAATTAGAGAAAGGATTGAAAGAGTTGAAGAAGCTTGCAACCCCATAAGAATAACAATGCCAACCAAGCAGAGCTTCCAAGGACTAAATAAACTACTACCCAAAGACTATACATGGACTGACCTAGGCCTCCAACTGCATATGTAGCAGAGGATGGCCTTGTTGGGCACCAGTGGAAGGGGAAGCCCTTGATCCTGCCAAGGTTGGATCCCCAGTGCAGGGGAATGTCGGGAAAAGGGGGGAAGTAAGGTGGGGTAGATGGGGGGCACCCTTATGGGGGAGGGGGAGGAGAAGGGGCTTATAGACAGGAAACCAGGAAAGGGAATAACATTTTAAATGTAAATAAAGAAATATATCCAATAAAAAAAAGAAAGATTTGTCTATTTGAGACACAACATTAAAGAAAGCTATATACGGCTGCCTGGAAAGGCTCCTAAAGATCCATTCCCATGCCTCAAATACATCTAAATATGGTCCAATTTTCTCCTTTTTTTTCATGTAAAACATGTCCTATGAGAGTAAATATATAAACAGATACAAGAATCTAGTTGTCCTTGATTAACCTAGTCATTAATAATATCTAAAAATCTGAAACAATGCCATTTTTGAAAACAATTAATTGATAAATATTAAAGGTATTTCTAACATAATACCTTTCAATAAGCATAACCTAAATAACCTGAGAAAACCCTAGTAGGTTTTTTAAGTAAATAAAAAATCCTAAAACCCTAGATTTGAAAATCACTAATACAAATCAGTATCCAGTAAGCAGAGCTCTGTCTAATGCCTTCTGTCTCACTAATCCTATGAAGTCAGAGATGTTTAAGAAAACAAGAGATAACAATTAAAATATGTGTGTGTGCATAGATGACATTTTCCAGAACTCCCTTTATGAAAAACTAACCCAGCCTTTTTAAAGAAGACATCTCTTGCTATAAAACTCATTTTTATTAATACTGTTAGCCTGGAAAGAATACTAAACGTGGATCATGGTTAATAAAAATGCTTTTCTTTGTGCTTACTTGTAGTGCCAAGAAACCCAGGCTCTTGTACAAGACAAGTACAAGGTATTTGTACAAGGTACAGTGGCTCTACCACTTAATAACACCCCAGCCTTTTATTATTTCATTCTAGCATTCTTTCATCATTAACTACTTTAAAGAACATTTCAAACCAACAAAAACATACTAGCCTAGCCACATAAACATTTAAAATTATTTTCTCCTTAAGAACTCAGTCTTTAGGGGTTGGGGATTAGCTCAGTGGTAGAGCGCTTGCCTAGGAAACGCAAGGCCCTGGGTTCGGTCCCCAGCTCCGAAAAAAAAAAAGAACCAAAAAAAAAAAAAAAAAAGAACTCAGTCTTTATTAGCCTTTGACCACTAAGTGTTTTACTAGACACATATTTAAATAAATTCAAGTGGTTTAAGTTATTTTGCTGATTGTATATCATGCTTTTGAAACACACACCTTGAGATTCCACCAACAATAACCTATACTCACTGGTACAAAAAAATTAGGTATGCAAACTAGTAACTTCTGAATGTTAGAAACAATGAGCTATTTATGTCAGGACAACGTTACCATTCAGTTCATAGATAGACCAACTGAAGATTTTTAGACATTGACTTAAGTCACTGTTCTATTGCTGTGAGAAGACACCATAATCAAGGCAACTCTTATGAAGAAGAGCATTTAATTTTGGGAGGCTTCCCCTATCATTTCAGAGGTTTGTCCATTATCATCATGGAGGGAACTCCATGGCAGCATGTAGCAGCAGCTGAGAACTACATTCTGATCAGTAGGCGGAGAGGAAGAGAAAAAAAAAGTCTCTGGGCATGACATAGGCTTTTGAAATCTCAAAGCCCTCCAAGGCCACACTTCCTAATCGTTCTCAAATAATGCTATACCCCGATGACTAAGCATTTTAAATATATGGACCTATGGGGGAGGGCATTTTTATTTAAACCACCACAGGCATGATGGAGAAACAAATTATAAGAAACCTGAGCTCCACTACTAAAATATTTTATTAGCTTCAAAGTAACAGAAAATGTTTTCATCCAAGTAATTACTGTCATTTTTAACTTCATATTACAATGTATGAATATGGTATAAAAAATAATAGAAGGAGCTAGGCATAGTGACATAGTTACTCCAGCACAGAACAGGTAAAGCCAGGTGTGGCGAAGCCCAAGGACAGCCTTGATTTGAAGCTGGACTGCCCTATCTAGTAAGACAATGTCTCAAAAACACAAAACATCCAATAAAGAAAGCCCCACACCCATATCCAATCTTCTGAATTTTGTATTTATCATTCTTTTGCTATACTTCAACACTAACTTTTTATTAAGTTACTTCATCTATTTACTTAAAAAAGAATAAGCATATCTATTAGTTGTTTAAACTAAGTCCTAAATAATATGCTTCATGCCTATTGGGAACTCAGACTCTACGTGGGAAAACAAGAATACAAATTCAAATGAAGGGGCACACCAAAGGAGGCTTGAATTCTCTGTAGCATCAAGAAAGGCTGAATGAACAAGGGAAGTCTAAACCGAGCTTTAGAGAACCACGGCTGAAGCTGGAGACAGGGGATCCCACTGGATCCCACTGAGGACACAGGGAAAGCACTGGCAAATGAGATGAGGGAAGACATGGCTGAGCTGCAGAGAAGGTTAAATGCGACTGTCACACAGTCAGGGTGTACTGCTGGCAAGTGGGTGAGGCCTCACCCTGCATGACACATGGAGGCTTTCACTAGAGAAGAAGAAGTATGGGTAGACTCACTGGTTTATTATGGCTCCCTCCATACATACGTCCCTGTACCCTTTAAGATTCCACCATACACTGACTCTGGATTTAGTTATCTGGCTCCTTTTCACAAGAGAGGAAAAAAAAAAAAAAACTTGGTGAATTGTTCATGGCTTCATCCCCTGGCAGGCTTGTTCTTGCTGCAAGAACAAGCCTACAGATAGGCAAAACAATTAAGTAAAGCACAGTCACATAGTCTCAGCTGAAGAATCCTGGGCTAGCCCACAGATGTCTCCCAGTGACTGCCCCCAGATAACCTACTGCCTCGCAAGCAAACCAAGGCTTACAGGCACACAACACTGAAGACCTGTTAGTCACTAACAGTAGAGGTAACGCAGCAGGGATCGAAGTCAATGTTTCTGAAAGACTAATAACTTACTAATTGTGTTTACTGTTTAGAGGCAGGGTCTAGATGTGTGGCACAGGTTAATGTGGACCTTCTCTATGTAGACACAGCTGGACTCAAACTTAAGGCAACCCTAAGAGGCTGTTCAGCATGGCCGTGCATTTCTGTAATTCCAGGAATGGAGAAGTATCACAAATCAAAGCCAGCCTAGGTAATTTCATAAGTTAGAAAGGGCAGAGGGGAAGAGGAGGAGAAAGGATATCTGAAATGAAGCACTGACATCAATGGACCTTTGGCGTGAATTTGACACAATCAATGAAGAGGGAAGATTTTAAGATGAACTCTATGGTTACTGAAAGAACAGTTACAGATGTAATTAACTCAATTCAAAACACCTGAGAATAAGCAAATTGATTTTAGGTATGTCTTTATTTATATTGAGTACAGAAGAAAACATTTCAGAAAATGATACTTCAACACTGAAGATTGAAGACCACCTTTTTTTTTTAATGTACTTGGGATTAAAAAAAAGAAATTAGAATTTCAAGGTCTTATGAAAAACAAGTATTACCCAAATGACTATGTTAAGCAAGTACCCAATTTTCAAAGACTGAAGGCACGTCACCAGATATTTGAATCAGCCTTCCTAAATAAAATCAAAAGGTGAAATTTCCTTTTCCATATATATATGTGTGTGTGTGTGTGTGTGTATGTGTGTATATATATATATATATATATATATAAAACTATGTAATTATTTAATTCAAAGCCATAAACAAAAAGCTATTTTTATTATAGAAATGTTTCATTTATACATATATAGGCACAAACACAAATACATATATAAGTACTATTTTACTTAAACCTGTCACTTATAAAACTGACAGGTCTAAGCAGCAAACCACTGAACTGAGAACGGGACCCCCGTTGAAGGAATCAGAGAATGAACTGGAAGAGCTTGAAGGGGCTTGAGACTCCATATGTACAACAATGCCAAGCAACCAGAGCTTCCAGGGACTAAGCCACTACCTAAAGACTATACATGGACTGACCCTGGACTCTGACCTCATAGGTAGAAATGAATATCCTAGTAAGAGGACCAGTGGAAAAAGCCCTGGGTCCTGCTAAGACTGAACCCCCAGTGAACTAGACTGTTGGGGGAGGGGGCAATGGGGGAGGGGTGGGGAGGATAAGGAAGGGGGGGAGGGAAGGGAAGTTTGCCAAATGTACATAAGAAATACTCAAAAAAAAAAAAAAAAAAAAAAAAAAAAAACTGACAGGTCTAGCTTAATGATGAGGAGTCACTCTTAGAAATGCATTGTTAGGCAATTTCATCATGTGCCAACATTCTATATTATATCTATATAAACAACTATTTTTGTCTTGACTACACATGATTGTATAGTGAAATAATGAGGGGTTAAGATAGTGAGACAAGGGGCTGGAGAGATGGCTCAGCAGTTAAGAGCACTTGCTGCTCTTGCAAAGGAGAACTCACATGGTGGGCCACAACCATCCCTAACTCCAGTTCAGGGGGAATCTGATGGCCTTTTAAGACCTCTGCAGACCCCAGGCCTGCATGTGATGCACATACATGCATGCTGGCAAAACACTCATACACAGAAAATAAACGGTCTTTTTTTTTTTAAAGCTAGACAGTGTGGACATCAAAAGTAGACATCAAAAGAATGTTTTCGAGAGGAAACACAATAAGATGGTGGAGGCTAGACTAACTGAGTAACACTGTACTTTGAGGCCCCACGTTCCATCCTTACCAGTGCATGTGAAGAAAAAAAAAGAAAGAAAGAAAGAAAGAGAGAGAGAGAGAGAGAGAGAAAGAAAGAGAGAGAGAGAGAGAGAGAGAGAGAAAGGAAGGAGAGGATGGATGGATGGATGGATGGATGGATGGATGGATGGATGGATGGATGGATGTGGGGAACAAGAGTAGAGTGCTGAGGCATGAGAAGATACTACCTGATTACACTGCTAAGGTAAAGTAGCTCAAAAGTTAAAAAACAGTAACAACAACAACAACAGAAACCTCCTGCTGTCTAACTCGACAGAACAGACCTGGCTAAGTACAGGAGCAATTGATGAGCCAGGGATAGAAATTCAAATGCAAGGGTTCTTAAAACTAATTGATTTTCTTACTTCAAAATTCTTTTGCTACAACTGTAGGGAAACATCAGAGAAGAAGACAAACATGCAGAAAGTGTAGAACCACACTCCTACCATGACACAGACGAATGAAAAGACTAGGAACTTGCCTCTTTCTCAGTGTCTCTAGAAATACATGTCCACTGGTTCTCCTTCACACTGTATGCCCAGAAGTCAGCAAGATCTTGTGTTCCATCCCAGCCACCAAACAAATAAACAGTCTCTATGAAAATCAAAAAAAGTATATATTAAAAAATGCCTTAAGGATAAGGGTTTAGGCACCAGCCTCACTCAATTGTTTCAAAGCATACTTAAGAAGGTACTTTCATAATTTTTAAAGCGGTATCTTTACATGTGTAGCTTTCAGAATGTACTCCAGCCATTCCTAAACCTGAGTATGTGGAAAGACTGTGCAGAACTATATTCTGAGAAATTTACTTAAAATCAGATACTAGACCATGTCCCCCAGAATTCTGATTCTAAAGATTTTTTGAGTAGATAAAGAGCCTGTATTTTTAAAGTATCCCAGATGAAATTGGTGCAGCCAGTTTAAGAATCTGTTAGATCATGTGCTGTTTATATTTATCAACTTAACAATGCAGCAACCCTTTAGCTACTAAAGACTGACAGAATCACTCGAAACTGTAAAAATCAAAATTTAGAATACACAGGGAAAAAGAATAACATGAGGACACATGACTGTCACTAGGGGATTATGGGGGGAGGATCACATTAAAGGTGATGTCGCCTTAATACCAGAGCAATGGTTTACTAGCTAAAACTTAAGAATAAACTAATAAAACATTGGTAGTCCCATAAGAACTGGTCTTCCTTTTTAAAGATTAATCTAATACCTTAAGAAATGAATACTCTGTCTCTCTGAAATGTCTACTGTACTTTATTACTGTAACAAAATTACTTGTCTCTGTGAATCTTTATACAACACGACATTACAGACCCTTTCCTATATAATGCCTTTCCTTTGTTACGTACTTACAAACGGTCAAGCTTCGGACCCACTGAAGAATGTGTGTAAGACTGTACACATGGTAGCTGTCATCTAAATTGTGACGGGCCGTGAAGATGTGAAATCTAAAACTGCCTGTGGAACTACTGGGACACCAAAAAAGCTCTTTCCAGTCACAGCTGGGCTGTCATCTAAGATTCTGTCATGTTCTCATAGTATTTCAAATTTTAAGTAAAACATCCATAAATGCTTCACCTGCTCTCAGAGTAAGAACAGGTCACTGGAGGAAGACTGAGTTCTAGTGCAAACTGGACATTATGGTTCAAAAATGAAGTATCTCACAAAGGCTATTCTTTTTTTTTTCCCCCCAAAGCTGGGGACAGAACCCAGGGCCTTGCACTTGCTAGGCAAGCGCTCTACCACTGAGCTAAATCCCCAACCCCCCAAAGGCTATTCTTGAAGTCGGTCCTAGTTGGTGGCAGTATCTGGAGTTTCTGGAACTCTCAGGAGGCCTTAGTTGTAAGGTAGGTTAGTAGGAGTATGTCTTGTAAGACAATGTGCTGTCCTGGCACTCTTGTCCTCTCTCCTGGCCTCCATCGTGTGAGCAGTTCTGCCAACCCTTTCCTACACTGAACAAAAATCCCCTAAAACTTTTCTCAGGTCTGTTGTCACAGTGACAAGAAGCCTTGACTGACACAGAAACCTGACTCCAGAGAAGCAGGCCTGTTGTCACTGGCTGCTGTCGTTAGAAGAGTGTAGGGAACAGGCTGGAGAGCTAGGATGGCGGAGTAGAGCTCAGTGCTGTTCCAGTGGGAACTGCGAGCAAAGGGCAGAAAGAAAGGTGTGAAAAACATGGTTTGTTTGGGGAAACTGGACAAGTTTAAAACATGAAGACATGGTTTCTGAAGAGCTTAGTACCATTTCAAAAGAAGCCAGGTTCTTTTGAATGGACAATAGGAAAGATGCCATGGGAACGTGTCAGGAATTGGCCAGATGCCCATCCACTGCAAAGAGTAAACAAATTAGAAGACTTTTCATTGAGAAGTCAGTGCCTCCAGGGCACTATGACCTCACACCGAATGAAGTTATTTCCCAAAGATTATTTCACCATGTTGATCTACCTAGAGCTCTGAGCCTACTTACACTGGCAGCAGCTTTTGGTGTAGTTTACCTGATGCTGGTTTTGCAGACATATAGAAAGCTAGAGTCAAAATCATCAAGGTTTTTACTCAGATTTCAAAGGAAGGCTTAGAAGTGAGACAATGTGTACAGAGAGTTCCTGAAAGGGAAATGTATGAGGCTGTAAGAACGAAGTCAAAGATATAAATGAACACCAGGAACTTAAGAGATTTCAGGAACATGGGATTGTACTGAGGAATGCTTTAGGCAACAAGAAAAACTAGCCTTAAAGAGAGGCCATGTGAATGTTAACAATCGAATGGTGGGAAGAAATCCCTCTTACAGCTGGGCTCTCAATGTTGTTTCTGAAAAGCAGGTCTCTTTCTCATATCATAACATAACTCACATACCCTGGGTACAGAAATAGACTATAAATTTCATTTCTGTAAGTCCACTTCTCCATTTAGGAATGAAAATATTTACTCTTGTAATTTTATGTTTGAAGTTTACCTAAGTTATTTTATAGGGGGATACCTTTAAAAGCTTACCTCGAGTCTTATCAGAGATTTTGGACTTGAATTTCTACCCCCTACAGGGCAACTCTTAAAGGCTTGGTCATGACTAGAAGCACTATTTCAGTAGGTTCTAGGAACTTTAAGAGGTGGGTATAGCTAGAAGTAGGTCACTGAAGCAATGCTCTTAAGAGTAGTATCTTCTCTCAGTTCCTGTCTATCCTCCCTCCTTTCTTCCCTCTGCTTGATGGTCATCATGATGAACTAACACCTCTAAAACTGTGAACCAAAATAAATATTCTTCCCCTAAGCTATTTTTCTGAGGTATCTGGTAACAATGGCAGGAGATCAATGCAGAGTGACCAAGCACCATTCATTCCATCTTCCCCAGTTTTTGTATTTTATTTACAAAACTCTGTTGGGAGGTCCACCAGATTTAAGTTATATAAAAAAACATTCTGAAAGTTGTCAAAAATGAACATTTCTATTTTTAAAAAGAAAAAATGAACAAAAACAAACCTCCAGTTATCTTTCAGTTCCCAGACACAGTAACAACAGTATTACTGAACTGGACTCCAAACTAACCAATACCTGGAATCCCTTTGGCACTGTAAAACTATGAAACAATGATAATTATTTTAAACTACTAAAAATCTGTGTTATTTCATAACTATAAAATGATCCATTATCATTAATTTAATGGCATTGTTTCCTAAATGACATATAGTAATGTCCAGACACAGACTTTTACAGGAAGAAGAAATCAAATAATTTTCATCTGGCTTAAGATTATTTGCCAAGACCTCACTATAACAGCAATTAACCCCGTTAATTTCTGAAGCTTGTAGAGGGAGGACCACATAACTAAAATAGCAATAGCGATTGACCTTTTGTTTTATAGTACTTCTGAGCACCCTCTGGATAAGGTTACCCTGGTTCATTAACTTTAATGACCCTTCCTCTTAGGCTCTGAGTTCTCAATGTTCTTTCTGAAAAGCAGGTCTCTTTGTACACATAAACTCTCACAGCAAAGAAAGCCCACATTTCCACAACAGCCTCATTGATAGCTGAGCAAAATAAAATCTGGCACAGGGCAAGCATCCCAACAGAATTGAGCCAAGATGTCATTCCTGTCCATGGAAGCTTTGTAGCCCAACTGAAGCAATAGTACAGTGAAATGGATTCTGTAAAAACTTGATTTTTTTGATATACCCGAATGAAAGAGGCATAACAAAATTTTTAATTATATCACCTAATCACTTAAGTATCACAAAGATAAATCATCTAGAAACAAATACCAAAAAGTGTCACTAATGCATAAAAAATAAAAAGGTTTAAACTATGAAGCTGTCTGGAAAGAACTATGGTAAGAAGTACAGTGTAGAAAGAAAGGAAAAGCATACATCTTAGCAGGGAATCTGGCCTACTGAGAATACATGCATGTGCACTCACACACACACACACACACACACACACACACACACACACACACACACACACACACACACAGAGTCCTGTAACAACATGCATGGATACCCTGAGGCAACACAATCTTCCTCACCAGGAACCTTCTTCTCTTCATTTTCCCCTTAAAGGAATATAGGCTATCTGGCTATGCATTTCTCTTAGCACTCCAACAATATCTATTTGAAAAGATTAAAGCACTGATTTGAATTAAAAAACCACAGAAAAGAAAGTTGGAACAGTCCCTTATCCTTAAAGAACTTACAATATGGTTGTGACTATAAAGGGTAAGTAAGTGACCACAGGGCAGAGTAGACCAAGTCCCGTATGAAGGTAAAAAAAACACAACAGGGGTTCTTAAAGGGGAAGAGAACCTGGCTGAGGGACTCAGTGCAGATCTGTGGTAAGAGGAGCTTTGTCCTGGTAAGCAGAATGAGGCACAGGGAAGCTGTTCAAGCAAAGTAAAATGAGTAACAATGATACGGAGACAGAGCACAGCGACAGTGTTTTAAAGGCACAAACTCCAAAGTCAGGCTTCAATTTCCACTCTCTAACTACAGCTGTATGGCTGCTAACGTTCTTGAACCACTAGTTTCCTAATTTCAAAAATGTGATTTGGTTATCTTTCATAAAGACACAGTGAAGGCTAAACTAATACATTGCATTCAAAGAAGTTAAACTATGTAATAAATAAGTAAATTAAAGAAAATGTATAAAAAAATCACGACACAAAGGTAGTAACCAGACAGGTAGTTTATAAAGACAAGCAGTGACTAGTTCAAGTCAAGGTTCAACTATTAGGGCTTAAACTTAGTCCCACAAACACTGAAGGAACTACAGAAAAGTTTAAGCAGAGGGGTTAGGATCTGAACTTGCTCAGAACTGACTGAAAAGGAAGACATAGGGAATGAGAGAGATCGGTGGTGATATGATTAACGGCAGTCTATTTGCAAAATTTAAAGCCAATTTCATGTAAGGGACCACATCAGGCAATCACCAAACAATCCACACACTAGTATTTCACAAACGTTACAATTAGAAAGGATAAAACATTTAGTACTAGAACCAAACATACCATGGATCTACAGTGCTACAATCTACACACTGAACATGAATTAAAAATAAAGGAGGTATAGTAACACAAGTAAAGAATCTGGCTTTTCTACACCATGTGCACACATTTTTGTACAGTAAAATGGGTTTTACTTCAAGTGCTCGACTGCAGTAACTACCATTCACTCTTAGTAAATCAGACTGCTGATTGCATAAACCTCCACAAGATGGCACACTACAATTAAACAAGTTGTTCATTATGAAACTATAGGCCGTACCAACTATGTTCTAATAGAGACAGCCAAAAAGTCACACACAAAGTCAAGTGTCAATAAGAAGGCAGGAGCCAGTGAAATGGCTCAGTGGATAAAGCCTGATGACCTGAGTTCACTTGACTATACAAAGTTGTCCTCTGACCTCCATATACACATTGTGACACTCACACCCACACACAAATCAAACACACACAATAGAAAAGGGCAGAATTATAGCCACATGAATGTCTGACTGTAGTTAACAACCCAAACTCCTCCTTATTCACTTCATTGAAAGCTTAAGGTAGTTTTTTAAAGTGCTTTAATATAATTGCTACAGAGGTAGTTCAAGATTCAGGAAGTTACAGAAGAGAGCCTCTGTGACAACTCCCCATCAGCTTCTCTTGCATGTATCAAATAATGGGGATATGTTGCCCGAGTCTTATAATCTACTCAGAGGGCAATCATGGGATTTATAGTTTAAGTTCCTAAAATTCAGCAATAATTACACAGGAAGAATAAATAATCTAAACTAAGACGTTCTATGCTGAAAAGAAAATACATGTCTTTTCACATAACCTGTTTTACCTAAATCACAGTTGAAACCTGACTCACAATTGAAGAATGTCAAGTAGAAAGGTTATTAGTTTCAGGGACTAGTTAGTAAAACTAACATACTGATAGATACAGCAGGACAAAGTGTCACACTCCTCTTCTACTATGCTCAGTACAGTATGATTCTCATATGATGGAACAAGTTTTGGCAATTAAATATTAAAATTTTTGATTACTTTACACCTGGATCTGGCATTAAGCAAGCTTCCAATCAAACTACTGACTGGAAAAGAACACTGAAATGTAGAATTATTAACCTTAATTTTTAAGAAAACAAGGTATATGAAACACCAGGAAGGACAACTGCTTTGGCATACAACCACACCAAATAAGCCAAAATTAAAACTTACTAGTCTTATAGGCATGCACCATGATGCCTAGCCATACTTGCCTTTTAATTTATTTCCATACATGACTCACTTGTGGCTATTTTATCTTTTCCCTTTTAAGCCTTGCTGGGAAAGGAGCATGACGGCTACTGTATCCTGTATCTGACCTATGCTAATCAATATGCCTAGTCATGTATGGTCTCTTTCCCACACACAGCAGAGCAACAAGCACTCTGGAGCTTCAGCCTCTAAAAGGTCGGCTTTAAGTGTCAAGCTTGCCAAACTGGAACAAAGTACATTTTGCTGAGGAAATTTAAGGGGTTTTTCATTACAATTTCCCTTAGTGTGTTAATAATAAGAAAATACTCTCTATCTAAATCTGCCTCTTTAAGAAGCAAACATAGGGGGTTGGGGATTTAGCTCAGTGGTAGAGCGCTTGCCTAGCAAGCGCAAGGCCCTGGGTTCGGTCCTCAGCTGGGGGGTGGGGGGAGCAAACATAGGCAAACTTGTTACTCTGACACAGGAAACAAACGCCTAAGAGGTTGGATCCTAGTCAAGCCTATTTATGTAAGATGGGCGAGCAGGGGCACAGATTAGGAAGCAAAATCCTATACCTTGAAAGAAAAGTTTTCCAAAGACTCTAACAGTATTCTCAAATTCTAATGTTACTATATATATTTAACACAGTTTAAAGTGAAGTCTTCAATCTTATTACCAACAATTTTTGAAAACAGTCGAAACTTAGTATCCAAACTAAGTTTATTTTTCTCATTATTCACAAAATGAGTCTACAAAATAAATGCTTTTATTCCTTAAGTACAAAGGAAGCACAACAAAGTAATAAAATGGTATACATACTCTTGGAAAAAAGTAGAATGTTGCTTGAGCAACCAGGGCACTGTACAGAGTGAAGTTTTATAAAGGAGGGCCATGTCTCTCTTAGGTATCTAATGTCATCAGCACAGCAGCTCCTTGCTCACCTTGCTCTCTGTTGACTTTCAGATGCGCAGCCAGTGCTTACTGTTTTTACTCAGTTTAGTGAATGATATTTAACCTTAATCATAAATGGAGAGAGAAGTGTCCACTCCTGTAGAGTATGTTAAATGCAGGCCAATGATACATTATGGCATGTAGCTTTAGAATGATACTGAAGTGCGACTCACCTGTCTGAACATCAATGACCATCTGATGGCCCCCTCTCATTCCTGGACGGTTATCTTCTCCATCACCTGGAGAAGAAAATATATTTTCTATAAAGAAATAGTAAAACCTTATATTCTAGAGAAGTAAACCCACTGTAAGTCTATAAAGGGTAGTAACAAACATTCCACATGTACTTCTTCAAAATACTAAAAATAAGTAAAAGAATTCATAAAAGAAAAATACTTTTGCTTCAAATATTCAAAAGGTTAGAGGATTCTAGAATATAGTGTGTCTGCACATGTATTAAGAATCAAACACAGACCCTCACAAATAATAAGCAAGGATAACCACCGAGTTACATTCCTAGCTCTAAGGTTACAGGATGCTAGTATCACATTTGGTATAAACTAGAAGGCCTAAGGTTTTCTAAATAAATCTCCCATTAGTTGACATAAATTAGTTTGGCAAATAAACTTCCCCGGTTTTTGTATGTAAATTGACATCATCTAACTCTGTACTAATTTCCCAGGAGCACTATAAAATAACGTCAACTTTTCTACAGCCACAGTTACTTGAATACTTTATAAGAAATGCATCATTAGGTGAATTCTGGTTTTGTGCAAACATCAGTATATTTACACAAATCTACGTGGATTGCCTATTTTATACCTAGCCATATGGCAAAGCATGTTACTACATTATGTAATAACCTCAGGCAACTACAATGTCTGCATTTTTCAGAATACATAATTACAGAAAAGGTGAAGTAATTACACTAGATAGAAATTCTTCAGCACAATTAAAAGCTCTTGGGACCATCATTATTGACCAAAATGTCACTATTAAGCTATGATTGTATACAGAAACCAGAACAAAGCCAAATCCTTTCATCTACACTGCACTCAATAATTCCTCCTCCTTTGTCACAGCTAGGTGCCCTTTAGACCTTGCAGATCAGTATCACTGAGGCCTTGCCCTTCTCTCTCCTCCAGCCAGTCTAATTTGTTTCTCTCAAAAACAAATTAACAAAATACTAAGATATTAATTTTTGGTATTAGTGTTTTGTGTATTTAATCTGTTTGTTTACAAATATGTGTCTGAATAAAATCACCTTACAAAGGACTAAAAAAATACAAGTATTTTCATACAGCAAATATAAGTTCAAGGGAAAATTTCCATGCATATAATTATGATTAAAGCTATAAAAGGTTTCTCACAAGGGAAGAGAAATATATGAAGACCAAGAACCAAGTGAACACTTCCAGAGCCATCTTTCTTTAATGTAAACATCTGCAACAAAATATTGCTTCTATCTGACAAAAGAGTGAATACAATCTACAATAAAGTGACAAAATCTCCCCATACAAAAATAATGGGTTAATGAAGAAGACTCAACTCTGAATCAGATTCAAATCAAAAACAAACAAACTGGTCCCTATTAGACATAAAAGCCCTGAGGATCTGCACCTCCCAGAAGAAAGCATGAGATGTAATCACTAAGGCATTCGGATACTCAAATCAAGTGCCTCTAAGATGCAACTGTACTGTGCTTTAATTAGAATTATGTCAACCTTACTATTATCTGTGTATAAAGTTCATCATTTGTCCCTTTCACTCTTAAAAGGTCCTGTTTAGTGAGATATTTTGTAGAAGTTAGGTTTCCAGGAGCATATGCAGCGACAGCAGTGTACCTATGATATTACACACTATAGTAGTTTGGAACATATTCTGTATGAAGAACAAACAGCATTGCTCGATATGCTGTCACAGTGATGAAACAAGAACTTAAAGTTTCAATACAGTAACCTAGGGCTGGAGCTACTGCTCATCAGGAACAGCACCTCATAAACAGAACCTCAGTGGAAAAAAATTATATATAATAATCCCCCATCTAGTTACATAACCTATGCTTTAATATTAAACACCTGTTCTCTATTAACAGAGCAGGAGAATGCTTGGGCTATCTAATGAAAATAGACTGTAAGGAAGAAACACAACTGGCCAGGCGGGCAGCTCACCTTTGGTGCTCTTAGGAATAATCTGACTCCACCGTGGCTTATACTCCTGTTGACTGATATACTGATTGAACAAGCCGTCTGCAAGTATAAAAAAAAATAAGAATTATATTTTCTTATATATATTATATGTATAACATATATAGTTTCCCTGTATGCTACCCAAATATAAATAGTAAATTATTAGTTGACACAAGAACAGAAACAAAACGCAGCAGCAGCAGCAGCCCATATTAAGTAGATGTTCCCACATTAGTTGCTGTAAAGTTACTAATGCACTCAATGGATAAATATGTAACCTCAACAAAGACTCTGCAAGAAGGAAAATGGGAGGGAAAAAAGGACAGTTGAAAGCTAGAAACCAGAAGCAGCAGAAAATAACTCATAAATAATTTGAATATATGCTTTATTTCATCAATATATTATACCTTATACAACCATATACACCTTATTAATTTCTGTCATCAATATAAACACAAATGAAGAAAAGGAAGAATAATGAAAGCCTGGAAGAATGTCTGCCCTGGTGATTCGCATCACTACTCTCTATGTATTACCTTTAAAGTCATAGCCTCTTATAATAATCTATATTTGAATTCCAATGTCTTCCCATTAAAAGTACTTAGAGCCCATACATTTTGTTACCAGAATACAAAAAAACAAAAACAAAAGGAAAAAAAAAATAAGGAACTAGGAATGCCAACAGCTTTGGTGTAGGTACTTATAGTATAAGCTCAGAGAAAGAGAAAACACTCTAACACTCGAACTCCAGTTTTCTCTGGGTACAAACTGACAGAGAAATGAAGGTACTGCCAGTAGCAATGGAACTGTATTTACTGATGCTGCCAAATGTTAAAAATCTGTTGTGTCTTGGTTCATTTAACCCTAAAAACAAGCCAAAGAAGGATTTGCACTTCCCTAATCTAAGATGGAGAAGTGCCTGTTTAGAGAATTAAGGAGATTCATCAAACTCACAAATGTCTTTAGTAGAGCGATGACTCAGATTCTGCTTTGCCTTCCTTCTGAATCTTTCCTCAGTACACTTTTCATCTACGTCCTGGAGGAGTTATTACACTAGCTACTGTCTCCACATAGAGGCTGTCCTTCCACCACACATCTACCCTACTCCAAATAATTATCACACCCTACACCAATTTATAAATGATATCTAGAACCCAATTCTAGATAAGGAAACAGGAGGAATATTCTAGAGGACTTGTAAATAATGTTTCGTGCTTCTAAACAGACATTAGCCAAGAAAAAAAGAGACTTTTATACTCTGGACACATTTTCATATACATAAGCAATATATAAAACCTATTTGTAGACCTAGGGAAACAGCCAACTCTGTAATAATGGCAGCGCAGAGGAAGACAGAGAAACTAGATCAGTGAATCAACCAACCAGGAAAGCCACCTCGCTTTGGGCTTCTTGTTGGGTCACACTCTTCTTTTCCATCTATCCACATATATAACCAAGACCACACTTGTTCTCTCATGAATCTCTCCTTTGACTCCAATTTCTATCTGAATGAGGACTTTCCCCTGACACTGAAAACACAGACTTGTTCAAAAACATAATAAAATGTCTCTTTTCCACAACGTGCATACTTGGAACATAACAACAACCCTAATAGCTTTCTTTTCTGGGTTGATCATGAAGCTGTTGTAACCAACCCTATATAATCATTGAATTTCTTTCTTTCTTTGCCTTTGTAGCCTTAGAAAAATTAGGGGGACCAGTTCCAATAAATCTCTCTCTTTCTACATATGTGTGTATGTGTGTGTAACTTTCTGTAGCTGTTATCAAAATATAACCTAAAGTGGGGAATAATTTTGGCTTTCAGTTTCAAGACATTTTAGTTTACAGTCCTTGTGGTGTGTGTGTGTGTGTGTGTGTGTGTGTGTGTGTGTGTGTGTGTGTGTGTGTGTGTGTGTGTATAGAGACAGACACAGAGAGAAGGGGAGGATTCATTCTATAAATTTTGTTCCTCTAGTGAACCAGACTAACATACTCCCCAAACTGCTTTAGTGGCGCTTTATCACAGCACTAAGAAATCCTAACAACAGCAACAGAGGAGATAGAAACTGTGGAAGTAGAGTCTAGTTAGAAGGAGTAGACCACTACAAGTGTCCTATCAAAGATAAACCCAGTCCCTGGCCCCATTCCCTCTCTTTCTCCTTCCTGCCCAGCCAGGAAGTAGCTTCTCCCACGTGTTCCCCCCACCATGATATTCTGCATCATTAATGACCCAGAATCAACACAGGCAAACACATTAAACCAAAATGTCTTGAAACTGAGAGCCCAAATAATTCCCCACTTTAGGTTATATTCTGGAACTACTAAAAATTTACAACAGTAAAGCACAGTTGTTAAACAGATATTGGTACCAGACTATGGAACCCCATATCTTAAGTCACTGACTGGTTATGCTGTCTTACAAATTAATCACTCTGCTTCATTTAACAGAGACAATGATAATAGTACACATACCCTAGAAAGCAGGTATGACAATCATAAAGTTCATAGAAAGAACTTAAAAAATACAAGGTCCATTGTAAAACTTCAAACATA
The DNA here is from genome assembly GCF_011064425.1 of Rattus rattus. Lineage (NCBI taxonomy): Eukaryota > Metazoa > Chordata > Mammalia > Rodentia > Muridae > Rattus > Rattus rattus. Next base: position 108,159,633 of record NC_046159.1, read on the forward strand.
TGCGCTGGCTGCGGCAGTGGCAGCAGTAGCTATGGCAGAAACAGTGATGACAATGACGATGATGTAGTAGAGCTTGGAATTATAGTTGCAAGAAAACTACCAATCTTTTTATGCACCAAGTGAGAAATATGGCACTCAATCAAGTAGGAGTTAAGAGAGATTACCAGGGAAGGCATAAAAGAAGCTATTTGAAAAGAACTAGCCATGAAGAATGAGTTGGAGTAAACAGTGAATAGGAAAGTAAACAGCAAAGAGAACAGGCATAGGCAAAGGCATGAAGGCATAGGTGAGTAGGGATTTGGGGAAGAAGCCATGTGCCAGGAAGCAGACTGGTGGTTATACGGGAAGAGAAGGTAGCTTTTGCATTTTTGAGCACTGCTGAGAATGAACAAAATCCCAAGGTAAAGACTAAGGAAACGGGCTGGAGAGATGGCTCAGTGGTTAAGAGCACTGACTGCTCTTCCAGAGGTCATGAGTTTGATTCCCAGCAACCACATGGTGGCTCACAACCACCTGTAATGAGATCTGGTGTCCTCTTCTGGCCTGCAGTCACATATGCAGGCAGAATGCTGTACATAAAATAAATAAATAAATCTTAAAAAAAAAAAAAAGACTAAGGAAACAACTTGCTATTCCCAACAACAGCTCTAGTGCCTGACTCATCAGGAGAAGCTCCTTTAAATTAACCATGGGAAACTCCTCTTTCAGAAACTAGTTATTGCTGTTGTTTTGTTCTCTGCCTCCTGAGTGCTAGGGTCAAAGGCTGTGCCACCACACCCAGAACATCTGAAGATTAGTAACAATAAACCAGATTAAGTAAGAACACATGCAATAGACGAAGATAATCTAAATACAAACCATGAATGTAAAAAGTAAGCAGGTCATGGCACAAGACCGTAGCACCAAACAGACATAACTGCTGCTCAGCAGAGACATGATAAACAGACGGAAAAGCTCACACCCGAAGACATGAAGCAGAAATCGTCAAAGTTGATGAAAAGAACAAAACTGAAACATTAAAGAAATGATCAAAGTGTTAAGAGATGCTAGTAATAATACAATAACTGAAATGGAACAAAGAATGCAAAGAAGCATGAAAAAGTAAACAGAAATGTCAACTTTATTAGGATAAGAAGATGAAATTAAGAGTAAAGCAAATCAGGTTTTTTTTGTAATTCATATTAAGAGTATATTTTATTTAAATGTCTTGTCCTAAAGATCAAAGCACTGTACGTGCTAGTATTTTCGTCGTCTCTGTTAGATGTCAGAAGGGATTTCCATTTTTTTCAAAGCAACTCTTGAAAAGATAGTCTTCATCTTTGAGCTACTGCTTCAGAAACGCTCTTCTGGACATGGAGCTCCTACCCCTTTAGGGGATTAGAAGTATTTACTGGAAACTCTGGTGTGACATTGCATTCGAATAAACAGTCTCCACAGTGTAGCCTATGGAATGGTTAACTTATGAGTATTGCTGATAATAATCCAACAAAAGGTAATTCTTAAAGAGAAGGAACAGGCTTGAGAGACAGCTTAGTGAGTAAGAGCACCTATTATACAAGCATGAACATCTGAGGTCTGATTCCAACATCTACATTTAAAAAAAAGGCATGGGCACATGTGTCTGTAACTATTCTGCTGTGGTGAGCTAGATGAAGCAAATCAGTTTTTAACAGGCTGGCGAGTTCAACACCGTAACTAAAGACAACTCCACAAAAGAACTAACATGCAAATGGACTATTTAAACAACCCAAGGAAACAGCAGATTTCTCTGAAAGAAACAAGTAGTCAAATAGCAACATACTTTTCTCAACAATAACAATAGAAGACAGTTAACAGTGGAATAATATTCAAAATGTGTTTAAAAGAATAACTATCAGCCAAAAAAATTCTATATCCAACAAAAATACCCATTTTTAAGAGACGAATGATTCAGACAAACAAAAGAGACTTGCCTTTGTTATTGTAAGAATTTCTAAAAGATGAGCTTTAAGTCAAAGGATTAAAATCTTAGATGTAAGATCAAAGATGTACACAGTACTAAAGAGAATATATCAGATCAGTAAAGATAGGGGAAAACTCAGGAACCCTATATAAAATGAAGCAATATTTGCAGGGCCTCAAGTATGCCATCATAAATGACAGTGAGGGCAGGCATAAGTAAACAAGGTTGAAACTGCATTTATAATCCTTGTATTAGAAGACAAAAAGGCACTCACCATACTACCTGCATACTTATAATTTCTATCAGAAAAATAATGCAGACTATATTAGAGCCAAACAAACGGAGGGAAAACGGAAAATACTAAAATGACAACCACGAGGAAGAAATAAAAAGGATGACAAAACACATATGTGCTGTGGAGAGCTGGCTGCCCGGAATGCCCTACACACATGTAAGTGGAGAGCTGGCTGTCCAGGACGCTCATAAGCCCTCCTGCAGGGCAGAAAGAGGAGGGGGTCAGGAGGGGCTCAGGAGGGGCTGGTGAGAAAAGCTCAGTGAGAGACCTTGTCTCAAGAGACAAAGTAAGAGAATGTTAAAGGAAGACACCTATCATCCTCACCTGGCCTTTGTACGTGTACACGCACCATATACACAAAAAATTAATTAACAATAAAAAGTAAATAACATTTATAAGTCACTTCTTTAAAGCAAGATACAGAAAAGTTGGAATTAAAAGACTGAAAATGGGCTAAAGACTGTAATTCAGCAAGTGCTTGACTAGCATGCACAAAGCCCTGGCTCCAATCTCCACACCACATAAAACTGGGCGTGTTAACAACCATCTAAACCCAGCACTCAAAAGATGGAGGCGAGGGGTCACAAGTTCCAAGTCATCCTCAACTCTAAAGCAGAATGGGTTATAAGAAACCATGCGGGGTTGGGGATTTAGCTCAGTGGTAGAGCGCTTGCCAAGGAAGCGCAAGGCCCTGGGTTCGGTCCCCAGCTCCAAAAAAAAAACAAAAAAAAAAAAAAAAAAAAGAAACCATGCTTAAAATAGATAATATTGTCATTAACAGACTGAAAAAGATACATTTTGCAAATACTATGTAAAAGTGGGTAAGCAACTCATAGTAAAATTTAACTAAAATTTTAAGAAATTATGATGTATAGCTAAAAACATGACAACAAAATCTAGGGAGAAAATGAGAACCACAAAGAGCCATGCAATCTGAACGTCTATTCTTCTTAGTAACTGTATCAAACAGAAGCTACTGATAAAGGCCTGTGCAATGGGAGCAGCAAACCTGACTTAGGGATCTACAGAGCACTGCCCCCCCAACCACTGCCAAGCCACAGGCTGCACAAGCATGAGGCACAGAAAAGCTGAACAAGTCTGGCCATGGAGCAAGTCTAAGTTTGCAAGGACATGGACCTGACCACTGCGCAACTCCACTACAAGTCAGAAACAAGGACAATAACCAGAAAACTCCATGTAACTTAAAACTATAAAACTATGATTCACAAAAAAAGCCATTTCATTACATAATGAAAATACTGAACCAGACAACAACATATGTAGATCTAATTTTAGATCCTTAATCCATGTGAAAAAAATTTAAAAATCTGATAATTGGCTTGGCATCTATCTAAAGATGTTAGTTAAAAAAGATATAAAGGCTAGGCATAGGCTAGGCATAGTGGTGCATGCCTTTAATTCCAGCACTCAGGAGACAGAGCAGGAGGAACTCTGTGACTTCAAGACCAGCCTTGTCTACAAAGCAAGGTCTAGGCCAGCTAGACCCTGTCTCAATATAAAACACACACACACACACACACACACACACACACACACACACACACACACACACACACACAGGGGGGGGGTTAGGAGGAAATCTCAAAGAGAAACAGAAAAAGAATAATAGTAAACAGAGTGTAGAAAATAACAGAAAAGATAAAACAAAGCAGGAGTTAATCCTAAACAACCAATAAGCCAAATAAATTGCTTGTAACTGTGTGGAGATTTTAAAATATAACAATTCATAATAACTAACCAATATAAACAACAACAAAATCCCAGGAAATCTTGCAAACTTTAAACAGTTAGAAAGATATTAAATAGTACTTAATTGCCCTAAGAGTTCGGTTTTACATGTCAATAGATGATTCTTAAAATATCATAATTGATATGCTGAAGCAAATGAGCCCGAGGAGTCCTGTACTCATCATAGAATTGAACAGTTAGGTAAAGTGTTCCCACCAGGCCCCTTTAAAAACAGAATACCCAACTCTAAGAACCTCTTCCAGGCGAGCAAGCAAGCATTCAAATCTTAACACAGCAAGAAGAGATTACCTTCTGAGTTCACTAGGTGAATCAGAATCTGAGAGAAATATAGAGGAGCATATACGACCTTCTCACTGATAAAACCATGGGGAAGAATTCAGGGTAAACCAATCTAAATCTATGACAGATCCAAGGAAATAATACATGATGACACTGTTAAGTACATCTGAGATATAAAAAGCCAGCCTAAAATTAAAAAAAGGGGGAAACACAATTGGAATACCAACCCTAAGAAGACAGAAGCAGGTGGACTGCCACACGTTCAAGGCCAGCCTAGAGTATAAAACTTGTTACAGGCCAGTAACATAAAAAGATTCATAAAAAGATTCATAAAAAGACCCTGTCTCAGGGAATGAAGAAAAAAAGAAAGAAAGAAAAAAGAGCAAAAGAGGAAGAACAAAGTAAGGAGAAGAAAAAGAAACCATAAGAATAAATCACAGCATAAAGATTCAAAAAGGAAATTTAAAAAAAATGAACAAGTTTATACTGATATATTTATCAACTTAAATGAGGTGTGCATACTGTGCATATTACTCAAAAGGCATTAATTACCAATACTTATTCAAGAACATAAAATATAATCAGCCTTTTATCTATTAATGTAATAAGTTTGAAATTTAGAAATCTCAAAATGAACTTCAGGCCCACTTTTCACCATTCATCCTTTTAAAAGTCCACCATGGTACTATTAATTTATATAAATTTTCTTTAGAAAATTAAATTGGGACTAATTTCACCTCATTCTTTTTCTAAAGGTCAGAAATATCAACACATTACAACAAAATTGTAGGCCAGTATCCAAACTACTCAACTACACATAGGAATACACCATACAATTTTATAAATCAAACATAACAAGACCTAAAATGAGTACCAAACAAGGATTTTCAAAGTATTGCAAAGTTGAACCTAAAAATGAAAATTAATGCGACTTAAGGTATGAGAAGTTGAAAAGGGAAGATCTTTTCACCACCTCAAAGAGACGCAGGAAACATGCTTGATAAAATGCAGTATCTATTCCTGATCAAGATTATAACTACACTCCCTCAATCTGATAAAAGGTGTCTATAAAAATTATTACTAGCACTATACTTAATGACTGCTTTACAAAGCAAAGATATCTCCTGTCTCCACAATATTCAATATACTATGGAAAGTCTGAACTACTACAGTAAGAAAAAAACCTAAAAATACCATGACTGGATGAAAATGTGACAAGGATCTGTCTTCTAACAGTATGACAAGACTAAACCTCTGCCGAGTCCCTCAGGATACCAAAAGAAGTGAATTTAGCAAGGCTGCAGAGTAGAAAACTAACATAAAAATACTTGTTTCATTCATATATACTAGCAATTACCAATTAGAACTTGAATTTTTAAAGTGCTATTTGTAATAGGAACATAAAACATAAAATACTATATAACTGTGGGCTTTTCTACCCATGCTCCAGTTCCCAAGTAACCACTCGGAGGCTCCTAATTTATTAAAAATGCCTAGGCCATACGCTAGGCTTGTTCTTAGTAGCTCCTAACTTATTTAACCCATTTAAATTAGTCTATGTCTGCCATATGGCTGGTTACCTCTCCTCAGTTTCTTACATCTAACTTCCCTGGGTGATCTTCCCAGGACTGACTACCTCCCAGAGTTCCTATCTCTCTACCAGAACTCCCACCTTCTACTTCCTTTGATTTGCTAATAGGCCATCAGCTTCTAAATGACTGAGAATTCTTCCACACAGTACACAGAGATTATCCCTACAATACTATGGAATGCCAATATACCTATCATATCCAAGACCCAGCTACTAAGAACTAAGACAATAAAATAAATGTTAAAGGAACTGGAAAAACAGAACGTACAATCCATGTTTGAAATAAAGCACTGAAGATTTCAATTCTTGCCAAGTTGATCCATGACTGTATTATAAACAAAATAAAACCCTATTAGATATGTTTTAGGCACTAACAACCAGTGTCACATGCTTCTAAAGTTCTAAAACTCACATGAGAATTCAGAGCACCCAGAATGGTCAAAATAGTTTTGGAATAGAACAATGCTTGAAGACTCACAGTACTTCATTTAAAGACTTACTATCAAGCTGAGTAATCAAGACGGTGTGATACTGGTGAGACATACTGCATTTTCAAAAAAATTATTAGATTCCTACCTGGTGCCATACACAAAAATTAACTCAAAACCAAACATAATCATGAATGAAAATCTTAATTATAAAACTCTTTTAAGAAAACAAAGAGAAGTTCTGATCTTTAGTTAAGGCAAGAAAATGCTCAGTTCTAACATCAAGAGCATATTAACAAGCACACAGAAAAATTCTTATCACAAGGTAAAATTTCCAATGTTCGAAAGATGCAGTAAGATGAAAAAATAAACCACAGACTGTAGCATATATTATCATTGTGTATGTCTGGGATGTTTTACTTTTGTTTTGTTTGTTTTGGGGACAGAGTCTGATGTTTCCTAGACAGCCACTTGGTATACATCTGTTCTACCTCCATCACTAAATACAGGCCTGTACCATCTGACTTATGAAAAATGTACTTTATTATTTTCTTTTTTATTAATATATATTAATTGTACAAAATAGTGGGTTTCATTATGACATTTAAAATCATACCCCATTAGAATCATATCTCCTCAACACTAAAAGAATGTATTTTAAAGTCCCTCATATCTCTCTTAATAAATGACTTGTCTCCAGATAGAAGTTTCAAAACACAGATATAGGAAAATAATTCACTAAAAGAAGAATGGGTGAAGATAAGAACGAATGCTTCACCAATGAAGACTCAAAGATGACAATATGACAAGCATTAGTTATTATTAATTGAAAGCAGAAAACATAGACATAGGTTAGAATAGCTAATATTACAATTATTGACAGACATTACAGTGTATGGGCAATTGTGCATAGCAACTGGCTTTTTAAATTTTTATTATTTTGTTTTACTAGAATTCCAAACATGAGCACCATATTTACATCATTTTCACCAGCCACTCTTCCTTTCACCTCTTGCCATACCCTCCTTACTCCTTCTCAATGTCATGACCTTATCTTAATCATTGCCACACAAATGAAACTTTTATGCATTATTGTATGGAGAAAAGACAGCAATGCTGAAGAACTGAGAGTTTAAACATTAAAACAGACAGACAATAATATGTCACCTGCTGGTTCTATTCCTGAGTATCTACACAAAGAAGTGAAAGTGTATTTCCATACAAAGATGTACATACAAATGTTCATATCAACAGCAATAGCCCGCAAGTGTGAATAGCCCAAATGTCTATCAACAGATGAGCGCAGAAGAAAATTAGTATATCTGTATCATGTCTGACTTAGCAATGAGAAAACGAGTTTCGACAAACATAGATGAAATTCCAAATAAGTCAACTGAAAGAAGTCCAAGAGTATGGTCTATTTACATGAAGTTACAGAAACTCAATCTCATCTATAGTGACAGAAAGCAAACAGCTGCCAAAGGATAAAAGGCAAGCAATGAAGGAGGGCTAGATCACAAGAGAAGGAAGGAAAACGCAGGGACTGTCAATGCTTGCTACTATGTAGAGTGGTGGTGGGTCAGGTATGTGGGCACACACACATGTCAACATGTAGATCACACTATATATTCCAAGTATGTATAGCTTATAGTGCCGTTATATATATATCTATAAACCAACCTCTACAAAGGCAAAATGAGCTTGTCTTTTTTTTTTTTTTTTAACAAAGCTTAGTCTTATTCTCATATGAAAATTTTAGGTGTTAGAAAAAAAAGAGATTTTTGCTTGCTCCATTGTAAGAAGCTGGATAAAAGATGTTTCGATGTCCTACTTTCCTACGCAGTGGGCAAAAACTTCTTGGCCTCTTCTACGTTTTCAGTGGAAGAGAAGCCAAAAATTTCTCCACTGTTCTTTTCCTTATTTGTTCAACAAATCATCATCAGTGAGGTCAGCAGCGAGCTGAAGAACCCTGAAAGGAATCACTATGAACTAAGTGCTCCCAGGCAACTGAGAAAGCCCTTGGCAACACAGGATACGATGTGGCTCTAAGTTTGGGTTACTATCACTTCTGCTAAACCAGGCTCCCTTTCTAGACTCAGAATTGCAAGCAACTACAGGAAAGAGAGTTGCATGAGCTTTTAACAGCTTTTCCTAACAATGGGCATTCAATTGAAGTCAGTTTAGAAATGTAATTATCATTAATCTACCTTACAATCGAATGAAATTACACATGGTAGCTGCTATTACGTTATATCACAAACACAATAAAATCAGATGCCTTAGTAATAAAGATGCAAAACAGGTCAACTTAAAATTATAAAATGACCTATATACCTCTCTCATGCTGAGATGAGAAAAAATATGCAAACTCACACTTAGAAATTGAGACACATTTATATACTTTCATTTTTAATAGTTTGATATGACATTAATTATCAGCATTCTTCTTAAGTATCCTCAATTTCAACACTATTGCTCCCTTATTTGTAAATAGGAGTCGTCATCAAGTAAGTTACAGTGGTGTATAAGGCTTGGGAGTAGTTTTGCCAATGTACTTAACAATGGGAGCAGTTGGTTTAGGGCAAAGTTAAAAACTAAAGCAGAAAAGAACAAGTTCTGGTTTTCTTAGTTATAAATTACCTAACACAATCTCTGAATAATGCAAACACCTAGCAATAATGGATAACAACAGCAAAGAGATTAAAATGTATGAAATCAAAGGACTAAAATACATTATTACTATTCCTTATTCTCTATATAAAAAGATATGCTGGATTCAACTCCACAAGTTTGTTTGCTGATAAAGTCTTAAGTAGCACAGGCAAGCTTGGAACTTGCTGTGTCACTCAAAATGTCATTGAACTACTGACCCTCTTGCTTCTACTCTCTCCAGGGCTGGATCAGGCCTAGTTCATGCAATGCTGACGTTCAAAACCAGAGCTTTGGGTATGCTAAACAAGTATTCTACAAATGAGCCAGACCGCGGCCCTTCACAAGCTTTATACTGAGTATCTATAATATTCTTGGTCACTATGAAAACCACTGTGGAAGAAAAAAACGGGGGAAAAGGATAAAAGAAAGTTCTTTTCATTCACTAAAAAACAACAGAGCCTTCTTTCTATTTCAAATAACTGAAACCTTAAATATTAAAATTCAAAGCATCTCATTATATCATATATACATATTGAAAGCCAAATTATAGGCTACTTAAGGAAGTCACAATTCTACAAGAAAAATCAAAGATTATGTATTATCTCATTCACACTACAAAGAAAATCATTTTAGTGCCGATTTCCTTGTCTGTTACATCTGTCAATACTTTTTGGTTATGTAACCCCCTCCTATGCAAATCATACTATTAAAAAGTGAACACTGGCTATTGAAAAGAATCACTTAAAGCAATAAATCACTGATAACAGTAGTACCAACAAATGTTTTCCTGATTTATTGTTAGTTAAGCTCCTGGTTTCCCAGCATGACATTGTAATGTAGGTAAATGAATTCAAACCTGTTTCTTTTTCTAAATTCCTGTGATATTATAAACCTATCTTAATTAAAGAATTCCCTACTCCAAGAAAATAAGCAAACTTTATAAAGAGCACAGAAAAATATGTAAAAGAGAATAGATGCAGGAAGCATATACTCTTTTAGAAGGTTTCCTGTAAATACTGCAATATTCCTAATACAAGTTTCATAGTTTCTTACCATTTACCGCTTTTTCAATCAACTCCTCGCAAGCATCAAAGTCACCCTTTAACACCAATTTGTCGTGCATATCCGTCAACATTGGATGCTCCAGTGCAATCTTGGTTTTCTTCTGCAGGGATTCAAAAGCCTCTGTATAGTTGTGTTGTCTGAAGTGTTTTAGGCAAAGGCGAATGGCTTCCTGTTCGCGGTACTACTAGAACACAAGAAAAGTAGGGAAAAAAAAGAGAGCTGCTTAGCTGCTACCGTAGGAAACAGTTAACGATTAAACAAAGTAAACTGGGCATTTACTATACACCAAGCGCTGTATTTAATCTTGTACACTGGTTGCCTTTATTTTCACCTGTCAAATAGTAAGACTGAAACTGAATGCTACTGTAATAACTAGCCCAGGTCACAAGTATGCTATCAAAGGAGACCAAACCAGATATAACTCAAAAGCCTTTTACTAAAGAAGGAAAAAAAAGAAAAAGCAAAAAGCTGCCAGGCAGTGATAGCACACGCCTTTAATCCCAGCACTCAGGAGGCAGAGGCAAGTAGAGCTCTGTGAGTTTGACGACAGCCTGCTCTACAGAGCAAGCTCCAAGACAGCCAAGACTACACAGAGAAACTCTATCTCAAAAAACAAAACAACAAAAAATGTCTATATTAAAAGCCCCTTTAGGATGTACATTTTACAATTCCCAGGACATCAACTAATAATATTCCAGTGCAGAGACTAAGATAAAGCACAGCATGAATCTCAAAGTCAGCACTCAATTTACAAAGCACTTTCTTTAACAGGGTGAACGCTAGAAACAAATACAAGCTCAGAAAAATAGTTGAGAAACAAACAAGTTAAAAATATGTTCTGAAATTACCTTAAATTTTCTAAGCGCATTGCTTTACAATGAGAATTAAAAAAACCAATTACATAAAACACTGTATGCAACTAAAAAGATTTACCAATAAACATTACCCGTGAATAAAAAATATACCAAAGACTTGAAAAACAGACAGTTTAGAGTTACCTCACTTCTCAACTAATACAACATTGTCAAATACCTATTCCTTATACAATACAACTGTCAATATGTAAACGCATCAAATAATCAGAGTGATTCTGTATACTGCTGATTTATTTTTTTGCCTTTGGCCTGGTGTATTGTAATGTATGTAACAGCGGTTCTAGTAGAGTGAGCAACATCTAGCTAGCATGCCGACTCAGGCATTTCAATCGTGGTCAAACATAAAATGTTCTACCAGGGTGTAAGTAACCCACTAAAAAATGCATTCAAAATACTCATATCACTGTATATAAATAAAATTGAGGGCTAAGTAAAGATAATAACAGCCATGCTGCTTGAGCCCAAAGACTGGCCCAAGCACTTTACAACTGTGTGAACCGCTCTGCTCTATTCCCTCATGTATAAAATAATGAGGATTGATAATTACTTCTCATAGACTAGTAATAATTTAAATTAGCTAAGACTGCTGACAAACCACAATGCTTAAAAATGTTAGCTGATTATTCATAATCCTTACTATTACCAACATTTTAAATTGGTCACAATAAAGAAATTGGCACATTTCTCCCTTGCTAGGTATCAAAGTCTAATTTTAAAGCACGGTCCTACCTTGCTGTACCAGTTCAGACAGGGTTGCACTATATCAGGATCATCAATACCACTGAGTTCAACATACCAGATGCTAAAATTAAAGCTGGGCCCCCAGGACAAAAGTGGAACTTTAAGGAGGAAAAGCAAAAAGAGAAAAAATTAATATGATTCAAATAAAGTTTAACAAAGCAAAGTCACTAATGTTTAAGTCTATATGAATTTATTCATCAAAATTACTATGCACATACCACACACCTAGATTTTGAGCCCTCAGGAGACTATGGTAGAAAGAACAAGAGTGTCTGGACTATAAAGTGAAACTCTTGTCTCAAAAGGACAAACAACACAAACATATTACTGATTTTAGCAAATGCATTTTAAAAACAAGTGTTTAATTTTTAAAATATGGTTTGTGATATTAAAAAGCAAATCTGACTGATGCCATCATATTTTCTTAGTTAATAAAAACTGTAACATAAGTCATGATACATCTATTCCTAAATAAATAAAACCATAAATAGACAATATAAGAGATGATATATACTGGCACTATATAGAGCAGATATTTTTATTAACATATATCCAACTATAGAAAGTAAATTTCAAATATGTATCAATATATCAATATAGAACCCTGAAAACAAAGTTAAAGGGACAAATCTTTAAAGGCAATCTCATCTCTGAAGACACATCCAAATAGTAGGAAAGATGTAACAACAACAAAAATATCTCCAGTATTCTTTGTAAGAAACCAGACTTCATTCAAGGATGATTCAATGACAAGATGATTCAATCCAAAGAGATACAGTGAAGAAATTTACCACCTTAACAAAAGCTAAAAGGAAAAAAATGTGTTCAATTACTTTAAAAATTCATCTTAATCCTTAAACATAAACCTGGGGAAATATTAAGTACTCTTAATCAAGTCAGAACAAGACAAAGAAGCCAATTTCTCTACTAATTCAATACTACACTAGATGTCTTTTTTTTATTAGTTATTTTTATTTCTTACTCACTTTATATCCCACTCACTGCCCCCCTCCCACTCAACCCTCCCACAATACTTCCCCCATCTCCCATGCCTTCTCTGAGCCGGTGGAGGCCCCCTTGGTATCCATCCCTCACCTGGTACTTCAAGTCTCTGCCAGGCTAGGCACTTTCTCTTCCACTAAGGCCAGACAAGGCAACCCAGATAGAGGAACATATCCCACATACAGGAAACATCTTTTGGAATAGCCCCAGTTCTAATTGTTCAGGACCCACATGAAAGTCAAGCTGCACATCTGCTGTATATGTGTGGGGCACACTAGATGTCGTAATGAGAACAACGGAGGTGGGGGAGATAAAGCGATGGCTCAGCAGTTAAGAGTACTTGCAGCTCTTTCCGGGGGACCCAGGTTCAGTTCCCAGGACTCACATAGCAGCTCACAACCACACATAATTCCAAATCCAGGGGATCTGATGCCCTCTTCTGACCTCCTCATGCATTAGGCACCATAAATACATAGGTACATAGTACCTGCACACACATACATGCAGGTAAAGCATATGGATAAAGTCATTAAAAAACTATTAAAAAAAAAAAAAGAAAGTTACAATAAGAAACAGATCACTTGAAGATGACATAGCTGTCTAACTGAAATTTTAAAAGACTTGACTGCCTATCCAATATTTCTTTTCAACTACTAGGTACATGGAAGAAATTAGACTATAACACAAGTCTTTAAAGGGCTTTAATAAATCAATGCTTTTCTGGAACCTGAATAAATACAATAATTCATACCATAGTCTTGAGTTTCAACTATTCCTTTAAGCCTCTATTCTTGAACACTATTATTACAAAAATAAATTCAAATACAAATGTGTGGGACTCTGGCATTAATTATTGTTCTTCACTAATAAATTTGACTTCTTTGATTCTAATTTTAATAAAATACTTCTAAAGGTGAAGCAGAAATGGAAATCCGAAGGCTCAGTCCTCAATGTCCCTGCCCTCGTAACACTAAATCTAAAGGAACACAAAGAACCCAAGAAGCACGTATTACAAGCACCATCATAAGCTAAAATCCTTGATGGTAAATATATGTGTTAAGACAGTGTTTCTGAACTGTGGTTTGTAAATCTGAACTATGAGATTGACTAAGTCAGTTTAGTTAACATTTCGTGTAAAAGGTGAAACAAGAACAAAGCAAATAATCACATTCCAGTTCCTCAAAACCTCATCAGGGTTTGGTTTCAGATGACAGCTCTAGAATTAATGACAAGCCTCCATAGATAATTAAGGTAATTAGGTAACTACACCCTCACAAAACCCTGTAAGAACCCTTCCAAGTACGAAAACATTTGGAAAATATCCTCATGAAGTTAACTGTCACTTAAAAATGGATTCATAAAATAATTGTAGGTAAACAGTCTGTAAAGGGCCAACAGAATCTCTTCAGCTTGATGGGCTATGTGATCTCTTCCAACTATTTATCTCTGCCTTAGGGGCACAAAGCAGTCAAAACCAGTGCACAAAATAACCACAAACTAATTTAAAAACTAAAACATAGAAACCTATAAAACCTCATCCATACACTAGAGTCTATGAACCAAAGGCATTAAAAAATGGTTTTAATTCAAAAACACTAAAACCTTACCAATTTTAATGAATCGACAAGGGAACATCTGTTCATCAATTTTATGTTTCAAGGTAAATGTCTCTTTGTTATAATCATTCTTCAAGCCGCTGTTGGGGGGGAGAATACTGCATGTTATCAAACATGATTTCATAATTTAGTAAACACAGTAAACCACTCTAATCCTATACTCAGAGGCTAACTTACACCAAAGCTTACATTGTATACTCAAGACAATATAAACAAGTGGCTGAAAATGGAAACTGGTCAAAATGTGAACATCCAAGTCAACTGCAATACTGTATGTCTTACAACTACACAAAAGCAAATGAGGAATGTTCCACACGAACCAGAGAATGTGGCGAGCTGTATGGAAATGTATGGCTACCTTTAATGTATAATTTAATCTTAAAAAATTTCAAGTAGTAGGAAAAGAATTAAAAACAAGTCAGTCATATCTAACAACTGCAAAAGGCCAAATATTAGAATTTGTCAAGTAATTATATTTCTTAGTTATCTTTTTATCATCCACAAATTTCAAAAAGCAATCTTGTTCTGATTTAATATCTCCTTTAACCTAAATAAAAACGAACCCATATCATCTCTTGTTTAACCAAGATTGATGCAAATGTTTAAAGGAAAATCCCTTACCATCAGACCACCTGACACCCTAAAATACTCACATGACTTAAATCAGAGAATAAAGTATTTTCTTAATGGGGTAACTATGTCACAAATACATTCCAAATCGCCATGGCTTTGTTTCTGCTGACTGTATGACCTTTCCTCATGCTTGGGATTTAATGTTCTAGAACTCCTGGTTATAGTGCTCTTTCCAGATGGTAAGACATGCTGTCATTTTTTGTTTTCAATTACCGAACCTTCCCCTTTTTTCATTTCTAACTGCAAAATCTTATAGTATTATTTCTGGAATAGGCAATTCATGCTTTGAGTTAGATTTATATTTTCTAATAGCCATGGCTTTTGTCCTACTACCCACAAATGGGTAGTTTGTTTTGGAAGTGATGGGAACTGAACGCAGGCCTTTGGCAGAATCAGAGATTATCATAAAGTAGAAAATATTTCTAAAGTTATTGACAGATCAAAATTATGAGTGGGGAAAAAAGAAACAAATATTTGATTCTCCATTATTTAACAATTTTAACCAGTATCTATCTGGTACTTAAAAAAACAAAAACAAAAACAAAAACCTATTAACTTAAGCCGCAGTATTAACAAAGGTTCTAGGGATAAAACCAGAAAGGGGCACAGAGAGAGTCCTTATGAAGAAAGTAGACAAGGTCTGCAGTATGTTTCAAAGACAGTCCATTCTACCCTACATCCAAACCCACCTGGACAACAGCTCTGTCATATTTTCTTCATTCATTCCACCAAAAACTTTGAATTTCTTCAAATTGCAGACATGAGTTTTCTCATATTTTCCAAATGTAATATTCTGAACTATAGCAGGCCTTTCAAGCTTCAGAATCAAGTACTAAGGGAAAAAGGAAAAAAGAAGAAACAAACTATACTCTCTGCTTAACACATGTAACAACTTTAGACATTAGAACTTCTGACAGCTAACAGAATAGTAAGAAAGTTCCAACTTAGGATGGCAGGCTTCAAAAGTTTTCGTTTTATTTTGTTTTAAAGCTAAGAGAATAATATACAACACCCTAATAATGACTGTTACTATTCTTCACTCAACAGAGGCTGCCAACTATATTCTCCTAAATGCTGAAAACAGACTGAAAGAAGCATAGTGATCATTTCAGTGAATGATACTGAATGAAATAAAGACACACCAGACCAGGACTAACCAGATAGAGCAAGATTAAAATTCAAAAATAGCAACTACCTATTCCCACAGAATGAAGTTGGCAGATCAAAAAAATCTCATTGCATAATTATACATACACACGACACTTACAATTAATCAAAACTGATCAAAATTCATTTTAGACTAAAATATTTAGATATAATTTAGATTAAAACTTGGAAGCACTACACAAAAAGCACATGAGTAAATTTTTATGGTATTAGATTTGACTACAGATTCTCAGGTATAATATCAGAAAAGCACACCATAAAGTTTCACATGCAGATACCCAGTTTTTCCAGATATCATGTTAAAGGGTCTATCTCTACTCTATTGAGTATTTTTAGCATCTCTGTGAAAAACTGGGTGGCTGTAGCAGCATGGACTTGTATCTGGATATTCTACTCTGCTGCACTGATCTGCATTTCTGATTGTGCAGTATCACGCTAAACTTTGGCTCCATAATAACACCTCTCCTTGCTCAGTTGCTTTCTTTCTTTCTGGGAGTGGGGTGTGTGGAGAGGAGTGGACAGACAACACAGGATCGATAATATTGGATATTGGAATTCTTTTGTTTTCCCAAATAAATTTTAAGATTGCTTTTTCTATTTTTGTTAAAGATGGTATTGGCTTTTTTATTGGGATTCCGTTCAATCCTGTAGACTACTATTGTTATAGCCATGTCCTCCAATCCATGAACACAGTGATCTTATCTTCTAGTGCCTTTTTGAATTTCTCTTTTGACTGCTTTAATGTTTTCAATGTCTTTCCCATCCCTCGTTAGATTTAGTTCAGGATATGGGTGTGAACTGTGATAGGACTGTTCTCTTAACTTCTTTCTCAACATGCTGCTGGTGTACAAGACTGCTACTGATTTTGTAGCCTGCCACTTTACTCAAAGTGTCTGTCAGCTCTAAGAGTTTTCTGATACAGTCTGTAGAATCTTATAATCATCTGCAGATCTGTCCTACTTTTATGCCTTTTGTTCTCTAGTCTTGACCCTCTAGCTAAGAATCCCAGAACTGTACAGAATAACTGATGAAAATGAACACCCTTATCTTCTTTGACTTTAGTGGAAATGCTTTGAGCGCTGCCCCATCTAGTATGTCGGCTATAGATTGGTTATATATAGCCTTTATAACATGGAGATATGTTCCTTCCACTCAGCTCCTCAGGTGTTTTGCCTGCATGCATAAAAGTATTGTTGGTGCCAGTGAAGGCCAGAAGAGGGTGATGGACCCTCCAGAGTTATAGAAGGTTTTAAATTGCCATGTGGGTGCTGGGAATTGAACCCATATCTTCCAGAAGTGCAGCTAACAGTCTGAACTGTTGAACCATATCTTCAGCTCCCACTTCAGGTTTTTTTTTTTTAATCATGATAACAAGTTGTATGATATCAAAAATGTTTTTAGCAACCATTGAGACGATCGTGCAATTATGGTCACTGAGTCCATTCCTATGACATATTACATTCCCTGATTCCTGAATGTTGAGCCCCTCCAATATCTGTGGACTAAAGCTGACTTGATCAAAGTAGTGATCCTTTTTATGTGCTCCTATATTCAGTTTGTAAGAACTCTGCTGAGAAATTTTATGGCAATAGATTAATCTAATTGTGTGCTTACAGAATTTTGATACAAATAATACTGCCTTTATAATTAAGTGTTTGGTAATGTTTCTTCATTTCCTATTTTATGAAAGAATTTCAGAAGAATTACTTTTAGTTCTTTGGAGGTGTGGTAAAACTCACCAGTGAATCCAACTGGAACTATATTTTTCTAGTTAGATATTTATTTATTTATTCATTTATTTAATTAATTAATATATAAGTACACTATAACTGTCTTCAGACACACCAGAAGAGGGCATCAGATCCCATTACAGATGGTTGTAAACCACCATGTGGTTGCTGGGATTTGAATTCAGAACCTCGAGAAGAGCAGTCAGTGCTCTTAACCGCTGAGCCATCTCTCCAGCCCCTCTAGTTAGATTTTTTATTATTATTTATTCAATCTCTTGGCTTGTTACAGAAGTGTTTAAATTATTTCACCATAGTCTAATTTTGGTAGGTTATATGAACCTAGAAACACATCATTCCTTTCAGATTTCCCAACGTAATAGAGCACAAGTATGTACATACCTATGTTGGGTTTTGAGACAGGGTCTCACTAAGTAGCCCTGATTGGTGTGGCACTTGCTATGTAAATCTGGCTGGCCTAGGATCTGCCAGTCTCTGCCTACCTCAGGAGTCCTTGGTTAAAGGCATGTGTCATCACACTCAGTGAGCAGATATTTTTAAAGTATTTCCATTTCTAATTTTATAAATTTGAGATATCTCTTTCGGTCATTTTGTCTAAGTTTATAGATCTTGTTTATCTTTTCAAAAAAACAGCTCTTTGTTTTAATAATTTTTTGGTACTACTTTTTGTTTCTCATTAATTTCTCCCTGAACTTATTATTTATGTATTTATTTGTGTGTATGAGGAAATAGTGTATAGAGGCTAAAAGAAGGTGTTGAATGACCTCCATTATTTTCACGTTATTCCTTTGAGGCCAACTCACTCCCCATAGTGGGCCTAATGCTGCTTATATTCTGATACTCATTTGGGTCCCCAAAATTGTTTGCATGAGAAAGACACTGATAGTCCTTGCCCCCAGTTGGTTCTGACTGGTAAATAAAGATGCAGTCAGCCAATGGCTGGGCAGGGCAGACAGAGGCAGGATTTGAGACTGAAAGGAGGGGAGGAGGAGGAGGAGGGGAGGAGGAGGAAGAAGAGGAGGAGGAGGAGGGGGAGGAGGGGGGGGAGGGGGAGGGGGAGGAGGGGGAGGAGGAAGAGGAGGAGGAGGGGAGAGGAGGAGGAGGAGGAGGAGGAGGAAGGAGGAAGGTCTGCCTTGCCAAGAGAGGTGGAAGAGAGGAGACAGCATACTGAGAAGAGTGGAGGACAGGAGACATATCAGCCATGTGAAGGAGCCAGAAGAGCGTGGCCCAGAGGGCTGCCCAATGGGTACAGAGCAGCCACGGTAGGATATAGAATTTGGTAATTGATAAGTCAGGATTATTGGTGGGAGGTGGATTGACCACACGGAGGTTAGGAAGTGGCCCGGCTATTGCACTGTTTAAGGCATATCAAAATATAAAGGCTGTGTATGTGTTTTTCATACTTGGAGCCAGTAATAAATCTCTCACAGACAGGATTTATTTAAATAATACAACTCCCTGAACTTGAAGTTCTTTTTTCTTTTCATTCTTGTTTGTTTGTTTGTTTGTTTGTTTGTTTTTCCAACCAGGCTGGCAGCCAACAAACCCTAACAGTTGTCTTGTCCCTGACCCCTCAGAGCTACAGCTAACCGTCTTGAATGGAGAGATCCTCCTGCCTCTGCCTCTTGTGTGTGAAAATTAAAGGCATGCCCCACGATGCCAAGTTTGTTCTTACTTTTCTATGGCCCTGAGATGCAGTATTAAGTTATGAGCTCTGATCTCTCATGTAGGCACTAATTCCAACTGTCTCTCTCAGGATTACTTTCACTCTATCCCACAGGCTTTGGTATATTGTGTTTCATTTTCACTTGATTTTAAAGTGTTTTTATTTAATTTTGATAGTGTGCTGTTAAACCTCCGTGAATTTATATATGTTCTATAGTCATTCTTACTGTTGGTTTGTAGTTTTTTCTTTCCTTGTAATCAAACAGAATACAAGAAATTATTTCTATTTTCCTATAATTGTTAAGATTTCTTTTATGTCTTAAAATAAAATTTTAGACAAAGTTCCAGTGCATTCTGCAGTTTTAGAAGAGAATGTTTTGTAGTTATTTGTTAAGTCCATTTGGTCTATAAGTGAGAATCCAGATGATTTGGTTTACTTCTTGACACAACCTTGAAATTGCCAGGCTGTAGTAGTGTATGAAATATCCTTTGTTTCTTCAGAGTAGGCTGCCTCTTTCTTAGTGGTGGTCATGTGCTGGAATTGTAGGGGGAGGGTAATTGGTTTTTCATGTTACCTACTGTTTTTGCATTGGGACTTATGCATCAGGAATTCAATAATTAGTTGTCACTGCTGTTTTAGGGTCACCTTTTTTTTTTCCAATGGCACTATCTGTAGTTTCTTGGAAGGACTAAGTAGCAGAATGGTTGAGGTGTCATTTTTCCACTGTTAAAATATTGTTCAGGGAATCAAATTCTATTCTTAGTCCTCTTCTGAGAGTAAACTATTAGTTACAACAATAGACATCTGACTGTTAAGTTCCATTTGTCAACTCTCACACTCCCTTCCTACTTCCCAGAAGGCTTCTTTCCCACTTCTTCCTACCCTCTGTATCTAAGGACTAATCTTGCTTGACTCTGGCTCTGGATCCAGATCAGGCTCTAGTCCTGGTTTTGGCATGACATTCCAAAGCCTCGCCTCTGCAAGTGGGTGCCCAAGGACTGAAACGAGTTTCTGGCATTCCTGTACTGCATGAATAATTGGGTTGGTGTTCAGTGTTTCCTTGCCTTAGCTGGTCTTGGTTCAGCTAGGCGTGTGTAAAGTTCAGTCATGGAGATCAGTGTTGCCGATTTATGGGTGAAGATGCTCAAGTAATCCCAGCTCTAAAAGGTATCGTACAGTCTCGGACCTCACAGGTGTGGTTCTAAGATTAATCTGAAGATAACTACTTTGAATCAAGTTCATATATATATATATATATATATATATGTATATATATATATATGTGTGTGTGTGTGTATGTATATGTGTATGTGTATATGTATATATGTACATATGTATATATGTATATATGTATATATGTATATATGTATATCTCAGGAATTCAATAGTTGGCTGTCACTGCTGTTTAAAGGTCCTAGCTTTCATAAGCCTTAAATACACACACACGGCTTTAAATCAAGTCCTTTGCACAGTCTTCAAACCAGGAGTCAGAAACAAGTTGTACAACCAACAACCACTAATAATATAAAACTTCTTGTTATTTATCTATACACCAAAACTGTGCCTATTCTTTCCAAACTGCTCATGCCCCTTGAAACTGTCCACAAAGAATCTCAGATCTGGGTCACAATTACAACTAAGACACATTGATTACATGTTATCTACTTCAAAATTAAACTAAGTTTACTTAATTACAAAACTTTAGGTTTCTTTTATCCAATGATGCAATAGATGGAATGCTAGGCTGGAGAGATGGCTCAGTGGTTAAAAGCACTGCCTGCTCTTCCAAAGGTCCTGAGTTCAATTCCCAGCAGCCATATGCTGGCTCACAACCCTCTGTTATGAGGTCTGATGTGCTTTTCTGGTGTGCCTGAAGACAGTTACAGTGTACATAATACATAAAATAAATAAATAAATCTTTAAAAAAAATAGATGGAATGCTGATTCAGGATTCTGCTTGATTCATCAGGAACAGAGAAAACATTTCACAGCTCTATTCCCAATATTTGATTTGGTGCCTTTTGAGTACTTACTAAATACTTTTTTTAACGAATGAGAAAGAAATATATAAAAACATTAAATGATATTACCTTTAAAATAGTTAAAAATGGAAAATTCACAGTAAAACATTATAATTTCAGTAATAATGTCAAAGTAAATAAAAATACAATCTTCGCTCTGACAATATAGTGGCACCATGTTTGGGTAATACATAACATTTTGAGATAAAGTATATAACTATCAAGTGACCCAAATAGCTATTATAACAAATAAAGAAAAAGAAAAGTAAGTGTAGAAACAAGGTTCCCATGAACTCTACTACATTGTTTACCCATCTACTTTATGACACCTTCGAAGAGACAGACACTCACTATAAATGCGTCTATTACACCGTAAGCATGCATAATGAAAGAGTCATCTCTGTAAATAAGAGCAGTACCTAGCAGGAAAACGGAGTCTACAGCTCCTGGCCATAGCACCGTCTATGCATGCCATCTGAACACAGCATTCCTAGCCAGCACAATGGCTTAGTGGGTGATGGTGCTTGCAAAACTCATATGATGGAAGGACGGACTCTCATAATTCATCCTTGCATATCCCCTGCACACACTCATCCACACTCAACACATACACACATAAGTAAAGATAATTTTTAAAAAATAAATAATAGTGTAACAAACCATGTTGACTTTTCTCAAAAGGCCACTCAGTCAAAATTCAACTTACTAACATTTACAGAATGATGTGAGTGTAACAGAATGAGAACATAACCTGGCTTACACAGAGCAGCTCTATAGTCCTTACCTAACATTTTCTTCATAAGTTGGTTTTTTTTTTTTAAGAACAAAACAAAACAACTTAATTTTGCATCCTTATTGATACATTAAAAATATAAATCAGAATTTAAAATTTCAATAGGAAGTAAAAGTGTCTCATCAGATCCTATATTGTTTTTACCCATAAAATAAAAATTTAACAGACCAAAAAGAAAATGTTGCTCACAATCCCAAAGACAAAAATCAACTCTCAACGGATCCTAGAAAACAGACAGCAATTGAGCAAGTGCCCATCTATGCCACCTTCTAACGGTCTAATGTAGATTGCTACATGTGATCTTACCTGGGGGGGATAGTTGCTCTCTGAAGACCATCTGGAAGACTGATCATTTGGTTTATCCACTAAAATGTTCCTAGAATTAAAAGAATAGAAAGAAAGAAAACTGAAGTGATTAGTTAAAATAGTAAATCAATGGTCAAAAAGAGGAAATAATTCACCATCATAAAACTATTGGAACTACCACAAAGTTATACAATGTTTGCAGTTTGAAAGAGAATAGTATATAAACAGTAAAAAGAAGCACAGGAAGCCTCTAATTAATATAAATTTTAAAAAGCATTAGAAAGAATGCTGGGCCAAGAAGGAGCCAATCTAGAGGTATGAGAGAAGCTGGAAAAGAATAGAAACAAAGGCTGTAGAATGAGGTTCTAACAGGAAGCCTAAAATAATACCCAGAGTCAAAAAAAAAAACACACACACACACACACACAAACCCTAACTGTGAAACTTAAAAAAATAATAATAATAATATGACTAGTATTCTTCCAAATGCTATCAACTGAAAAACAAACAGGGCTGCTGCAGAGGTGGCTCGGTGGTTAAAAGACCTTGTTTTTGCAGAGAACCAGTGTTGAATTCCTAGCACCCTGCCTGGAGGCTCACCACCTCAGGAAGACAATGTTGTACAGAGGTTATAGGTTACCTCCTTGTGATGACATGTCATAGAAAAGGAACTGGATGGACACTTACCAATGAATTCACAATAAGAAAGCATGCTAGAACTGAACACAGTATCAAGCAAACACCTGTAATCCCAATGCATAAGAGGCTGCACGGGAACTGGGAGGAGAGGACATGAGAGGGGAGAAGGAAAGACTGGGAGCGGAGAGGGAAAGGTTCCTCAAAGATCTTTTTCTTTTTAACTTTGAATAGATAACATATTAGAACCAGATTCAGAGGTAATACAGGTTTTAGAATTGCCAGATAAGAAATGTTTTTCAATAACTATGAGTATCACTTTAAGGGTTCTAAGGAAATAAGTAGGTAGTACATAGGATAGGTAGTAACATTAAAGAAAGAAGCTGTGCTTGGAAATATTCTAACAGAAACTTCTAAGCTGAAAAGGGAGTGAGGGGAGATTGGGGGTGTCTAAGGGCAGCAAGAAATCAAAGAGCTATGACATATGCATAGCTGCAATAAAAAAACAGGAACAGAAATACTTAAGGAAATACAGGGACGGAGAAATTTTAGAAGCCAATAACAGACAGATATCAAACAATCTATCCAGGAAGACAAGACAAAACCAAGAAACAAATACAACAACAAAAAAATAATAGAAAGAAAACAGGGAAGAAAATCTACATCTAGACTATATTGGTTAAGTTTCTCTATTGTTGTGATAAAAGCTATACCAAAACCAAACAGGGGAGGTAGGGGGTAGACGGCTGTGTTTAAGAAAAATCAGACTAAGAACTGAAGCAGGGGCAGAGGCAAGCAGCACAGAGGAACTCAGCATACTGGCTTGTTCTCTACAGCTTGCTCAAGTTTATTTGCTTTTCATACAACCCAGGACCACTTGCCTATGGTAGCAATCAATCATTAACCAAGAGAATGCCCCACAGCCATGTCCACAGGCCACTCTGATAGGGGAAACCCCTTAATTAGGGTTCCCTCTTCTTAGGAAAATCTAGGTTTGTGTCAAGCTGATAAAAACTAGCACACAGGCATAGCATATTCAAACGGTAGAAAACCAAAACCACGGAGAAAGTCATGAAAAAAAGTCACAAAGAGTAGGAAAAAGTCCACTACAGAGAAACAAAGATAAGAATTACATTAAACTTCTCATCAAAACTCTACAGGCAAACAGAGAGGGAGTACTCAGGGTTAAAGGTTTAAGTGGGGCAGGTCATAGTGAGTGAGTGGAGGAAGAGACAGGGGTAGTCAAAACTAAGAATGTATTAAAGATCCTCCACTACTTTGTAAGCTATTAAAAAGAAAGTAAAAGTATTTGAATTTGAACACAGTTTCCTGTGTGGGTGAGCAATAATTTTCTCAGAAGACATGGGTTATTAAATGAAACTTAGTACCAGGAGTGAGATGCTTCCTTGTAAGTTATTCATCAAAAAAGTTCCATTACTCCCCCACCCCTCACTCCCGAAAACAATAGTCCCACTGCTCTTCATGACCACAAAAACTAGATCTTAAATACTCTACTGCCCCTCAGCACACATTTGATTGTTGGACATACAGAAATCAACCTGGAGCTGACCTCGAGACTTCTTCACAGTTAATCTTCATAACGCTGGAAGGTGCTACGCAGACAGGTCAGAGAGTTGAGTCATCAAAGGTATGACCCAGCAATGAATCCTGGTCATTACAATACTAATTTACCAGGTAAGAAGTACCCACCAGTACAGTAATGGCGTGAAGATTACAGATTACAGGATAATCAACCACTTTCTGGTTGGCTCTAAGCCCTGCTCCTCAGAAGGGAATTCGTGCCTGGCACTGTAAACCTAGTCAAAAAGCCATGGTTCTAGAGATCACAGGTCATGAGAGTGGGGGCAACCCATGTCAAAATGCCTTCCAGATATTTGCTTATGCCCACAGATGAGTGCTGCTCTCAACCCCTACCAGAGAAGCGGATTCGATAGCAAGCAACAATTAATGAAAAGAGTCATAACTAGGTCAAAGTACTGAGAAAAAATGACTGTTAAGTACTCAAATGTGACAACTTCTCCGTTGTTCTGCCACACTCCCGCAACACAGTGAGGAAAGGGGAGAAAGAATGTACAAGTTGAAGGATGGGGTGGAACCTGTGAGATGCAGCATGCTGGGCATGACACGGCTGCTCTATTCATGACCTCACTGCAATCATGATTATCTGATTACCTGCACAACAAGATCAGTCCACAGTCCAGTCGGTAGCACTACCTGGACTCAGTGAGATTTTGTTGTTGTTGCTTTGTTTTATAAAAAAGGAGAGGGCATAAAGATGAGAAGGAAACATGTTGGGATCATGATGGCATGTTGGGGGTGTGTAAGATCAATGTACACATGTATGAAACTGACAAAGAATCAATATTTTCCCAATCAATACGAGAACTTCCCGAGATAAGTAGTCATAAAGCAGACTCCTGACTGTTTCGATTTTGTCACATATCCTGCATACTGACACTGAGCACATTCAGGAAGGATAAAGCAGAGTCTCTGTTACCCTCACGCCCTTTCCTACCCTTCTGCCACAGGACACTTCCCACAGAAGACCTTTTTCCACACGCTAGTTCCTGAATCTTGGATAGCTCAGCTTCGAAAACTGTAATCCAATACATTCCCTATTACAAACCCCCTACTCTGTGGCACTCTGCTACAGTTCTAACAAAAGAGGAACAGAATATATTCTAAAAATCACTATCTATACCACTCATAAGTAGTTTAATATTAAAGTTAGAGTTAGATTAATTATAAACATATTTAGCAATCTTTAGGATAAGCAGCATGATGGTTTAAATAAGAAAATGCCTCTGCAGTCTCAGGCATTTCAACACGGGGGCCTCAGCTGATAGCACTGTCTGGGGAGGTTCAGGTAATACGGCCTTCTTGCCTGCTTCTAGTTGCTCTCTTTGCTTCAAGCTTGCAGTTCAAGGTGTGAATTTTTAGCTTCCTGTTCCAGCCTTTGCGGACTCTAACCCTCTAGAAGTGTACAAAATACACTCTTGTATTAACACAAGCACTAAAAAATTTAAGAGAAATATAATAAATATGTAAAAAAATAAAGTTACATTGGAGGCTCTCTTCAAATCAGAGATAGAAAAAAGATGCAAGAAACAAGTGTATGAAATGGAAAACAGTTTTATATATGGTAGCTATCAATCCAATTATATCAATAATCAATTTGTATGTAAATGGCTGAACTAAACCAACTTAAAAAAATGCTGGAATGGGTAAGAAAAACAACTGCTCCAATACATCACCTATGAGAAGCCCACATAAAAATGAAGGACTCGGGGGAATGTAAAGAACCAGATGAAAATGCAGCATGTTTTAGATAGAAGGCGGGATGGCCGGATCCATCAGGCTTACTTAAGAAGGGGAAATCATCAGGGACAGAGGGGCATTAATGAAATATGTCAATTCTTCAAGAAGACACAACAATTCTTAATGTGACAGTACCAAACAAAAAAAGTGTCAAAATACTGGAGGGAAAAATTGTCAGAATTGCAAGAAGCACTATTATAATTGCAGATTCCCAACCTCCCACTTTCAGCAACTGACAGATTCAGCAGGCAGACACTCAGAACACCACTGAACTAAAAAGCACTATCAATCAACTGGATGTAACTGACGTACACAGAACACTTCACCTACAGCAAAGTGCATTCTCCTCAACTCACACAGGCACACTCACTACCACTGGAAAACCTGTTAGGAACACACGAGCAGCTCAGACCTCAACGGGATTAAATTAGAATCATTCACAGAAGATAGCTAGAAAAATCTTAAAATACTTAGTAGATACAACACAGTTCCAAGTAATACACAAATCAAGGAAGCCTCAGGATAAACACAGAAATAAATCGAACTAGATAAAAAAAATTTTAAAGAAAAGAAATTTTACTGAAACGGTGTAATACTATGAAAACAACACTAACAGATGTGTTAAATACATACTAGAAAATTAGTAAGATTTTAAAATCAACCACCTAAGCTTTCACCCTAAAAAGCTAGGAAAAAAAAAAAAAAAAGACATGTAACCTTGACTATCACAAAAAATAAAAAGTAAAAACAAAATTTCAGTAAAAATCAAACTAAAAATGAGAACTAGGGAAAAAGAATGAAGACGAAGCCTCAGTACTTAAAACAAAACAAACAAAAATTCCAGACCTCTAGCTAGGATAAGCAAGAAAAAGGGAAAAACAAAACAAACAAATGTAGAACAGAACACACAAACCAGCAGGCCTGGAAGTTTGGGGTTTGGGGGGTTCAGATGTCCCTTCTTGCACAGAGTCAGGGGTGCTGGGCAACCTTGAGAAGGAGGCAATGGCCTGGCTGGCAGCAGCTAGGACCTAACGGGGGCTCCATCTCTACCAGCACAAAGTAGCTTCCATTCCTGGCTTTAATGCCCAACTATTTCCTAACACCCACACCCACACCCACCCCCAACAATTTCTTTTCAGCAACAATGGAAACTAAGCTCCAAGGAAGGAGGGGACTCATTAAAAAGTGTGTGAGAGTATGTTGGGAGGGGAGAGAGGGAGGGAGGAGGGAGAGGGAGGGAGGGGGAGAGAGGGAGGGAGAGAGAGGAGGGAGAGGGAGAAAGAAAGGGAGAGAGAGGGGGAGGGAGAGGGAGGGAGGAGGAGGGAGGGGAGAGAGGGAGGGAGAGATGGAGGGAGAGAGGGAGAGAGGAAGGGAAGGAAGGAAGGAGGGAGGGGGGGAGGAGAGGGGGGAATGTGTATGTGTCCCCACTTGGGTGAGTGACTGCTTGCCTGCTTGTCTGCATTTAAGTGCCCACAGAGACCAAAGAGGATGTCAGATTCTCTGGAGTTGGAGTTTCAGGCATTTGTACATCAACAAACATGAAAGCTGGAAATGGACTCGGGACCTCTGAGACTACCAAATGGTCTTTCTAACTACTGAGCCATCTTTCCAGCTCCCAGGTTTCTATTTTTTTTTAACTAACATATAATATTTGTACTCACTTATGTGACATTATAAATCAAATCTATGTGCAAATACACTGTATAATGACCAAACCAGAGTACTTAGAACTTCTATTCCTCAAATACCAACATGCCTATGATCCTGGGAACTCAAGTCTTTATAGTTATTTTGATATGTACAATTAATTGCTCTGGGATTCCCAATTTTCTTTTTTTTTTTTTTTTTCTTTCTTTTTTCCGGAGCTGGGGATCGAACATGGGCCTTGCTCTTGCTAGGCAAATGCTCTACCACTGATCAAACCCAACCTGCCCAATTTTCTAATATATGAGAACTATAGCAACTGTATCTATGACTGCTTTCTCTCCTAGTTTCTACTAAGTACTATTGCACATCTACTATTATGTGATTAATGTCTTCAGATTCTGCAATATTTGTCTTTCTATACCTAATTTATTTTACTTAACATAATGTCCTCAAGTTTCAGTCATGCGATGGCAGGATTGCATCCTTTTTATAGTTAAACAGTATTCTTCCCAACCCCTGCTCCTTGCCACGCACATATATTCATGAACACACACACACACAAACACACACACACACACACACACACACACACACACACACATCTTTAAAAATAATCTGTGTATACACAAGTATGCCTGTGTATGTGAATCATTTGTGTGTATGCGTTGGAGGCCAGAAGAGGGCACCAGAACCCCTGAGACTGGAGTTCTAGATGATCGTGAGCCACTATACAGATGCTGTCAATAAAACTTCAATCAAATGCAGAGCAGCAAGTGTTCTTAACCACTGAGCCATCTCTGTTACCACACAATTTTTTAAATCCATTCATCTGCTGATGGACATCTTGGCTGACTCTGTAATTATGGTTCCTATGACTAGTGCTGCCAATAAGCAGGGATGTGGGTATCTCTTTGATGTAATGACTTTTACATACCCAGGAGTAGGGCTGCTGGGAACTAAGGTTCTGTGAGGGATCTCTGTACTATTTCTAAAATAGCTACACAATGTTATTTTTTCTTTCCTTTCTCATATCACTACCCACAATATACGATTATCCTTTCTCTAAATCCTAGACAAGTTCTTACACAAAACCCCACTAATCTGTAAGAGCAAAAAATCAGTCTACAGAAAGATTAAAATCTTGTTCTGGTAAGGACTCTGTTAAAAGGATAAAATGAGAATATACAGCCTGGAAGGACCTATTTATATGTTCGAAAGAGGAATTACATCTAAAATACACAAGTATTCATAACCATTAGGCTTTTAGAAAAAAGCAAACAATTTGATTAGAAAACAGGCAGGACGAGGCTAACAACTCATTGAGTAAGCACATGAAAACATGTGCAGCACCACAGCCATCTCAAATGTCTACAGACATTTATCAATACCTGCCTATCAGAACAGCTAAACTTAAAAACAGTGATGGCTCAAGGCTATTACCAATTCAGAGAAACCTCTGATGACTGACATGGCTCAGTGTGTAATGACCTGAATTCAATCCCCAAACCATAAGGTAGAAGAGAAAGCAGACCTTGCATGTCTCTCTCTCTCTCTCTCTCTCTCACACACACACACACACACACACACACACACACACACACATAAACAGAACTCAGAAACTGGAATACCTGTACCATTTTAGGTATATATTACGTTTCTTACAAAGGTTTTTTCTGTGTGATTCAGTAACTAAACATGCCATAGTGGCCCATGCCATTAGTGCCAGCATTGGGAGGCAGGTGGATCTCTATAAGCTTGAGGCCAGCCTGGTCTACAGAGCAAGTTCCACCACATCCAAGGCTACATGGAAAAGCTCTGTCAAGAAAACAAACAAACAAACAAGCAAACAGCCTAGACTTTTAATCACTGATTCAAGGGAAATAAAAGTTTATGCCCAAATAAAAACAACATACAAATGTTTAAAACTGCCTTATTTCTAATAATTCCAAACTGAAACAACCTAGATGTCCTTCCATTAATAAAGATAAACCATAGTAGACGTAAATGAACAGAAACACATGCTAATTGCTTTTATTTGCTTGAACCAAAAACTAAAATGGCTACTCAAATTAGAAGGAATAAAAAGTGCTAAAGGGACAGATACGAAGTCGGACAGCTTAAAATTTGAAACCACAGGGGCTGGACAGACGGCTCCTAAGATAAAAGTACATGTTGCTTTTAGAGAGGACCCAGGTTGGGTTCCCAAGCCCCACACGGTGTCTCACAACCATTCATAACTTCAGTTCTAAGGGATCAGAGACTTTCTTCCCACCTCCAGAGGTAAGCAGCATGTGTACACAGACAGATAGGTAAAACATACATACATTCATTCATACACACATACACACACACACACACACACACACACACACACACACACTAAATCTAAAAACTTTTCTTAATTTGAAACAATGGAAATATTTTTACATAGTATAAACAAGGCATAAAGAAACAAAAGAATCTCTAAAAACTGAAAATAGACTGAAAAAATATCTCCAAATGAAAAAAAAAAAGACAATAAGCAGAAGCTAATTAATGTGATTGGGTATCTAGTTAGTGATATAACCATAAGAAACTATTTTTTTAAAAAAAAACACTTATTTTAAGATTAAAAGCAATTTTTAAAATTCCCCCTCAGTTGAATAATCTTTGGGCATGCAAAGAATTCTTAAACTTAACCTAGTAATACTGATGCTTTTCTTTGGAAGTTATATTTGAAGACACACTTGTGTACCCCAAATAATGAAATGGGAAACTGGTAATTCCACTAATGCTGTCAGGAAATTCTGCCAACGCTGACAGTAACAATGGGGCCAGAGGGAAGAACACTTTCAGAGGCCCAGGATCAGTTCCTAGCATCAGCACAGTAGCTGACAACCAGTTACCACACCAGTTCCAAGAGATCAAGTCCCTCTTCTGGCCTCTGTGAGTACCCCCATGCACTTGGTACATAACAACACACAGGCACACATACACATTAAAGTATTACAGTGTTTCGTTAAATTAAATAACAAACGTGACATGAAAAAATACAATCTGGCAAATCCAATCTATAATTAAAATAGTCTAAAATGCACATTATTTCTCTTTAAAAATCTTTAAAAATTTTAATCTTTAAAAATTACTTCCTAGACATGTCTCCTATAGAGGTTTAAAAAGATGACAATCTGGTGCCAACAATTTTTCCTAGCTTCCAGTTATATATTCTAAATATCATCCTTTTACTAATGTGTATATAAAGGACATACTTCCTATGTCAAAAAAATTCAAATAATGAGGCCATGTCAAAGGAGCATAGGAACGAGCCTAGGGAGCCTCCAACTGTTCAAAATGTTTACAATCTGGCATCAAAAGTAATGACTACTAAAGTTGTTCAAAATATAGCGGAGGGGCTAGAGAGAAGGCTCAATAGTTCAGAGCATTAGTTGTTCTTCCAAAGGCTTCAGGTTTGCTTCCCAGCACCCACATAGTAGCTCACATCTGTCTGTAACTCCAGTTCTAGGGATCTAACACCCTCTTCTGGTCTCATCAAGTACCAGGCAGGCAACTGGTGCAAGAGACATACATGTAGACAGATCACCCATATATATAAGTTAATTAAAAATTTGAAAGATAAAATATAGTAGATATATAAACAGCCTAATGAACAAAGACTTTTTTAAAAACCAAACTACATATCTAGGGAAATACCCAACTTAATTCATTATTCTGCAATTGATCATTAAAAAGAAAGAATTAAACACTTATCTTGCTTACCAATTGACCTGTTTTCAGTAACTAAAAGCTCTTATCAGAGGGTAATTTCTTTTTTTTAAAGATTTATTTATTTATTTATTTTTATTTATATGAGTATACTGTAGCCGTCTTCAGACACACCAGAAGAGGGCATCAGATCCCATTACAGATGGTTGTGAGCCACCATGTGGTTGCTGGGAATTGAACTCAGGACCTCTGAGCAATCTCTATGCATAAAAGTCAACTAGTGTGTGTGGTGAGGCCTTGGGTTTGATGACAAAGTTAGTGGGAGGCTGCAACTAACAAGTGTGAAAATAAAATAATTGCGTATGTCCAACTTTCATAACTCTTGTTAAACATTTTTATTACAACAATGATTATCAATGTCTGCTAATACCAGTAATAAAAAACCAATGGGAAATCTTACCAGAAATTACCACTAGATTATGCATCCTGAAATATTAACAACACAAAGCACATTATATTACCTAGAGAATAGTCTTTAAAAAAAAAAAAATTCAAGGGCTGGAGAGATGGCTCAGCGGTTAAGAGCATTGTCTGCTCTTCCAGAGGTCCTGAGTCCAATTCCCAGCAACCACACAGTGGCTCATGACCATCTGTAATGGGATCTGATGCCTTCTTCTGATGTGTCTGAAAACAGCTACAGTGTATTCATATAAATAGATTAAATAAATCTTTTTTTTAAAAAAAAGATTCAAAATATAATCCCCAGTACTGTTTAAAACTAGAGAAAGTAGTTAAATGCTAGTATGAAAAAGCAACTAGACATATACAAATATAAAAGTCCT
Organism: Rattus rattus; assembly: GCF_011064425.1. Taxonomy (NCBI): domain Eukaryota; kingdom Metazoa; phylum Chordata; class Mammalia; order Rodentia; family Muridae; genus Rattus; species Rattus rattus. The sequence continues at coordinate 108,192,389 of NC_046159.1, forward strand.
TTCAGGGCAAATGACAGTTTCTTTAAAAGCAGCAGTTGGTAGGGGTAAGGATATAGCTCAAGTTAGTAGCTTGCCTAGCTAGTAACATGCACAAAGCCCTGAGTTCAATTCTTAACTCCTAATAAACTAACTGGGCATGATAGCAAACACCTATATTCTTAGCAATATAAAGGTAAAAGGCTAAGGGTCAGAAGTTCTAGGCCATACCTGGTTACAGATTGAGAACACCCTAGGATATACAAGAGCCTGTCTTAAAAGAATAAAACAAAACCAACCAACAAACAACAACAAACCCCAATGAATTAAAAAAAAAAATGGCAAGAGAATGGGAAGACTTCTTGATAAAAGAATGTTAAAGGAACATAACAATACGAGTGTTTAGATTCTGAGTCAAACAGTGACAGAGAAAGCTGGAAGTGGAAGTGACATCAGTTGTTACTAACGCACCACTGACATCGATGAAGCTATAAGGAGAACACATCTCTAGCACAGCAATTCCAAAGGCTCCAAATGACTTCTTGGTATTTACCTCTTCATGTGGCCTATCTCTATTGGAGAATGGCCTAGAGACTTATTTCAAACAACATAACAAAGGAATGCAATGTAGTGCCATTTCTAAACTCCAGATACATAAAAGTGACTTAGCTCTTACTAATAGACTCTCCCTAGCTGGCTTTGGTGAAGCAGAACATGACTGAAGTCCTGTAAGAGACTTGGAGCAGAACACCCTTCTAAATTATGCCCAAACCCTTGACACTTAAGTATTATGTAATAAATGTATTATTTTATGCTGTAATTTGTGGCAGACTGTCACTGAGGCAAAAGATAATGTAGTGTGCCCTTCTTCACTCAGATTGAGAGGAAATAAGTAAGTGCAAATAGAGCCTGGACATTTTGGATGCAAACACAAGGTCACTGTAGGACCTACTTACTATCACACAAAGGAAAGACTGACTCAGCTTATTATCACCATGGAATTGAGCATGTTTGCGCCTGTGATAATTATCTCTAAGGATTCAAAGCTCTCTGGGGACACAACCCTGCCTACATACTCCACACAAGCAAACAGAGTAACCACTGGGGAAAGCATGCCAATGAAAGAAAATAAGCATTCCAGTGCAGAGATAGATGGGGAAACTCTCAGTGGTCAAAAATCAAACTGAAAAATTGTCTCATGCATATTCCAATACTAAGGATTGCCCTACTTCGACCTAAAGTAAAAATTATTAAAAATGAACATGACTTAGGGAAAGGCTTACTGGTTTTAATACACACATTCATTTGTATTAGACAAAACAACAGTACATACAAAAAGTGTATAAATATTTAAGAGATCAAACTATGCCCAGCCACCCTACTAGGCTCATTTATATGTAGGTAACGTGTTTTTTTTTTCCAATTTTCTTTTTTTATTGGATATTTTTTATTTACATTTCAAATGTTACTCCCTTTCCTGGTTTCCTATCCATAAGCCCCCTATCGCATCCCCATTCCCCTCCCCATCCCCTATATGTAGGTAACTTTACTAACTCAAAATATTTTTCTGGGCAATCATTCAATTTATTGCATTACTGGGGTGTGATGCCTGACTTTTAAAATTTATTCTAAAACATCTTAAAAGACATGATACAGAGAGGAAAATGAGCTATATGGGGATGCAGAAGTAAAGCTAACTAGAAAAAAGGTAGAAGCTGGACCGAGTCTAGAAAAGGGGAGTGAGGGGGACGGATATTTAAAACGTATAATGGCACACATGCATGCAGAAACTAAAATGAAACCCGAAGCAGTGTATGCTAACCTAAAACAGAAGTTTTTCTGTTCTGTCAACTTTATGCCATCCCTTTCCAAAGACCATCAACCCCTACACCACTCACACTGTATGAGAAGAGAGAACCGAGAATCAGACTGCTGTAGAAGTGTCAACACCAGGACTGGGCCAGAGCACCTCCTTGTTCCGTGTCCTATCACACTGCACTTCCCACCACACACCTCTTTCTTTCTAGAGCTGGCCGTCCTCCCTCAGTGGAGTCCACTAATTTAAACTGTACTGATGAAAGGCCAAGCAAACTTCCACTAATCCCAAGCTACTCACTCACTGACAACACACTCCCACGACAGTATCTTTGACCAAGGCCAAAGTCCTGATACATATTGGAAAGTATTTTTCAGTGTTATTTCTCAGAAATACCCCAAAATACTCACAAGAATGTACAAACTATATTAACTATTCTTATCTTAGAACTGCTAAAATTTTCAATACCATATACTAAACCTTAACATAAGGGAGACCATCAACCATAAAACCATTTTTGTTGTAGATTTCAAATAAAATTTCAAGAGCTAGACTTACGTGCTATCTTCTAAAACACTTTTACTTATTATTAGTATGTACATAGGTGCATGTACATGCATGCATGATGGAGGAACATGATGTGCCATAACTTGTGTGTGCAGGCAGGAGGACAACTGTGTGGAGCCAGTCCTCTCCTTTCATGGGTTCTTTGGATCAAACTCAGGCCATGGGCTGTGCAGCAAGTGCTTTTACCCACGGAGCCACCCATCTCACCCACCCCTGTATACTACCCCACAAACATTTCCAAACCAAGTCACTGAGTAATATGCTCCTATTAAAGCCATTCTACAGATCTGTTCATGTAAAATTAGATGAGTCCACAACTCTATCATACTCACAGGATTGGGCGGAGCAATTTAACTGTGTGGGGCTGAGAAATGACAGCCTGAAGACTAGAACTTTATCAGCCTAAAAGGCAACAGAGCAGGTTGGAGAGATGGCTCAGCAGTTAAGAGCACTGACTGCTCTTCCAGAGGTCCTGAGTTCAAATCCCAGCAACCACACGGTGGCTCACAATCATCTGTAATGGAATCCAATGCCCTCTTCTAGTTTGTGTCTAAAGACAGTTACAATGTACTCATATAAATAAAAATAAATATTTTTAAAAAAAGGCAACAGAGCATATTTCAGAATCAAGGTCCCTCTGACTTTATTTTACCCTTCCCAGCACATGGAGAGGTTTTCTGACATACCCACTATCTTCCTATCCTGACTGGACCTGCCAAAGGGGAACACAATTGCCTTCAGTCTCTCACTTTAATCTCACTAATAAGAGAAAACCAAATTCTTATCACAGGGACAAAGATTGAACTCTGTTTATATACCTAGTCACACTCTTTTCAAATGCCACTTATCTTCTATTTCAATCCCATAAAGAATAATTTACAAACCACTGTCATCTATTCTGTGGGCGCAGCAGACTTTATTCAAGTCACAGTGTGTTCTCCAAGCCCATTGAGTTCCACTAAAGCATTACTACTTTCCTAAAATGATTAACATTCCCCCATTTCCTTAACCTTTATAGAAAAGGAATACATATATTATGCTGGGGGTAGTAAGTACACAAAAGCCTTCCCCCAAGATTTGACATTTTCCTTTTGCATATTAATAAAATGATGGGCCTTTTCTCCTATTAGTTTATTGCAACAACTCTTCAAAGGACAGGGGAGTAATTTCCTATGCATCTAAAATGTTCATTCTTCCCTTATCAATCACTAAGATGGTCTATGGCACATATGGGTTATAGATAATATACATAAATTCAGAGTGCTTTATTTATCTTCAAATTATAGAGAATGTAAGCAAATCAAAGATGACTTTGAAGTTAAGATTATAGGTAACCAGCATCGTTGTTCAACTTTCAGACAATTGAGCCATCAATCTTTCTACCAGCAAATAATAGTTTAAGGACTAGAGAGATGGCTCTGGGACTAAAAAGTGTTGCTGTTCTTCCTGCGCTCATGTCTTGTGACATGCGACTCCCTGCAACTCCAGCTCCTAAGGATCTGAGGCCCTCATCTGTGTTCTAACAGTGCCAGCACCAGCACATAGGTGTCACACATTCATGAACACACAAAGACATAAATAAAAATGTATCTTTAAATAAGAACATTCAAGGCATATTTGCTAGGATGGTCCTAACAAACTGGCCAATATTTTGAGATACACAAGTCTAAGACAGCTCAGTGACTTACAGCACCTGTTCATGAAATATATTCTTATCTGTCCCTTCTCAGTAAGGCAACACCTGGAACCTCCTCTCTAATGGATAATTTATGGACAGGCACATCATAGTACACAGAAAACTAAAGAAGCCAGCTTAGACTGACATTGGAACCAGGTACAGCTACTGCCAACCTGTCCTTATGGTCTGTCAGGAAAACTTTCTGTTTACCATCTTGCATACTCAAGACATCCATAAGCTCAAAATTATAGGATATACAGCACGCTTAGATGCAGATCAACAGAACTTATAGCAGCCCGCTTGCCAATCAGGGTAAGAATCCACCCCCTGGAGGTTGTCTCCTCCCTCCACCTACAATTATAAAAAGAACTCCCAGAAAAGAACTCCTGACTCGAGTCATAGGCTTGCTTGAGCCTGCTTCCATACTGTGGGGTGCACTCTGCACGAATACTCGAATACTCGCACTTTTAATAAACTTACACTTTCACCTCTCCCTTTCCGTGTCCTGTTCAATTCTCTGTCCAAGACATAAAGACCTGAACCCTCTAATAACAATGTTTCCACAGACTGCCATCTTCACACTTCAGCACTCCTTTTTGCATTTTATGATACTTGTTGTGCCATTCCTTTTATAAGTGAGTGTAAACAAAATAAGAGCTTAGCAGTACAATTCCATTGAAACTCTAAACTCAGCCTTTATCACCTTCAACTCAGCCACTCTACTGAACAACGATGACTACAGCATCATCAGATATTCTCACCCTTTACCTTCCAACAGGCCCAACGAGTACCCAGAAGCCAACAAAGTACCCTATTCTTTGTGGTAAAGATAGCCAGAAATCTGAAAAGCTCTCTAATTGCAGCTCAAATTCTATAATATAGCAAGAAAATATTTTTAAAAATCTGTCTTTAAATTTATCATCCAAAGTATCACAGTCTGTTGAAAATCAAGACTTCATTCAACAAATGCCAAAGACCTAGATGTATGAATTTTCAACTACCCAAAATTCTAAGATCTGGGAGAAATTAAAGTGATCTAGAGTTAGGACACTTTAAAAATATATGCCTCCATTTATATGAGGAGCGAGTTCATAAACAACTTTCGACCCTTTCAGAAATATCTTACTCATATTTTATATATTTTATATATAAACAATATAAATTGTGTTTGTTTTGAGACAGGGTTTTTCTGTTTTCTAGGCTGGCCTGGAACTTGCTATATAGAACAACCTGGCCTCAAACTTGGAGATCCACCTGCCTCTGCCTCCTGAATGCTGGAAATAAAGCTGTATGCCACATCCTTAAATAATATAATTCTAAAAGTCAAATTTCAATCAAATTCTCAGCACTAATATGTGAAAAGTATACACATTAATAGGGAGGAGCAAAGGATCTTCAAGGATGAAAGTATAGAGCACACACACAACATTCACACACACACAACATTCACACACACACATACACACACTCACTCATACACTCATACATACACTCACACACAATCACGCTCACATTCACACACTCATACTCAAACAATCGCATACACACAGTCACACACACTCAACAAAAATAAAGGAAGATAAAAGACTAACCTGTCATAAAAAGTAGTGCAATTGAGTTAAAGGCAAGATAATCTAATCCCATATGGTCATGTCAATATAGAGCTTTTGTTTATAAAGTTATATTAAGTAATTAAGTAGTTTTTAGGCACTTCTTTAATAACAAAGGACAAAAGAGAACTGACCAAAAACAAAACAAAACAAAAAACAAAAACCTGACAGTTGCACAAATAGTTAAATCTAAAAATTCTACCCCTAGGCATACATGCAAAAGAAATCAAAATATTACACTCACATAAACAATGTTTGTGGAAGCATTGTTCATAATATAGATAGAATCCAAATGCCCATCAACTAATGGATATACAAACTGCGATACCTCTATACATATTCATATTACCAGTCAGAAAACACGTATGGCACTGACATATGATATAGTATTGTGATCTTTAAAACCAGGACCCCAGGAAAAAGTCAATAATGAAAGAATGCCTTTCATCACTCCATCTATCCGAAAGACCTGGAGCAGGCAATCTTCCTGGAGAGGCACTGCAGGAACTGCTTACAGAGAGAAGGGTGGCCAAGGGGTACTGCTCTCTACAGACTACAAAAAGGTGTAAAATGACTACAGTCACAGTCACATTTATCTCTCACTATACTAAACCTCACTGATCTGGTTACTTTAAGTAGCTAAAATGTACTGTACATACATTATACATTAAAGCAGTATTACATTTAAAAAAAAACTAAAAAACACTTATAATCAAGGAACTAGAAGAAACCATAACCTAAAAGTAATCAAAATGTGGGTACTAATCCTCTAAATTATTGTTATTTGGAAAATCAAATTCTGCATTAAACTGAGCTAGAAATAAAGGTCTTATTAGAAATATCATCTGTAAAATCTTAAATAACTTCATAATAAATATCTCAAAGACACAGATTAGAAACTCTATTCCAAGTCCTTCCAAACATTATATCCTTACCCATTTCATTTAAGATATTCTCAACCTTTGTTGAAAACCACTTAAGACATTTAAAATAAATTATTTTCTATTTTGAATAAGTCAACATGATATTCCACCCCGAACCAAAATAGTACTTAAAAAATAGAAATATAAAAAAAATAGCTAATTAATTCACTCATCTATTCATTAATAAACATTATGTTCAGACACAATCATGGGGGTCACTACATACTCCTTATGGAGTTCATGATCCACTTGAGGGAAATAGATATTAAGCAAGTAACCATACAAATGGCTAAAAGCTGTAATATGTGATATATCAGACAGGCACTTACTCAAGTATTCAATCGCAGAGGTGGGAGATAGACTTAGGGAGGAAGACTGGGGCACACAAGGCGCTCTAGTAAACAGTATGTTAAGTTACATTTGAAGAACAGGAGTTAAGTCTTATGATTCTTCTAATGGAGACTACCTAAGGCAGATGGGAGGGGAGGTGGACAATGAAAAGGAAGAAGGCACATGAAGCTGCTACAAGTAAACGGGCAGTTTTCTCCATCTAAGTCCATTTGTTCCACAACAGCACAGGTGATAACAGTAAGTGCCCATCTTGGACACTTCTCTACTGCAGTGAAGAAACACCATGACCAAGGCAACTTGTAAAAGAAAGCATGTAACTGGGGCTTACTTACAGTTTCAGAGGTGAGCGTCAGAAGCAGGGAGCATAGCAGTAGGCAGGCAAACAGAGTACTGGAGCAGTAGCTGAGAGTTTACAAGTGGGAGGCACAGGGGGAGAAGAAGAGTGCGGGGGGGGGGCAGGGAGGGCACACACGGACAGACAGAGACTGGACCTGCCATGGAAGCCCACCCCCAGTGACATATTCCCTCCAACAAGGCCACACCTCCTAATCCTTCCTAAACAGTTCACCAACTGGGAACCAGAATTCTCTCTCCGATGCTTTTTGACCTCAGACCTAAACAAGTTAACCTCTCTAAATCTCAGATTCCCTAGCTGTAAAATATATCACATTCATATTGGTGTCAGGGTGAGGACTAAACATATCTAATTGCACAGAACAATTGAGAACCGAAAATGCTTTATAATTGCTTATTGACAAGCCTCTGGAAAGCTGTACGATGTGGGCAAGTATCTTACATATTGACCTCAGCTTCCTCAGCTGTAGAACATATGAAACTCACTGCACATTTGTGCCTAAGACTAAACAAAACACTAAGAACCCAATAAACAATCACCAACATCACTACAGCCTACAACAATAAACATTTAAGAATACAGCTCAATGATTTATAAAATGTTTTTATATGTAGTATGTTCAATATCAACTATCACTTACATGTCCCTCTCTCAATTCCAAAATTAGGTATAAATTTGAGATGAAAAAGTAAAATACAGGAAAATTCATTTAAACACATTGAAAAACAAAAGACCACTGAGTTAGCTTTAAATTAAAAAAATGTGTGATCTTTATTTAGACTTGTTTTAACATTTTAAGGTTCAAATCAATCTTAGGAGTTAAAAGGAGAAATGGTTTTCTGCATTAGAAAAAAGAAATAGAAGTCCTAGAAAGAAATCTGAGATTGAAATCCTTTTCATGACTTCATGGGGGGAGGGTCCTACCCATATGTGGTATATGTGCACCTATGTGTACAGATAACTGTGTGTGCCTGAGAGGCCAGAGGAGGACACAGGACTTCCTACTCCATCACTCTCCACCTGTTCCTTTTCTCACTGAACCTAGAAGCTAGTACCCAGTTAGCCCCAGGGATCCTCCAGTCTCTACCCCACCAAGAGCAATGGGGTTACAGGTACACCATACAAGGCTGTCTATGCTAGCATTTGAACTCAGGTCCTCAAGCTTGTTCACAAAACACACTCATTGAGTCATCTCTCCAGCCCCTACATGTCTTTAAACAACTAAAACACAAACACCTTTAGAATCCTATCCAATCTCCACAAACACTTGGACAGAAGCAGTAAAGAAAGCACACTGGGTCATGAACTGTGGAGCAGGTTCTCTGGATTCAACTCTGTCCTCATCTGAGTGGATGACCATAGGCAAATTTGAACCTCTTATGCCTGTTTCCTCATCTGGAAAATGAAGACTTGGGGTCAAGGGTGACAACACAGATCTCATCTAGCCCAAGCTGACCTGAACTTTACTAGGTAGCTGAGGATGACCTCACCCTTCTGATCCTCCTGCCTCTGCTTCCTAAGCTGCAGGCATCTCGTCCAGGCCCAACACCAGGCCCAGTTCTTTGGGATTCTTTAAAAGACTGGTAAGGTTTAAATGAGGTGAAAACACTTGAAGTATTCCTAGTAAAGATTAGCAATATGAAAGGCATAAATAATCACCATTTTTGTAATTATTACCACCACCCCTAAATGCCTAGATTTCTTCTATAAATCTTTTCTGAACAATTTCAACAATGGTGGCTAGGCCTTTAAAAACAAAAAACAAGAAACAAAAAACCCACCTGCTTAAGGCATTACATAATGCCTTCCACTGTTTCACCCCATTAGAGGTGATTTTAGGGGTGGGGGATCAATCTCTTTTCTTAAATTTTCTGTCATACAAAGATATAGCATCCACACTTGCTAACCTAAGTTCAGAACCAAGAATTTCACAACTAAGGCAGACACATACCAGCCTGCCTGATGAAATTCTCAAACTCAAGTTTCCTAACCTAACACTCAACTACACTCCTTCAAAGGAAAAACTTCGGATTACTGAACTCTAAAGTGCTTTAAAATAAAAAACTATGCTGCATGTTTGAAATGTCGTTGGAGGTAAACAAGATGCACTAAGTGCTGTTTTCTCTGTGGCCTTAAGGAAGCTATAGTAATGGCTCCTTCCAGCTACAGTCTAACTCTAACAGCAGGTGCTGGCCGCTCCAAACTGGAGGCTGACTAAAGCCACGATCCCATCAGATCAACAACTCCTTTTGGAAATGCCTTCCTACTTAATATGTCCGTACAACAGGTAACTCGACTGGGATTTGGGATATCCAAGTCTCATGCCTACACCAGAATGTAAAGGAAAGGCAGACAACCTAAAGTGTCTAACTAAAGGGGCGTGGGGGGTTGCAGCAGCGACACAGAAAATGTTATCTTCAGATTCAAAGCAGTTGGTCAAAACAAACTAAAAAACAAAACTCCAAAGAAAAGCCCACTAAAAATCCCCTATTAGTTCACATAAGGAACAAGTTCACTCCAACTGAAGGTTAGTGTTTATCCAGCTCACCCTCAAATTAAAAGTTGGCTTCCAACATCAATCAGAGATGTGGCCATACACCAGCCATCAACAGGCCACAACCGGCCAGATCAAACCACAGGTCAGCCTTCATCGGGCCAGAGCTACACTGCTTCAGTGCCAACCCTTGACCGGGTGGATAGGAGGGCAGGTAGGCAGTCAAGGGAGACTTGACTCTTCACCTGCAGCTGCCCTGACTGGACTGGACTTGAGAAATCAAATCTGAAAAGACGTGAGGAATTTTTAAAATACAAATGGAAAACAATCACCGTTGAGTACCCGCCCCGAGATGTGGCAATTTAATTTGAATAGCAACACAAAATTGTACCAGTTACACGTTCGGTTCATAAAGCCATTTCTGCTGAGACGGTGGTTCTCCAGGACAAGCGGCACTCCTCCAGACCTGCCCTCCTTCCCTATCTTTTTCAGAACTTCCAGCCCCCAAAGCAAAGACACCCCTCTTGCCAGTCCTCCAAGTTCTTGCCAGGATGCAGATGGACTCCGCAACTTCTCTCGCCACTCCTGCAGAGCTAAGCACTTTTAATACGGGCTCGGGAACTCGTGCTTACGTCCCTGGTGCTGCACGTCCGAGCGGTACTGGAAAGACCCGGCCCCCCGTCGCCCTGACCACCTCCGACCGCGAGGGAGGCTCGCCCGCGGCCCGGGCCTGGAGCCCCGCTCCGCTTCAACTCCCGCTGCGCAGGCCCGCCTCGCCGCCGCCCCGAGCTCTCTCCGGGGCCCTCACCCTGGTCTCGGCCCCCCAGGCCGGAGCTCTCGGCCGCCGCACCGAGACGCTCCGGAGGCCGCGCGTTCCCCTCACAGGCCCCGCCTGGGCCTCAGGGCTCCGCTCCCCTCCACCGCACGCTCGGGCGGGCCGCGCTCTCGCCGAGCAGCGGCGACAGCTCGAGCGCAGGGCCCCGCACTTACTCGGGAAGGTAGGTGGAGGAGAAGGAGCTCCACTTATGCAGCGCGTAGGGCAGAAGCCGGCACTCGGGCGCCGCAGCAACAGCCCCGCCAGCCGCCATCTTGTCAGCACCGTAGCGGCCGCCGCCGACTGCCAGCCCCGCCAGGAGGAGGGCGGGGACGTGGCCTGCTCTTAAAGGGGCCGCGCCGTGAGCCCAACCGCGCAGGGCCGTGACTGGCTGGTTGGAGGCCGCTTCCTCAGGTTTCCCACGCTGTCCTTTCCTAGCTGACCCTCCCAAGGAGGCTTTCCTGGGAGGCTGGAAGAGGAGTGGCACAGAGGACTTTTCTTACAAGCACAGGTAAAGACAAAGCCAAGGACATTTTGAAAAAAAAAATCTTAGTTATAGAACAGGAAGGGAAAATTAGATGAGCTTGGAAAGAGAATACCTTTCCGACTTTGGAAACCACTGCCCTAGCCTGTTTATAAATCCTTTACGGAAACAGAAGTGAGGAGAATTGAAGTGTGATAATAATGCATGGCCTTTGTCTCTACAGTTGTCCTGGGGTTAAAAAAAAATGTCCTTGTCACCGTGTTCAAGAGTCGGGTGGAGGCCAAAAAAGAAAAGCTAGTATGTTCAGCTATCAGTCTCTAATGTCCTTCATTGTAAACATTTCTCATGAGCCTCTCTTACTAATAGTCTTATGGTATTGATATACTCAGAAATGATATTCACCCACGTACCAGGAAAACACTCTTAGAGTTGGAAAGCAGTGTGTCATTTGTCTCGGGTGGTAAATTTGCTTGCTTTTAATATTAACATAAATTTAGCTCAAATGTTTGGAAAGAGGGAGATGCTTGAGAAAAGATGTGTCCTCTTCAGAAGGAATAATGAGCACGCGCGCGCGTGTACACACACACACACACAGAGCATACATACTGTTCAGAAAGCCTGACAGTAGGCATCATCCCAGCTTTTTATCACAAAAGGAACATCTGGTCTAAATACGTGACAGAGTTAGATAATGCTCCCCTGTCAAGTACCTGTTTGTCAGGGTTATAAATATTTCCTTGCACCCATTGTCATTACCCAAAATTGTGTCACTCCTTGCCTAAGAGGTTGGACTCCTGGAAATTTGGATCCCATCACTGTGTCAACCAGAGGATGACAAACCTCAAACAAAGAGTTTCTCAATAAATGATCCAATAGTTTTACTCTCTTTGATTATGATCATTAACCTGCCCATCAGCTCTCTCCAATTCTTTATTAGCTTTATTTCCATTGGTGAAATTTTAGTAGAGCCTCTACTGTGATACCATTAGAAAGGTCAGCTAGGTCACAAGCATACTCAGTGTTGAAGATTCCGCATACTTTAAGTGTGAGACTTTGTTGGGAATGGGTATAACCTCTGAGGTAATGACCCCTGAGGTAATGCTCTAGTCTGGTCACTGACTTGACTTAGACAACTGCCTGTAATGGAGGAAGTTAGCTACAGAGAGATTATCTTGGAGGGAAAGAGTGTTTCTAAAAGGGAGAAGATAAGCTGGTGATTCACTCCAGTTAGAGGACCCACAACTTGCTAATTTCTCTTCTTTCTCTTATTGTTGTTGTTATTGTTGTTGTTGCTGCTGCTGCTGCTGTTGTTGTTGTTTTTCTAGGCATAGAATTATATAGTTCCTGACCAAACTTTGTGAAAAAATGGATATAAACCAATTCTTTTTTTTTTTTTTTTTCAGAGCTGGGGACTGAACCCAGGGCCTTGCACTTGCTAGGCAAGCGCTCTACCACTGAGCTAAATCCCCATCCCCTAAACCAATTCTTCTTATTGAGATTGCAACTTAATTACAATATTTTTCCGGTCCCTTTCCTCCCTCCAAACCTTCTGTTTAGCTGTCCCTACCCTTCAGATTCAGGGCCACCTTTTCATTCATTCATATTGCATTTATGGACTTGTATATATTTATTCTCCAATATAACCTGTTGGGTCCATCTAATGTTATACGTTTTCAGGTGTGACCCTGTGGACAACAATTGGTGTGCTCTTCCCTGGGGAGCCACTGTCCAGCTCACAGCTTTGCTCAGTGCCTGTAGTTCTTCGAGTAGGTTTGAGGCCCATGGGCTTCTCCATGCCTGACCCTCCATGCAACTTTAAACCAATTCTTCTAAAGTGTTCAACCCTCCTGCAATTGTTTGTTTGTTTGTTTGTTTGTTTTGGAGGGGAGAGTTGCCATGGTGGTTGTTTTCAAGACAGATTCCTACTATGTAAACCTGTCTGGCCTCGAGTTTGCAGAGCACCTCTTGCCTTTGCTTCTCTTGAGGGCTGGGATCACCATGCTCAGCTCCTCTGTGGCTTCACCATGCTTCAGCTCTCTCCTTCCATTATAAATGGCTTACCAGGAGGCCTTCATTATCCCTTCACTGAGTGCTCAGGCTCTCTCTCCTTTTCCTGCTTCCCTTACACACACACACACACACACACACACACACACACACACACACACACACACACACACCCTTCCTCATCAGATCTCTATTCCAGCAACACTAAACAAGCATTCCAAATTGCTACTTACCACGTGGTGTACATCCCCTGTCCTCAAGGCATAGTCTCTTCCTGGCCTGGAATGAATATCTCCACCCCACATTCTACCCTGCCTGTTCTTTGGATTATTTTATCTTGGAGAATCTTCCCCATCACCTACTTTAAATTCACTCGACAGTTTTACATTTCCCTTAACATCCAGAGTTCTCTTCCCTTAGCTTAACAACCACCACAGTGGGTTTCTGTTTCTTTTGTCCTGCTCTGTCCTGCTAAGATACCTCCCGTTTTGTAGTCTCGATGGATTGTAGTCTCATACGTGGTAGATGCTCAGTGAGCGCTCACTGAACAATAAAGAAGCTGTGCCGAGAGTTCCAGTCAGAGGCAAGTGTGCTACAAAGGAAAAATGAGTGTCACACACTGTACATGTGTGCCCCTTAGGTATGATTGCCAAGCCTGGGATGAGGAGCTAGGAGAGCACCGTTTTCCTATGACACAAATCTCACAGATGATGACAAACTTAAAGTATTCCTGTGTTAAGAGAAATACAAACAGGTGTGTTGGTACTCAGCCCAAAATTTGTAGGAATGTTAAAATAAAAATTGGAGACTCAAGAAACTGCAGAGTCCTCAGGAGATCTCTGACAAGCCAGACTTCTAGGGGACCATCTTTCCTCTCTTCCGCCTTTGAGGCATGGCTTTAGGTGATGGGATTGTTTTCAGAGATGCACAGGGAAGGCCTGGGAACTGACAGCAGCCAGATGGTCACCCTGTACCATCGTACCTCACACACGGGGTCTATTATACACCATCACAGAGCATGAGGGCCGTCAATTTTCAGGGATCCGCAGTGTGATGGCAACATAGCCCCAGTGAGCCCATCTTCCTGTCCCCAGAGGCCTGTGTGATATGTGCAAATACTTCTCCCAGAGGGTAGCTAATTATCTTTGGGGTTTTCCAGTTCTCTCTCTCTCTCTCTCTCTCTCTCTCTCTCTCTCTCTCTCTCTCTCTCTCTCTCTCTCTCTCCCCAAGGAAGACTGATCAAGGGAAGCTATGATGCCCCAGCCATTCCCAGATGCTAGAGAGACAATGTTGAGTAGCGGAGCTAGACAAGGCTTCATCCACTTCATGAAGCTACTACCATTCTCTGATCGGCCAACACATATAATAAATCATCTAGCTAATTTTAGTCTGTGCGAAATTCTAAAAAGAGACTAATCCAGAGTAATTCTTAGATTGCCCAGGTTCCCTAAGAAGGTAATATTTAAGCTAATGCCTATATAATGAGGAAGAGCCAACCACTGTAAAAGACTGGCTTAAAAAACTTCCTGGCCTTTAAAGCAATGGATCGTTGACTGCTGCAATGCTTTATCCAAAGAGGCCCAGCTCTCGGTGACCCATGCAGACCCTCGATGGTTCAAAAGCCCATCCTGTTTGATCCTAATTCTTCCAAAATGAGTTGATAATTGAGAATAAATCTAATAATCTATGAGGTACTGTTCAAATATCAAATGTAGCCAAGTTATAGTAATAAAGACCACGAGAGATATAAAGCAAAACAAACACAGCTGGGTCTATTTTTATGCAAAGGAACACATACCAATTGGCTAAAGGCAAAAGGCATTTGCTTATTGTTAAGGAAGGGATTTTTATAGTTGCTGTGCTTGGTAGATTATACACTGCCATGACAAAACACTTGAGGCAGGGTAATTTATAAGGAAAAGAAATGTATTTCTCAGAGTTTCAAAGGCTGGCAGTTCAAGATCAAATGGCCAGTGTGTTTGGTGTTTGGTGAGAGTCTTGTCTTTCTGTTTCTTCTAAGATGGCTTATGTCATCTGAGGGAATGTGTGTGTGTTACCTCACAATAATGGAAGAGGAGGAAGAGAAGCCTAGCTAGCTCCCTCCCACCTCTTTATAATAGAGTAGTAGCCCCATGAGTAAAGGTGAGGCCCTCTACAGTTAATTATCTCTGAGAAACCCCATCTCTTAACTGGGGATTACGTTTCAACATGGATGTTGGAGGGGATCTAACGTTTAAACCATAGCAAAGGAGTGAAACATATTTGAAAGAAGACTGGAATATACTCATTACTCTACATGATTGGTTAAAATAAGACTAAAATGAAATAGCTAAGGAAAGCACTCTTGACATAAAGCCCCCTGAGGTTCTTGTTTTCTTACTAGGGCTGCTCAGAGATCACTAACAGATCTCGAAGCTTAGAACAGGTGAAACACAACAAATTATTCAATCTGCTGTCTTCAAAGCAAACTCTGATGTAGACGAAAAATGTCCTTCTACAGTGGTATACAACAGATGAAAACACCAATGCCAAAGACATGTGTACAACTGAGCTGTCCATAGATGTGCATCCAGAACCCAAATCCCCAATTTTTCCTAGGCTTTTCATGTGAAATGTGTGTTATATATGTCTGTATTTATGTTACTATTCGTCAAATCCCCTACCACAGGCACATGCTAGGTATTCAAGAAACATGTCTCTTGCTTCCCTCGGATTTTCTTCCTGACAATTTATAATTATGTTTTCCACAAAATCAGAGACTAGACAGAGTGAAAGACACAGAGGTTGTCAGTTCAAATTTTGGTCAGTGTGATGGTTAGCGGTGTCACCCTGGCAGGACCTAGAGTGGAAAGAAGGAAAGCCTCCAAGTGAACTTGTATGTTACAATGTAGATGAAGGTTGCTTTCTGAGAAGGTCTGTGAAGAATTATTTCGATTATGTTGATTGATGGGGGAAGGCTATTCCCTAGGTGGGGATTCTAAAGTGTGTGCTATGAATAAAGCAGGCAGAGTGCTAGCATCTGTTGTTCTCTGCTTCCTGACCGGATGCAGTGTGACCTCAAGCTCAGGCCATCTTACGTCCCTTTGAACTGTGAGCTAAAATAAACCCTTTCTCCCATAAGTTGCTTTTGTCAGGGCATTTTATACCAACAGGAAGAGAAAGGAAGATAGAAAATTGGTGCCAAGAGTGGGGTCATTGCTAGATAACCCTGACCACATGGCTCTTAGGCCTTTGGAAATGGTGGACTGTGGAAGAGTCTGGCACTTAGGACTAAAAAGGCCCTGGGAGGCTGGAAACAGTGTCTCATGATTGTTCTGATAGGGCCTTAGAGTACAAGAGTGCAGAACAAACACAGACGGGGAGGTCCAGCCCATGAGCTATCAGACAGAACCAAAGACTACCAGGAACTGGGCCAGAGACCATTCATCCATGTGATATTTGGGTAAGAATCTTGTTGTTGTAAAAATATAAAAAATATAAAAGGTCTTTTACCCCCTTTAGGTCCAGCACCACAGTGCCCCAAGATATCTGCTAGATATCTTGGTGGAAACAAATCCCAACTCCGCAGTGGCAGCCCAGTGTCTCCTACACTCAAACCGACACATAAAAGAACACACAACACAATTACCTTTG
This sequence comes from Rattus rattus, assembly GCF_011064425.1. NCBI lineage: Eukaryota > Metazoa > Chordata > Mammalia > Rodentia > Muridae > Rattus > Rattus rattus. The sequence continues at coordinate 108,209,097 of NC_046159.1, forward strand.
GCCCAATTGATAAGATCTTATTGCCCACCTAACCATACAAAACCCAATACACATCCATCCCTTAAAAACATTTATAACAACCTGTAAAGCTACAGCGTGGGATCTTAAGGTCACCCGCCATATTGTCCTGCCACGGCTTCTCTCCCTTTCCCTCCGGTCTCTTCCTCCTTTCCATTCCAGTCTCCTCCTCTTCCTTCAAACTTTTCTCCTGCCCATCCTTCCTTCTCATCCAATGCCTCACCTGTGACATCATCCCACAGAATCTGGCTTCATTTTGACTATAAACTAAGAACCTGAATGAAGTTGAATTTAAAGCTAATAGATTAACTTGTTTAGCAGAGGAAAGTTCAAGTTAGGAGAGCATCCGGGGCAGTAATGAGTGACAGTGTAATCATTAAATAAGACAGCAGCACAGAAGAAGAACCTCCTACACTGCATGGGGATAAAGGAGAAAGGCACCCTGAGAGCAAGACCCACCCATCAGAGGCTCCGTTTCATGATGGTCTAAATTTGTTTGAAAGGAGAAAGCCCAAGCTTAAGGTGTCCTCTGCTCAAACACAGCCACCTAAGGAAGTGTTTCACCAAAGTTGGCCCAGAAAGCATACGGCTGTTGCTATGACTGTGGTACAGGGCGGCTGGACTACATCATGAACTGGCACACGGCATCATCTACATGGCACTGGTTTGGGAATCACTAAAAATGAAAACTTAGAGGCAGTCATGGAGTCCTGATCTGCAGTGATACTGCAGAGCCACTGAAGCCAGGTCATGTGTGCAAGGGTCAGAATCCCCACACGGAGGTCCTGAAAAGGCAGTGCGTGCGACTTCGAAGGTGGCCTGGGGGCACTGGAGATAACTAGGACCATGGGATGTCTGCCAAGGAGAGCTGACGGGATGAATGGAGCCAGCCCACACACAGGAGTGAGGCTATGTGTGTTGTAGGCAGCAGAGCTGGAGGAGTGAAGCCGTCCAGCCCATTTGGAGCCCAGATGATTGTACTACAAGCTTTTGATGTGAGACCCAGAGCTGTAGGATTTGGTGTTTGCCCTACTGGGTTTTGGTCTTGCTTTGGTGCAGTGCCCTATTCTTCCTGTTTGGAACGGGAATGCTTACTCGGCGCCATTTTATGTTGGAAGTACTTAAGTTGCTTATTTTGTAGGAGTCACAGTTAAGAGACTTTGTAATTGCTATTGGCTATGGCAGTAGTTCTTAGCTTATGGATCATGACCCCTTTGGGGGCTGAAGGACCCTTTCACAGGGTTGCATAACAGATATCCTACATATCAAATGTTTATATTATAATTCATAACAATAGCAAAATTATGGTTATGAAGTAGCAACAAAAAATTTATGGTTGGGGGTTAGCACTACATGAGGAACTGTATTAAAGGACTGCAGCATTAGGAAGGTTGAGAACCATTGGGTTATAGGGACCTTTGGTGTTGGAACGCATGCACGTTGCTTTAAAAGATGGTCATAAGCCTATGAGGACAAGGGGTTGGGTCCTTTGGGACTAGATTCACAGCTGATTATGAGCCACTATGTGGATTCTGGGAGCTAAACCCGGTCCTCTGTAAGAAGAAGAAGTATTCTCAACTACAGAGCGATCTCGCCAGCTGCAGAAGACCCTTTCAACTATAAGGGAGACTATTCCCTGGGTACAAATTCTGAATTAAATAAAGTGATAAAGTGAGCTGAGCGCTTTAGATGAGGGCTCATCTCTCTTTGCTTTCTGACTCTGAATGTAGTGTGACCAACTGCTGCTTTCTCTGCCAGAATGGAGTGTATGAGCTGAAAAAAAAACCCTTTCCTTTTTTGTTTGTTCTTAGTCTGTTTGTTGTTTTATTAGCTTGCCTTTTTAAAAAAAAAAAAAAATCCCAGCGACAGGAAAAAAACTAAGATACTGAAGAAAGTCCCCCTGGAGATTGGAAGCACGAACTCATCCCCATTAAACATTTCTTGAATGCTCGGAGCTTCCATTGCTATCCCAACTCTCAGAACAGCCCAGCAAGTAAACTGAGATGATTGGACATCAAGGATCACCGAGCTCCTACGCATCCTCTCCTTTAGAAACCCCACGTGTTTGTGCCCTCACCATTACCCTGAGGCCCAGGGTTCAGAGAGGAAAAGGAGGAGTCTCTGATATATTCCCAAAACTGACAGTTATGAAGTCTACGTTCTCCAGTTTGGGGAGTGGAGTTCTGGGCCTCGGGCACACTACACAAGCCTTTCCTACTAAGGCTCTACTCCCTAGCCCTGGAATCACTTCTTTAAGTAAAATGCTGTCCAAAAGGAAAAAAAGAAATGCAAAAAGGACAGGTGTGATATTTCTGTTGTTGTTGTTGAGTATGTAGGTAATTAGTTTGGGGCTGTTTGTTTCTTAAGGCAAGGGTATTTCAGTCTTTTGCCCCACAGGGCCTTTAGCCCAGTCAGGGGTGAGCCCAGACTTGGGCTTCAGGTGTGAAGTTCAGGCCTGTGTTCTCCCAGGAGGTGGCAGCAGTGGTGGCAGCAGCGGCGGTGGCAGCAGCAGCAGCAGTGTCAGCGGTTGGAGAAGTAGGGCAGAATGCATCTGCTTTCCTTTGGCACTCAAACCTAAAAATTCTTGGTTCCAGAGGCCACTTTCTCCCTTCCTTGGTTTGCTGAGCTTGTTTGGAGCCAGGCACTGGGAGTGTAGGAGCTGGCAGAGAGTCCTCTTTAGAAGTGCCTAGCTTTTTCTGTAAACATTTTGGTCTAGGCTACGACCTTGAAGCGCGTGTGAAGGAGCTGAGAAAGTCTCTGGCCAAAAGGCAAGAGCTTCAAAAGGAAACAGTAACTTTACTCTCCCAGCCCCCCACACAGAAATCTAGAGGGCATCATACAAAGAATACAGATTCTTGACCTGGGCTCCCAGCCACCAGCCTGCTGACCTCGTCCTTGAACCCATCCTTAGCAATCCACTGTGGACTAAGGCAGTCTTCAAGCACCTGCTAATTTTTAATTTGGAGAGCGTGGGCATGGACACTTGTGCCCATGAGCATGGAAGCCAGAGGTCAACTCAAGTGTCATCCACTTTGCCTTTTTGAGACATGTCCTCTCACTGACCTGGAGCTCACCAAGGAGGTTAGGCTAGCTGGCCAGCGGCAACCTACCCTTCCAGTGCTGGGAGTATACGTGCACACTGCCACTCTGATTTTTTTCACATGGCTCCTGGAGGTGGAATTTAGGTCCTCCTACTTGCACGAATGAGCTTTCTACCAAGCTGAGCTATATCCTCAGTTCTAATTATTAAATTTCACTTTTATTATTTGGATTAAGTAGGACTACCCTTCACCTTTGTAGAATTTAAACAAATCTTAGACACAACAAAGCGCTACTCGGTTCCAAGTTAATCCCAGCTGAGCACATATCCTGGTTTGGCAGACACTGCCAGCTGCATAGGAGGTGGGCAGAAGTCCCAGGAAACGTCTGGATACCACACAGCTATGGATGAACTGTCAACTGCTGGAGATTGCTTTGCAAATTGCCACATCCGAATGGAGCCGACAAAAACGATATTTCAAAAGAGCAATTAACACTGATTCCTAGTGTATTTGGAACCAAAGGCCTCGGGGGTTGGGGTGGGGGTGGGTGGGTGGTACTGGCTCAGCAGAAGAGAATTCCATCCATCGGGTTGAAATGTCCAAGGTTAAGGAGCTTTGAAGCTACACTCTTCCTGTGCTTCCCTTCCCTGCCATATCCTGGTTTTTGTGAAACTCCAGGCATGACTAGGTTCACTCATTTCCCCCTTTCATCTGGCTGGCTCTACTCCCCTTGCTTTGTTAAACTTCTGTCTGTTCACTGCAGTAAGCAATTGCCCATCCTCTCCCATGTACCAGGTATAGAGAATACACCTGGCCTATGTCTAGTAAGAAGTAGTCAATATAAAAATATACATGGTAGTGGTGGTGATGTTGGTGATGGCTGTAATCTGGTTTCTGTAAGGCCACAGACCAAATGTCAAATGTCTAATGACGAGTATTGATAGACAAGAGTAGAATCATCTAGATAGGATAATACTCCTTTAGTTCCATAGGAATTGGCACCCATGAATCTGCCAAGACAACCCTTCCTCGTTCAGACAAGAGGCACCATTTTGGATTCTCTTCCAGATTAGGAGCTGTGGCTCCAGAAAGCCAGTATCAGTGTCAGTGGGGAAATATATACATACATATACATGAGCACATATATGCACACAGACATCTGCATCTATATAGATATAGAAACAGTAAACTGGGGAGTGACTGTGATAGGAAAGTTGGTAATAAAAAATAATTCTGGACAACTCTACATTAGAGAGGAGAACCCAGAGGGCAAGTTAGAGAACAAGGGGACACAGGGATATCCAGAATGACATAGAATGTCCCAGACAATAGCACAAAGCAAAAAAAGAGAATGTAATCATATCTCCTAGTTCTACCACATCCCAGATCAGTCTGAATTGAACTGACATTCAAGGTCAAAAATATACTAGATGTCCTTATAGTGTTGGAATGAAGTTGAATCATCTCATGCCCCAGGGTAATTGTAGGAGTTGGCTCTCTCCTTCTTCCTTGTGGGTCCTGAGGATTGAACTTAGGTCATCAAGCTTGGCAGCAAGCCCCCTTACCAATGAGCCCTGCTGCCAGGCCTTCAAACATGAAGTTCTGTAGGCTTCATCATGCTTTTGAGTTTTTTTAAATTGTTCATATGGGGGCAGGGATAGGAGAAGAGGGCTTGGCAGTAAGTGCCTTTACCTACTGAGCTATCTTGCTAGTCCCTAAAAGTTGGATTTCTGCTCTTCCTGCATATTTACAAATAATGCTCTAAAAACCATCTCTGCCCAACTCCACAACTAACTTAAAGTGATGCCATACACTAAATATACAGCATTAAGGTTGAGAGCCTCTGGCTTATTTTATCCAGCTTGGGTTGGGGCGTACTGATTTCATATGACATATATTGTCTTTGTTTCATTTTTTTCTTCTTCTTCTTCTTCTTCTTCTTCTTCTTCTTCTTCTTCTTCTTCTTCTTCTTCTTCTTCTTCTTCTTCTTCTCCTCTTCCTCTTCCTCCTCCCCTCCCCCCCTCCCCCCCCCCTCCTCCTCCTCCTCCTCCTCCTTCTCCTCCTCCTCCTCCTCCTCCTCCTTCTATCATTAGACAGAGTCTTCTTGTGTGGTTTGGGGTGGCCTGGGACTCACCATGTTGACTGGGCTAGCCTTGTATTGGCAGGCCTACCTGCCTCTGCCTACCAGGTGCCAAGAGTAAAGGCTTGCGCCCCTCACCCCACCTATCTCAGTGTCTTTCACCAAGGCTGTGATAAAATATTCTGACCAAAGCAACTTGAGGAAGAACGGACCCATTTTAGCTCACAGTTCAAGGCACCGTCCCCCCACGCTGGAGAAGTCAGGAGCAGCAGCTGAAAGCAGCTGATCATGTGACGTGCAGTCAGGAAAGGGCAGTGAAATCAGCCTGCTAGTGCCCAGCTCCCACTTCCAGGGTCCAGTTAGGGAATGGTCCATACACAGTGAAGAGTCTTCCCACAGGTGCGCAGAGGGCCATCTCACGGATGATTCTTTTCTCAAGATAACAACACTAACCATCACATGCTTTAAAAAGAAAAAAAAATCCTCCAATCTGAGTCTTGTGTTTCTCCTTTCTGGTTTTATTTTATTTGTTTGTTTATTTGCTTTCCCCAATTTACTGATTTATGTATCTTCCCATTTATCATTGAAAGAGTCTTACTGTGTAGTTCAGAAAGGCTTAGAGCTCAAGTTCTTCCTGCCTTAGGTTTCCAAGCACTGGGATAGGCATGGACCACCAGGCTTAGCCTTATTTATTCATCTCTATGTGTGCATGCTGGGGGATGGTGGGGGGCAGAGACAGACAGATGGACGGACAGATGGACAGATGGGCAGGCGGAACAGAAAGGACCTGCCTGAGTAGGCCAGGCTAGGGTCTGGCCATCAATCTTGCTGCAGTCTCCCTGTACTTTCCCCACTTTCCCCATTTTCTCTGCCCTATCCTCTCTTCCTGTCTGGGTCCCTCTTACCTTCTGCTTATCACTGCCAAACTATCCTAACTTCCCTGTCTGTCCTCATTGCTGTCTGTCCTTCTGCAGCTCCTACTCCCCTTCTCTGCTCTCTCCCCTGACCCCACAGTACATACCTCTTTATTCTAGTTGAGCTTTTCCCTTTGAAGCTCCTTAATTAGAAAGGGGGGGGGAACAGAGGCATTGTCAAACACTTGTAATTTTATTATTCAATAAGATACATTATTTTTAATCTTAAGAGCAGATAAGTACTAAAAATAGGTTTCTTCTCCAAAGACCCCCAAAAAGGAGAAAGCAGAACCCTGCCCATAGTTAGCTTGCTCCGTACATACTAACTGTAATATTATTGTATTGTAATGTATATTACTAAAATTATTATTTTAGTAATTTCCCGGGTTGGCCACAGATGACTCTTCATGTAGCTCATTGACCCTTGGTTGGAAAGTCCTTCTCAGCTCTTCACAAGCCAAGACAGCAGCTGACATCAATGTAAAAAGAGAAACAAGCTAAAAACAGTTGAGTGTGTACGCCCTGAATTGCATATTCAGTTGCAAAATCATCATCATTATTATTATAATTACAGAGGGGAGGCATTTCAATAATTGTTCAAAGTGTCTTCTTGAGGAAATAAGTAAATCAGGGCCAGCTGTCACAAGCCAATCTACAATAATGATCCCCGTATGTGCGTCTTTGGGATTCATAACAATCCACAATAACAAATTTGTGCATTCGTCTACTGTCCCTGAACAGCCTAAAAAAAACAAAAAACAAAAAACAGAACAAACCGACCATCCGCTCCGATGTCTCGTTCTGTAGCTCACTTGTATTTCTAAACAGCATCCTTGAATAACCTTGCAGTCACAAACTGCCAAACAGAAATTGCATCACCAATTTAATAACAAACAACGGTGGGCAGCCGGGCAGCCATCCACCTGTAACAGGATGGCCACAAACCGAGGTTTCCCAGCCAAGGGGAAGCCAGGTAGACAGCTCAGCAGACAACTGAAACCAGTTAGAGAGAAACATCCACCAAGACAGACATGCTTTATTGACTTGAAAATCACAAACAGGAACTGGGAAGGCCTTGTTTTCAGCTTACTTGTGAAATCAGCCCCAAGTATTTCAATTTTGCTCCTCCCAGCAAACAGCTGTGAAATGACTAAAAGAAATGAACGGACGCCACACCAGGAACTGAATGTGCCACTTCACTGAGAACAGAAAAAAGTCCCCAGATGGAGGCCGTCCTCGCAGATTAATACCTGAGACTCGGGGCAGAGAAACTACTGAACTAGACTGGTCTATGGGCAGAAAGAAAGATTCACTGGGGCTCAAACTGCCAAGGCAGAGAGAAAAGCAAAATGGTGGGAAGCCAAGCAGATAGGACAGTCATCGGGGTGGGGACCTGAGCTGATACAGGCCATCAGGACTGAGCAGGATCTAGATTCCCTTGCCTGTGGTAGCTGACCTTTGCAGGAAAGGTTAAAGGCTGAGGTTCCTGGTAAACCCTCTTAAAAGATCTGCTTTTCTAGTGAACAGAAACCTTAAGGCTTGCTCACAATCCTCCTGTTTACCCTACCAAAGTCCTTCTATTTAGAGCAATGCCACCAGGATAACCATTTTGCAGGAAGAGGGGCTTTGGACCTCAAGACTCTGCGTGCTGTAAAGGGAGTGCCAGCCAAGCACAGGCAAGGTTCAGTTACAGACAGCGCCACCCAAGTGCCTTCTCAAAATGTTCTCCTATCTCAATACCTTTAAGTTATGGTTTTCTCTCTCATTTCATGTTCTTGAAGAAACTCCAGACACAGGGAAAAGAAGAGGAGAAAGAAAATTTCTTATCACATTGTTTTTGTCTTGATGGGTCACTCAGGTTTTCCAAATCCAAATCTTAATCTTGCTGAAGGCCAGGCCTGAGCCAGCGAGAAGGGTGAATGACCTCAGCTGCTTCAGGAACTTGCCCGCAGCTCTGCTGCAGCCTTCTTAGGTGCGAGAAGCAGCTTCCTCATTGCAATGGCTCAGTACATTTCCGTGTTTGCACTCACAGCTAGAAGCCATTTAACCAGCATGCAACTTTATCTCCCTTCAGTAGCTCAGACATTTCCTACAAAAGCATCAGAAGGGCATTGATTGACATCTTGAAAGTTGTTTTGAAGTATATTTTGCACATTTTTAATTGTAAAAGTAAGACATGACAATGTTTAAAATAAATGGAAACTTCAAAGTGGTTTCGTGTAGAAAGAAAAAAAATCCTTTTTGACTTTACACAAGTTAAACGAAACTATGTCTTGGTCTATGTTTTCTATATAAGGATATCAAATGCATATAATGCTTCTTAATTTTTAAAAGATTTACTTTATAATTATATGAGTGCACTGTAGCTGCCTTCAGACACACACCGGAAGAGCTTGTCAGATCCCTTTACAGATGGTTGTGAGCCACCATGTGGTTGCCAGGATTTGAACTCAGGACCTCTATAAGAGCAGTCAGTGCTTTTAACCACTGAGCCATCTCTTCAGCCTGCATACAATGCTTCTATACAGAGTAAATTATATTCAGTATCCTTTATGCTGTATCTAACAGTTTATCAGCAACATTCCACATGAAGATCTTTCAGCCACTAGACAAGCCATAAAGCTAACCACTGCCTAATTAACATTTAATTCTTTCTACTTCCCCTATTATTATAATAAACAGTGCAATAACCTTACGTTCATGTCTTTAGAAACCTCTGTTGTTTCTTTATCCCAGAATAGGTCATAATATATGTACGTTCAAGATGAGAACAGCCAAGCTGCCTCTCAGTGACAGCACTTCCTTGCCCAGCATGTGTAAGGCCCTAGGTTCAAACCCAGCACTATATACACAATGGAATGCTTCCAAATTGTAACCAATTCAATGGCTATCAGCAGCCTACACTTACTATAACTTTGCTAAAAACCATTATTTTATTGAACTTCAAGCATCTGTCACTCATAGAAACAAGGGCATGTTGTCATGGTTTCATTTTTCTAAACACTATGAAGGTGAACGTTTTCTCCAAGTAAATTTGACCATTCCTATCTTTTGTTTGTTTGGTTTGCCTTTGTTGTTTCGTGAGATAAGTTCTCAAGGTGTAGCCCTGGCTAGCCTGGAACTCGGAGATCTACCTGCCTCTACCTCCCCCAGATGCTGGGATCAAAGGTGTGCACTACCACGCCCAACGCCATTCTTAATGTTAGTATGTGAAATATCTGTTCACATATTTTGCCCCTGTATCTGTTCATTTTGTTTCTGATAAAGTTGTGAAATTAAAACCTCCTTGCATAACGCCTAAGCACGGTTTCTGTCGGATCTCGAACAATTCCCCTCAGTTCCGTTTTGTCTTTGGCTCTGTTTGCAGTGTCTGTCTGCGGCTGCCTGATTCCTTCATCTTCATCTGCACCATACAAAACTTTTAAAGGACTCACAGAGAGTCATTATCAGTGTTTCCCTCTGCGGCTTCTGAGTTTGCTTGTGTTTTAAATGTTAGTTGCCCTAGAGTGGGGTCCCTCTGCAGTTGGATTTGAATTCTTTTTTTTTTTTTTTTTTTTTTGGTTTTTTTTTTTTTTTCGGAGCTGGGGACCGAACAGGGCCTTGCGCTTCCTAGGCAAGCGCTCTACCACTGAGCCAAATCCCCAACCCTGGATTTGAATTCTATTGTGTCTCATGGACACAATCAAATTAGGATATTATTCTGGGTGTATCAGCTTATATTCTAGCATGTAGGTGGCTAAGGCAAGAGAACTGCTGTGATTCCAAGGCCAACCTGGGCTACATAACCTGCTCAATAACTATGGGGCTGAGGAGATGGCTCAGTGGTACAGTGCCTGCTGCAAAAGCAGCCACAGACTGGTCACAGGCATCTGTAACCTGAGCTCGTGAGGGACAGAGACAGGCAGATCCCTGTAGTTTATAGCCAGCCGATCTAGCCAACCAGTGACCAACCACCAAGTTCAGTGAGAGACCCTGCCTCAGAAAGATAAATGGAAGTCATCACCGAAGACACCAAGCTCTAGTCTCCCTGCTCACATAGGCAATCTCTCTCTCTCTCTCTCTCTCTCTCTCTCTCTCTCTCTCTCTCTCTCTCACACACACACACACACACACACACACACACACACACACACAATTCAGTTTTACTGTGGAAAGAACATTTACAAAGCCAGAGTCATTAAGAGAAGTGAAGATATAGAGACTCCAACATCCATTGTTCCCTGGGCAACTATCTGAGCAGAGAATGGTTTGCGGCTTATTTAAAGGACTCCTGTCTCTCTTTTTGGAATGAGGGCCACCTCCTCAGGGAAAGGGATAAACAGACTATGTTGTTGGCCTTAGGCAGCCTGGATTTTTGGTACCTGTTCACCGGGGTTGCCTAAAAAACCATATACACTGCCCAGTATTAAATTTTAGAGGCAGGGTAGAGGCAGAAAGTAGGAAGAGACCAGGCTCTGACCTGAGTAGAGGAGATGAGACTATGTTTATTAACACTCACAGAGAGGGGCAGCCTCTCTCCCTTGGGAGATGGAGGGTCTGCAAATGGATTCAGCTGGCCAGGGCTCTCTCTATTGTCTTGGGAACCAGGAAGTAGTTGGTGCAGCTGTCAGGGTGCCAAGGCAGTCTGTCACACAGCGCCTCGACTTTTGGTGGGATGTTTTATAAAGAAAGGAAGAGTGACTTCATGGGAAACTGAGCTTGTACACAGTTCTCCAGGTACCCACACCCATCCCCAGACCTCGGTCCAGCCTCACACACATGGTTTAGGCAACTCCAAAAGGGATCTCAGATTCATTTACGGCAGCCTGCTCCTAATGTATCATGTTAGTAAGGGCTCACGAAGCAGAGACGGTTCCCCATCCCAGCCCTTTATCTTGAAGATGTAAAAACCTACAAAGTTAGAAGAAATACAATCAATTACTTATACTTTTCAACTCTGTTCAGTTATTGTTTATATTCTTTTCACTTTTCCTGTGGATAGATATGTTTGTCCATTGAGGCATTTGAAAGTGAGTTGAGTATTAGAATTTCTTAACAGACATCTCACTTAAAATAAATCCAGCATATGCCTTCAAAGAATAAGGGCATCCAACATAACTATAATACCATTTCAGGCTTGGGAAAATTAGCAATGATTTAATAATATCTTTAAGTTCATATTAACACTTCTACAACTGTCTAAATGCCTTATATAAGAATCTTTCCCTTTGTTCTAAATACCACTCCCCCCACCCCCGCCCCTTTCTCTTGCTTTTCTCTTTTGGTCTTACATAGCCCAGGCTGACTGTGAATCCTCTGTGAAGCTAAGGATGACCTGGAACTCCTGACCCTCCTCCTTCCACCCGTGAGTGCTTTGCAGATATATACCCTTCCCTCCACTAACCCTGGTCTAAGATCTTACCATTGCATTTGATTCTTTTTCTCTAGTCCAGTGTCCCAAAATGGACATTTAGCAATGCCCACAGGTATTTTTGATTGTGTGGTTCTTCTGGCATTGCATTAGTTCATTTTCTGTCACAGTAGCAAGATCCATGAGGTTGGATACTTTACAATGAAGTTTACTTGATTTATAGTTTTGGAGGCTGAACATCCATGATCAGGTGATCATATCTGCTTGGCCTTTGACAAAAGCCCCCCACCCCCACCCCATTGCAGTCCAACATGGCAGAGAAATAGAAAGGAACCCAGGATACAGAAAGGCTGAACCATTTGGCTCTTGTAACAATCCATACTTGTGAGAACTGACTAAGTTCCTGAAGAACTGTGTTAATCTCAAGGGCAGGGCTCTTAGTGACTTAACCACCTACCAGTAGGCAGGAACTCTAAAGAGTTCTCCATCTTCCAACTTTGCCACACTGAACACTAAGTTTCTAGCACAGGAAGTTTTCACTGATAAACCAAATCCAATCAATTGGTGTGTAGAGCCAACAATACCTGCTGAGTGTCCAATAGTTCCCTGGTCCTTATACCTGGTCTAAGAAGCCAAGTGAAGACAAGGGTTGAAAAACTCAGCTGTAGCCTGTCTAACCAGTCCTCCCACTTTGTTTTGCAGCACACTGACACTGGTATAGCATCTAGGCCAACTATCATAGACTGTCCCACACTGTAATTTCTCCTGATTGTGTCCTCGTGACTAGTTCCCATTTACTTTAACAGCAAGAACATAATATGGGTGTGTGTAACAGTTATCCATGGTTGCATAACAAATGACCTGCTAAAATTCAATTCAGTAGCATGACAGTAAGGACCACTGTCTAGACCATTCTGTGAGGTGGGCTGTGCTCTGCTGATCGTTAATTCACTCTGGCATTTCAAGTGTATTTGTTGCTTTTCTTGTTTCAACCTGACAGGTTGAAGCCACTTGAGTGAGGAAGGGCTCATAGTTTAAAGGAATCCAGTTCATCATGGGAGGGAATACAAGGCAGCAGGTAGTTCCATGATGGCTCATACATGCAGCTGGGACTACTCACTTCCTCACATCTTAGCAGAATAAAAAAGCAGGGAACAGGCAGCAGATGTGGTAGGGATATAAAACCTCAAGCCCTCCCACCCCCAGTTGGCCGCTTCCTCTAGGCTGGATATACCTCCTAAAGTTTCATAACCTTCCAAAAATGGTGCCACCTACTGGGGACCAAGTGTCCAAGCACATGAGCCTGTGGGGGACATTTCACAGTCAGTTCAACATTGAGGGTGACACCCGTTAGGACCTGTTTCCTTAGTCTGGTACATTGAGAGGGCATGGCCAAAGGAATGTGGAAGGTCTACTGAGACCTTGGCTTAGACCTGGCTCTGCCACTTCAACAGTATCATGTTGGCAAACGTAAGCAAACAAGGGTCCAGTGAGATGGCTCGATAGGTATGGTACCTTTTACCTGGCTTGAGGAACTGAGTCCAATGCCTAGGACTCACATGGCAGAAGGAGAGAAACAATACCCACGGGTTGTCCCATGACCTCCACGCACATACTGTGGCACGTGCACACACACAAAATAAATAAATGCAATTAATTAAAAAACAGGTGCTTTGGTTTTTCTTTTTTTTTTAAATAAAAAGCAAATAACAAAGCCAGGTTAGAAACCAATGGTAGGGAGTTGGGGATTTAGCTCAGTGGTAGAGTGCTTGCCTAGCAAGCGCAAGGCCCTGGGTTTGGTCCCCAGCTCCGAAGAAAAAAAAAAAAAAAAAAAAAAAAAAAAAACCAATGGTAGGGAAATAAACTCTGCCTCCTACTGTAGTTGTCCTACCAAATAGAAGTGACATTGTGTCCTTATTGCACCTTACCAAGAGGGATGCAGCATCAAGTTGGTCTACTCTTAGCCACATAGTGGAACGGACAAATGTCCCTTGTGAAAGCTCTACCTTTCATGCCTGAGAGGTGATGCTAAGGTGCACAGAGGCAATCTGTTCTTCATTATATTGATTTCCTCTGGCTGTGGTAACACAGTATTCACAAACTGGGTAGCTTATGACTATAAACATCTATTTCCCAGAGGTTGGAAGCGGGAATATAGAGCTTGCTCCCTGTCAATCCTGTAGAGAAAATCTCTTGCCTTTTCAGCCAGGGGCATTCCAAAGCTCACAACGGCAGCACTTCAATTCAGTATCCATCTTCACATGGTGTTCTCCTTGTGTGTCTGGATCCTCACGTGACCATCGTACTGTAAGTACCAATCACATTGGATTAGGAACCCATCCTCTAGTAGGACCTCATCCTGAACAAATTTTATCTGCATAGCCCTGCACATTGTGGGATAATGAGTACTAGGAAGGACTCTCATATTTTTTTGTTGTTTCGGTTGTCATAAGTCAAACCCTAAAGCCTATCAGTTGTCCCTCAATGGTGTCTTCGATGACTGATGATCACTACTTGATTGAGTTAGTAACTTGTGGGTTTCACAACACTCTGTGTGTGTGTATGTATGTGTGTGTGTGTGTGTGTGTGTGTGTGTGTGTGTTTGTATGTGTGTGTGTGTAAGCCAGAGGTTGATGTAGGGTATCTCCCTTAATAATTCTCCCCCAGCTCCTTTTATTATTTAAAAAAAATTTATGAGTATGAGTATTTTGTTTGAATGTATATAAATATATTGTATGCCTGCCTGGTGTCCAAGGAGGCCAGAAGAGAGTACAGGATCCCCTAGAACTGAAGTTATAGTCAGTTATAAGCCACCATGTGAGTGCTAGGAACTGAACCCAGGTCCCCCTGAAAAGTACCACATACTCTTTAATTGCTGAGCCACCTCTCCGGACCTTCACCTTACTTTGTGAGACAGGACCTCTCACTGAACCTAGAGCTCATTGGTTCAGCTAGACTGGCTTCTAGAAGCCCCAAGGACCATACAGCGTTAGCCTTCTCAGCACTGGGGTTACAAGCACATCCCACCACACCAGCCTTTTCATAGGAGTTCTTGAGGGTCAAATTCAGGCTTACATGACAAGCATTTTGCCAGGGGAGCCATCTCTCCAGCCCAGTAATTTCTTTTCTTTTTTTTTTCTTTTTTTCGGAGCTGGGGACCGAACCCAGGGCCTTGCACTTGCTAGGCAAGCGCTCTACCACTGAGCTAAATCCCCAACCCCCAGTAATTTCTTTTCAAGCTTCATTGTGTCTTCAGAATAGCTGTCATTTTTCTGTAACAAAGGTTTGTTTTGCTGACCCAACTCTGATTCTCTTCTCTCCTCATTTTTAAAACATCACTTAAATGATCGTGTTTATATGCAACCATTTTTCTTTTGGGTGCTAGAGACTGAACCCAGATCCATGCTAGGCAAGGACTCTACTATGAGCTGTGTCCCGAGCCCTATATATTTTTACATTTATTCATTTTTATTTTATGTGCATTGGTGTTTTGCCTACATGTAGGTCTGTCTGTGTGAGGGTGTCGGATCCCCTGGAACTGGAGTTACAGACAGTTGTGAGCTGTCATGTGGGTGCTGGGAATTGAACCCAGGTCCTCTGTAAAAATAGCCAGTGCTCTTAACCACTGAGCCAACTCTCCAGATCCCCACCTTCTAAGCCTTATATTTTTATACTGTCAGGCAAACATTTTCATGATCAAATTTCCCAAGCTTGAAAATGGAAGTCTATGAGGTCAACTTATAAGTAAGGGTTTCAACTTTTTTAAAAGTTGTAATTTTAAACATATTTCAACTCGCCCACCTCTACAGAACCTAATTCTGTCATCCACCAAGTAAGGATTTTTTTTCCCCCTCTCTGGAAAGGTTTCACGATTTTTCCCAGGGGAAAAAACTCATTATCATTCCTAAACTACAGCCATAGTGAATGCTGTCATCTGCTGAGAATCCTGCTTTACATATACTTAATTGTCACAGCAACTCTGTACATAAACAGTGTTGCTACAGAGTATGCAGGAGGAAGTGGAGTCTTAAAAGGGGAGACTAGAAAAACCATAGCCTTGGGAGGGGGTGGATTGAATCCTAGATCTACAGCACCTATTTGATTCAGGATCTGGGGACCTATCTGTCGCATGCTGAAGATGAGCAATTGACCTCATATGTTGAGCATAGCTGACTAGCTGCCTACAGTAGATGTCATTAGTTCTTTATATATCCCGATGATAGGTTATAACTCCTGTGCTGACAGACGATGATGGAGCCACAGAGTCCACGACTGGTTAACTATGAGTCCATCAAAGTCACTAATTCGGATAATTGGCCTATGCTTCAGTTGAAGTTTAACTTTAGAGATGTTTGGGGAACAGCGAGTTTGCTGATCAATTTCTTTTTTTTTTTTTTTTTTAATCATCGTCTTTTTCTTTATTAACTTGAGTATTTCTTATTTACATTTCAATCGTTATTCCCTTTCCCGGTTTCCGGGCCAACATCCCCCTAACCCGTCCCCCTCCCCTTCTATATGGGTGTTCCCCTCCCATCCTCCCCCCCTATTGCCGCCCCCCAACAGTCACGTTCACTGGGGGTTCAGTCTTGGCAGGACCCAGGGCTTCCCCTTCCACTGGTGCTCTTACTAGGATATTCATTGCTACCTATGAGGTTGGAGCCCAGGGTCAGTCCATGTATAGTCTTTGGGTAGTGGCTTAGTCCCTGGAAGCTCTGGTTGGTTGGCATTGTTGTTCATATGAGGTCTCGAGCCCCTTCAAGCTCTTCCAGTCCTTTCTCTGATTCCTTCAACTGGGGTCCCATTCTCAATTCAGTGGTTTGCTGCTGGCATTCGCCAATGTATTTGCCATATTCTGGCTGTGTCTCTCAGGAGAGATCTACATCCGGTTCCTGTCAGCTTGCACTTCTTTGCTTCATCCATCTTGTCTAATTGGGTGGCTGTATATGTATGGGCCACATGTGGGACAGGTCCTGAATGGGTGTTCCTTCTGTGTCTGTTTTAATCTTTGCCTCTCTATTCCCTGCCAAGGGTATTCTTGTTCCCCCTTTAAAGAAGGAGTGCTGATCAATTTCTTAAGCAATACTGTAAGAGGATGATTATGACCATTCCACCTCGGAGAGCACCTGGGGGAGCCCTTCAGCGCATCACGTGCCTATCAGAAAGCTCCTTGGAAATTAATCTCCAAGCAGACGCTGACTTCCCCGAGTAGCAAAGGGGTGCGTTCTAAGAACATATAGATGAGTGTCACTCTTAAGAGACTCTCACCGTGTCTGCTTACACAGTGAGGATGGCAGTTCTGCCTGTAAACCATACATCGTAAGTCATCGTTACACATGCATTCCATACATAGGCTTGTTATTTCTAATTAATTGTATCAGAGGCCCGAAGAGGGGCCAGATGACAGCATTCACTGTTTTTATTAGATTTGCTCTGTATGTGTGTATGGTTCTGTGCGGGATGTGTGTGCAGGTGCCCTTGGGAGCCGGAGAACATCAGAGCTTCTGGAGTTCTAGGTAGGAGTGAATTGCCTGACGTTTTTGCTAGGAACTGAACTGAAGGCCTATACAAGAGCATGCTCTTAACCTCTCACCAGACCCTAATTCATTTAATTTTTAACCCAAATCTTACCTGGAATTACATGGTTATGGTATTAAGTACCACTATGTTTCAATAAAATGTTTCAGAATATATATCAGAAACTAAAATATTTATTCTTTCATTCTATTTAGGAGAGATGGGTAAAAAAAAAAAAGACCCAATAGTTTTGTAAATTATATGCAATAAAGTAAGTATTAATAACAAAAAATTAAAGTAGGGAATATAGGTCATCGCAATTTTAAATTATGACTGGCAATCATCTAAAAGGCTACATTGGGCATGCGTGGTGATGCATAGCTCTAAGGACTTAGGGGGCAGAAGCAAGGGGATCACTGTGAGTTCAGTGTTAGCCTGGTCTACATAGTGAGCTCCAGGTCAGCCAGGGCTACATAGCGAGACCCTGTCTAGAAAATGTGGGAGGGGGACTGATACTGAAACAAAATTTTGGATCATATTTAATAACTAGTATACACACTCTATCTTTTTTAAAGTCTTAGGGCCGGAAAGGTAGCTCAGTGCCTAAGGACACATGCTGCTCTTGCAGAAGATCCAGGTTGGGTTCCCACCACCCACATCCAGTGTTTCAGAACTGGAGTGATCCGGCCCCCTCTTCCGGCCTCTGTGGACACCTGTGTGTACATGGCATACATACCTATACAGGCATACACTTGCATGCATTAAAAACAATCCTTATAATTTTATTTTCCAGGTCCAGAATTGCTATAAATATATTAATATTTTATATTTAAAATAAATATTTTAAATTTCTCAAAAAATAATTCTTAAAAATTATAAAAGGGCCTTTTTCTTATGTGGTCCCACCTCCACTCTATTTGTCTGTGCCTTATTCATTCATTCATTTATTCATTCATTCATTTTGATGTTCATTTGATGTTTGACTTACATGTATGTCTGTGTGAGGGTGGCCGGATCCTCTGGAACTGGAGTGACAGACAGTTGTGAGCTGCCATGTAGGTGCTGGGAATTCAACCTGGATCCCCTGGAACAACAGCCAGTGTTCTTAACCACTGGGCCATCTCTCCAGTCCCGTCTGTCCCTTCTTTTTTTTTTTTTTGGTTCTTTTTTTTCGAGCTGGGGACCGAACCCAGGGCCTTGCGCTTCCTAGGCAAGCGCTCTACCACTGAGCTAAATCCCCAACCCCACCGCCTGTCCCTTCTTACAGCATCCAAGAACCTTCCTACTTTGAAGGGGTAAAAGTTAATAGAGCAGATGGGCTGTTTCAGGTATGCTCTGTCTACCATTTACCAATGGGCATGGGTTAACATGCTGCTTTCTGAGGGCCTAATGTGTCCTGTGACGGGAGCTACCGGCTTCAGTGGTACTCCATAACAGGACCCTGAGGGAGGCACTTGTCTTGAAAATAATGGAAGGACTCAAGTTAGAAAACCTATTCCATCCGCACTTAGGAATAGCACAGGAGAGTTTTTCTGGAGAAGATACTATTGGTGATGTCAAACAGTCATCTCAGAATAAGATTAAGGGACGTGGAAGCTGGGGTTTATTTAACATCTACTCTATCCTACATCAGGCAAACTCTACAGCAGGAACTGACTATTTTAATCACCCACACGGAAAGGGCAGGGGTACTGAGGCTTAGAGAAGATGAGGATACTACCCGCTGTATACACAGGGTGACTTTTAAGCATAAGTCTGCCTGGTTCTAGAACACATGTTCCTACCTCATTAGTCAATGCTGTCTAGGATTAATCAGATTTAGAATATAAACTCATATTGCTTCTAGAGCCTTCAAAAAACCTATCTTCCCTGTGTGGCTCCAGTTCTGAGTCTCAAGCACTTGTTCAGATGCGACTGCATGTTTCTATCCCATCCTTCTCTCCCAGGCACGCTGTTCATCGGAGTCCATTCCTATTGCTTATTCTGTCTCGCCATGACTGTCTGTGGCTCCCTCTGTTTGTGCACATATAGACCTACAGCCTAGAGCTGTTTCCCCACCCCACCCCTGCGCCTGCCCCTCCACCACTGGGCAAGCAGGCTCAGCAGGTACTGATGCAAGTTTCTAGCTTCTCTGTACTCCTCAACCAAGGTTAAAGGCTGTGCTGCAGAGTGTCGGTTGTAGCTTGTGAAGACGCTAACAGTGGGAACAGGTGACATGGCCCAGTATGTGAGAAAAGTGATTTCCAATGGGGTGGACTTCGATCATTGGGAAATAGGAGAGGGGAAGTCCCCAAGAAGATGGGGCCTTACTTGAGGTATGGCTTCATCCTGTAGCACATTACTGTTCTGCAAAGCCACTTGTGCAGGCATTCCGTCTTTCCGTGGATACTCGAGCACCCTCTGGCAGAACACCTTGTCTTCTTCTGCTTCCCTTCTCCTCTCACACTCGCTGCTGCCCCAGGATTCAGCTCCTAAATAAAACATTGGCTTAATGTCTCGGTTTGAGTTCTGTTTTTCTAGAAAACATAAACTAAATAAAATATTCAAGTTCAATTTTTCTTCTTGAATTTGCTTGAGCGTGTTCCAAAAGATAACAGCCAATAATAATGTCATCTATGTATATATATATATATATATATATATATACACAAAATAAAAAAACTTTAAAAATCACGCTCTATCATTATCGGCACACCTAGTGGTATTTGCATATTTCCCTTAAAATGTGAAGTTTGTTTGAAAAGAACATAAAATTGTTGAATGAGGCCTTAGTACTAAAAAGAACTTACAACCAGGAACTCATAATGGCCTGCTCCGGCATGCCTCATTTCCTATCTCACGGGAACCTTCCCTTTGCCCAGGTTTGGACCCCCACATTCTCACTCAGACGATTATAATTGCTTCTTAACTTCTCTGTTTCCACACTGGCTTCTGTCATCAATTAAGTAGTCCTAAGACAGATTTTTTTTTCTTGCTCCCCATGTTTAATACCATTAGTAACTTCTCATCCTTCTAAATCTTCTCTCTGATGACGCTGGGACAATAACTGCTGAGCCGGCTGGGCCCCTTTGAGGAACAGGGTATGAAATAAAACTAGAGGGAGTCAGCACTAAACTAAAGGGTACATGGAGGATGACAGCCACAGTCAATAGCAGCAGACACCAGTGTGGCAGCAGACAGCACTGGGCAGAAGAATAAAAAAATAAAATAAAATAAAATAAAATAAAATAAAAAGCATCATGGAGCCAGGCCAACAGCAGCAAGCATTGTGACAGCAAGACACCAGCAGGATATAGAAACAGCACTTCTCTATGGGAGGCCCCAAAGAGACGACTGGGTTGTATGCCGGATCCAGTGCCCACTTCATCTTAGCTGTGGCTCCCTGAGTATAGCTCTGTTCTAGAAATGAAGATGTTGCCCCTTGAGAGATTTTTATCAACCCAGATCATGGCAGGAACCTGAAGACATAATCAACTGAGGCGTTGAACGTCGGGTGGTTAGGACATATCTACAGCACCTAGGCAGAGTTATGGGTAGTTAGGGTGCTAGGCGCTCACAGGCTAGTGTTAGTAGAAGCCAGGGATGAAGAGGAAAGGGAACAGAAGCCCAGGAAGAGCAGGAACTATGGAGGAACATGGCTCTCACTACAAGCATCGAGAGCACCCTGCTAAAGACAGAGGAGCCTCACTGTCTCCTCCTCCTCCTCTTCTCTGATACTTGCTAATGTCTCCCATTCCAAAGCCCAAGGGTTAGCCAGAGGACGAAGGAAGCCAGGTGACAGAGCATGGGGGTAAAGATTATCAGATACGGCCCAGGGCAGAGAAGAGTACGGTCTTCCCTGTGCCCCAGTAAATGTCCACAGCCTAATTCCAGAACCCAAGGGTACTTACTTCATTCCATGGCAAAAGCTGTGATTTCGGTTGAGGGTCATGAGAGGGGAGGCTTAGCCCACATTCTGGGTGGGTCCTTACTTCAGTGACACACATTCCTACAGGGAGTAGCAGGGGGAGTTTTACAACATTGGAGGAGTCAATGTGACCACAGAAACAGATTGGACGGGAGTGGCCAGGAGCCAAAGAAAGCCTGAGGCTATCACTAACTGGAAGAAACAAGAGACAGATCATCCCCCCTCTCCAAGCCTCAAGAGACTCAGACCCTGCCCAAACCTTCATTTCAGACTTGTGGCCTCTAAAAACTGGAAGAAAATAAAATTCTGTTGTTTTAAGTCAACCAGTTTGTGCTAATTTGTTACAGCAGTCACAAGAAACCAACAGAGGCTAAATGGACAATAAATAGCACAGAATCTATTCAGCTCAAATGGCACAATGATGTCCACACGTCGGTTGGCTGGACACTCTTTGACCTACCTTCTTTATTCCATTTGGAAGTTCTGCTGGACCCCTTCACACACCTCACATCCTGGGCTCCCAAATCACAGCTGCCTTCAAGTGCAAAGGTCTCTCCATTCGGATGAGAAAGAAACCTTCTTCAGAGTAAGAACCAGTCTCTCACACCTTGGGAACCCATACGCTCCTCACACTCCTCACGCTCCTTTAAGCAGAGTAATTGGTAAATGAAAAAGAGAGCCTCCATTTGCCCATCTGTAGATGGAAAATAACAACCACTGACACTGACGTGCCTCTCGGAGGTAATGGTGGCAGTGTTTCCTGAAAACAACTCTTGGACCTGTAACAGAAGTGACATATCTGAAACCCATTCCTAAGAGAGCAGTTCCTTAGGGGAAAAAATTACATTTCATTGTAGCAAACCCTGTATTCTACACTGAGCTCAAACTGCCCGCATTTCACCCAAAGGAAGAAGAGGCTAGGGCTAATTGAGAAACAGAAGCAGGCTGGCGTGGTGGGGAGGGGATGGTGCAATGCTAGACTACTTGTCTAGTGTGTTTTGAGTCCCTGGGTATTCTACCTGCCCTTGGCACTGAAAAAAATCAGCAAGCACACAGGCAAACAGACAGAATAAAAACTTGAGACTGAAATACAAGTGCCAAGAAACCTTGACTCATATAATAAACACCTATTAAGGAACTATGATGCTAAAATACAGCCTGTAGATGCTAAGGAAGTGCAATAAGGCACAATCCCAAATGAGCAATTATAACGAAATATGATGAATGCTTGTGTACGTGCGTATGTGTATTTGTGCACATATGTATGCAGAGTGTCTCAATCCCTTTCCACCGTGTGTGTGTGTGTGTGTGTCTGTGTGTGTCTGTGTGTGTGTGTGTTGTCTGTGTGTGTGTCTGAGTGTGTGTATGTGTGTATGTCTATGTCTGTGTATGTGTCTGTGTTTGTGTGTGTGTGTCTGTGTGTGTGTGTCTGTGTGTGTGTGTGTGTGTGTGTGTGTCTGTGTGTGTGTGTGTGTCTGTGTGTGTGTCTGTGTGTGTGTGTGTCTGTGTGTGTGTGCGTTTGTGTGTGTGGGTGTGTCTGTGTGTGTCTGTGTATGTCTATGTCTCTGTGTGTCTGTGTTTGTGTGTGTGTGTGTGTGTGTGTGTGTGTGTGTGTGTGTGTGTGTGTGTGTGTGTGTGTGTGTGTGTGTGTGTCTGTGTGTGTGTGTGTGTGTATGTGTGTGTGTGTGTGTCTGTGTCTCTGTGTGTGTATGTGTGTGTGTGTGTGTCTGTGTGTGTGTGTTGTGTGTGTCTGTGTGTGTGTATGTCTGTGTCTGTGTGTATCTGTGTGTGAGTGTCTGTGTGTGTATCTGTGTGTGTGTCTGTGTGTGTGTGTCTGTGTGTGTGTGTGTCTGTGTGTGTCTGTGTGTGTGTGTGTGTGTGTGTGTATGTGTGTGTGGTCTTACTGAGACACCCCCACTCCCTAGCTCCAATGCTTGCCTTCTATGAGGGTGAAATGCTAGGGGATCAGAAAGATGGGAATGGCTGACTCTAGAGACCGAGTCTCACTCCCAAGGAGCCACTTTCGGGCTAGTGTTTTAGGATTTCATGAGGCAGAGGCCAAGTCTGGAGCATTCCAAGACCAAAAGAAACAAGGGCTTGTGCAGCTGCCAGGCAAACCACACCCCGTTTGGTTCGGTCCTATTGTATCCGCAAAGGCCTATTTTTACTTGTTGTCCTCACAGACACTGTTTAAGACAGAAAGAGAATGTGGGCTAGGTCCCTTCTTTGCAAGCAGGTATTTTTATAGGTCAAAGAAAGGAGACTCTGAAGAGGTGAATCCAGAATTCTCCTATGGAGTAGAAACTCAAGCTCTTCCCTTTCCTGGTTTCTTGAAAATTGAAGAGAGGCTGCCTTAGTACAGCAGCAGCTGGTTCTTCCCAACTCGGAAGAAAGCAGGAGGGAATGAAGACATCCCAACCAGAGTCACTGTTTTGTGACAAACATGCTTTGACCAGGATTGAGGGCCCTGCTGCCTCCCCTCTGCTGACCTTCAGAGAGAGCAGGCACCACCCAGCCTCTCTCCCAGACCAGCCCTGCTAGGCCTCAGACCAGAGCTTGCTGCTTGTGAGTGGGAGGGGAAAACCTCTTGGGAAAGCAGCCAGGACAGAGGAAAGGTCAGCAGACACCTACTGAGGGGCACAGGGCTCTCTGACCTCACTGTGGAGCATCTACAGGGAAGTGGGAAACTAGAACCCCAACCTCCAGTCCGCATCCCTCATCTTTGTTTTCCTAGGAAGCCTCTACCGTGTAGACCCTGCCAGAAGGCCCGCGGCATTTTCATGAAGCAGCAGTAACAAGGACAGAGCGTTCTAGCCTGCCGGAGCCTGCTGGCTGGTCACTCTTTCCACTGCCTTTTGTTTTCATGCATCGTTCCTCTCACTTGCTTCTCAGATTCCTCCGGGCTTTGCAAAAGCCACACAGTGACACCACCCAACAGGCTGCCGGGCAGCTCTGACATGCACCCTGTCCTAAGCATTGATGCGTATCTAGAGCTTCCAGAAAGGGACCAACCACCTCCTGTCAGCATAACTGGCGAAGGGAGGGCCTTAAGTACCACCTGGAGACTGGTAAATCACATCCTGCTGTCTTATCAAATGCATCTGCAGTGCTGGACGTGGTGGTGCACATCCGTAATTCTAGCTCTTGAGCAGCTGAGGCAGGAGGATTGCAATTTCTATACCACCTTGTCTCAACAAACGAGCAAACAAACAAACCAAAATATGTATCTGCAAGGTTTGCTGAGCAAACCTTTTCTTAACCGATCCAAGCACAGCCAACATAGATTTGTCTAATCAAAGGCAGACGTTTCTGTAGGCAGTTCAGTGTGAACTCTCTCTCATGGTTCATGTGCTAACATTTGGTGCCAGCTGGTAGCACTGCTTTGGAAGATTGTCAAACTGTATGGCAGGAGATGTAACTGGCAGAGGTGAGTCACTGAGGGTGGAGTTTTGAAGGTTAAAACCTAGTCCCATTTCCTATTAAGCTCTCTGCTTCCTGGCCAACCAGAAGGTGAATAATCTGCCAAAGCCCAACCGACACCAATGCCTTGGTCTCCCCTGGGGAACAGGCTATATTGCCCGAAACTACGAACCAGCGTGAATCTCTCCTCCCGTAGCTGATGCTGTCAGCCATATAGTCACAGTGACATACAGTTGAGTAACACTCATGTGTCAATGTCTTAGGTGGTTGTGCATACACATATGTGGGGCAGAGAGGATCTCAGCTCCTCAAACATCTGAAGCCTGTTTCCAACCTTCCTCTTAAGCTACCCTAGTGGGATCTATGAAAGCCCCAGGTGGATGTTTATTTCCTAGTGATTTAAAATATTTTACATGCATTTATTTAGTGGAGTGGGCCTTGGCACAAGTGTGGAGATCAGAGGACCACGTGAGGAAGTCCTCTCTTCTCACTACGTGGGTCTGGGACATCGAACTCAGGTTGTTAGCCTTACTGAGAAGCTCCTGCCCACTGAGCAATCTCTCCAGCCTGATGCTAACTTTACAGACTTGGTGGTATTGGTTCCCAGAGACATTCTCATAAATCAGGGATGAGAGAAAAGGAAATGGTTAAGCTACTTACTGTGCACAATAGTCCCGAAAGCAACCGGGTGAAATCAAAAGCCCATATGCATTTCGGGCAACGTCCATCCTCATTTATACCCCAGACAGACTCCCACGTGTGTCTCAGGAGACATACTCAAGGATGTGGGTGGCACAAAGAACTGAAATCTAAAAAGAGACAAAAACAAAAATAAAAACAAAACAAAACAAAAAACCGAAAAACCACCACCAACAAAACTATTTTTTAATTGGATATGTTTTTATTTACATTTCAAACCCAACAAAACTATTAACATAATGAATTTCTGCTCATGGGAGACAGAAAATAGTCATACAGCAGGATAGTATTATTTCGGCACTCCATTCGGGTATATTAACGTGTTATTAAGAACAGATTAGTTCTAT
Organism: Rattus rattus; assembly: GCF_011064425.1. NCBI lineage: Eukaryota > Metazoa > Chordata > Mammalia > Rodentia > Muridae > Rattus > Rattus rattus. The sequence goes on from NC_046159.1 coordinate 108,234,387, forward strand.
TAGTGTCACATGCATAAATCTGAAAGGCTTCATGGTGAGAAAACGGCTGTAGAAAAACATGTACACTGCTTATATACGTGTGTAACACTGCAAACTAATATTCTGTGTAGTTAAAGGTATCTTTAAAAGACCAATTGCTTCTGGGAAAGCTGAGATGCAAAAGACTTTGGAAACCAGATACTTAGTTTATTTAAAAGCATTAAGAGCTGGAAAGATGGCTCAGTGGTTATGAGCACTGGCTGCTCTTCCAGAGGACCGGGGTTCAACTTCCAGCAACCACATGGAGGCTCACAACCATCTGTAATGGGATCTGATGCCCTCTTCTGGCATGCAGGCACATACAGATAGAGCATTCATATGCATACATACATACATACATACATCAATTTTTTAAGAATATTAAAAGGTCAGGAGTTGGGGCACACACCTTTTATCATAGCACTTGGGAGGTAGAGGAGGCAGATTTCTGTCAAAAAAAAAAAAAAAAGACAAAAAATCTCCAAAAACAAACAAACAAAAAAACCAAAACCCAAATCCTGGATAATAGGTAATATACCCTACAAGTAAGTCGGAGGAATGTGGCCAGTATAGCAAAAGGTTCTTATACAGTCTTTATACAGTGAAAAATAAGCACCTGTTTATATTGTGAGACATCTTCATAAACACGTGCACCAGTGAACCCTCTTAGAAACGTGTGCAACTGATGTGGCTTTCAATACTGGAGAAGCCATAGAGGTTCACTCACGATGTCTTATCCAGGTGCCCTTGTGACCTTCTGGACGTGAGAGTGTCCTGAAAAGGAACAGAGGTACTGTGGAGTGAGGATCGATGCCGAGCCACATGTGGATATAATTATAACCATACCCAGAAATTCCCAACTCGGGCAGAAAATCAGATCAAAATGCAAATGCAGTTGTCCTTCTGTGACCCAGCACCTGGGAGCATGACACAGCAGCTCTGCATCCGGAGACTGGGATCTAGATTTTAAAGGCTTTCCAAGAAATTCTGATGACCAGCCAGGTTACTGGCGGCCATCTCTGGTTATGCTCTACCAGTGTTTTCAAAGAAACCCCGGCAGGTGAAAGTAGAGAAAGAAAACGAGAGGAGAAAAAGAAGGCAGAAAGGAAGGAAGGTGCGCATGCGCACAGCAAGCCTTTAATCCTTCCCCTCCCCGCTCCAGACTTCTCCAGCCCTGAAGGTCTTGTCAGAATTCCAACTGTCTGTAACATTCAAGTGGCAGTTACCAACTTCCTTGTTTGCTCCTAACATGGCTCCTGTTTACCCAGTAAGTTAAACCTATGTCATCTTAGAACATCTTTGTTTTTTCTATAGCGTCTAACACAATGCCGCGGGGAGGAAGCAGTAACGAATCATAGTTAAGAACACATCAGGTTCAGAAGTGTGTTAAGGTACAAAATAAGTGTGTAAAATCGATTGTGTTTTTATAAACAGCAATGACGTCCAATGCAGTTCCTATCAAAATCTCAACATCTTTTTTTTTTTTTTTTTTTTTTCAGGAATTGACTGGAAGGTTATAAAGTCCTATGGAAGTCATAGCCCAGAAGAGGCACCACCACCTTGAAAAAGAACGAATGGGGAAGATGACTATTTCCCGGTTTCAAAACCTATAGTAATCCTCCTACGGAGACCTGCAAAGAATTGATGATATAGGGTAAACCCACACATTACGGTCAATTTCAGACAAGGAGAGGAATATGTACGTTTGTTTGTTTGTTTGTTGTTGTTTGGCTTTGGTGCTGGGGGTTGAACCTCGTATGTGTTGAATAAGCCTTCTACTACTGAGCTACATCCTTGTCCCTAAGTTTTCACATTTTATTTAGACATGGGGCCTCACTAACTTATCCGTGCTGACCTTGAACTCATTCTGTAGCCTGGGCTGGCCTTGAACTTGCAGTTCTCCAGCCTGAGCCTCCCAATTAGCTGGGATTTCAGGACTTGTGACATATTCTATTCAACAAATGGTGCGGGGACAGCTAAATGTCTATGTGCAAAGGAGTAAAGTTGGACTCTCTTCAGCCCCATACTCCTCCCTCAAAATACTATGTGGAGTGCAGTATGCGCGTGTGGAGACGCCACAATGAAACTCATTATTTTGTACCCTAATTAAATAAATAATAAAATTGTAAGTAAAAATCCATCACTGACTTAAATGTAAGAATTAAAACATTTCTTTAGGAAGATTATAGCCTACAATGCCTGGCAAAAATCTCAACATTCTTCCGGAATGGAGGTATGGCTCAGTGGTAGAGCACATGTCAAGGATGTGGAGGAAGCGGGGGTGCGAAGGAATCTAAGCAAAAGTGTCAACATTAAGAACAATTGGATTTTAAATGTAAAAGCTTTTCTGTTTCATGGGCCAGTGAGACAGCTCAGCTGACCACACCACAGTTTTCAGGACCCACAGTAGACTAAGAAAACTTAGTCCCAAAACTTGTCCTCTGATCTCTATGTGTGCACCATGATGTACTCCCACGTATATACATTCAAGTCATCGTCATCATCATCATCATCATAACGCTTTTGTGTTTCAAAGGACACCATCAAGAAAATAAAAGGGCAGGTTGATAGCCATGGGGGGCCTCTCCTTTTCTAAGGAGAAAGGGAGGAGGATTGACTGGAGAATGAGGGGTAGGAGGGTGAGAGGGAGGGATTGGGAGGAGGGGAGGGCGGGGAAGATGCAACCAAGATATATAGTAAATTAAAAAATAATACAACACAAAAATTCCTCTATGTATTAATGCATAGTACTTCAATAATGCTATATATAAGACTGCTGTGTATAAGTTCATTAGCCTAGTAGGATAATTAAATTATTTTAATGTTGCTTTGAAATTCAAAGAAGAAGAAGAGGAGGAGGAGGAGGAGAAGGAAGAAAGTAAAAAATAAAAAAGCAAATTACAGAATAAAAGATAAGCCTTTTCAGACACCTGACAAGGACCTTATATCCAGAGTACATGAAACCTATCAAAACTCTATTATAAAAAATTAAATCATCAACAAGAAATCTGAATAAACATTTACCAGAAAAATAGATGCAAGTGGCCCTTATACACACAGACAGTTGCTCAGCACCATTAGTAATTAGGAAAGCACAAGTCAAAACCCCCATACCATCTTCACCCACAAAAATGCCTATGATAATACCCACTGTTAGTGACGATACAAAGAAATCGTCGTCATATGATGCCCATAGAATGGAACATTGAGTTTGGAAAACTACATGGCAGTTCCTCAAAATACCGAAGTACACAGCCACTGGGTAATTCTTTCCTAGAAACATATATAGCAAGAGAAATGGAAATATTTATCCAAACAAATGCTTGCACATAAATGCTCACAACAGTATTATGTATAATGGACAAAGAGTGAAAACTACCCATGTTTTCAAGTTAAAGAGTGGAAAAACAGATTGTTATTACCATGCAAAGACTCATAAGTGCTTCATATGGGCAAACCATAAGAATGCAACACTAAATGAAAGAAAATGGCCACCAAAGATCACATGTCAGGGTCCATTCATGTAACATACTCATAATGTATAAATGCAGAGAGGCAGAAAGTAGATTAGTTGCTCCCCAAGGGTAGGGATCGGCAGTAAGAGATGACATCTATGAAACCAAGACTTCTTCAGGGGTACCGGAAATATTCTTGGGTGTGGTACCATGTTGCAATGAATGTACCGATCAGTGACAATACTTTTAAAATACTAAGCTTATATTTAAATAGGCAGCTTTTACAGTATGTAAAATGCATGTCAATAACTATATAAACCCTAGATAGCTCAGATTCCCATTCTAACTCAGTCACCGCTGCTGAATGTATCAAGGTCCTTCCCTTAGGACCTTGGCATTTGCTGTTTCATAAGTACCTCACTGTGTGAGCTACTTCTCTATAGCTGTGATAAAATTCCACAGCCAAGCCAACTTATAAAAGACAGTTTCCTTGGACTTGCAGTTCCAAAAGGCTAAGAATCCTATGACATAGAATCATGGCCGCAGGTGTCAAACACGGAGACAGCTGAGAGGGCCTCTCTCCAAAAGCAAGCAGAAAGCAGAGGGCCCAAAGTGGGAATGGCTTGTGGCTTTGAAATCTCAACATCCCACCTCACCCCTGCCCCAGTGACACACTTCTTCCAGAAAGGCCACGCCTCCTAAACCTACCCAAGCAGTGCCACCAACCTAGGGGACCAAGTACTCAAATGTCTGAGCCTATAGGGACATTTTTGTTCAAAACATCACAGTTGGCTGCATGTTATTTATGTCTCCTTCATTCCTCATCCATTGTCTGTGATTGTCCCCGTTCCTGGTTTTCACTGTTGTGGCGGTGAACATTTGGTTCTTAGTTGTTGGCTGTTTGGGAAGGATTAGGAGGTGTGGCCTAGCTGAAGGAAGTGTGTCACTGGGGGCAGGCTTCGCTGTTTCAGAAGACTAGTGCTACTTACTCCCAGTGTGTCCTCTGCCTCCTGCTCACCGATCAAGATGTGAGCTCTCGGCTAGCCGTACCTACCAGCATGCCTTTGCTGGACCATCACAGACTCACCCTCAGACACCATAAGCTCAATTAAATTCTTCCTTTTGTTAAGATGCCTTGGTCATGGTGGAATTTTTTTTCTCTCACAACAATAGAAAAGTAACTTATACAATTATCAGTTGCCAAGTTTTATTTTTCGTAGAGCATTAGCTGCTTCCAGAAATCACCTTGTCTCTTAGTTTTTCTCTCTCAGTAGGATGTAAGCTCTGTGTGAACGGGGCCGTTACCTGAGTTGTTGTAGCTGCCACTTATGTCAGTGACACTGCCTGACACACGGTAAGCATTCGATAATACCTACTGTATGCTGCATGAATGAAGGTGGCTAATCACCAAGCTTCCCTGAATCTCTCTCAATCTTCATTTTCTAATGACAAAATGTCATAAGAATAATTACACTGAGCCCATAAATAACAGTGCGTGCAAAAACACAGCTCATTACAGACATTCAATAAACATGAATAGTGATTTTGCTGTGATCCCCTCAACTACCACTAACCTATAATTAAGATGGTCCACATGACGATCACGATCACCTGAAATGAGCTACTTTTCACTGGAAAACAAAGGATTGAGTCCCTTCTTCGGGGCAACCAAGCTTTGCATACAAGGCTCCTAGGATTTTGGTTCCTCTCTTAATGAAGGTCGATAAAGAGTAGCTACAGTTATTACTTTTTTCCCCTTTCTTTTAGGAAACTTGGGGTCTGGAAATTGAACGTATGGTATAATGTACCTAAAAATATTCTCTACCGTTGAGTTACATCCTGGGCCAACAGCTGTAATTATCATCGGGGTTATAAAGAGAACAATGAAGAAGAAAGAAGGAAAAAGAGAGAGGGAAAAAAATACCAAATAACAATGACTCCACTTAAGAAAAAGAGAGAATGGGCAGACCTTTTATCTGTTGATAATAACGTAATAACTTTTTATCCATATGTTCAATAGTGTAGTGAATGCCCTTTCAGTACAAATACAATAGCCACTTGATGTTTGACCCTCCTTGTTGGATTAGAAAAGCTGGGTTATGAGGTCAGTGAAGCAGGCATGTGAAGCAGGTGGAGGAGCACAGCGGTGTGTGGAAGCAGGGCATGCAGATGGCAAGCGGTGCAAACCTACCGGGCAGCGTCGGCACCGAGGCTCGCACTTCTGCAGCGACTCTCATTAAAAGTCAGGGAGAGTCTGAACTGCTACCTTTCGCTGACTTTTGTGAAAGAAATGATATGTTACAGCGGCATAACCATCAGGGAAATTGTGGTCCTGCTCCGGGAACAAGTGACCCTGACAACCTCAGTGGCTTACACCAGCAGCTGACAAGTCATTTGCACCAGGCCCAGCAGAAGTCCTCTGTGAGGCTGATCCTCTTTGCCTTCACTCCGAGGCCTGCACCAAGGGAGCAGCTGCTGTCTAGAGGGAAAGGAAAGGTGGCGTGAAGCTGTGCCCACAGGGATGCACTTTGCATCCACAACCTGCATTTCATCGGCTACAGGCAGCATGGTTACCTTATTCCCAATAAGGAGGAAACTTGGGATATTTTGAGAAAGGCGATACAACCTACTCTAGCCTTCCCCAGTTTTAGAACTTGGTGGGGAAAAGGTTTTTAAGTTTTACAGGTAGGAAGGAAAAAAAAGTACTTATGAGATGCAATTGAAAGTACAGTGTAATGACTTACCACATAGAACATGAACACTGGAGTCTAGAATCAGAAAAATATACATAGAAATGCAAATAAAGCCAGACTTTCATTAGGCTGCCTCTCAAGAGAATGCAGTTTAGACGACTTCCTTGGACCTCTGCAGATTCTTCCTTGACCTCCTGGGCCTCAGTCACAGGGTGATTCCATGAATTTCCCTGAGGACTGAGGGAGGCATCTGCCTTTCAGGAAATTGGTGCCTGTGTAGGGGATGATCTGTTGGATGCTGGGAAAGTGCAGATTCCTGTCAGCATCGGTGACTACAACCTTGCTGGCACTGACTTCTGGGAGGTGAGTGTTTGTTTACGAGCATGTATCAGGGCTGTCTAAAAGAACTATGGTGCTTAAGGGCTGAATTCTGTAGCCTCAAGCCAATGCATGTTGAGGTCCTAACCCCCAGGTCCTCAAAAATATTTGGAGATAAGGGCTTTTAAGAGATAGTTAAAAGGAAGCCTTTGAGGTGGGGTCTTATTCAACATGAGGCTATTCAGGGCTGAACTGGATGGTAGAGCACTTTCCTTCCACGTGCAGGGGACCTGGGTAAGATTCCCAGCACCCCCCAAACAAACAAAAAATTAGGAAAGACCGTGTGGGGATTCAGCAAGAAGGCAGCTATGTGGACTAAGGAAAAAGCTCAAACAGAAACAACTCCATGACTCATTGGTGTTGGGCTGGCAACTTCAAGAACCATGAAGAATTTCTGTTATTCGAACTACAGGGTTTTGTTATGGCAGCCCTCTGGACATGGTAGATAGGAAAGGAGTTATCATTCTTCTCCAAGGTTGGAGGTGAACCCAGGGGCTTCAAACTTTCACAGGCTTAGACTTCTTTGCTTTTCTGGGAAAAGGTGGTGGGTGTCGTCCTCGGATCCTCTGTGGTCTCAGCAGTTGCTTATGTGAGAAAACCCTGAGAGAGGAAGTCCTTCACCATAGTTATCATGCACAGGCCTCTGAAAGCCCTCACCCTTGGGAGAACCTTATTCACCAACCCAAAGGAAGGTCCCCCTAGGGAATTTCATTAATTGGTAGAAATCGATCCAGATGTGCTTAAAACCAGGAGAAAATGTCATTTTAAATGATGCTTAATTACAGAGAACTCTTAATAACATGGAAAAATGATTATATTATCATTTAAGTGAAAAAAATCAGCATGCAAAATTAAACTATAGAGACAGAACCACCTTATCTATGTAATCGTATGCATAAGGGAAAGACTGACTAGAAATATAGTCAACGTGAACATTAGCTTTTCCTCGTGATGACATTATAGGTTATTTTTGTTTTCCTCTTTATATAGCCTGGATTTCTGAATTTTTCATGTCGAGCATGTGTGAGCTGTATAATCACAAAATAGGCTTATGTTTTAAAGATGGGGAGCGGGAGCAGAGTGTGTGTAACCCAGTGCCACCAGTGAGAGCTCTCTCCAGGGGATGCAGGCTCCAGAGCTCGCAAGTTAGATCCGAATCCATCAGAAACCTGTGGTCCAGTCTGCCCGCTTCCATGACTAGGAATTTCAACTCCTCCCCTCAGGCATCTAAGCTCTGCCTTTGAACTTGGATTCTTCTCTCTTGGATTCGAGTTGCCTATGCTTTTTTTTAACCAATGACCCCACCTAACCTTTTCTACCCTTCCCACATACCTTGCTTCTAACCTCCTGTACCCTCAAGCTGCCCTGGCATCTTTGACTTCCGTGAGCAAAGGGGCCACAGAGTAATACGCAGGAAATAAAGGGGGAGGGGGAGATATTGGGAGAAATGCTTCCAGAGTCGTCTTCTCTGTGGCATGACTCTCCCGGCTCCTCTTGGCTTCCTCCTTGCTCCTCCTCTGTACCTGAGTAGCTACATCATACTGATGCAAGGGTGACATACACACAGACCATGCGGCTGAACTCTGTCTACCTCCCCCTCCTTGAATCTGTTGTTCACAGTAAGGCTGTCACCTGGCTCTCCTCCAGAGCAAACTTCCTAACCCAGGTTGCGACCTCAGAATGCACCAGCCAGTATTGCTCAAATGCTACTTACGATCGAGCCTGACTACCTAGCCAGGGAACGTGGTATTCCTATTAGATATCGCAACTGATCTTTATCAATAATCAAGATTGATATGAGCTGACTAACACCCCCACAACCTTAGCGTTGATATGCTACCCCCACATTTTATCCACATCGAGGGAGGAGGGGAAGGGAACAGTAAATGGGGTGAGGCTATAAGCCCTCAAAGTCCACCACCAACAGTGTAACCTCCTCCTCCTCCTCCTCCCGAAGGCTCCATAACCTCTCCAAACAGTACCATCAACTTGGTTCAAGTATCTGAGCCTAAGGAGACATTTCTCACTCGAACCAGAACAGAGGGTGCCAAGAGGCTGGGTCCATGGACAGCGATTAAGCTGTGAGAGTGGAACCCTCATGAGTGGGATCTATGCCCTTTACAAAAGACTCTGCAGAAAGCTTTACTCTTTTCATCCCACAAAAAGATATACTGGGAAAACACTGGCTAGTGTTCTCGAAGGTCCTAGAAGAGCCCTCACCACGACCTGACCATGCCAGTACCCTGATTTGGACCGCAACTCCAAATCAATTTTGAGAAAAGCGAGAAACAAGAATATACTTACCACATACCTGGCCTTTGACACAATTGAACTAGATAAAAGTGATATTTTGGTCTCCACATCTTTACTCTCTGTTGGAGCTCAGGTAAAGAAGTGTGATTAGGGATGGAGCGGTGGCTTAGCAGTTAAGAGCACTGACTGCTCCTCCAGAGGACCTGCGTTCAATTCCCAGCACCCACACAGCAGCTCACAATTGTTCTGTAACTTCAGGGCGCAACATCCTCGCACAGATGTACATGGAGACAAAACACCAATGCACATAAAATGAAAATAAATATTAAAATATTCTAAATTTAATAAAAGAAAGTACTATTAATGAGATCTCACTATCTTGAAAAGGGAAATGTCTCAGGAGCCTACTCTGTCCCACCAGGAAGGGACTTCGTATGTGTCGGTGACTTTAATACCTTTGTGCTAGCATATTCATCACTGTGACACAATGCTTGGGAAACCATCTAGGGGAAGAACGGCATGTTCTGCTCATAGCTCCGGAGTCTCAGTCCATGCTTGACTGCCTCCATTGTTTCTGGGCCAGGGAGAAGCAAAGCATCATAGAGGAAGAAGGTGGAGAAGAAAGTTGCACCATCTTGTACCCGTCAGGAAGCAGAGAGAAAGAGCAAGAGGAGGCTAGGACCAAGCCGGCTTCCGAAGGCACACCCACAGCACCTCCCTTCCGACAAGGTCCCACTCTTCACGATTTCACCATCTAATAATTCAAAATGGAAGCCCGTAATGGGCTAAACCCTGAGATTTGGTCAGTACCTTTCTGATGTAAGCCACCTCTAAAATCTCCCCCCAGAGTCTCAGTCCAACTGGGTTGCCCATCAAACAGAGAAACAGAGGCTCGGAGAAATTAAGACATTTGTCTAAGGTCTCTGGTTAGTGGGTGGCACTTAACCTGATAGACCAAGCACTTCTTAATGCTTAAGAGCTAGCTTGTCTGTGGCCCTGATGCACTTCTCAGGAACTGAGGCAACAATCCTATGTTTCCTTAAATCCTAACCATGCCACCCCTTTGTTAGTAACCAACTAAGCTAGCACTGAGCAGATGCCAGGAAGGTAAAGACCATGCAACTGAAGGGCAAAGGGCACAAGGGTACTAAACTGCAGACAGGAAAGCACCTAACATTAAGAAATATATTTCCCCCCTGAACATCTCAGAGACATTTTCCTCCACTCTGAGACAGAATCTTACTCTGTAGCCTAGGCTGACCTGGAACTCATTATGTAGCTCAGGCTAGACTCTAACCTCACCGCCTTCACTCTCAGTTTGTGCCTTGGCTCCCCAGTTGTAAAGCAGCTCAGTGTTAACCAGTCCTCCTTACATCAGACCACTTTGTGTTTACGTAAGGCTGTCAACAGAAACAGCTGTCCCTTAGCATGCCTGCTTGCCACCGGAAAACAAGTGAATCGGATACTGCAGATGGACTAAAAATAATTTAAATGAATAATGGATTCATCTAGCCATACATAAAAACCAGAGGGAGTGAGTTAATAAGCAGAGAATGATACTAAAGTTTAGCTACGTGACCTTTTCAACAGACAAGACGTTTGACCCCTAGAGACAGCTGGCCAGCTGCGCCTCACCCCTTTTTGGTGAGCCTGAGATAGCCAGCTGCCAAGGGACTGGGGAGTGTTTACAGGATCTCAAACCACTGCTACTTTCTTCTCATCTTCCCAAGAAAAACTCAGAAAGTACAAGGGTACCCCACAGGCCACTAAGCACATCTCCGATTGTCCCCCGGGGAGATCTGATGTTGAAAAATGTCACTTTTCCAAAACCGTGGTTCAAACCAGACGAGGAATTACAGAAAAGATGGCCTTCCATGGAAGAAGACTCTGCCTCCAAATCCCTAATGTCTTCATTAGGGGAACTTAAACGCAGGCACAGCAGCTGCTCTCCACTGCTCTGAAGCACTGTGGTACAGTGGGAGGAGCAACGTGTGGGGCTGGTGACAAAGCAGTTCTCCTTCCGGGCCCCAGCCCTGCCAGCATTTAGCTGGGTGATCTTGGCAAAGGCACTTGTGGGTCTGATTTGTTCAAGGAGACTCGGCCAGACATGAGGCCTTCTGGTTCTAAAATCCTGTTTTTCTTCACCTTTGCATCCACATCTTTTATTTGGTGAAAAATCAAGGCAGGTTCTTGAGAGTTTCCCAGAGATTCTATTTCAGAACCCACGCCACTATCCTTTCTGTATTCCTCAGCGGCTTCCCCTGCACTTGATTAAAGATAAATCTCCAGGGTGGTATTCCGAACTCCTCGTGATTGGGACATGGCTATTTGCCCCAGCACAGTACCTCACTCCTACCAGCAGCCTACTTTATGCTCTGGCACCACCACGCTGGTTCTGCTTCCTCACCCTGCCCTTGCTGCATCCTGAGCATGCGTCACGTGTCAGACGCTTTTCCTGTGCTCACCTGTACCTCTCTCTCTTTGCTTGACTGTCTCGTACTAATAAAGGCAGAGCTTGCTAACGAGCAAGCCGTGATACATCGTTAGATTAACAGATAGAAGGTTATGTCTGCGTCGTGTAACAATCCCTCCAGGTTGCTTCTGTGTTGCAGCTTTGCTTCAGAGTTCTTCATGACAACTGGGGGAGGGGATAATGGCACAAGGGCACATTCCCTCTTCACCCTAGTGAGGACAAGGTGCACACCCTTCTGCTCACCTTCCTGAAATGAGAGCTGACCTCCTGGCCTCCCCCATGGGAACCTAAGAATTGGTTAGGCTCCTTCCCATCTTCCCTTTACAGTGTCGTTCTGTGGAGGGAGAGAGCAGCATCTCGTCTGCCTCCCCCCCCCCCAGCCTTGTGCTGTTTCCTTTGTGATATGTCCTTGTTTGGACAGGTTGGGGCCCTCATTTTCCTAGTCCCACCGAAACGTGGACCTTTCAACCACTATAGCATTTGTCATACAGTTCTGTGTGATGTCTGCTCAGCTAGACAGACTGAATCAATTCCTCCCTTACTCACTCCCTCCCTCCCTCCCCCCTTCCTCTTTTCTTCCATTCTTTCTTAAGGCAGGCTCTCCAGGTAACCCAGCCTGGAACTCACTATGTAGTCTATGTTGGCTTCAAACTTGCAATCCTCCTGTCTTTGCCTCCCAGGCATTATAGACATGTGTGATAATTAATCGTCACTATTGACCTGACTGAGTTTAGAATTATCCACAAGACAAAATCTTGGACATGTCTGTGATGTTGTTTCCAGGAAGGCTGAACTAAAGTTGGAGAGCTGCCCTGAAGGTGGGTAGCATCATCCCCTCAGCTGGTGTCAAGGAGCAGCAGACTTTAAAGGGAGGCAGCAAATACTCCCGACTGCAGATGCAACTGACCAGCCACTCCATGCTCCTCCTGACGCCCTTCCCTGCCCGATGGACCACACCTTTAAACCGTCAATCAGAGTAAACCCTTCCTCCCTTAAGTTCCTTTAGTTAGGACACCCTGTCAAGGCAACTAGAAAACTTAGCAATAAGGGAAGTTCATACTAAGAAGTAGGGTTGCTGTTGCAGTACACCTGAGATGTGGAAGAGTTTGGAGCTGAGGGTTAGAGAAGCCGCAGGCTGCCGTGGGCCCGGCTTAAAGACCCATTCTGGTAGGGACGTAAAGGCTAGAATGCCGAAAGAAATGTAGACAGTAGGTGCTCAGCTCATGCGGTTTTGGAGGGAATAAGGACATCGTTGGGAACTGGGCTGGAAACACTTCCCATTGTAGCCTGCCATAAAACCTAGATTCATTCTGCCTAGGTTCTAAGAACTCAAGTTAGGCTGACTTCATATGTCGTGGACTCATTTACTCCTCAGAGGAAATTTCAAGACAAGATGGCATTTAAGCCGTGGCACAGTTACTAAGGCTCATGGCTTTGTTTACAACTATGATGAGAACTAGTAAAATGACACAAGAAAGGAACAGCGGGGCAAGAAAAGGTGTGTGTGAGGGCCAGGCAGGTAGGTGCAGAGACCATGGAAAAGAAGCCTTGTGCTCTACACTATGTCCATATAAACAGTGTCCAGAGGGAAACGTCCCACCTGTAGAAGGCTCCAGTTTGTGAAATTGAAAATTAATTTTAAAAGGATAGAGTCTGAACAAAGGATACCAGTGAAAGAGTCCCCGCTAGAAAACAAGTACAAGGGAAGTGTGTTCTCTGGATCTGCCACCAAGACACAAAGAGGCCACTACACAAGTGATAAAGGGTAGCCAGACAATCTCAAGTTGGCAATGGGAGTTTCAGGCTCGACCATATGGTTTAGGCTTTATGTATAAAAGTTATAAAAGTTACAGGGCTATGGAAGTTTGCACCAGGGTTCCAGAAAGTCACTGAGGCCAGTGCGTAGTAGCATTAGAGTTCTTGCAAGGAGGTCGTAAAGGTCATCCCATGAAAGTGAACGTGAAGCCCAGGTAGCCATGGAGACCCTAGGACGTTAGAGATACCAGGGCCATAGAAAACTTCAGGCACAGAGTGGAGCTAACTGGGAAAGTGGTCACATGGGCTTTACCCAGCAGAGGGGATGCCCATGGCCATTTTGTCAATAAGTCTAACATGCCAGATATGGAGTTTCAGGTTCGATGTTTGCCTGCAGAGTTCCAGTATTGCCTTGGTCCAGTTTTTTCCTGCTGTGTGCTGATCCTTCACTTTTGGAATGGGAATATTTACCCTGCAATCTTGTAATTGGAGGCATGACATTTGTTTTTGTTTTGTAGAGCTCACAGTGAAGGTATTGCCTCAAGTCTTAGAAAAGTCTGAATTTTGGACAGCATTAGACAGACTAGATGCATTTTGCATTACAAGATGAAAATGAGATTTCTTGGCCGGGGGTAGACTATTAGGACGCTAATTGATATTTGGAGGTATCAGTGACATGGGATAGATTGATTATATTTAACCTTCATTGCCAAGCTGACTGAATTCATGAGTAGCCAGAAGACAAATCTATGGGTGTGTCCTCCAGAAAACTGTCTTGGGGGGGTAGTAAAACACACCCTAAATGTGAATGGTACCGAATCACAGGCTGGGGCCTTCAAAGGAATAAAAAGGAAAGAGCGACCAGAGCACTGGGATTCCTCCTCCTGACTGTGGGTGCGCTGTGTAACTTTACACCCACGCTGCCAAGCTTTCGCTATTCTGATCAGCTGTAGCCTCGTTTGTAGCCAACACAGATCCTTCTTTCTTTACATGGCTGCTATTCCAGGGTTTCCCATAGCAGCTTCATCACAAACGCAGCATGCAATCGTCATGCTTAGCTATGACTCCTGTGGGCGGAGTCTTGCCATTTCATATCTGTATTCTGAAAGCTTAGCAAAGATGCCGAGGAGTAGCTTTATGTTGACCGAGTGAATTAATAAATGGTTTAAGTGAATGGAAGAAGCAATGAATAATTACCTTAAGGGGGAAAAAACCTGGGTTTTTCAGAACAGACTCACTTGAAAGAAAGAAATGATGCGATATTATCTGAGATTAAGAAGAAAATGTTTGTCATACAAGGATGACCACTGTAGTTAATATGAGCGCTGTCATTTATTTAGGATATGTTTTTCTAATAACCTCCATGGGAGCGAAGGCCTTATACCTATTTTTCTTTGTCCTGTCTTCAGTACCTAACACACTGTCCGCAACACATACTCAATAAATGTCCTGGAAAGGCTGAATGCATAGAGAAATGAACATACACATTCATGAAGATTGTACTCTTAACCAGGTGAGTCACATTAAGGGATAGCCTGAGTATACCTTACTGGGAGCAAAACAGTTCGTAGTGCGCACCAAGACCTATCAGCATCACCTCGCAAAGTCCACATCGTTACCCTCTCCAGATAAGAAATGAGCAACCATCACTAGAGGAAGGTAAAGCCCCAGTGGGAGTAGATGAGAATGCACAGATGTCTCTAAACTGGCTGAACTAAACACAGCCTTTGTAAACTGGTTAATGAAACAGGAAGAAAAGTAGCTGTTGATAAAGGAATTGTGACAACTACAAAAAGTACATCGATTGGGAAAATTAAACAAAAAACAAAAATTTAATTTTTTGAGACAGGGTATGGTTTCTGGAGTCCAGACTAGCCTCAAACTAACTCCCAGTCTTCCCATCACAGCCAACTGTTCCAAACACTGTGAGAGTATTTTTTGAAGAGGCATTGGAAATTTTGACCTAAAATTTTATGTCTCCCTCAAATTCATACATCAAACTCTGTTCCTTAAAATGATATGTAGAAGTAGGAGTTTGGGAGGTGATTAGCTCACAGGTCCAGAGCCCTTAAGAATGCCCCCTCCCAAGGGGCCCGCTCACCTCTTGGACCACATGTAGATCCACTGAGAAGGATCCATCCTTGATCCAGAAAGCAGACACCAAAGTTGCTGGTTTTCCCGCCTCCAAAATGGTGAGGCACAAAGTCTGTTACTCACTCAACGTACGGTGTTTTGCTATGGTAGCCGCACTGGACTAGCATGGGTATGAGTGTAATTCTTTAAATGTTCAGAACACCTTTATATTCTCATAGGTTTTAGTTTGGCTAGATAATCTATCCAGATCCCGAGCCAGTGTTTCCATAGGAACCATCAGGTAAGACAGGCAAGTGCAAGAGCAGTTTACAGCCAACTTTTCTACCCCGTCTTAATCCAGGTATCTGGAAACTCTAGAGATGCCCATGTAAAAACAAGCAAACTCCCGTTTGAACTGATTCACAGTAATCATGAGACAGATGTTGAGGCCGGAGATATTTTTTTCCTAAAATGACCAAGAGGCAAGTGTATGGTCTAAGTGTGGAAGTATGATAGTCGCATATTTATTTTGGACACTTGTTTTGGGATACATAAAAGGACAAGACTGTATGCTTGGCTGAGAAACCCTCTGTGGCAGAAAGAAACTGACGAGATTTAGGGATAGAGCTCTCGCCCACGCTTCCTAAGCTCTGGAAGTTGGGCAGGACCACTGACCACTGTTGGTGACTAGATGCTAAAGGGTGCCAACTTCCCTCTCATCATTATAAAGATCCTATGGGGTTGTTCTCTGAAGGCTTCCTGCCCCACTGGTTGGATGGAAGTAACCTTGGAGAAGATGGAGTCACACGTTGGAAGAAGCCTGTGTCCCTAAATCACTAGATGGCCCCTCTTCTAAGTCATACCGGATTATGAGGATAACAGTGGTACATTTATTTGTACTGGGTTAACTTGTTGAAATTTGAGGATCAGTTGCTATAATTTGCCTATCCTGACCAATTTACCCTATTTCCCAACTTTCCTCTGGGTCACAGAAGGAAGAGAGAAGACTAAATCTCTAGAGTCTCAGAAGATCAAGATATATGAAGGAATCCAGGGGCTGGGGGAGTTGCCTCAGTGGCTGAGAGCACTTGTGGCTCTTGTGTGAGACCTGAGTGTTCTCAGAACCTACATGGTGGTTTACAATCAGATATAACACCCATTCCGGGGCATCTGGCACCCTCTTTCCACGGGCACCAGGTATGCACACCATGTACTTACATACATGCAAGCAAGAACATTCATACATATGAAATAAATCTTTTTATTTTCTAAAAGATATTTGGTACCAACCTCAACATTAAATATTATAGTGTCTAGCAGAGTCTGGAATGAAATTAGAAGCCTTAGACATTCCCATGGGACCACACAGGCTACCTGTGCTCCCCTATCCAACCCACTAACTGTCCCTCTAGACACAGTTATTTCCTCGGTAAGTAACCATCTCCAAACAGTGGCCACGTGAATCCACAACACAGCCGACTGATTTCATATATCTAGAGTCCAGATAAAGCCGTATTAAACCCTTCTTGCTTCCGCCTTTGTTTTTTATTTTGTCTGGACATGCTGATTAAGAAGAACAAATAAATTGTTAAGCAACTTTATGTCCAAGAGTGTATTTTTTTTAAAAAATGATTATAAGATGTGGTTAGGCACAGTCCTAAAGGGACAATTAGGGGACCCAAACATCACGTTGAAAATGAGACCTTTGGGTACTTGCCTGAAGATGTTATGAGGAAACATTTGTTTACTTACCAACTTTGAGATTCAAGACTGTCTTCGAGTAGCCTCAAGGTATTAAGAACAATAAATAATGATGTGCTGATGGAAAACATTAAAAAACAAACTTGTTACAGTCTTTCAAATAATAAAGGATAAAGTCGGCTTAAATCAGAATATAAGCTCCAAATCCATCCTGAAGTACTTAAGCTAAAAGCTGGAGTGCGAGCGTCCTCTCTGTAGTGGTGGCCTACCAAATCCTTAGTGGGTGGGGCTTCTGCTAGGGCTCCAGAGAGAGTGCTCCTGCTCCCCAGAGCTAACCTGGCCTGCTGAGAGGAAGGTGGTCACTGGCCTCTCTCTCTCAGGTGAGCGAGAGAAAGGGATGAACTTTGAGAGAGATGAGGTTCACGGTGCAAGGTGGGGGGAGAGATGAGTTAAGAGATGGCGAAGCAAGCACTGAGAAAAGTCCCTTCGGACCGAGAAGGAGGGAATGCAGTGTTCCTCCGGGAAGACAAGTCTGTGGCTTCCAGTTCCGAGGCTGAAAACCTAGGCTCCAATGCGCCTCTCCTGTGGCACCTTTTCACGGACTTCATCTTGTTTTCTTTCCACTCCAAATCCCAAGTCTCTATAAATACCCAGGCAACTCGTCACCAGGGTTGAGTCAAAACCAGGCAGAGCCGGAGGCCCGTGGCTGTAATTCCGGCATCTGACAGGCTGAACTTGGTGAGTTCCAGACCAGCCTGGGCCTTAGACTAAAAGCTTGTCTTAAAGAGGGAGCAAGGGGAGGGATAACAAGATGTGTCAATGGGTAAGAGTGTTTCCTGCACAAGCCTCCTAATCTGAGGGGTTCCCAGAGCCCATGTGAAGGTAGAAGGGAAAAACCAGTGCTACAGAGTCCTCAGAATTCCACATCTGCACCATAGCTTGTGCCCACCTATCACACGCATGCTCGGGCATGCACACAGAGTCATAATGAATAAATGTTAAAATTAAGATAACAGCAAAAACCCCACACAAGGACCAAGTAATGGAGTGAGTGAGCTTCAGCAAGTGCGGTGTGGTCAGGAGGACTGTCTCCTGCATAAGGTCCTGTGTCAACACTGAGGGCATGGGACTTCCTGCCCGTCCCCTAGTCAGAGACCTAGGACTAGGCATGAAATTCCTTCCTTCTCTCTTTCTCTCCCTCCCCTCCCTCCCTCTCTGTCTCCCTCCCTCCACCTCCCTCTTTCTTGTTTTTGATACATAGTTTTGCTGTGTACATCACACTGGCCTTGAACTGGGAGTTTCTTGCATTAACCTACTCCAAGTTAGGATCAATGTTAAATAACACCATACCTGGCTTCAAAAAATATTAAGGGACACTGATGTAGCCATGTATAAACACACACACACACACACACACACACAGAGAGAGAGAGAGAGAGAGAGAGAGACAGAGACAGAGACAGAGACAGAGACAGAGACAGACAGAGAGAGACAGAGACACAGAGAGAGACACAGAGAGAGAGGAGGCTTAAGCATAGATTTTTTTAATCTATAAATAAACTACCTTCATAAAAAAAAACTAGGCTGTGGTTTTGTTGTAGGCACTGAATTAATGGATAACCCATATTAATTGAGATCATCACAGATAGAAAGTTTCAGCCTTATTTACAGATGAATAAACTGAGGTCCAGAGATGTTTAGGTAAATTGTCCAGGTTTTCTTACTGGAAGCTCAATGCTAGTTGGCCTTGTACCCCCTAATTAAATAATAATAATTATTATTATCATTATCATTATTATATTGGTGGTGGTTTTCTTTTGGTTTGGTTTTTGAGGTAGTCTCGTGTCGCTTGGGGCAGCCTTGAACTTGCTGTGAGGCTGAGAATAACCTTGAGTTCCCAACCCTCCAGCTGCCCTCCTCCCAAGTGCTGAACTACAAGCATGTGCCACCATGCCTGGTAAACAACACTGGCAATGGGTCCCAGGACTTCTTGGGGCTTTCTTCACACGAGGCAAGCACTCTACCAACTAAACTATACCCTTAACCTTACGTACGGCTATGGTTTTCACAGGAAGCTCACCTGGTGTACTCTTCCCACACCTTCCAGTCTCACACCCACCACTCCAGCCAAAGGATGACATTCTTCATTTTTCGAGTCAATTTCTTCGGACTTTGATGTGGGTGATATATAAAATCGCCCAGGCATTTTAGAGTACTGGGACTGCACAGGCTCCTGCTATAACCCTCACAGAACTCTGAGAGTCCAGAGAACCTGGCCTAGAAACTGCAGCTGGCAGTTCAGAACAGATGGAAGTTGGCCAGATGGGAGTTCAGCACCTAGACCCAGGCACAGCCTGTCCTTCTCTGGGATTCTTCCATTCCTGTGATTCCACTGAATGTCATAACCGCAGGCTGATGTGAAGCAGAAGGAACCTTCTAGAAAACAAAGTTTGCTAATGGAAATGAGGAGAATCCGGGGAGCAAGCCAGTCCACACCACTGATGGAGAGGGAGAAGGGCAGGGGCAGGAGGAGGAGTATGGGGGAGCACTGACGAGAGGACGAAAACAAAAAGGATCGAGAAAGGGAAGGAAGCAAGCTTAATAGACAATGGGCCTTGCTGGTGAACCCACAGAGTCAACTAGCAATCATTAAACAGACGCGAGATGTATGAGCAGACGGGTCCCATTGGAGTGCTATTGTCAAGGAATTAGTAACTCAAAGAGATTTTTTTTTAAAAAAAAAATACTTTTCCTATCTGGTCGGTAACTTGTTGAATCTACATTCTTTAAAAGTTGCCCAAGAAATGGAAAAGAAGGTAGAGGGCTTAACTCTAGCTGCAAAATGAAAAATACAAGCCTAACCCGCATCCTAAGGTCAAATTCTGTTCCTCTGTGCAGAAAACTCACAACAACCACCCAGCCGAAAAACAACAAAACAAAACCAAAAATGAACATAAAAACAGACAGACAATAGTAACCAGAGGGCCTCTGGGGACCCAGAGATCCAGGGCAACCTTGGGCAGAGGCTAGCCGACATACGGATTTAACTGCTCTAAAACAAAGTATTTATTTGGAGATTAAAAATAACTTGTTTTTCCCCCCCAGAGAGGTTCAGAAGTTTTAGCTTTAAAACAACAATGAAGTTCTTTAACTTAATTTCTACGAATGCTCGCTGAGACAGCTCTCCCAGCGGCTAACAGTCAAGAGATAAACACGGAAGGACGGCTAGACATTCCCCTTGTTCTAAAGTTGGTGGTGCATAGGAAACAACGAAAGATCTATTTACTTGCTATCCACATACAAATGCTTCCTTAATTTCTAAATTCCAGAACATAACGTAATTTGTCAAGGCGGAGGGGCCCTACTTGTTTTACGACGTTGCAGAAACAACTCTCTTAATACCTGAATTCCAAGAGTGTTGTGTCATTAGTTAAGTGTTAGCAAAAAGTAAAATGAAAAATCATTTGTCTATGGCTAAATTCTGATTAATGACCAGGTTGGAAGAACCTTCTGAGGCCCAAAGTACACACAGTCTCCTCCAGACCTCATAGTTCATATTCTGTGGTGATCTGCCAGCTCCCACTGGGATGGACTGGAGATTCAGTAGGGCATCCACTCCAGAGAGAGCTGAGTCTTAGCCTCTCCCTCTCCCGCTCTCCTCCCCACCCCCTCCCTCCCCTTCTCCCTCCCTGTCTCTGTGTGTGAATGTGTGTATCTTTTCTCCTCTTCCTCAGACTTCTGTGTTTGTTTGTTTTTCACGCACATTCTCTCATAGCCAGGCTGTTTTCTTGAACTCCTTTTCCTCCCATTTCCACATCTCTGGTGCTGGGATTTCAGGAGGACATCACCACACCCAGCTCATCCACCTATCCTATGTAAGATAAAGAAGACATCCTAGGTGCCAGGCAACCCCTGCAGCGCCTTGACATGAATATTTAATGCAGGGGTCATTCTTTTTTTGAAGTGCAATCATCAAGTCTCATCTTCCAAAACTTACCTGATCGGCTACTATCTCCTTAACCCAGAGACTCAACATTAGCCATCAATGGTGGGAACAACTAGAAATTATGTTTGACCAAAGGTGATATCGTAGGGATCATACAGAATTACCCAGAGAACTTTACCCAAGTGTGTTCCTGACCTTCAGGGAGCCTTTAGCTCTAACTTCCAGTTTACAAGAAACACAGAGAAGAGCAGGTTTAGCAGACGAGATCATAGAAAACACGGGACATTCCATGGGAACAATGGGACTCAACAAGAAATTGACGTCATGAGAATGCAATGCACGTGAATGTGGAGCAAGGAGACGACGCCAGAGGGGAAAAAAAGAGTCATAAGCCCCTGAACGCTTGGATGAAGTGTGTGATCTGGCTTGAATTAAATAGAAGAATCCCAAGATGTTTGGCGGTGGAGGGGAAAATAGGAATTCCTCTTTGTGGGCAGAGTTACCATTTGGAAATACCAGTGATAGTTAGGCAGTGTTTTCAATGTGCTTAATGCCATGGAACTGTATGGGTAAACCAGGGAGCTTTAAACTAGGTCCAATTTACTACAGTTTTAAAAAGAGTAGTTTAGGGGCCAGATAAGGAGATTCAAAATGTAGCTAGATAGTTAATGATGCTAAAAATTATGTGGGTCTTGTTAGCATGATTGTGGAACTGGGTGTTCACCTCCCCTTTCAGAACTGAATGTTGAAATATTCAGGCTACCTATACATTTCATTTAAAGGACACACATAAGCTTATCTTATGAAAGTGAAGGCTGGATTGCAAACGTTTTGCAATCATTTGGTCTACATGATAGAGACTGTGTGTACATGGAGTGCTTCTGTCTCCCTGTCTGACTGCATGGGAGAGCAGGGCAGGGCCTGAGCCCTCTCCAGATGCTCCAATTGGAGATACTGGGCATGACAAGATTTACAATCATTTAAAAATCAAAGAGGGGTTGGGGATTTAGCTCAGCGGCAGAGTGCAGAGCGCAGAGCGCTGCTTGCCTAGCGAGCGAGCGCAAGGCCCTGGGTTCTGTCCCCAGTTCCGGGGGGGAAAAAAAAGAAAAGAAAAAAAAATCAAAGAGGGAAGTTACAGGGTAGAGGGAAGGTTGAGCCCAATGTCAGCCCATGTGGGAAGTCCATAAGCAGAGTTGCTCCCCTGAGCTGTAACTAGCTCCTTACCTATCCACGACTTCCTCCAAGTGTTGAGCAAGTTAATTATACTGAAAGATCAGACTGCTGTATTTCTGAGAACTAACAGAGAGGGAACAGACTGTTTTGTCCAAGGCACCCTGCAGATCCATTTCCTTTAAAGAATCACTATGCCACACACAAGCCACCATGTCACTTCTCTTCCAAGTGGTCATGCGCTTTACCTCCAACCTCAGGCCTTTTCATGGACACAAGTATACCAGACTCTGGCTAGCAGTGACCTCAGGACAGAAGGGAAGGGAAGAAAAAACTTACCACATGTAATGCTGTTAGAGGAAGTCTCTGGGGATTTCCCTGTCCCACACTGATAAAATCTACAAAGCCCTTCATCCACACAAACAGCTGTAACTTTGACATAAAGCACAACTTGCTTTAATAATTACACAGTTTCTTTCTGGGTTAAAATCCTACTTGAAATCTTGAAATGTGCAGATTCCTTTAACGTAAGCATGCCCTCCTGTGTTCCCTGCTTAGTTGAGAAAGAAGCCCAACACATTTATAGATGACAATGCCATGTCATGGTGTCAGAAGGTTGGACAAACTCCCCTGCAATGTGTCTGATTGGCAAGGAACCTACAGCATTCTTACTTTCCAAGGCATCCAATCAGGTGGTTTGACCTTGCATTTTTCTCCACCTCTGTCTTCAAAGCTCTGCCTGAAACGGTTCTTCTCTGCTTCAGTTCTGAATGGTAGTTCTATTGATATAAGATTCCGAATTGGACATTGTGAAGCTATGACCCACTGCCTCCTGGTGTCCAGTGTTCATATGGAGAAGTCAGTTGTTCCTCTTATTTTGGTTCTTTTCTGCATGATGTCTTTGTTCATGGTCTTTCTTGTTGTTGTTGTTGTTGTTTATTTGTGGTGCTGGGAATTGAACTCAGGGCTTCACACATGCTAGGCAAACACTCTTTCTGGTGCCACATTCTCAACCTGGGTGCTTTGTTTTGCATTATTTGTGATTACCTTACCTTGTTTCTCTCCCATTCTTCTCACTCTCTGACAGTTTTTTACTTTGGTGTACTAGGTGTAGAAGTTGTTCTTCAATGACTAGATGGATGCATTTCATAAAATTTCAGGTGTTTTTGCTCATTCCCTCACCAAATTCTTGCCCCAATATACATATCTTGATATACTTACTACAATTTATCATGATTTTTAAACTTCTGGTAAATTTTTTAAATGTAGTAAATTGTACCAAAAGTTTCCCATTTAACCATATAATTCAGTGGCATTCAGTACACTGACGACACTCTGTAACCACCACCATTTCCAGACAATAACTCTGCCCACAAACAGTAATTCCTATTTTCCCTCCCCCTCCAAACACCTTGTGATTCTGTTTACTCAGAACACGATCACCTACTCCATGCAGGCATTGTGTTTCTTAAGTAATTCCACATCTGTCCAAGGCTCCTCTTCCTACTTCTTCATTCTTTCCCTCTGATCTTGAGATCAAGGAATCTCTATTCTCAAATCTGCTGAATTTCTGGGTACTGTGGCACACTCCCCTTTAACCCTAGAACTCAGGAAGTAGACACAGATGGATCTCTCTGAGTTCAAGGACAGCCTGGTCTACAAAGTGAGAAGTCTACACCCAAGACTACATAGTGAGAGTCAGTTTCAAACAAACAAACAAACAAACAAACAAACAAACAAACAAATCTGCTGTTGGTTTTTCTGGAGCAAATCTGCCACTGAGCCCATCTAGGGCACTTCCCTTTTCCTTTGCTGTACTTTCCAATTCTATAATTCCTATTTTAAAGTCATTTCTGTCTCTACATTTACACTGACGATTCCTCTTTAAGTGAGACATTGTCTTTATGCTCTCCCTTCTGTAAGCACAGTTTTCTTTGGTCTTTGAACATACAAACAACATCTACCTTGAAGACGTCATCTAAGTTCAACATCTGCACCACCTCATCACCTTCTAAGCAGTTACCACTGACTCCTGTTACTTCCCTGTATGTGAGACATACACTTTCTGGTTTTCAATAGTATTTTCATACCAAGGCTGACTACTGACTCTCTTGAGGTAAAGCTTAGTATCACTCATTTCTTTGGTGAAATGCCTGAATTCTTTTGGTGAGGAGAAGCAATTGTTCCCATGGCGTTACTCTCAGAAGGCATATATTCAGTCACATGTGGTCGCTCCACGGTAAGCTTTCAGGAAACCTGACTGCGTCTGTCTGTCCATCCTTCCCTCCTCCCATGTCCCTTTCCTTTCATGTTTCTGCCTCTAGTGATATGATCCCTAGCTGTTAGGCTCCACACCTTACCATCTAATTGCACTGTTCTTTCCCACAATGCTCTGGAGCATAAATTACTCCACACTTTGACTCACTTTGTAGTCATTTTTGAAGTCAGTCTTCAAGATTTGTCCTGAGCCCAGAAGGCTCTTCCCGGCTCTCTCTTACCCTACTTTTCTCTAGTAAACCGACCAACCTAAAGTTTGTGGAGCCACCACCTCCCTCCTTTTGCTCATTACCTAAATCTTGATTGTTCGTAAGAACTGACCTCAGAGTGAACTTCTCCACGCCCTCTTCAAACACGGTTAGCTTCCATTCATCAGTGCTCTCTGTTCTTATAACCTGCCCCTTTCCTTACACGAAGTCTCTAGGACTCTCCCATGGGACCTGGGCACATGCTGTCCATTTCCCACTTCTCTTGGACCGATGGCCCTGCTCTACAAAAAGAGCACTGGGTGGGAATAGAAACCCCTCATTTTGGTTTTCATTTTCCTCTGTGGAGACCCAATAATCCCATGCAATGTCGTGTGGATGCAACCGATCCCCAGTTTTCTGAGACTACTTACCTAAGCGGAGGCTTAGTCAGGGATGAAGCCCTCCACCTCTTGGCTGCACTTTTTGGAGAACAGGGTGGGATTTAGTACCCATAGCAAGGATGTGTTGAGAATGAGATACTGTAGACTTTGATTGACAAGGTCTGACTCCCTGGGCAGGTTAGAGCTCCTATCCCAATAACCTAGGTTGGACAGGGGGATAGGAAGTGAGGGAGAAGCTTGTGGTTTAGATGCCATAAACTCTCTCTCTTGCTGAACTCTAGTAGATGTTCTTAAATAAATGATTATTTGCCATGCACCCTTAGGAAACTTTCCAGAGACTCTGAACGATTGTTTTCACAATATGGATGTTTTGTTGACAGGGGACTGTACAGCTCCTCACAGCATCACTCTGGAAATTGCCTTCTAATAGGATCTTAATAGCTATCAACATTGTCTTGACTGCTAATAATGTCTTCCCAAGCTTCCCTCCAGGGTTCAGGCTCTGATAAATGGAGGTGGATTTGGAGACAAAGTACTGCTTGACATCCTCAACCAAATGAACAGGCTTTGAGGACTGCACAGAACACCACAGAAACTGATCAAAACAAACCAGAGGACCTACGAATTCCTAAATTTCTCCCTGGTTTTTCGAGTGATGGCACACAGGGCAGCCAGACCCCTTCAACTCAAGCTCTTAGGAATGGTTTATTACAGTATTTCTCACTAAGTTGCCCAAAACATGGTATGAGACTTAGATTGGATTTTTACAGTAGACCGGTTTTCATCGAATTAACCCTGTTCCTTCTTCCTCCTTCTACTTTGTTATTAGCACCATGTATCCTTGAGGTGTCTGCTTGAATTTTAGGGATCAAAGTAGCTCCTGCTACTTAGTCTATAAACTACAGACTGGGCCTTGGCCTACATGATTGTGACGGTTAGTATTGTGTCACGTAATTGTGTCAGCTTGCAGAGATTGAGAATCACCTGGAAGATGGGCTTCTGGGCATGCTGTGGGAGGCACTGTTGATTAGATCAATTGAGGAGAGAAGACCCGACCACCGTGGGTAGTACTGTTCCCTAGGCTGGGCTCTGGAATGAAGGAAATAAGGAAATGAAACTGAGTACAAGCATTCACGAATGTCTACTTCTAATTGATAATAGGATAGAACCAACTGTGTCAAGCTCCTGCTGTCTTGACTTGCCCACCATGATGGACTGTACACCTGAACGGTGAGCCAAAATAGGCCCCTTGTCCCTTAAGTTGCTTTTGTCAGGGTGTTTTACCACAGCAGCAGGAATAGGACACAAACATCATTAAACACATTGGTCTTGTTGTTGGATAAATAAGCAAAGCCACAGACCCATGAGGTTTTAATTTGTGAAAAGTTAGGAAATTTTGGTTGTCTATTAGTATCTATTGTTCTACATTTAAATAATGTCTCATCACCTGATAGGTTATCCATTCCAAGTAGTCAGTCTAAAACACATGTATATATGAACAACACTGCTTGGGCTCAGGAAGTCTTATAAATCTGTATAATGTGCGTATATAATATATAGTTACATATACATAATAAATAAGAATAGGTCATGAATTTGAGAGAGAGTGGAAGGCATAGGAGGCATTGGAGGTGAGAGAAAGGGGTGGAAATGATGTAGACTCAGCACTTGTTTATGAGATTATCAAAAATGTAAGGTAAAATATATTTAATAGCAATAACTACAAATATTTATTATGTAGAATATAATCTTTGTAATATATACACATTATGAAATACCCAAATTGAACTGGTAAACATAGATTACTTAGTGCAATTGTCAATTTTCCTACAAGATAAGATAAGATACATAGTCCGCTCTGTTCTGGTCTTCATATGTAGACGTGTAACAGCAACAGTAACTCGACTCAGTGGGTCATTAAGAAAGCAAGAGAGGATGTTTAGTCAGCAGGAGGAAATGTTGGGAAGCCCTGAGGATATTTGGAGGGGGGTTCTGGGATGGATAGGTTCAAAACACATTGTATATATGTATGAAATTCTCGAAGAATAAATTTAAAATATAAAAATAATGTGTCATCTCTCTCAAGCACTAACATTTTTTGTCACTTAAACTGAAACTGGTTCCTAGTTAGTTCCTCCCATGATTATGTCCCATAAATTCTGGAACTAAGTTTTCCTTTAACAAGATTTCTGTAAAGACCGTGTGGCCCTGACATGATTTATACTGACTTCTTAGCTTTGCTCACAGCCATTCAAATACCTTGCAGATGAAAAGGAGTCGATTTCATCAGTTTAACGAGTTAAAATCAATCTCCTCCCAGAGATCAGGTTTATCAAGTTCACCCCACTATACAGGGACCTTTATGCCAACACCTGTTACCTCCATGTCCGAATTAATAGCAACTGACCAAAACAAGCTTAATCTGGTTTTCTTACCCGCAGTGGCCTGACTGTATTAGTTGCCTCACTACTGTGACAAAATGTTGACAAAGGCAACTTAAGGAAGGAAGGGCTTACAGTTCTAAAGGACACAGTCTACAATGACAGGAAGGGACAGCAGCAGGTGCTTGAGGTGGGGGTCACACAGCATCCACAGTCAGAACGCAGAGACAGAAGGATGCCTGTGTTCAGTCTCAGATGATCCCAGCCCATGAGGTGGTATCATCTGCCTTGAGGGTGAATCCTCCCCTCTCAATAAAGCTGAGCTAGATAACTCTCACAGGCAAGCCATCCTGATTCTAAATCCCAAGCTGAGGGTTAAGATTAACCGTCGCGCTAACCATCATTCTGCCAGCAGATGAGCACTCTGTAGCATGACCACACTGTTCAATATCTTTAGGGCATGTTATATAGTCTGTTGTCCCCCCATACGATCATTCATGTACTGGAGGCTTGGTCCCCAGTGTGGCAGTGATAAGGTGGTAGGGCCTAGTGACAAATAACCAGAGTGTGGGGACTTTTCCCATATAAGCAGGTTGATGCTGCTTTACTGAATCCCATCTTGCCATGTGATCTCCTCTACATGCACATCCGCCACTGTGAGGCCATCTACCATGAAGTCCAACACACTAAGGAAATGCCAGCATCATGCTCTTGAATGACTAGACCCCTGAGCTAAATAACACAGAGTGTCCTGCCTCCGGTATTTTGTTATAATAACATAAAATGAACTGATGTATAATCCAATGGGGAGTTGTTACTTAACCAAAATAAAATGTAGACAGTAGTGAGGGATGCACAAAGTTGTAAGCATACTTTTGAAACACTGGGCTACTTGGACCCCACCGCTGGTGTATTCTAAGCATGAGCTATACCAATGACCTACACCCCCAGTCCAAGATCATGGGTGTACTTTATGCCATTAAATTATACACTTAAAAATGTCCAGTGATGATACACACCTTAAATCCCTGCACTTTGTAAGCAAACGAAGGCAGATCTTTTTTTTTTTTTTTTTTTGAGGCCAGCCTGATCTACAGAGTGATGCACAGAGAAACCCTGTCTTAAGAAATAAACAAACCAAAAACCAAAAAATATCCAAAGGTAAACTTCCTGCTATGTCTGTTTTAACACACACACACACACACACACACACACACACACACACACACACACACACACACGCACGCACGCACGCACACACACACCACTGATGTGGGTGCTTCCTCTTTGCTAGTGTTTGCCTTGAGATAGAGTCTCACGTGGCTGCAGCGAGAAATGAATCGCTAATCACCTGACCTCCGCCTCCGAGGTGCTGGAAGCTTCTCTCCGTGCTCTCTGTGAACAGTAGTTCTCAAAATGCTTCCCAATATCCAGTTTGGGGCTCTGCCAGCATCTGAATTTTTTTTTCAAGAGCCGGGCTTAGGTTTCCTGAATATTTCTGCCATTCCTATGACAAATGAAAAAAAGATTAGCTCCCCGGTTGCTGTCTGTGTCTCCGACAGTTGGAAGAGATATGTAGCTACTTAAGAGCTCAAGGGTACAGAGTGGCTTGGGCTGGGTGTCTGCACATTCAGAGTTAGCCTGAATTGGTGTCTGCTTCCTTGTGCTCTTGCTAAGTGGGGGCTAACAGGACCCTGATTTGTTAAACTTAATCCAGAATTATGACAACACAACCTCAATTAGCTGCCAATACTTTGTACATCCTTTCCTGATCGATAACACCTTCTTCCTGTTAGCTCGCTACAGCCTTGTGACCCAAGGCTCTGGAATGGATCAACCCGCCTACGCCTGCACACAGCTCTGTGTCTCCATGGAAACAGCTTGTCAGGCCTTGCTTGGCTGCAGGTACTGAAGACCTCTCATTTGCAGCCTAGGTTCCACACGGATTCGGTCTTAACAGTCTGGCAGGTGTTAAGAGCCCCATCCTCTCTAGCTGCCAGGGTCTGACTTCATCATGAAACCTCCTTTGCATTGCACAGCAAAGTCCCCAGCTCCAGTGACACCCAGGAAGTCCTCAGGGGAATGGAAGGGTTTCTGCCCTCGGCTCTGCCCAACAGGTCTTCCTTCCTTGCCCATTACCCCCCCACCCCTGCCCACCAAAACCTGGAGCATCAGAACATCTCTGGCCCTACCTGGAGCACCGGCTTTGTGCCTCTCAGACCCTCGTCTCTGCATCCCTGCTGCAAGCTTGGATCGACATCATTTCCTTTTCTAGGTACTGCAATATCCTCCACACTGGCCCCAGTACTACTGTGCACCCATTCTCCCCCGTACAATCACTTCCTGAAAACATAACATAATTGCATGTCGTAGAAAGAGGCTTTGGAGGTAGGAGATGTGGGACAGAGGGAGACTGAATAACAGACACCAGTCAGAAAGCAACGATAACATAACATGATGTATATGGTTTCCACAACTTACTCCACATCTACAAAGAGCTAGAAGAGAGGCCTTTGCAGGCTCCAGACACAGAGGCATGACAGATGCCCAATAAGACAGAAAGGCCAATCCTGCTGGCTTGATGTACGCACGTTGCATGTATGGATTGAATCATCACACGCTACCCTACAAATACAAGCAAGTATTACATGCCAATTAAAATAAGTTAAAAATAAGATATCAGAACCAAAATGTCTGAACTTGATTACATCTATCAGGTTTTTTTTCTCTTGTGTATATTAATTCCCATATAATGCCATGCAGAAGGGACACAACTTGGGTTCTCCATTAATTCTAGAATGTTTTGTACTTGAGCTGGACACTGTATGTTGGATGTTATAGGAACAGAACTGACTATAAACAGAGTCCTAACTTTAACTTGTGACTTCCTCTAGGATTCTGATTACGTCTGGAGGAAAAGTCAGAGTCAGGGTGAAGCTGATTTCTTTTTTGAAATACTCATCTTGTTTCAGAATTTACTAAATAAAAACCCAAAAGTATTATTAATGAGAAATAAAAGAATAAACTCATAATTTTTTTCATTAAACATTTGTATAAAATTTGATTGAAACCAAAACATGGGACTGGGACTGAAGCCGTGTGATATATGTGCAAAGCTCAGTCTCTAGAGGAGGGACACGCACGCACGCACGCATGCACAAGCGCAAAAATCACCCAGTGTCCTTCCTTCATACTAAGACAGTTAGTGGCTCCCTCTATCCGAAGGTAAACTTCAGATAGCAAGACCATGCTGTTATTGTTTGAGCCAGCTCACCTCCTAGATACATCCTCTCTCACCCTTCTCCCTGCACATTCTGACTGCAGCTGCTCTGCGCCTATATTCCTCCCTGGCCTCTACAACTTGGTACTACATCCTGCTCCTGGCTCTATGGTATGTCCTCTTCTTGCCGGTCCTCATTTCTTTTCTGTTACTGGGATAAAATACTTTGACCAAAAAGCAACATACAGAGAGAAAATGGGTTTTGTTTTGTTTTGTTTTAGCTCACAACTCCAGGTTATAGTCTATCATTGCAGGGGATGCAAGGCAGAAACTTGAAGCAGCTAGACACATTACATCCACAGCCAAGAGCAGAGAAAGAATGGACCATGCTTGCTTGCTTGTGCTCAACTCCCTCTCTACGTTTATTCTGTCCAAGACCCAAACCCACGGAAGAGTGCTGTCCCATCCAGGGTAGGCCCTCCCACTAATGATTGCCCTTAGGAAAATCTGTCATCAGTGTGCCCGCTGACTAACCTGGTTATGTTTGTTAGTTTTCTTTTGCTGTAATTAAAGCACCATGATGGGGATACAGAGGAATGGTCCAGTGGTTAAGAGCACTGGCTGCTCTTCTAAAGGACCCGGGTTCAATTCCCAGCACCCACATGGTGGCTCACAACTATCGATAGCCACGATCCTAAGGACTGACACTCTTCCACAGGCATACATGTAGGCGAAACATCAATGCACATAAAATAAAGATTTCTTTTTTAAAAAAAAGCGTAATTAATTCAACTTATAGAAGAGTTTACTTGGGCTTCTGGTTGTAGAGGTATTAGTGTCCATCCCATCAGGTAATCTTGGCAGCATCGGTCAGATACGTCGGTAGGGATGTGTGAAGACGCACATCTCAAACAGCAAGCAGTAAGCAGAGAGAATGGCCTGGAAATGACATGAGTAAGTTATACTCCAGGACACACAAACCACGTCTCCAGAACCTCCCGACCAGCGTCTGAGCCTATGGGGGACATTCCCATCCAAACCACCACACTGGGCTAGGGAATCTCTCATTAAGACTCCCTTCCAGGGGTTCTGGATTTAGCTCAGTGGTAGAGAGCTTGCCTAGCAAGTGCAAGGCCTTCGGTTCGGTCCTCTGCTCTGTGGGAAAAAAAAAGACTCCCTTCCAGATGTAGTACATTGTGTAGAGTTGTCAAAAGTAATCACCTTACCACCCTTTTGTACAACTTCTGGCACATTTTTGGGAGGCTATGCTCTTATTTCTACAATTTCCAGGTTTGTTTGTTTGTTTATGTTTTAAGTGTCTCTCCCACAGTTTCCTAATTACCTTCACCTTGCAAGATGTGTGCCTACCTCTAGCCCAGTGCCCACCACAGTTACTCAGATGCCTACTGCACAAAGGAGAGAATGGGTGAAACCTTTGGAATAGAAATATCGGGGTTGGGGATTTAGCTCAGTGGTAGAGCGCTTGGCTAGGAAGTGCAAGGCCCTGGGTTGGGTCCCCAGCTCCAAAAAAAAGAAAAAAAAAAAAAAAAAAAAGAAAAGAAATATCACCACACACTGATGGTAAACAGGTCCTGCCTCAGGGTCTTATTTGGCTTGGTATCTAAGCTCATCCAGCCTAGTCCAGCTATAACTTCGTCACATGCCAGGCATGGCAACACAGGCTGCTGGCCACTGTTTGGGAATACTTTTGTATATGGGCCACTGCCTCTGCTCACCTTTGCCTAGCCCGGGTTGCCTCCCTTTTTTTGTAAGCCACCCAGGAGGTTTGCACCAACCAGCCGTGGGACTGAGCCCATGTGGCTATGCCAGCAGCTGGAAGGCCATTCCTATGGGTGAGATATGGAGGTGGACTCTCCCCTGCAGTCCTGGAAGATTCCTTTCTTGCTGGTGGTACAATTTCACCCAGGCAACCCTTTCCTAGGGGAATCCAGGATCTGAATCATAGTCCGAGGAGAAACAGCCAGCTGTCTCAGGGATGGCTAAGACATGCCAAGTGTTTCCAGGAGACAGGATTGTCTTGTTGTGTCAGGGGGCTTGGGGTTAGTGGTTGTGGTAAATAACATATGCTCGGATATCAATCAAAGGGAGTGGGTGAATGAACGTGGACCCTTGTCCCACAGAATATGATAGCTGATCTAGGAGAGAAGCCAGAAGTTGAGAGAGGCCTTTCACTAGAGGCAGGGGCCCACCCACAAGGGCACAGGGTGTGGTGTGAGGTAGCATATAGCCTTGGGCCCCCATCTACTCACTTTTTCCTAAATCATCACATCTTTCATCTTCTAGAAACGAGAAACCAACTTTTGGCCATAGACGAGGATGAGCTGCAGAAAGAATAGATTTTGTTCCAGGGTGAGCAGAAGGCTAGCTCAGACAGGGAGGGGGGGAGCAACCAATGGCCCAGCTCCACTTTCCCCACTGCAGTAAGTAAGCAAAGGAACCATTAAATGAGAAAATGCATGTGAAGGCACTTAGCACAGTGCTTGGCAAAGGCACGGGATTCGATAATATTGACTTGTTCGTTTTACATCCACTCAGTGGCAGGACCTATAAAGGCAGCTATGTGAGAGAAAAAAAAAAAAAAGGAAGAACAGGGGTACCAGGAAGGGTAGGGTACATCTCTACCTGGATAGTTGATCAATTTTTCCATTAGATGTTTCTTACTTTGATTCTATCAAAACCCCAAACCCATCAGAGACCAAACAAAACAAAACAAAACTTTAGATATTTTCATTTTACTATTAAATTTTATTGTATTTCCCACCCCCCAGCAGTAGTGGAGATGACATAAATGCATTAAACACCATAGATGGGGGAATGATACAAAATATTTGGTGAAGTAGATACAAAGACTGGCCAGTCTGAATGACAATACAACTACTCTTACAGATTGTACCATAAAACAGAGCCAGGCCTGATGTCAAGTCTGGAATCAGTTACTTGGGAGGCTGAGGCAGGACGGTGGCTAGTTCAAAGTCAGCCTCTGCTGTAGAGAGAGTTGAAAGCTATCTTTAGCAACTCAGTGATATTGTTTCAAAATGAAGAGATGGCCCCTTATGTCTTGCCTCTTTAACACCAAGTCTGGGTTTGGATTCCTAGCACCCACGGAAAAAGCCAGGTTCAGCGATGCGTGCCTATGATCGCAACAGTGGGAGCGCTGAGACAGGAGGACCCCTGGGTTCTGCTGGTCAGCCAGTCTAGCCAAATCATCGAGCTCCAGATTCAGTGAGAGAATGAATTAGGTGGGGAGAGATAGAGGAAGACACCTCCCATCAGCCTCTGCTCTTCTCATGTGCACACATATCCATACCTATGTATATATGTGCACATACACACAGCCAGAAAAACACCCAAAAAGTAAAAAAATGGGGTGGGAATGTGGTCAGTGATAGTTTCCCTAACAGGGACGAGGCTCCAGGTTCAATCTCTAGCACTGAAAAAGGTGTGTGTGTGTGTGCGCGCGTGTGTGTGCGTGTGGGCGTGTGTGAACTTTAACAAGCCTTGCTCCAACAGACCTAAGAGACCAATGAGAAGGAGCTGCCCAGTCATTCTCGCCTTGGTGCTATGAGGGTTTTACACTGAGATCCTTAGGAGTTGGGGAATGGGAGAAGAGAGCATCCATTGACCGCTTAGTGCGAGGTGGAGGAGGGGGCCAAAGGATGGCACCTCCGGCTCCTCTACAGAGGAAGCTCTTTTTTTAGATTTATTTATTTATTTTTCATGTATATGAGTACACTGTAGCTGTCCTCAGACACACCAGAGGAGGGCATCAGATCCCATTACAGATGGGCGTAAGCCACCATGTGGTTGCTGGGAATTGAACTCAGAACCTCTGGAAGAGCAGTCTGTGCTCTTAACCACTGAGCCCTCTCTCCAGCGCCCAGAGGAAGCTCTTAATGGGCAGCCTCTAACTCTACCCTATGATTCTCGGAATCACAACCAGAACCGAGGACACAACAGAGAGCCCTTGCAAATGCCCAATAAATGTGTGTTTGCTTCTATGCCAAAACCAAGCTAAGCGTGGAACAAAACAAAGCTGGAAGTCGTCAACAGCTGTCACCTGGGCCTTGCGTGAGGCTCACTAAAGCTATTGGCTAAATAGAAGCTCTGAGAGCAAACTTAGCAGAGCCTGTGTTTGCATTTGCCCCCCAGGTACTTTCTCTTCACACCTGACAGTTCCCGAGATATGCAGCCATCTTCGCTTGCAGCACAGAGGTGGGACTGTGCCACACAGGGGGCTGGCTCAGATCAGTAACGAAGAGAGACAGGAGTTCACCCTGTAGTCCAGGCAAGCCCAGAATTCACTGGATAGCTCAGGGTAGCCTCAAGTTATACATCGCTCTCCTGACTCAGCTTCCTGAACACAGCAGCTGTGTGTGTGTGTGTGTGTGTGTGTGTGTGTGTGTGTGTGTGTGTGTCACCATGCCTGACTAAATCAGCAAGAAAATTAATGTCTGCCTACAAGCTAAGGTTCTAAACTCCAAGATTAATAAAGTAAAATAAAAAGTGGGGAGAGAACTTTATTCTCCTGATTATTGTAACAAAGGGCTATCCTAAGTTAGTAATTAAATAAGTTAATAATTAAAAGGCAAAAGAAAAACAGTAGAAAAATAAGCAAAAGATGGGCCTTCCAAATAATAAACAGAGATCCCTGTAACAATCAAAGAAACAGTTTATTGTTATTCGAGTTCTGCCTAAGCGAGTTCTAAGCTTCCTGGTAATTCGAGCTAGATGAGATCTCACAGTCAAGGCTGAAAAATCTGTGAAGCCCTTTTCCTGTACTAATCCCAAACCTAAATCTTCCAATGTTAACACCCCCGACCGGGAGTGGAGATAGGAGAGAGCGGGTGGCATCAGAAGGAACAGTCCTGCATTGTCTGGGCCTTGTCCTCAGCTGAGGAGGAGGAATGTGGAGGGCAGTGTCCCGAAGCTACAGGTTGTTTCTCAGGGACAGAGTAAGCCTTGCTCTGCTTTCCGCAGAGCCGCTGAAGTCCTGGTATCCCACGTGTGATCCCTGGGCCAGTGGGACCTCCGAGGAACTTACAGATGTGCAGAGGACAGCCTTCCATCGGGCCTCTTGAACTGGAGTCTGCACCTCAGCCAGCCCCACGAGGTGACTGCACGCACAGACCTTACAGTGCAGTCCTGGGGCAGCCTCTGCCACACTCTCTCCACACAGGTGCTCTGCCACAGCCGACAGGACGGCTCGCGCAGGTGGTCTCTAAGGAGCCCTTCGAAACTAAATTGCTGGATTTAATGAAAAGTGTCACACTCAGCCAAGTCGAATGTTCTCCACTTTACAAAGGGCTCTAAGATTAATGAATTAATAAAGGTGCCATGGTGCTGCTGTTCCCACAAGTGAATTTAGAGTTCTTATTAGCATCCTTTCACTGGGCGTCTGGATAGACCCAGGAGGCATCAACTGGGATGACCCTGTCTCTCATGCACCCTTTCCTGTCCACCCCCGCAGGAGGGAAAGCAGTGTGGGGTGTAATATCAGGAGAGCTGTGATGGAAAGACACGCGTGTCTGCAGGAACTAGAGAAAGGATAGCACATGATCCAAGAACACCTACTGCCCGTTTCCTATCACTAAAACAGTCCATAAGCTTTCCCCTGGTATCATCCAAAGGTGTGGATATATGTGCGTGCGTGCGTGTGTGAGAGAGAGAGAGGGGGCCGGGGATTGGGAGGAGAGGATGAAAAGACTAGAAAGAGAAAGGAAGGATAGCTGGGTGTGGTTTGCTCTCCCTTCAACCTAGTGCTTGGCAGGCAGAGGCAAGCATATCTCTGTGAGTTTGAGGCCAGCCTGATCTATACAGCAAGTTCTGGAGCAGCCAGAGCTGTATAATGAGACTCTTGTCTAAAAGAGAAAGAAGTAGGGGGCAGGGATGGAGGGGCACCGAGTTCCAATAATCCTTGCGCGGTCCTACAGATGGATAGGGGATGGGTGCTGGTCACTGACACCCTTCTGAGCCACGGGGCGTACACCAGCATCTCCATCCTAATTCTGCAGGCCCTCTGCCAGTCTCTCCACTGAGCAGACCATCTTGGTAGCAAGCCACCCTCCAGCTTCAAGGTTGTCTTTGGATTTGGGGGCTGCCAGAAAACCAGTTAGATGCAAGGAAACAAAGAGATTCAGGGGATAGAGAGGCGTTCGTTCCACTAATGAGTGAGATGACTCACAGGCTGACTCAGATGAACAGGGCGAACAAGGCTCGCCAGGGAGAGGGAAGCAGTGGGGGGCAGGCCTCAAAGGAGCCCTGAAAACCAGAGCTTAGGAGGCAGGGACATGATGTTTTAGGTTGGTTTTCTTTCCCCCCAGAACTGCTTGGGGCTTGGGAGGGGAAGGAGATCCTGAGACAGAGGGAGATAGGGGCTGGTTCTTTCTTTCCTTTCTTTCTTTCCTTTCCTTCCTTCCTTCCTTCCTTTCTTCCTTCCTTCTTCCCTCTCTCTCTCCCTCCCTCCCTCCCTCCCTTCCTTCCTCCCTTCCTTCCTTTCTTTCTTTCCTGCTTGCTTGATTTCCTTCTCTCTCTCCCCCTCCCCTCTCCTTCTCCCCTCCCCTTCTTCTCCCCAGAGGTTGGGTTGTGAATCTCCTCCTGTGCTTGGAGAGCTGTGTGGTATCCTCCAGCTACACAGACCTGCTTGCAGGCTGGCAAATCTCAGGGCACAAACTCAGCAGGAATTGATTGTCCTCGGGTTCCAGGCAGTGAGTGGAATCAGGACCCATCCTCTAGTTTTCTAGTATTCTCCATTAGCAGGGGGGGGGGGAGCCTTTTTTTTTTTTTTTTTAAGAAGTATTCTACATTTGAGAACATTGTGATCCAACCTGCGCTTATAAATATATTAGAAATGGTTCTGAACATATGACTAAGGCATATTCTCTTTTCTGAATGGCTAATTGAGGTTTGAGATGGAAGATTCCAAGGCCACTCGTTCTTATGAAGGTTGACACTTGCATTGCCTTATGACGGTTGTACCTGGAATGATATGCCTGTCCCCTCCACAGTATAGCCAGGTCACCGGAAGATCACACGTTTGTGACCAGGGCAAGTGTAGGGACAGACAATTAGGTGATGAATTTCCTTCATGTGTCAAATTAGTGGCAAAGGATCAAACCGGCAGCCTCAGCCCATTCCGTCAATGTAAACCCACTGAGCTAGCTAAAAATAACTTTAGTTGATTACATATTTATGTGTAATTTGATGGTTGATGTCTCAAATGTACTTCAGCAGAGCAGTATGAGCAAAGACAGGAGTTCTTGGCAGCTTGGCAACCTGTCACCTTTCAAAAAATGGGGGGTTGGGGGAGCAGCCATAGAATTTCAGTGTCCCTGGCCCCAGTAGAGAGCAACAGTGTTGGTTGGCTGTTGTTAATTTCAGCCTTGGCTAACTACTTTTCTGTCACCATCATGTTGCCTGTATTTAGTGCTGGCTGTTTTATAACATTATAACCCCATCTGTCTGATAATTATGGAAGCACTGGAGAGTGCTGAGTGTGCTGCTAGGAGCCGGCTTCTTCTGATGAAAATAAAGAGACTGGGGCTCGATGTGTGAGAAAAGTCGTCAAAGCTGCACGTGGGTAAGAAGAAATGGTTCATTCGTCTACACTGGAGATCGAACCCAGGGCCTCTGCCGTGCTAGGCTCTACCAGGAGTATTTGGC
This sequence comes from Rattus rattus, assembly GCF_011064425.1. Lineage (NCBI taxonomy): Eukaryota > Metazoa > Chordata > Mammalia > Rodentia > Muridae > Rattus > Rattus rattus. The sequence goes on from NC_046159.1 coordinate 108,272,449, forward strand.
TCATCCTGAAAGAAAGAGAGACTGAAGACACTGGGATATACTGGTGGGCCTGTGCAGTAAACAATATTTGCAAAAAAAAAAAAAAGAGGCAAAAAACCATCTTAAGAGGGGAAACTCATCCGAATGCCTCCTTAGGAGCCGAGTATCAACACAAAATACTTAGACCCCGAATGCGAATTCAGGTGAGGGCTGAATTCCACTGCAAGCCTTTAGAAGCCAGGTGAGTTCCTAGATGCTTGAAACCTTTGCTGAGTGGGTTGGTTCTGTAGGGTCAAGGCTACTTCGATGCAAACAGCCTTCCAGTTCTTCTGGGAGCTGCTAAAATGGAAGGCACTTGGCAGTGCTCCCCGGCGGCTGCCTTTCGCAATTCTCAGTCTGTATTAACTGGTCTCCTTTGAATGAAGTGACCCAGTTGAATAGATTGGCAAGACAGAGAACAGCTTAGGCTTAAGGCTTTGAAGGAACCAACTTAGTTTTCCGACCTTAAATCACTCTTGGCAGCTTTGCTTATTAACAGCCTTTCAGACTTCACTGGTTTTAAAGCACAGACACATATCTCTGCATATTTTACTAACTCCCGATGTCTTTCTTCTTTGCATAGTTCTTGAACATAATTCCCTGTGTGTGTGTGTGTGTACGTGCGTGTGCATGTGTACGTGCGTGTCCTGGTGGAGGTCAGAGGACAGTCTCGGGTGCTATTCTTCAGGAGTGGTCCTACCTTGAGTTATGAGACAGGTTCTCTCGCCGTGTCCTGGGACCCGCCAATTAGGCTAGGCTGGTAGCCAGCAAGGCCCCAGATGCCTCCAGTCTCTGCCTCTCCATCACTGGGCTTACAAGTCCGTGCCTCGGCACCTAATTTCTCCACATGGGAGTTAAAAACGTAGGGATCGGGGCTGGGGATTTAGCTCAGTGGTAGAGCGCTTACCTAGGAAGCGCAAGGCCCTGGGTTCGGTCCACAACTCCGAAAAAAAAAAGAACCAAAAAAAAAAAACAAAAAACAAAAAACGTGGGATCAAGCTTAGATAGGACCTTCTTTACGGACTAAGCCATCTCCCAGCTCCTCTCCATTTTCTTACTGTGACATTGACCCATCTTTTGCTAGACTCAGAAGCATACTTATATTAATGTCATTTGCGATACACTATACATTCTAATCATGATAATTAGCAGAAGGAAGTTACAGATTATTTTCAACATCTTAATAGATTTCTAAATTCACATTAAGATTGTGCTAGTTAATGTCTTTCCCAGAAACAGATCAAGGCTCCTGTTTGAATGGCCCGTGTACCTTTAATTGGGGGATGTTTTTTCCTTTATTTCCATTTTGAGGAGAAAAAATAATGTTTCTAAGCCGGGCAGTGGTAGCATGTTCCTTTAATCCCAATACCCAGGAGGCAGACGCAGGCAGATCTCTGAGTTCGAGGCCAGCCTGGTCAACAAAGCGAGTTCTAGGATAGCCAGGGCTACATAGAGAAATCCTGTCTCAAAAAAACCAAATTAAAAAAAATGTTTCTAAAAATTTATTGGATTAACATTACAGTCTCTTTGTATGATCTTTAAAAAAAAATCTGTTTCAACTAGTGATAGGTAAGAATGCTTTCTATATCAAAAGTCCTACATCCCCAGTTTTTCATGGGTCTTGTTACTTTGTTGATGGCTGATAGAAGGTTTTAATAAGAAAATATATGGGGGAACACTATGGAGCACTAAGCTTTGCTACACTGCTCTTCTAGTGATGAGACTGTGCAGAAATAAAAGGGATTGGCTAATATGCCTAGCATGAACTTGTAGACAATTTCATATCATGCCCGTAAAAATATCTTACCAAACAAAAAATTAATTTTAGGTTTAATCATTACTAGGGATTGCTCTAGTTTATACACTGACTGACTCCCAAATATCTAAACTGTTAAGAGTGGTCCCAAGGCCAGTCCTGTACATTCAAAGCTCCAGGATCTCCATGACACAGGGCAACAACAAGATATCCCAGAGGAGTCCTTGTGAAGATCGCAGCAGAAGCCAGAGTCCCGGAACCAGGCCAACGACTCATCACAATGAACATTTCCAAGAAAAGGTATGTGGACAGAGGGGTATACTGTGTGATACACTGTCACATATTACATCTTCCACAAAAAGATGTTTTCTATACTGTGTTCTTTCTTTCTTTCTCTCTCTCTCTCTCTCTCTCTCTCTCTCTCTCTCTCTTCTTTCTTTCTTTCTTTAGGAGTGTTTCTTTTCTTTTAGGAGTGTTGCAATGGCAGAGAATAGATACACAGGAATGGAGAGATGATTGGGATGGGGGTGCATGATGTGAATCTCACAAAGAATCAATAAACAGTTAAATTAAAAAAAAAAGAGGGGGGGTTGGGGATTAAGCTCAGTGGTAGGGCGCTTGCCTAGGCGCAAGGCCTCAAGGTTCGGTCCCCAGCTCCGAAAAAAAAAAAAAAAAAAAAAAAGGCTGGTCCCAAGGTAGTGCTAAAATAAGGTGGCGAACTTGCCAGATAGGGTCTAGTGGGACATCCACAGAACACTAAGGGCGTGCCCTCAGAAGGGAGTATGAGACCTTCACCCTTCTCTCTATTTGCTTCCTAGACGAGAGGTGGAAAGTTTCGCTCTGTCTCTCACTCCTACCACAGAGCGCTGTCTCACCACAGGCTCCAAGACTGCGGCAAAGTGGAACAACAAGCCAAGATAAACCTTCTCTCTATATAAGTTAATTATCTTAGGTATTTTGTTACAGTGGAGGAAAGCTAAGACAAGGCTGTTATGAAAACCAACAGAGATGTTTAATAGAAAAGCCCTCGGAATCTTTCAGATGATCCCACATAAAGCCAGGTCATCGCTCTAACGTTCTTTGCGTTCTATTGAAAGCTCTAATTAGCCAAGTACAGACTTGTTAAAATAAGAAAGGCTCCACATTCAACATGATTTTTACCTCAGTCTGACGAGTTATACGCAGCTCACCTTCCTAGGCCGTCCTATTCTTGGCTTCTCTTCATTTGAAAACAAAAAGAGGTCAGTCAGTGGAACGCTCTCCTGCAACAGAATGAGGTATTTTTAATTATGCAGTTTTATAAATAGAAAAGAAGAAGATATCTAAATGAACGCACGAGGCTCCATTCCCAGTAATGCTGCCATCCTCCCTTCCTCTGCCCTCACCCTAGTCTCCATGGTTTCTCACATACCATTCCCCTGTTTCCTACATGCAAGCAAATACAAACACACAGCATCCCCGTTCACACAGGAAGTCTGTTCGGTTTTCTACCTCACTTTTTCCAACCTGCTAGGATATCCTCAGGGCTGGAAATGGTGCTCCATGGTAGTATTTTTTTTTTTTTTTACCATGTGCTAGACCCTATAGTCAGTCCATACCATCACAGATTAAAGTAAAACATATGTCCCTGAATATATCCTGAGTAGAAGACCTCCCATGGGAAGATACGACAGAAACACGGGACATGATGACATTGCCCTCAATAAAAACATTATAAAATCTTGTCCCATCACTGAAAAAATATAATTATGCGAGGGAACATAAATGTTAAGTAGCCTAATTTAGCTTTTCTACAATGTACACATATACCAAAATATGGTGTATACCACAAAGACATGACTTGCATTAGTCAACCAAGAAGATAATATTAAATAATAAACAAATAAATAAAATGGAGATTCCCAGCCCTCCCCTTTAATCTTATGCTCATTACGTCACCATAGTCAGGGAATTTCAGAATTGGCTACTGTAAAGGATCTGTCACTCGGGCACCAAAACCTGCTTCCTCTTCTGCTGGGAATATATTGTGCCCCTTACCTCACACCGTGTGTCGTGTGGGTGTTGCTGCAGCTGCTGCTGCTGCTGCCACTGCTAGGGATCAGTCCCAGAGCCTTGAGTGCACACTCCACCCCTGAGTGACTCCCAAACCAAGGCTATGTTTTAACTTTCCTCTTGGCTGGGTGTGGACACAGGACCAAATTGCGGGAGATAAATATGAGCAGAGTACATGAGAACCACTTCCTGGTTCAGCCCAAGCCCATTACCCCAATACACCGTGTTCTCCCTCACTCGCCAGCAGCGTGGGGATGCCTAGAAATGACTCTGTAGGCTGCACATTTGAAGATGGCAGAGTCACAAGAGAGAAAGCCTGGGGTCTTTGAACTGCTACTAGAAGGAGTACTACACATCTTGGAGGCTGTATGGTAAGAGAACCTTCCCGTATTCTTCAGCCATGAGATCACTTCTTAGGTAGATTGCAGCAGCTAGCCCTGTCGTCATTAACACAGACAACAAACACTGAGCACCTGTAGCCCGTCCTTCTGTCTGTGTGAGTCTCTCAGCATTCTAGGTATCTGGGATCTCACAGGAACTCCCACTGGACCGTGAGCTCCTTGTGGGAAGTGACTACCATTCATGGTCATATCCTTAGTGCCAAGAGCAAGTGGCATTTAGCAGGTGTTCAGTAAACCCTCCAAGTCCTTTTGGAGGAGCGACTGAATCCTGGACCTCCTGCAGGGACAGTGGCTTACTTTACTACCCAGTCAGTTAGTTTGCTATGACCCCAGTGCCTTTTCTGTTGTCCTCTGATCAGGCCGTCATACTTCGCTGGCTTGAAATTTCAGAACGTTATTAATACGGCGCTAAACTCCGCCACCTCTTTCTTCATTGTCTTTCCAGGCATACGGAATAAATCTAAGCTGTCTTCAAGTCAGCCCTTCAACTGCCTGACAATGCCTCCTCCTACCTCTCCCATAAGAAACCCTTTAGGTTCCAGGCTAAGTAGTGTAAGGTCCTTCAACTCTTCTAAGATTGTCACGACTGGAACTCTTATCACCGATCTGCACTCCCCTGTACAAACATGGGGCTGTCACTGTTCCCTGTTTAACTAGTACTCACGGTGGAGGACCATACTCTTGGAATGGACTAACCCACCATGGTGGACCACTTGTCCCTCCCAATTAGGACTCCATACATTAACCAAAGCAGCTCACCGATTTTAACAGCCTGAGAAGCAGCTATGTAGCCTGGAGCTTCCCATCTAACTTGCTATCTCCTCTCTACTGCAGGAAGAGGTCCCCTGCCACCAATCTACATACCACTTCACTATGCAAGCTTAGACTTCACCTCTCTTGTACGAAAAACGAGATGGCTGGGCCACATGATGATTGAGGTTTGTCTCTCACTCAGAAATCCTTTGTGTGTAGAACAGGAAATTCTGGGAGAATGCTTTGGGCTCTGACGTAGGATCTCTCGCCCAGAAAGCAATGGGAGTGTAAACCTGTCTAGAAACAACAAGCTTCGCAAACAACACGAAAAAGAACAGGTAGTTTTCCTTAGCCGTATCCAGCTGATACACACTGATGTCTGGATACTGGGATCAGTCAGAGGTATATACCAGAGACGATGGACCACTGGTATAAAGTCAAGAAAAACACAGCACCAGCTAACAGTCACTCAGCCCAGGAGAAATCGGGCTGTGGTTCCTGGAAACGTAGTTCTGGGGAAATATACCACCCATACTTTTTAAACTCAAGGAATAATGACCACATAGTGGGGTTACTTCCAACCACTGAAAGCCTAGTTGGGTGCATTACCAATTTCTTCTTCTCATTTTACACGTGGTATAAGTGTACCCACCTTCAAAGACCCTCGACTACTGAGTCCAAAGGGTTGTTGGCTGGGGGCATGAGACCATGTCTATATATCGCTTACCCTTGGACAAGTTCTTACAAAACAGACATCTTGCTTGCTTTTAGCTGATTAATTCTTCTGGCTGTTTCGGCTGGCTAGTCCTCCCCACAGGCCCCACCCACGCTTCTGAGGCTGGGTCCACTTCCCACCTCAGAACAAGATTCTGCACACTATTATTTGACCTCCTTTGAAAACCTCATCGCCAGCTCTCTAACCTGATCTGGGCACATTCCCCATCGGGCCTGCATTTCCTGTGATGATGAGTTGGTTTCCTAGGTGACAGAGGAAAGGAATAGACCTGTTAGCTTGTGGCTTCTGACTCACTCCCTGCAATGGACGTCACAGCATCCTGGCTGAAGAAGTGGATGCTGATAACAAGCGTGAGCTGAAGGGAGCGGTGGGGCCCTGATGGTTAAGACAAGCGCACTGTACCCGCTTACCCTCCCGCGAGGCGGGCGAGCCAAAAAAACCCCATAAATTCTGGATCTGAAGAAACAAACAGCAAATCCCAGGCCTCTGAGCCCAGTCTTTTATAAATTCACAGTGGAATTCTGTTCTGCAATGATCTCTGGACCGTTTGCTTTTCTGGGACATGGAGGAGACAGGGTTCTCTAACGAAATGGCCCATGAAGGCCAAAAGGAGAGGTAGCAACAACCCAAATACGCAAATTCAGTTTGCTGAGATGACAGCTGTCTTTAAATTTTCACAGTTGTTCCCAAAGGGATAAATAAACCCATGGTGGCCCAATCAGTCATTAGAGACCACAGTGAAAAATGACAGACTCATCTTCAGAAAAGTTAGATTTCATGAAACTTGGAACACACACACACACACACACACACACACACACACACACACACACAAGCTTACATTTCAACTCCTTTTTCTGTCAACTCATCCCAGCACTGCACAAGTCAATGAATGCTGTGTGGAACTAAACACCTGAAGCGTTCCTTTGTTCTTCAAGTCCCAGTCAGAGCAGGCTCAATGGATTCTTAAGATTCTTGAATCCCTTAAATGACCGGCAAACCTAAAGTTCCTTAAAGGCGATAAAGCATCTTGTTTTTCTCAGGGGCCTGGAGGGGTACTTTAAATAGCACGGGCAAGCATCTGAATGAATTAGACAGCAAATGTAGGTTAGCTTTATTTAGACAGATAAAGAAGCAGAGAAAGTTGTCTGGTTCAAGGGCAGTGCAGCCTGACATGACAGCATTTCTCAGAGGAGAGGAAGCTGCTCTGGGAGAGAGAGGTATTTTGGGCAAAGAGCAAAGTTCCTTTGTAATCTCCAGGGACAGAGATGTTACACTCCTCAGCACACAAGAGCGAGATTTAAGAATGGCCGGCTAGTCACTGAAGGAAAGAGCTATAGATTTACAATGTAAAACAGGACATAGCTCGTCTGAGTTCACCTTTTCCCACTCCTAAGGGACATCATCAGAAAGAGATAAGTTTCTTAGAACATAAGTTGGGCCAGGGAGCGCCTTCAGCTTCTGAGAAGCAAGGCTTCAGATCTGCACCAAGGTCCCCTAATTCCCACATGGGGTTAGTTACCGTATCTCCCTGGGACACCAAAACATGAGGATGCTCAAGTCGGTTCTACAGAATGGCATGCCATGGGCACACATCTTCCTGCATATTTTAAATCCTCTTTAGATACCCTGCAACACCTCACACCATATAAATATTGTATATAACTTTGCGATGCTAGACTGTCTAGGAATAATAAGAAAAAAAATCACGAATATTCAGGATCTATGCAGCACCTCCTCACCACCCCCCACAGCCACCGTCACCACCAATATCGTCAATGTTGTTGGTTGGATCTGAGGATTCAGGATCCATGGATACAGTGGGCCAGGAGGGCCCCTGGAGATGCATAAGCAATGGTGTGGCAACATTCATGCATTCACAATAAGCAAGAGCTTGAGAAAACAAACCAACAAACAGATTTGGGTTTCTCTTGCTCCTTTTCCTCTTCACCTTTCTCTCCGAGGTTATTCTCGGGGACGGTTGCTCCTTTATACGTGTTCTGAAAGTAAATGATGTCTAGAACGTAGTAGCTCTAGGAAAGAAGTTAGCATTCTGGTCGTGCTGTTTGTGCCATGATATTTAAGGCATCTTCCCTAAACCTTTGCCGGTTTCTTCTCAGCCCACAGAGGTCAAATGTGTTTTACAGTTGAGCAGCTACTCCCCAGTTATAATTTTTTTTTTTTTTGGTTCTTTTTTTCGGAGCTGGGAATCGAACCCAGGGCCTTGCGCTTCCTAGGCAAGCGCTCTACCACTGAGCTAAACCCCAACCCCCCCAGTTATAATTTTAAAAAGGAAAAGAGACAGGAGATGTACTCATTTGAATAAAGTATAATTCTCAATAATTAATAATTTTGAGGAAACCAACTTCTTCCCAAGACAAAATTTTGTGTTCCTAAACTAACACTGAATTTACATTTAGGATTAAAAACAATCTTGGAAAAAAAATGTCTAACAAACTCTAAACCAAATTTTTAGCAACTTGATTTTCTTTTTAATTTATTAGCTTTAAGTTTTGCATGTATGTGGGCCAGGAGCACTGTACAGGGGAGCACAGGCGTCCACGGAGGACAGGGGTGGTCGAGCTCCTGATACGGGTGTTGCAGATGTTTCTATGGCAACATGTGGGTGCTGGGAAGGGGCAGGCTCAGTTCCCGGCACCTACTTGCTGGCTTACAACAGTCTGTAACTCCACTCCCGTGGATTCAACACCCTCTTCTGGTTTCTGAGGGCATCAGACACACACGTGCACAGTGTACGCAAATTCACACAGGCAACGTGCTTGTATATATGAAATAAAAATAAACAAGCGTCAAGCTTATCACTTCCCAAAGCCGTGCATCTTCACAGATTGCCAAAGCCACGTCTCGGGAAAGTGACACAACCCCGTTGTGAGGCCGGACCTACGCTCTAAGTTGGGTATTCACACATACTTCCTCCCCTATCTGTTCCATGCATTTCCTCCTTCAAAAATTACCGACGGAATTCCCACCACACACGGAGAAAGCAAGGGTGCCTTAGAATTCACCTTCTTCCTCGCTGTCCTCTCTTTTCTGCCTGCTCGGCTCCTCCCCACTCTGTCCACCCAAGCTCCTCTCCGGTTACTCCTGCTGGTCCTACAGCACATGCTAAAAATGTACCCAGCGGGGAAGCACTGTTTGCACTGTAGCCAAAGTCCACTTAACTCGTTGCATTCGATGCTAAAAATCTCAACATCCCTTTAACTCTTTGTGACACTGGCAAATGGGCTAATCATCTGAGGCCACTCCAGCTCTAGGAGCGTGACAGACTGCCAATAGGTATGACTACATTTCTGAAGTAACACATTCAGAAGACTTTTTTTGAGGCCCAGATACCAAGTATATTCAAAAGCTGTATCGACCTTTTGCAAAACTGTCTTACCTAAAGCCAAGTCCTAGAACCTTTCATGTGTGTAGTTACCAGAATCTGATTGGGAGGAAAATTAACTATTCACTTCTTTTTAGCAGAGACTAACATGTTTACTTGAACAAAAATGATGAATGTAGTGACACCCGTGGGAGTGGGGTGTCTTTCTCGCTCTGACGTCACCGGTCACATTACTATTGTTAGAATATGTTTGTTAGAACTTCTCAGTGTGTGCTAACAATGAGGTTCAGTGGTGCAATTTCCCAACCTGTTTTTAATGTCTCAGAATGAAACATTTACATGAAGGAACTAAACTATAATCACTTGCTGACACAAAAAAACAAAAACAAAAACAAGAACAAGAACAAAAAAAACCCAAAACAAAATGCTAAAATATGGTGTATAGAACTGTTAAAATAATGACCATCTCCCATCTCTGTTTTTCTGTGGTCTTCATGCTTGCTTTGCCAAACATGATTTCAGTAATTTCATGTCACTATAAAGAAAAAAGTATTGCAATAATGTGTGCCCGGCAAAGTAAGACTCATACTTTTTGTTTTTATTTTGTGACATTTGTGTCTCTTCAGCATGATCCTGGCAGTCTTCCTCTCATGATGCAACTTCCTGCTTTGTTTTGTTTTGGCCAGGGATTGTCCCTCCCACCCCCACCCCCGCCTTGCAACAGTTCGCCTGTGAGGTACTTAGCCGCCACTTTGTTTTCTGTAGTTCCATTTCTGCTTTCTGTGGCAACCCCTACATGAAAATATCTAGTACCCCATCCAAATGGACACCCACTCATAGGCTCTCAAACACATACACACATATACATAAACACACATACACACATACATATGCACATATATACACATACATCATACATATACACGCATACACACACACACACACACACACACACACACACACACACACACACACACACAGCCTAGACTCTCCCATCCTCACCCTGGGACTCATACTATTCCAGCGGTTTGCTGGCTCTGTGGATAAAAGCAGTGGCTCCTAAGGTCAGTTCTGTGATCAGAATGGGTGCTAAGGAAGCTAGAAACACTGAGGGATCTTGAACCAAGAAGAAGCTGGCCACACAGGTTAGAGATGATAGAGTAAAGGCTTCAAGCTGTCTGTCATGAGAAGAGCAGAAGAAGCTGGACTTGGGTTCCTTCATCTGGAGAGGTTTCTCTGTCTCCTGACAGACATGCACTAGTTCCTCAAGGCTCAGCTCACCACTCTTTGGAACTTTGCCTAAGACACCACTGTCTCTGACTCGGCCTCCTGTAAACCTGATTTAGATATTTTCTCTCCCTTCCATCAACAGGCCATTAGATTGAAACGTTTAGAAGCATAAGCATTGGCTGCTTCCTCTTTAATCCTAGGAGCTGCTACTCAGTGAGTGTACTCAAAGCGTGAGCAGAATCCATGTTCCCCTCTCGTGAGAAAAAGTGATTTCGGTGAAGGAGAGAGATAGGGGAGTATCTTTATTGGCTTCCCTTCTAAGATCTGCAGAGAGGAGCTGACCTTACAGTAGGGGCTAAAGGGAAGAGTAAATTAGCAACAAACAGTGCTGCCCGGCCCCTCAGCATCCTCACCCATGTCTTCTAGTGACTAATACATAGGTCCAATGCCACCTACAGAGTAGGCAGGCATGATGGCACATACCTTTGAGCCCAGCACTGGGGAAACTGGCAGGCTGTGAGTTCACTATGAGTTCAAGGTCAACCTGGACTGAATATCAAGTTTCAGATCACCAACTCTACATAGAGAGATCCTGCCTCAAACAAACAAATAGATAAATAATAAAAAATAAATAAAAAGGAGTCTGGGGAAACCTGGCAAGATCAAGTCAGAAGAAGTGGTAGTTGTACAGAGGAAGCTCACCCTGGCAAGTGGAAATGCATCATACAGCCTTTAAATCGATGGGAGGGGCCCAGATCTCAGAGTAAAATGTGTCAACATTTATGTGGTCTAAGTATAAAAGAGAAAGTAAGGATGAGAGAGAGCTATGTCCCTCTCCTTATTTTGCTTTTTTATCACATTAAAATCCCATAATGCTTATTACAAAGGTGAACCCTGGTCCTCCTAGTGGGTTTGTGGGTAGGATTTCTGGTGGTGAGCACAGGTACCACAGCCCGAAAACTTTGAGTGTGTAAACCAAGGGTCCTGTCATAGTAGATGAGGATGTCTTTGATATCCTTCTTCCGAGCCTTGTCCACTTATTTCTTGTAACAGGCCACCATGGCTGTGGAGATGGACTGATAGGATAAATCTGGGCCAGATGACCACCACCCTTCACTCGGACCTGGATGTCCAGGCTAGCAGACTGCTTCTAGAGTTTGCCAATTCACCAGACTGGGAGACAGTTCACTTTAGCCAGGCCACTTCCCTGTTTGCAATACATTATAGCTGTAACGGCCCTTGCAGTGGACCCTGGGGCAAAAGGACTACAAGCAAAGGATGTGAAGGGCTCAATTCTTTACTTCAAAGGTCCCAGGTTAATTTGCACCTACACCATTAAATTGTTTTATTATCTTCCTTTTCCACATGGAGAAAGTAGAGGATACAAGAATCAGAATTAGGAAGGAGTCCTGTTCCAAAACAATGTAGAACTAAGATTTGAACCTGTCCCTTTGTTACTCCCAAGAGCTATTTTTCTGTTTTGTTTGTTTTATTTTGTTTTTTGTTTTTTGTTTTTGTGACAAGCATGTGTCACCGGGCCCAACTCCAAGAGCTTTTAAGAGACGCCTTTTAGCAGGACTGGACAACGAAGACCGAATGTTGGTCAAGGAGTGAAGCTCAGTGGTGCGATCCTTGCTTTAGCATGTGTAAGGTCCTGGGTTGGATTTCCAGTCCCCCCCCAAAAAATTGAATATTATTTGGACACTGTGGGTCCCATCTGACACTGGACAGCGTGGGAGGGATGGGAAAACGAGCCTTCATTCAGGGGACTACTTATCAAGGTTGAGAAGTTGACACATAGTTGCTGGCTGAATGACACAATGAAACAGGATTTTGGGAAAAGGGCTCCGGGAGAACTGGAGGAAGGGTCCAGTCAGCTTGCAGGGAATCCAGGGAACACGGGGAGGCAGCTCTGAGCTGTGTCGGGAGCAAGCCCAGGTGCTGGGACACTGCAGAGAAGGGAGTGTTATACTGCAGGGTGGAAGGGTTCAAACCAGTTCAGCCGAGTTCAGCTTGGGGCTGGGATAGTTGAAGGTGAAGGGGGGTGGGAAGGCGGAGCCAGATCACAGAGGCTTCCGCAGAAGAGTCTGAAGTAGGAATGGGGACTTATTGGGAGGTTTCTGAGTAGAGAAGACACCAATCCAATCAAAGCCTTAATTAAAGCACCCCCAAAGTGTTGTTGAATCCATCCTGACTCCTGTACACAAACTCACAAAGCACAAAGATATAGGAAGTCAGTATTCTTAAGACAAAACCAGTAACAACAACAAAACCCTGACAAAAACACAGAAGCCTGCTTGCTTCTGAGGAAAGACAGCCAAGTCCAGCCATCTTCCCTCTTCCACAGCCAGAATGGCCCCATTTTCCTGACTGGAGGTCATTCACCAAAAAAGCCCTAGGGCAACAAATTCAGTCCCTCCTCCCCTCAGAGAAAAAAAAAAATCCAGCTGGGAAATGACAGTCCCTTCCTCCCCTTCCTGTTGGGCGGTCAGCCCAGGGAAGCCTGCAGCCTTGTTCTCACCTCCGGGTACCAGACCCACTTGCTGGAGTGGGAACAGGATCCTGATGGCTTAATTGAGTTAAAAGGGAAAGTGCGGGTCCTCTAAAAGCCTCCTCGATGGCTTCGATGGCATCGGAGAGGCACTCAGGGCTCTGAAAAACCTTGTGGTGGCGGCGGAGTCTCGGTCCCTGGGCTAGGGAAAAGCATAGTGAATTTCCCATAGTGCAGAATTCAGGAGCACTGAGAGCCAGCTGCCCTAGCCGGCACAAACGGCTTGTTTACATTTTTTCTCTTGGGCTCAAACCCATCTATTTAAACTTTAACCAGTGGCAATTATAAACCCAGGAAAGCCAGACATGGCAGCCTGCACAGGACGCGAGGCCAGTCGGATGCCAGCAGTCTGGCCCTGAGTCCCAGGGAAGAGAGGAGTATTTTGAGACAGGGGTCGAGGAAGAGCCACAGAGAACGGAAAAGGTATCCCTTAGGGGCTGGTCCTCAGAAGCGGCACAGAGAAGACTAGGGTAGAGGCAGCAGGGCAGGCTAGTAACAGTGCTCTCGGAAACCTGTCACCCTTCCAGGATCCCAGAAGCCTACTCACCGTGACCCTGAGCTTGCCATCTTCCCTTTGCCTAGGCTGAGAATGGCACCTTTCTCCACCTATCCAAATCCCAAGGTGCTTTGGGTTTTCTCTGGTTCCTAGGCAGCCCTTTTCTTACTGAGCTCTGGTTTAGTGAGAGGGGAAGCTCTGGTTTAGAGAGAGTGTGTATGGGGCGGGGAGGGTGAGGGGGGAGCAGCTCCAGAGGCCTTTTTGGTAAGGATTCTAGCCTCATTCATGAGGACCCTGGCCTCAAGACCTAATAAACACCTTTGTTTCCTTCCTGGGTCAAAGTGCACTTATCTGCCCAGGGGTTGGCAGCTAAGGGAGGCTGTCCTCCAGAAAAGGCAAGCAAATTTTCCTGGCAAATCTCCCCTGGGAGCCTTGATGAGCAGCCTAGTGGTCGAGGCTATGCTCAGTTTGGTAGAGGGACCCACTAATACTTAGAGGGAATTCTTCTGCTGGCTTCATGTGGGCGAATCCTCTGAGCCCGTGCAAAGACACAGAAAGAACTACAGCTTCAAAGTGGATGTTTTATACTGAATTCCAGGTCTCTGGCGGGCTGGTCAATGGGGCCAATTTCTGATATAAGAATTTGAGAAACAAGACACACCTTTAATCCCAGCACTTGGGAGAAAGAGGCAGGTAGATCTCTGTGAGTTTGAGGCCAATTCGGTCCACATAGTGTGTTCCAGGCCAGCCAAGGGTACATAGCAAGATCTTGACACCCCTCCATTCCCCCACCTCAAAAAACAAAAACAAAACAAAACAAAACAAAACAAAAAAACAGAAAAACCAAACCAAAACTATGGATCAAATATAATTCATCCTCCCCCATACATTTGAAAAATCTTACTACCAAAGTGGCGGCATTAGTTGTAGGGCCTTTAGGTATTAATTATTACCATGTGAGACCAGGGCCCTCATGAAAGAAGTCAGTGCCTTTAATAAAATGGCCCCAGAGCGCTGCCTTCTCTTCCCACTACGTGAGGGTTCAACAAAGAAGCCAGGTATCTGTGAGCCAGAAACCTGGACCTCACCAGATACAGAACCTGCCAGTGCCTTGATATTAACCCCCCAGCCTCCAGAACGATGAGAAATAAACTTTGTAGATTATGAGTCTCCCAATCTACAGCGTTCTGTTAAAGCAGCCCAGAGCACTAACGCACTAGTTAAGTCCCTCCCATGTCAAAGAGCCTGACGCTACTCCTCGGAAGCTCAGGCTGCCTCTGGTTTTTAAGCTTCTCGGTTTTGCAGTCTCTGTAAAGACGCTCATGCATCATGCAGAAGACAAGCCTTAACTCAGATGTTATCAGCTAATTTCTTAGCAGGATTCACTTGCTGCTCATTCTGACACCAGAGCCCTGTGGGAAGAAGCTCTGGGTGGGCAGAGGCCCTGGGAATTACTAGTAGGAAGCAGACAGTAGAACAGTGAGACAGCTACATAAGCTCAGGGAGGAATAGCCCAAGGTCTTCCTGACTTTCTGTAAACCCTCTTCTCGGTGCCCAGTTCTTGCCAGGGGAAGCCATTTGGGGCCCAGCCAGAAGAATACAGGTAGAGGAATACAGGCTAGAGGATTAGCCAAGCACCTCGTGATGTCCAAGGCCTTGGTTATGGTCTTCCAGGGTAAACAGGCCAAGGTCATGGGCTTCTTTCCAGACCAGTTTGCTGCCACCGGAAGGTCTGTCCTGCAGCTCTGAACCACTCTCTTGACTCCAGCCTACCATCTAAAAAATTCATGATCCTGTTCCCAAGAGCCTGGATGGCTGCTTGCAAACTCATGCTGACTGGGGACAGATCTCAGGGGACCGTCTTTGTTTACGTGGGGGCAGGGCACTTCTTACGAGGATGCTAGCACCGCTGCTGAATTTTTACTTCTTCCAAGTCTGTATGGAGACACTATTTTCTCATTAACTGGTTCCTGGAAAGAAAGGTCAGATTCCATGTCTTGGGTGGAGCCTTGTTCTTATGGTTGCCAGTGAGTGTGCCAAGAGCTGCCCGAAAGGCTCAGAGGGATCTACTCGTTGCCCAGCACGAGATATTATATATTGGGGGAGGCATTTCATAAAACCGGACATGAAACTTCCAAAGGAAATCTAGGGAACTGTATGAAAAACAAAGGCAGTGAATTCCGGTAGTTAAAATATGTGGGATTCAGGTCAGGGTGTATGATATTTACTGTAGAACCGAACCCCTTTCCCAAGACCTCAGTTTCTTATCTACTGAATTCAGACAATAGTAATTCCCAATTCCCAGAGGTATATGGGAGGTCTGAGTTTCTAAAGAATTAAATGTGTTAATAATATTTAAAAAGCCATAGAGGAGTGCCTGCTGCATAGCTTTGGATAGTGTGATAGTCGAGTTGTCAACTTAATTGACACAACCTAGACTCATCTAGGAAGAGAATCTGAAAGAAGAGTTGGTTATGTTGAGTTGGCCTATTTGGGTGTGTATAGGAGGGTGATCCTAATTAAAGTAGTTAATATGGAAAGTATCAGCCCACTATGGGCAGCACCATTCCTTAAGCAGAAGGTCTTGACCTGTGTAAGAGTAGGGGAATTGAGCTGATCACAGGCAAGCACATAAATCATGCATGCACTTATTTCTGTGCTGTTGACTGTGGATGTGCTATGATGAGCTATTTTAAGTTCCTGCTACCTTGACTTTCCTGCTACCTTGACTTCCCTTCTACGATGTATTATAACCTGGCATTGTGAGCAAAGACAAACCCTTTCTCCCCTAAGTTGCTTTTTGGTCAGGTTATTTCTCACAGCAACCAAAATGAAACTAGAAGGGATAGGGAATGTAACATCTTAAAAGGTAACAAGACCAAATTGCCAGGCCTGGACATTGCGGTTGGTTCTATGATGGTCACGGTCTTCAGTTGATTCCCACAACAGCATGAAGAGACAGAGAAAGATCTCTGATATGTTTTGCTCCCAGAGAGATTTCATTCTGAATTCTGACAAGTTTGTAAGCAAGACCCAGAACAAATAGAGCTGACAAGAAGCTCTTTCCTATGCCTGCACTGGAAACAAGATCCTCTTATTGGAATACCTCTCAGCTCGGGGATCCACACATCACTAAATGCTGCCCCTCCTGGACACTCTGCACCAAGCAAGGGGTCCGAAACAGATCAGTCATGTTGGGGGCGTGGGGGAGTGGGTGCAGTGGGTGGTAAGAAAAAAGAAAGACTGTGTCAGAGGAAGCCAAACACACCAGGAAAAAAAAAGTAGAAAAGCCAAAGAAAGTACAAGGAAACTTTCCTGTGTCTCTCTATTTTTGGCCAAGGTGGGGGAAAAAATAAGCACAGGAGAATGAGACAGAGCCAGTGAAGGGACAAAGACAAGCGTGGATCTGCAGAAACATGCTAATTACCTCACCCTCCTCCTGTATGGGGCTGCCGGCAGCCCAGGAGCCTAACCATGATTTCATCTCCCAGCCTTTCTTCCACTTCTGTATTTTCTTACAAAGCCCATTGCAGTTCTATTTTGCTTTAGGAAGTAGAAACAGGATCTATCTTTAGGACATTGAAATGCCAACTGGGCTCAGATGAGCATCACTGGGAGTAAAGTAGAGTTGCTGTGACCAGGACAAATATCAAATCACAAATATTTGAAATTCTTCCCCTCTGTGCCCTGAGGAGAGAGGAGTCTTTGTTTGCTGAACTGGCTCCCAGAACCACTTGGCCCTTGTCCTGCAGCATGGGACGTTAGATGGGGGAGGAGAAACCAAAGGAAGGCAAAATATTAGTCAAGTACCTATTATGTATTAGGCCTTCTGTTAGATGCTAGAAAACTGAACGCCACAACCCCCTGCCTATAGGAAGCCCATATTTTTATTTTTTAATATCTATTAAATAATTCCCATTTCACTCATGTCCAAGGTCTTGGCAACCAAGATTCACTTTCCAGCTCTGTGAATCTATTTTAGGCACTCATATAGGTTAAGTGTATACAGAAACCTCTCTTTCCTGTGATTGGCTTGTTTCACTCTGCATAGTGTTTTCAAGGTTTGTCCATATCCTAATACGTTGGAATTTCCCTCTCTGTTAAGGCTGAATGATTTAGCACCCTACGTATGCAATGTTTACTTCTCCATTCTTCTATTGGGGACAGAGGGAGCTTCCATTTCTTGGCTATCATGCATAATGCTGCTGAGAACACAGGCATAAAGCATCTCTAGAAGATTCCCGTCCTCCTCCCCCTTCCTCCTCCTTTCCCTCCCCCTCCTCCTTTTCTTCCTCCTCTTCCTCCTCTTCCTCCTCTTCTTCCTCCCTCTCCTTTTCCTCCTCCTCCTCTTCCTCCTCCCCGTCCTCCTCCTCCTCTTATCTCTGTTTTCTCCTCTTCCTTCTGATAAGGCTGACCTTGGGTTCACAATTCTTCTGCTTCAACATAAATTCGTATTTCTAATCGATAAATTGCCCTAAGTCTTAGAACACTTGCTCTAAGCACAAAGCAATGACTGCCGTACTAGCCTATTTAGCATTGCTATAACAAAATACACAAGGCTGGGTCCCTTTATAACCAAGATTCATTTTGCTTATAGTTCTGAGAGTTAAAGACCTTGTATCTGATGATAACCTTCTTGCTGCCACACTTGCAAAGTTGCACAGAACATCACATGACAAGAGACAAGATGTGTGTGCGTTTTCTGGCCAGTCTCTTCTTATAAAGCCATCGTACCCTGTTCAGTCACTCCACCTTGGGAGGCCTCATCTTGATCACCTGCCAAAAGTCCCCATCTTGCAGCACTCTAGCTAGGTCATGTGAGCCACCATGCCAAGCTAAACTACGCCCAATTTTTTAAAAGATTTTATTTTACTTTTAACTGTGCAAGTATGAGTAAGTACACACATGTGCATGTGAGTGCAGTGTCCAAGTCAGCTGACGAGAGTTGGAATTTTAAGCAGTTGTGAACAGCCTGACCTGTGCACTGGGAAGTGAACTCAGGTCCTTTGCAAAAGCAGCACCTGTTCTTAACAACCAAACCATCTCTCTAGCCCCTAAACTAACATTCTTTTAAGAAGTATGTCCTATTGTATGTTTGGCATTACCCAAAGGGCCAATTCAGTTTTTATATTATTATTTTTTCATGTGTGGGTGTTTTGCCTGCCTGTGTGTTTATATACCACACATGTGCCTAGTATTTGAAGAGGCCAGAAGAGGACATCAGATCCTTTGGAACTGCAGTTACAGATGGTTGTGAGCAGCCATGTGGGTGCTGGGAATCAAAGCCAGGTCCTCTGGAAGAGCAGCAAGTGCTCTTAACTGCTGAGCCAACTCTTCAGCGAACTCAATTTTTAATCACACAGAGACCTGTGTTACATATCCTTGTAGGCCTACTTCCCATACAGTGTGTGCACACAGTAGGAGTTCAAAAAACCATTTGTTAAGCAGAACATTTTTATACTTCTTAGTCGCCACTGCTGCAGCTGCCTGCTTTACATATTTTAATAAATAAGTTTTGCAATGTTAATGACTGCTATTTTGATTATACTTGCATGCTAAGTTTATATAAGGAGAGCCGTACAAAAAATACCTAGGCCTCAATCAAAATTCATGTTCCGGATGAAATGCCACTGACAATTCCTCCCCGCCCTGGCTGAAACCCAGCACCTGCCACTTCACTTCTTTCTTCTCCCTTTTGTTCCTTAGGTCGTGGTGGAACCTGGGGGACACTCATCAGAGGTCTCCTTGGCCCATGGGAACTTGCTTGAACGAAGCCAGGCATAAACTTGAAATGTGGCTGGCTCAGCTTAAAACCTTTCGCAGAGCACTGTTTTCTTCAAGGCACAGGATGAACAAGGCCAAGCCCGGGGTCTGGAAGAACTCACAGAACTGTCACTCTGCCTGGTCACTCTCCACTACAGTTAAGCAAGAGGCCTTAGTTTTTCTCAACCATAGAAAATAGCATTTATCTTTGTTCCCCATTAGCTGGATGACAAACACAACACCGACTACAGTGTTCAGAAAGCACTGGGAAAACTTGGAGGAGCTGTATTAGTTTCTTTCTTGTTGCTGTGATAAAATACCATGGCTATAAATAACTCAAAGAGTTGATTTTGGCTTCCAGTTCCAGAAGTACAGGAGTCTCTCCATGGCTAGGATGGGGTAGAAGCTGAAAGATCACTTTTCAAATTCATGAAAGAGGGAAGAAAGGGGAGAAAGGGGAGAGGAGGGGGGAAGGGAGAGAGAGAGAGCGAGCTGAAAATAGGGTGAGGCTATGAATTCTCAAAGCCCATCCACAGTGATGATGTAATTCCTCCAGCAAGGCCACACCACCTCCCCAGACAGTGTCACTAGACTGGAGAATCCAAACGTTCGAGTACGTGAGCCTATGGGGGACATTCCTATTCAACCCACCACAGCAGCACCGTATCTGATGATAATTATCGTGGTAACAGCCGTGGCTGAGACCACCTCTGTACTCCTTTTCAAAATGACTGGTAGACTTCAGATTTTTGTTCAAGATAGCATTGCTGTACCTAAGCCCCGGAGGTCCCTGGTCAGCTCCAAACACAAAGCAAAAGCTACTGTATTTGCCTAACCATAGAAAAGTGTCTGAGGCTAAGTCGCTTTCTCAAGAATAAGAGTTCATTTAGTTTAGGGTTCAGATATTTCTGGAGCTTAAAGAGCCTGTACCTACCTTCTTGCTGTCAGACTCTTAGAGTAGCACAGGATGTTCCATAGCAAGGCATGAGGGGTGTGTGTGTGTGTGTGTGTGTCTGTCCTCGGTTTTCTCCTTATAAAGCCACCAGCATTAGCTGCAGGGCTCCACGCTGACCATATCTAATCCAGTCAAAGGCTCTATTTCTAAGCATGAGTTAGACCACATTCCTACTCTGTTAATATCTCAAAGCGAGGATTAAATTTCAACACGCAATCCCCTAGAGGATACATACCGACTCTATCCATATCATAACGGTTTCTAAAAGACAAAAGAAAAAAACTGGTCCAATGTATAAAACGTTCCTATGGGTCAGAAATGCAAAGCCAAGCCAGGGCCCTGGTTGTTCCGAGCTGGCAGACGATGTTAGAGAAGAGTGGGTGGGAAGCCAGCTCCAGCACTTAACACCGCAGGCTAGACCCAGAGCCCTACCCATACACACAGACTAGCTTGTAAAAGAGCCCAGAACGTTTGCCCAATGTCTGCTAATGAGCCTTACATCAGGGAATACACAAGACAGAAAATTACAATCAACACATCTCTGTGATTGCATCTGTCTGCTCTCCCAGCACGGCAGAGGAAGTATTAATTCTCCTTATTTGGATATTTTAACTGTCTACGCAGAAAACCAAGCAGGCTGCAACACCTGCCTAACCCTCAGGAGGCTGAGGCAGAAGAATGGGGAATGTGAGGCCAACCTGGGCTACATAACAATATCCGATCTTGGTGACCCTCTCCCCAAAGTCAACAGGTTCTACAGAAGCATTAAACATCACATACCAAAAGTATTCGTGAATTAGGATATTCATCATCATGAGGAATTAGGTCTCCCTAAGCTAACACACGCTGTCAATGCATACTCAAAAAAAAAACAAAAAAAACAAAAAAAACAAAAAAAAAAACCAAAAAACAAAACCACAAACCTTCCAATGTGATTGGGAACACGGAACAATAACCACAAAATTCACATCAAAAATAAAATTTCAGGGTGGACAGGATGGCTCAGTGGGTTAAGGCACTTGTCACAAAACCTAACAACATGAGGTTGGCCTATATAATAAAAAGAGAAAAACGTCTCCCACAAATTGTCCTCTGATCTCCATACTACACACACACACACACACACACACACACACACACACACACACACACACACACACACACTAAATAAGTATAATTTAAAAACAAAAGTTCAAAATGCAGCTGTAATAATAGGACATAAAACATAAAATGTTTTATATCTGACTTCAGCAGTAAGAAATTTATTACTTCAGCTCACAGGAGACCCAATATTGGTTACTGCAGCCACACATGGACATCAGGACTTGGGACCTTTTCACCTTCCTGTCTGGCCAGTCTCAGGGAGCCGGCTTCCAGTGTATGTCCTTCACTGGGAAGATGCTGCCACAGTATTGGGGTTGAATTTTCCTCCATTTCTACACAAAGATAGGAAGTGTAAATCTCTTTCTTATGTAGCTTTTAAACTAAGAAGAATCTTACCTAACCCCTCCACACTTTACATAATTCCATGTAGTTCTCATTGGAAAGACATTAAACTCGTGCCTATACCCGTTCTGATGGAATGAATTTAGACTATGCATTGTGGGTAGAGGTCCACAGATGCAGACAATGGAGATTCCCAGTTGGAAAGGAAGAAGAAATGTTCTCATTTGGCCAGAGGAAGAGATGCTATTAGTTGGCCCAGATAGCCCATCTCGAGTGCCAATTGAAGAAAAATATTAAGTCTGGACATTGTTCTACCTATTATCAAAATTTAAAGTCTGAGATGGCACAAAACATCAGATTTGGAAAAATAGATTGTTGAATAGGTATGTGTCGAAACAATTGTTTATGTGTATACTTTTACCCCATAACATTTAAATATAAAAATGTGACCAGTAGGGGTTGGGGATTTAGCTCAGTGGTAGAGCGCTTGCCTAGCAAGCGCAAGGCCCTGGGTTCGGTCCCCAGCTCCGAAAAAAAGAAAAAAGAAAAAAAAATGTGACCAGTAAAAGTATATATTCCTTGTAAAGCATGCAGATTATCTTTACATCCTTGGGTGGAAAAATTAAACAAAGCACAAAAGTTTAAAATATAAAAGACAGTGTTATTGTAGCTCGACGATCCAAAATAAAAGGATGTCATTAACAAAGTAAGTAAGTTTAACTTAGGAGATGTTTCCCCAGATGTACAATCATCCAAGTGCTGTAGTTTAAAAACCTATACTGATCTCCTAGAGCGAAATGTTTTTTAAATACAAAGATTTGAATAGACAAATTCCAGAAGAGCAAACCTGATGACCAAACACACAAGCCCAACCGCTACCAATAGGAACGATGGTTCAACAAAACTTAAAAGTCGCCACTTCATATCTCTAAGTTGGCAACAAAAATTTTAATTCTGAAAATATCTGATGTTTAAAAAAGTTCTAGAGAAACAGAACTCTTGGGAAACCAAAATCAAAATCACTGCTGAGATGGAGAAGCCCCAAGTCGTCGGTCCACTGTCTGTGTTAGTGAAACTCAGCGAAGGGTTGTTCTACCCACCAGGAAACACCTGCCAGTGCTTGAAGACACTTCTTATTGCCACACACAGGAAGCAGGGGTGTTTCAGGGATCTAGTGGGAGGAGGTGAGGGATGCTGATCGACAGTTCCCTCCCAACAGAGAATCACCACCACCACCACCACCACCACCACCCGTAAGTCGGTAACATCAGAGTGCAGCAACTCTGGAAAAGCTCTGCACCATGGGCCTGCCTGCGAGACTGGGATGCAAGTGTTAATTGCAGCATTGTTTGCTAGAGCAAATAGCAAACTAAAAATAACGCACAAGTCCTTAAAGAAAGAGAATAGAGAGAGTAACTTGCCGATAGTAAAAGGAGGCACGAGTTTTCAGCGGTTGTGAAAAATGAGTTTATTTTTATTTTTTTGGATTGCAATATGAAATCCAAAAACTAATGATGAACAAAAAAAACCAAAAATACATGGCGATGATGTATCTTAATGCCTTACAAACAAAGCAGTGCTATATGATGCTTATTACTACATCTGTATAATGAAAGCATAAATGCATTTATGGCAATGGCATGGTTTATAACAACTTCAAAATAAAAGTTATTTGGGGGAGCGAGGGGAGAAAGAAAGACATTAGGGTAGAGGGGACCTTCAGCAATACTTACAGACTTTTTTGCAGCAGACCCACAAGCAATTCGAATATGAAGATCTGTTCGGGTGGGTGTTTTAAGTGCAGATGTCTGATAAGGCGTTTTCTGTTTGTTTGAAATGTTTCATAATGAAGATATATTTAAACGTTTTAGGAGCTACATTTGCAAAAATGAGGTGTGGGGTGTGTGTGTGTGTGTGTGTGTGTGTGTGTGTGTGTGTGTGTGTGTGTGCGTGTGTCTCAGGAGCTGAAAGCTGAGGTAGAGAGTCTGGGCTTCTGGAAGAACCTGTCATCCCACAGGCAGTCCAAGAAAGGGAAGTGAGCCCCAGGCAAAGCATAACATGCTTGTGCAAAGACCCTCTCCCAGGGTTCCCTGGCACGCAGAAAACTGGCTTTGCGGCAGACTGGGTCTTGGCAGGCGGACCACTGTCCATGGTCCTATTCTGCCCTGGGAGCTGGGAAGCGGAGAGAAGGGTAATGTGCACACAGCTGGCTGGAGTATTTGGACAGAAGCACCTACTACCTACAGCAAATGCCACTTGCAGACAGATGTCTGTCTGGAAGGCCACTCTCTGTGGTTAAAGGACAGCTTCCCACAGTGAGTGCTCTGAGGCCTACCCAGTAAGGCGGCTGTCATCTTCCCAGCAGCTCACATTTGCAGCCGTGAGCTGTTCCGATGCTTCTCACTGTTTCTTTCCTGGAAGACTGTCAATATTCACCTCTGCTTCTGCAGAAACACATAGCGACTAGCAAGCCTTCCCGAAGGCTCAGGGTCTATTAGCCAATATTTTGTCCTAAGTCAGCGGGGCTAAATGAAAGGCAAGAGGAACTCAACCAGGAAATATATTTTATGGGTATCCTAGACTAATTGCCCATCTTTTAAAAGAAAGAAACAGCATTTCCTGGGATCCCAGGAGGTGTTTGGCATCACACAAAGTGATCTGAGCATGAGAGTGCAGAATACAATGTTTGGGAACACAGTGCTCCTTGGGGACTTAAAATTAATGCAGATCCAAAACAGTGCTTAACAGATACAAGAGCTGGTTGGGATAAACAGGGAAAGACAAAGTGAAAGGCTTAGGGCCCATCCCTCATCCCAGTGATAAGGGGGAGAAAATAAGAAAGCAAAATATGACAAGGCAACAAACTGAGGAGAACAGATTCACAGGATGGGCAGAGCACAAAGATATTTACCCTGAAAACCATTTTTTTTTAGACTTGGTTACTTGTGCACACACACACACACACACACACACACACACAATCAATAGCTATTTCTGAAAAAGCCAGTGGCAAAAAAAAAAAAAACCAAAGAAACAAACAAAAAGACCAATCACCCCCCACCAAACAAAATCCCTCAATAGCCCACACTTTCCTTGTGTTCTGGATGGTTTTGACTCCATCTACAGAAAATAACAGGGGGTGGGGGTGACTGCGAGCGTCAGTGGATGTAATGACCAGAACTGAGACTGCAGCCCTAGGTAAGAGCTTTAATGGAGGCAGATGAAATTGGACTGTGGACACTGATTTTTATCAGCAACAAGAAACTGTGCTAAGAGCTCAATTTGGCGTACTTTAGGCTCCTTGGTAAGTTGGTGAGGAATTTTCACTAGGCTGTTTGTTATGTAATGGGGGAGATACAGCCATGTACACTGTGCCACATGGCTGAGAAAGCAGCTTAACAGAAGTGAGTTTTCTAGGACAGTCTTCCCACCAAGGTGATAGAAGGTCACTGGAGACAGGGACCTTTCTGGTCCTCAGACTGAGCTCTCTCTACCACAGTAGCCTGATTGTGTTTTCTGTTTTAACCTCAACCTCGCTAAGCTGTCTATACTTGGGGGAGTCAGTTTTTGTGGGATTCAGTTTTTTTAAGTATTTTATTTTTAAATTAGGCGTGTGAATGTACATGTATGTGCATGTGCGTGTATGTATGTATGTGCATATGTACAGTTGATGTTACAGGTAGTTGTGAGCTGGCCCATTCAGTTTGGAACTGAACTTGGGGATTCCGTAAGAGCCGTTTGTGCTCTGAACGACTGAGCCATCTCTCTAGCCCCCAAGAGTACGTTACACACACCAACGTCGAGCTTCTCATTTGGGGACCCCACAGCCACTGCAATTTTCTCACCTTGACATCTACAGGTTTGTTGTAGTATTAGAGTCATATGCTACATCTCTCTCTCTCTCTCTCTCTCTCTCTCTCTCTCTCTCTCTCTCTCTCTCTGTATATATATACATATATATATGTATATATATATATATATTTAAAGGATCAAGAACTCTCATTCTGTGGTAGAAAGTAAGGCACAGGACAGTTACTTCCACATAAATATCTAAAGAGCGCCTCAAAACTGACATAGTCAAAGGAGAAATCTTGTTGGTTTCTTTAAACCTCTTGTATCAGATAAAATAATGAACTGAAAGGGAGGTTAACCTTTAAGTTATCTTTGACAAACAAGATGTTTGGGTGGAACGCAGCTGAGTGGCAAAGTGCTTGTCTGGCATGCACAAAACCCTGGCTTCAGTCTGCAGTGCTGCATATGACCAAGACAGTGACAGTGCAGGCAGTCCTAGCACTACAGAGGTAAAGGGAGGAGGACCCACAGCTTGCGTTCATCTTCAATCTTCAAGTACATAGCCAGTCTGAGGCTAGCTAGCCTGGGGTTATGTAAGACTATAGATCAATAGACGATTAATGGTATTGCTTCAACCGCTCAACTATACTAATTAGGACCCAGACATTCTTTCTACCGTGCCATTCTTCAGATTCGGTCTTTAATCTTCATGCCTTTTGTCTTAAAAATCAGGATGTCTACCACAGTTCCAACAATTGGGGTGGAACTCCAGACGGCTACACGCATCCCCAAAGGTTTCCACTCTGGTCTCATTAGCTGGGAATAAGACTCCTTTAGCTGCACAGGAGATGGGGAAATCGAGCATCTATCAGAAGGGAATGGGATTTTTACGACTGAATCACAGCGTCGTGAGTCATCGCTTGGGGCTCCATGTATTGTCTTTCTAAGCAAGCAAGGGCTCATCAGTGGGGAGGGAGGGAGGGAGGGAGGGAGGGAGGGAGGAAGGGAGGAAAGAAGGGAGGGATAGCGACTGGGGAGGACATAACAGACTCTGAGCCTTACTCCCAGAAGGCTTTGGAGTCCCTGCTGGAGTTGCAGGTGATTGAGCTGCCAGATTTGAGTCCTGGGAACCAAACCCAGGTCCTCCGGAAATCAGCAAGTGCTGTGTCACTTCTCCATGCCCAAGGACGTGCTTGCTCTCGCTTAGCTCTGGACCGAGAATGTGATTTACTGTTCGAGCTCCTGTCTTGACTTCCCCACAATGATGGGCATGGAATTGTAAGCCAAATAAACCCTTTTGTCCTCTATGTTGTGTTTGTCTAAGTAACAGAAATGGATGTAGAGCATGTCTCCTCACGTAGCACGGAAGGAACAGTAAGGCTCCCTGTGTTTCCCTAATCCCTCTTCTTAGTGTGTGTGTGTGTGTGTGTGTGTGTGTGTGTGTGGGCGCGCATGTGCGTGTATGCATACATGTATATATAAAAGCTTTCAGTGCAGAGGGACATCATCTGTTGTGTTACTGTTGTGTTCCTGGTACCTAAATGATGACACATGTTAAAGTCTAACAGGCATTTCTGAGTGAGTGAGTGAGTGAGTGAGTGAGTGAGTGAGTGAGTGAGTGAGTGAGTGAATGGACATATTTTAAAGAGCAAACTCTGGGAGTAAAAATAACATCAGTCATATATCATCAGCATCCTTGGAGTGATCCAGAAAAATAGCATCATTAAAAGACACAAACTGTGTCTTGATCTAGGAGATCATAACAAACACCATCAACTGTGACACGGACCCTTCTTCCTGTCCCTTTCCAAGGTGGCACACATCGCTTGGACTCCGAGCTGCTGCTCCCTCGGTCCTGTTATTACATGTCCTCTATGGCAACTGAACTCTCTCTCTGTCTCATAGCATGACGGCCGATTTTCTCGCCATTTTCTGACTGCCTGGGAGAATTAGAAAAACAGATCTGGGAAATGTCCTCCGTCCCTGCAATTTTGGCCAGGATTTCGAGAAGAGGAAAGCCTAAATGTCCTTCAGGGAAGACGGAAATATTCAGCCTCTGAAATGGTTTCCCTTTTCCTTACATTTTCATATTTTTACATATGTCCTTTCCAAAGGCCAAAGCTATCTCCTCTTCCCTTTTTAAAAAATTATTTCTCCTCTACCTTTAGAGGATGTCTTTTTTAATTAATTAATTTATTTATTTATTTATTATTTATTTTATGCCCATGAATGCTCTATCTGCATGTAGACCTACGTGTCAGACTAGGAATTGAACTTAGGACCTCTGGAAAAGCAGCTAGTATTTCTAATCACTGAGCCATCTCTCCAGCCCTAAAGTTTCATTGACTAGTTCTTCCAGAAAAAAATGGCAAGACCAACAAAATGAATATAGTACCTTCATCCATTACTCTGGGATCTCAGCCTTTTCCTGGCTTTCTCATTTTTTTTTTTTTCGGAGCTGGGGACCGAACCCAGGGCCTTGTGCTCCCTAGGCAAGGGCTTTACCACTGAGCTAAATCCCCAACCCCGGCTTTCTCATTTCTAAGATGGCCTACTGTGGGCTCAGACATTGAGATCAGCAGTCAGCAGGGCCCACTGCAGACCTCTAGTTTACCCAAAGGCAACAGCATGTGGAAATTAAAATGGGTGATGCTCATATCCACATTAGGGGCACAACATCCTAGTAAAGCTTACATTATCCAAAATGTACATATAGTTTTAAAAAACATCGCCAAGTATCACTCAGAAATCACGTGCATGTGAGCAATGCTCTCTCACACAAAATCCCTTTTATGATTTTGAACTTCTAAGATTGTTCATAGGACATAATAAACGGGCTGGCACTGGATCCCTGTGATCGGACTCTTTTGCGTGTGCAAAGCTCTGGGTTCAATTCCTAGTACCATAAACAACAAACAAATCCATGAAAATAGCAAGAGAATCACCATCTTCGAAGATCTCCAGGGAATCTATTAGAAATAGGAATAAACAATTATTCTGGGTTCATTAAAATCTTAGCCCCTGCCACTTCCTTACCTGCACACTGCTCTCCTCTACACACTAGAAACCCCGCTCCAACCCTAACCCTAGTCTCTACCGCTTAGAAATCTATGAGCCCTTGAAGCACAGTGTGTTTCAAAATAGGCCAAATACATATGCATTTAAAAAGAGATCTATGTGTATATTTTAAAGGGAAACAATGAAGGGAATGAAATAAACATTTAAAAGTTACGTTTCTTTGGCTCTGCCCTCTCAAGAGCCCGTTTCTAGCCTGTACCTCAAGCCAACCAGGTAACTATTTCACTACTGTAGGCAGGAATGGGAAGGAGCCAGCCACAGTAGGTACTGCTGTCAAGGGAGTTTAGTCCCAGCTGAGTTTCCTTGAACCGATGGAGATTATCCATGTGGGCCTGGACTAACCAAGTGAGTACTTTAAAGGAACCATTTCCCTCAGCTGACAGAAGAGGAAGCTGAGAAGATTCTAGATGGAGGAAAGACGTAAGGGTGCTTGCTGGCCACGGAGCAATCAAGGAAGTAAGAATGCTAGAGTCTAGATTCTAGAAGCAGCTCACATTACAAGCAGTTTTTCATCCCCAGGGCATTGAGATGCAAGCCACGCCTAATTGATATCTTGTTTTTTTACCTTCAGGACCTTAAGCCAAGAATCCAGCCAAGGCCACCTCGACCCCTAAGACCTATGGAATATTGAGACACACTGAATGCCTGGGGGGGGGGGTGCTGTTCCAGTCTCCCAAACCTGTGGGAATTCGTCCCACAGCAGTAGAAAACAAGTAAGTTTAGGTTCCCCAGCCTGAAATAAAGACAACACTATCTGGCTATTCCTAAGAAACATTCCAAAGCCAATGTTAAGCCAATGTCCGTTTGACCAAAAAGAAATGTACCAAGTTGTTACTGAATGCTGTGATGCTCCTACCAGATGCGACGCCCACAGTACAACCGGGAACCCTAGTTACATTTGCTTTGTCATATTTCTCGCAGTCATAGGACAGAACTAACTTTAGAAGCCATCTCACAAGGGTCGGGAGTATGGAATTGCTGCTTCGGGGAGGACGTGATCTGACCTGCAGGGTTTCTAATTCACGAAGCAGTCGGCTGAATTTATTGATGCTGTTCAGGATCTTGCATCTACTTTTCAGATTCAGAGATTTCTCTTTTCTTCTTAAGCTGTAATTCCCCTCCTGAAAAAATGACCTTCTCCTTGGAAAATTCTGTTGAAATCTGGCAAGCTATTTCCGGTCTTGAGAAAAAATCTCAAGAGAAGAGGCAAGGGGAATCATACACATTTTAATAACACTGACCCCAGAGATGAAAGAAAGGCTCAAAGCAGGTCATGAACACTGAGCACACATTCCTCCCTAACTAGATGGAGAAGGGAGTGGTACCGGACCTGCCAGCCCTGATTTCTCCTGCAGAAAATGAGAGGTAACCATGGACACTCTGATGAGCTCAATTCAAGAGCAGATGTAGTTTAAACAAAGCTATTCGAGGAGGAGAAAAGGGTGGCAGTTAAAGAAGCAAGAGGTTGCACCCAGAGTGAGAGCACTCTGATTCAGGGGTGAGCTTCCCACACAGGAAGAGCTGGTTGAAAGTTTGGGGTAAAGCCAGCATGGTCCTAGACAAGTGAGTGAAATTCCTCAAGTTGAGGTTTACTCAGGCCAAGTAGGGGCAAGTTTTTAATGTTCTCAGCATGAGGCCTGGACTATGGAACAATCGATTAATGATGACTGCGCCGGGAGCAGGCAATTCCATTCCCTATGCTTGCCCAGAGTTCCCGATAATCATCTCTATTAGAACAGATAGGATGCTGCTGGCAGATCCAAGCATCCTGTTCAAAACTAGAGACAAGAAGCCAGTGTCTGGCCTAGAAGCCCACAGCAAGGGACGGGAGTACTTACTAGATTCACAAGAGGAACAACTTACGGGCAACCACCCACAAATAAAGATTTCCTTCTAAAACAATCCTATTTTCTGGCCGCATCAGTTGACAATGACTTGGCCATTGAAGATGCTATTTTTCCAACATGGTTCACTTTCTTGGCTCTCCTAAGTCATTAATTATGACCACGTTTTCCCAAATGTGGAAATCCCCCTAGCTCAGATGCCGCTACTTGCTGGCCAACCCTCCTTTCCTGAGAAACTTCCACAGCACAAAAATATTTTTGTTTTCCCCACAGGGAAATTTTCCTCACTATTTTTTCCCTTCCCCCTTTAAAACCTGGCAGTTTCCAGGAATGCACGTAAAGCCATCATCACTTAGATCACTGGACAGCCACTGAGACATCCTACATCTCACACGGTGAGAAGGAATACTTCAGATTTCACATTAACAAACTAAGAGGTGTCACCTCTAGATAAAGCAGCATTGCACATAACTCGATTCAAACACAGGTGAGCTTTGTACAAACACAGGCACTAAAGCGGGTCTACAATACAGGCAGATAAGTCAAGTATAAAAATATTAGAAAGGAGGCTGGAGAGTTACCTCATTTGATAAAGTGCAAGCCTTGAAAGCACTAGGCTCCCCAGAACTCATGTTTTAAAGTCTGGGGATGCCAGATGTGACAGCATCTGGATCCATAGATGTCACTGGCACCAGCCTACCATCCTCGGCAGGTTTCAGGCCAGTAAGAGACCCCATCTCAAAACAAAGACCTTTTAAAAGGGATAAACAATTAAGGGAACCAATAAATCAGGAGGGCAGAGCCTGAGGTTATAACACCCGTGCTTGTTCTCTGGCCTCTGCATGCACGTGCCCACGTTACTTGCGCACACACAAACACACAAAATGCTACGTGACTCATCCAGGTCGCCTTATTCCTGTTCCGAGCTTGTGGCAACGCTGACGACAGTAGAGGAACCCTGGAGATATTTTGTTCTTTTCAGAACATTCAAGAAGCATTTCTGTGCCAGAAACTAAATTTAGTTGATGGAGAAGAGGTGATAGAGGGATGACTCAGCCCGGGTCTATGCCCTCCAAGTCTTCACAGCCTAGTAAAAAGGCATGATGGACGTCCTGGTTCTCGGGAGAGTGGGTGAGGGGGACTCCAATCCTCTCCCTCCCTTGGAGAACTCTGGTAACAGCTGGAGGCATGTTTGATTATCAGAACTAGAGGGGGTTAGTGCTATTGGCACCTACAGGATGAAGCCAGCCATGCGATAAAAGCAAAACACAGACTCCCAACAACAGAGAATTACCCGGTCCTAAAGTCAATATTGCGAGGCCAAGAAACCTTGGACTAGCTGCATTAGCCAGGATAGAGGCCTTATTGACTGCCAGCTTAATGGATTGATTGGTTGGTGGTGAATCACATGGTAAATGACTTTCACCCTAAAGCCGTGGTGACTTTGAGTTTATAACTACAAACGCATGGGTGCTGAACAAAGCAAGAGTTAAGGAGTCACCAGGCAAACCGAGTGGTGACTTCGGGTGAACTGTTCAAAAGATGGGAATTGGGATGGGGATGGGGCTTACGGCAGAGCGGTCATGAAGCGTACTCTAGATTTAATCGCCAGCATGAGAGGGGGCAAGGACAGAGGAATACATTTTTTTCTAGATGATGTCACAGCACTAAATGTTAATTCAGTGAAAATGAACCGGGCATAGCCACACAACACTCATCTGCCTGTAGTTGAGACAACAGTCTTTATTAAAACAATCCTAAAGCCGCCATCCCAAGAGAACACAGGGATGGTCCTACGGCTCCATTCGCATATGTAGCAGAGGATGGCCTTGTCGGGCATCAATGGGAGGAGAGGCCCTTGGTCCTGCCAAGGCTTGACGCCCCAGTGTAGGGGAATGTCAGGACGGGGAGGTGAGGAAAGTGGATGGGTGAGCACCCTCAAAGAAGCAGGAGAGAATGGGACAGCAGATTTCTGGAGGTGAAACAGGGAAAGGGGATAATATTTAAAATGTAAATTTAAAAAATCCAATAAAAGGAGAAGAAAAAAGAAAAAAACCAACCAATCCTGGTAGTGGTATCTTGGAAATTCTGCATTGTACGATGGAATTACATGCCATGAAGGTGTTTTTGGATTAGTATTCAAAATATCCCATGCTACAAGTTAGTGTATCTCTTAAAGCACTGAAATTGAGATTTTGAACAAAGTTTGAAAATTTAACCGTTAAAATATTAAGATTATGGGTAGGAGCATGGGAGAGCTGGCCCTGCACCCCGGTTGCCATGTAGTGCCATGGGAGGGGAGAAATGCCTCTCCTCCCCCACCCTGTGCTACCTGAAGCAGGCAGGAGAGCTGGCCTGGAGGTCATGAGAGTAGAGGAACTGTCTCTGCCCCTTGCCAGCTGCAGCACTGGGTAAACTAACTGGGGGCAGGCTGGAGAGCTCACCCTAGTGGGGTGGGTACAAAACTAGTGGGCTGACCAGCTCAGCCACCACCCAAGCCCAGATCCAGGGCTTTGAGCTGGCCCACCCCAACATCTACCCCATCTGTGAACTGCTGGAGAGAGTCAAGGGGCCAGTCCTGCAGATTCAAAGCTGCAGGATCTCCATGACACAGGGCAACAACAGGACATCTGAGAGGAGTCTTGGTGAGAATACAGTATTGTAGCAGAAGCTAGAGGCCTCGAACCAGACCAATGACTCACTGCAATGAACATTCGAAAGTAAAAAGTGTAGACAAAAGGGCACAATGTGGGACACACTGTGACATACGACGGCTTCCGTGACGAGATGTTCTTTAATTTTGTTTTGTTTTTATTTCTTATTTTCTTTTTGTGGGAAGCTGCAAAGGTGGGAGGGTGGATAAGAAGGGACAGGGACATGAGTGGGATTGGGGTGCACGATATGAAATTACAGAGAATCAATAAAAAAGGTTTAAGAAGGTGAAATTATCACTTTGACGAATTTAAAAGGAGGAGGGAGTAGGACTTTGAAGTGGGAGCCTTAACATTTTATATGTAATGTGAGTCCTGCTCCTTATGCACAGTATCAAGTAAAGCAGAGCGTTGGTTGTGTAGTATGCGCTGAGTGTATTCATTCTGTTTACGTAGCTTCACGTAAGGACACGTAGGACAGACAGCCTAAAGGGACAAGGGCTCTTTCCCTTCATTTCTTCCCTCTATCCTCTCCCCTTCCTTCTGTTCTCCCCACTCTTCTATTCCCTCTCTCGTTCGTTTCTTTTTCAAATTATTATTATTATTTTACTAATTTTCTGTATTTACCTTACATATACGGCTGTTTTGTCTACATGTACGTCTGTGTATCACATACTGGGGTCAGATGCCCAGGGAGCAGGCATGCAGGGGATTGCGAACCACCACACAGGTTCTGAGAATTGAACCCAGGTCCTTTGGAAAAGCAGCCAGTATTCTTAACTGCTGAGCCGTCTCTCCAGCTTCCCCTTTTAAAATCTTCTCTGTGTAACAGCCCTGGCTGTCCTGGAACTCACTCTGTAGACCAGGCTAGCCACAAACTCCAGAGATCTCCCTGCCTCTATCTCCTGAGTACTGGGATTAAAAGCGTGAACCACCACACCAGGCTCGTTTCCGGCTTGCCAGAGTCCCACATGCAACCCATAGTCTGCAACTATGTAGCGAAGGCTGGCCTGTAACATATGGCAGCCCTCCCACCTCAACTTCCCAAGTGCTGGATTACAGACTTGTGCTGCCATGTCTGGCGTTTAGAGATTTAGTTTCGCTCATGGTTTTGGAGGACTTCCGGCATTGTGAACAGGGGGGGGTGGGAGGGGTGAGGGGGGAGTCTGGGGGGGTGGGGAGGTGGGAGGGTAGGGGGATGTAGAGGAGGAGCTGGGTCTGTAGCAACAGGAGCATCCAGAGGAGATGATTCACACCCATGGGCCAGGAAACAAAGACCATGATAAAACCAGGGTCCAGGCTGTAACTTCCTTTTAAAAAAAAAAAAAAAGATTTATTTATTTTATTTATAGATGGTTGTGAGCCACCACGTGGTTGCTAGGAATTGAACTCAGGACCTCTGGAAGAGCAGTCAGTGCTCCTAACCACTGAGCCATCTCTCCAGCCCGGCTGTAACTTTCAAAGACCCATCACAAAAGATCTACTTACAGGAGCTAGTCCTCTTTCCTCAAGGTTCTACAATTTTAATAGGGCCACCAGCTAAGAGACAAGCACATGATGAACGCGTGCGCGTGCGTGCATGTGTGTGTGTGTGTGTGTGTGTGTGTGTGTGTGTGTGACGAGGATGTGTGTTCAGATTCACACTAAACACAAGTATCACTAGTAAGAAAATAGTTATATATCACTCTCAGTTTGAGATTAATTAAAAGTGAAACTATATTGCTAGTACATCAGTGAAAAACATGATTTACTTTACTAAAATTATTTAATACATCTTTTTCAGGAAAAGGGTGAGGTGGTTTCATAGTTTGATGTCAGTGAAATAAACAGCCATTGTTATTTGAAAAGCTATGATTTTGATGAAGCAATTGCTTTGGCTGTGTTCCGTGGGTTACCGAGGAGCTACTGGCTTTCTTCTCCCCAGGAGTTACTGGCTTTCTTCTCCGGCCTATCTGACCTGTATGTAAGTTGATGAGTAAGCCAGGAAATGGCCTATGACTGTGTCCTACTCATCAAATGAGAGAACTGCCACGCAAATACCTGGAAAAAAAATCTACCATTTGGGTTAGCAGCAATGTTCTCTGCCTATAACACACAGCGCGGAGACCACAGGGTTCTGGGTTCTTTGTAATATGAAGAAGCAAAGCTTGGGAATTTTCCAGTCAAATTTCTGCCCAATTCGGATTTAGTAAAGCATGCTTAGGAGAGAGACAGAGTGTTCTCTTCGCTTCTCATAAAGGAATAAATTAGTAAAATCATTTCAGCTCTACACAACAGAAACAGGCTTCTGGAAGGGGGAGGGCCCTTAATAAATAAATGGGATTCTAAAATGATGCACATTCTCAACACCAAAAAGTTAGAAACTTGAAAGAACGCAAGTTGGGCTGGGATAGCTCAGCAGGAGAGCTTGCCTGGTGTTGAGGAAGCCCTGGGTTCAGAACAGCACTGCGAAAATGTGATACTGGGTAGAACCCGACTTGGGAAAACACCTAGTACTCTCTGAGAGAGTGTGGTGACTGAGAGGTGGTGCGGCTGCTAAACATGAGGGCTAGAGTTCAGTCCCCCAGCACCAGCACAAAGCTGGGTGTGGCAGTGTGTGCCTGCTCTCCCAGTGTTGGCCCAACAGTCCAAGGGGATCCGTGGGCTCCAGGGTCAGTGGGAGAACATGTCCCAATAGTTAGGGAGCAATTGAGGAAGAGACCTAAGGAAAAACTCTGACTTGTGTCTGTGCACACACATGTGCAAACACACAAATCACACAAACACACACACACACACACACACACACACACACACACACACCCCGAACCTTGCTTAAATGGGTCATCACTGTTGCCTCCTTTTGTTTACAATAAAAAAAAGAAATTTTTGGATTTCCTTCTAACTGTTATGGCTAGGCACTGACCAGTCAAAGGAGATGTCCAACTAGCCAGAGTGGCCCAACCAATATGCAAAGCCAAAAAGCCACTCTCACTATCTAATATGGTCAAAGGCCTCCGTCTAAAGCTGACTTCTAAACTGAAGACATCGGGAAACCATTCTGTCCTTGCTTCAGAATAGAGGAGCTGAACTGAGAATTAGAATATGTGTATACAGAAGGAAATTCAAATATCCTTAGTGTTTATTGAATTCAGGGCTGTAACTGCTTATCAACGGAGGGTTCTAATTAACTGCCTTCCTATCAGAGCTTTACAGGTGAGGTTTTTAGACGTCAGGTTTTTGGGTTTCCTCACTGTAGCACTATCTACAAAGCCAAACATAACAGCCCAAATGCATGTCACTTTCTAAAATTCTAAACTACCCTAGCACTCAGGTGACAGAGGTAGGAGCATCGACCTGGCTACGTAGTGAATTCTAGGCTGGCTTTGTCTAGATAGCAAGACCTTGTGTCAGCCAATCAAAAAAATTAATGAATGGGCTGACGATGGCTTAGCGTGTGAGAGTGCTTGCTACACACACCTGATGACCTTAGTTCAAGCCCTCCAACCAACAAGGTAGACAGAGAGAACTGAATCCCAAAGACTGAACTCTGACCTCCACCCTAGTACTGTGGCATGTATGTTCTGCGCCCTCTCTCTCTCTCTCTCTCTCTCTCTCTCTCTCTCTCTCTCTCTCTCCCTCTCACAATGCTCAATAAAAAAGAAGTAAATTAGTAAATAAGATTTTGTTTCTACCTCTGACATGACACAGTAATGTTGTTCCCCCAGTATTCACAATGGTTATCTTTTTTTAAAAGAGGGAACTAGCGAGTTTATTCTAGAGCCATTTCAAATAACTATGGCCTGGGAAACAGATTTAGGTTACCTCAAATTCCATGTTCCAATGTGGAAGCAGTTTCATGAAGGTTTTATAGTTAGACAGAAAGAAAGCCATAAGTCAAGGCAAGTTTAAAGTATAGTGGTGGGCAAGCCAGAGGCGTGGGTACAGTAAGGTGAGGTAAGGTTTTCTGTGTGCACGGGATGTTCTCTGATGGCATCCCTGGCTTTGGGGTTGGTGGAAGCTAGGGGCCTGCAAAATTAACAGGTTCCAAAATGTTCTATCTATTAAGTCACAGGATATTCGTTCTGCCTGAGGCGGGCAAGGAGTACGTGTTCCGGAGGACGGAAACTCGCCTGAGATAAGGCATTCGGTTGCTGGACCTGCACACAGTAGTTCCCTTTATGTGATGGAATGGAGAGGGGTTTCTTATTTTCTCTGTGATCTTAACATATGACTTTCTTTACACGTCATTAAATAATAACCTAAAACCCTCTCACTTCTACTTACGTAGCCAATGTCTCAGTTCACCCTTTTCTCTTCTTACCTCATCACCCAAATTTGCTTCTCAAAAACCCACCACTTCTGTCATTGTGGCTCATTTTACAGGAATCTCCCAGGGAGCCAAAGTAAAAGGTGGGGTAAAGGGTGGGGCATCTGGCTGTTTTCTCAGGGCACTTGACTTCCGAGGCAAATTTCTTCTGCTATCTGCATTCTTTGTGTTCATAACTAGTGGTTTCAACAATGCTGCTGAACTTTCCGCATTCTTCTAGAAGGAGGATTTAGTATTTAGGAAACTTGGAGACACATGGCTCAACTTAAGTAGTACTTGTAAACACTGGACTATCATTTAAGGCCAGGTCCCTGCATGAAATAATCTCAGGATTTCTTTTGTTGCACGGCGTGTTAGAGAGATAGAAGGATGGTCCAGGAAGACATCTGGACACTACGTGGATACTCAGGCTTGTGGTATAGCTCACAAATTTGCCCTTATTGTATGGACCAATGAAAGTATCCTTAAGCCAAATGACTCTGCTTCCTTACTTTCCTCAGGGACCCTATGGGATTATACTTCTTTGAGATTGGGTCCTGGGTAGTAACAGGACCCTCCTCCACCTCTTCCTCCTCTTCCTCCTCTTCTACTCCTCCTTTCTCTTCTTCTTCTTCTCTTCATCCTCCTCTTCCCTCCTCTTTTCCTCCTCTACTTCTCATCCTCCTTCTCCTCTTCCTCCTCCTCTTCTCCTCTTCCTTCTTTTCTTCTCCTCCTCCTCTTCTTCTTCCTCCTCATCTTCCTCCTTCTCCCCTCCTCCTCCTCCTCCTCCTCCTTTTCTCACTGAATGTATAGTGCTCCATGTGCTCTGATGATCCAACTAAATGAAGTAAAGATGAAGACTAGGACGAGTTTTTGTCATGGGAAAGAGATGACAAAGTCAGGTTGCATGACTAGCTGGTATGTTCTAGAAGACAGGCATCCATGAAAAGGACACTTGGGTTCACCTCTTGTGCTTATCTTCAGATTCTGGCTCTGAATTCAGCCCGCTCTCCTTATGGTCCTCATGCTGCAAGGACAGGAGTCTCTACTGGCCACCATCCTTCTGTGTAGAATCGGAGGCTTCTGTGACAGGGTTGAACAGAGGAGAGGTGGGTGGGAAAGTATTTGTAGGCGATGTGGAGCTGTCCAGCAGTAAAGGAGCAGCGTTAGCGAAGTCCCAGCCAATCAAACTGAGTGTGGCAGCTGGGAGCAAGGCTTCAGCGAGAGCATTCCTAACCGGGAGAGTGTGCCTGCCTGCGTGTATGCAACTGCTTCCTCTGGCCGTAGGTTTCAGCAATCCTTCATCTTAAAATATGAAATGAAAAGTTCTAGGAGTGAGAAATTTATGAATTGCAAACTGCACGTCATTCTGGGAAGTACGATGAAAGTTCGTGCCATTCCCTCCTGAGATGTGTATTATCCTTTTGCCCAGTGTCTCCTCATTGTAAATGGCCCAGGAGCCACCCAGCAGGCATCTATGCCTACCATGCATACTCGCCATGAGATCACAGTAACCCTCATGTGATTTACTAATGGCCTAAAGACATGATGGTGCTGACGGCAGAGAAACAAACCATAAAGGGTTTCCTTTAAGCGAAGAGGTGAGCTTTCTTAACCTGCTGAGGAAGGAAAAAAGTGGACACTGAGGTTTCTGAGACCTACAGAAAGACAAAACAAAAGAAACAAAACTCAAATCTTCTGTCTATAAAATGGTAGAAGAATAAAAAGATAAAAAGAAAAAGAATCTGTGTGTGGTAGCTTTGCTATCAATCCTAAACCACAAAAGTCATGTCTGTCACACACAGTAAGCTATGATGGAGAAGGAATAAGGTCATGGGTCTTGGTACTGCCTGTGGGTTCAGGTATCTACCAATTACTAGAGCATATTCTGTACATGAGAGAAGTATTACTGCACCAAACAGACTATATGCCTTCACCCAACCCATCCCAAAGCAGGGATGGAGAGAGAGAGAGAGAGAGAGAGAGAGAGAGAGAGAGAGAGAGAGAGAGAGAGAGAGCGCGAGAAATGTGCACGGAAGAAGAAAAAGAGACTTGAAGATGACCGAAGGCAAAGACAGGGTTATCCTACACACGAGCAGTCGCTCAGCTAGTCACTGTTGGTCCACCTAGTATGTGCATGCGCTTGTGAGCACATAGAAACACACAACACACACACACACACACACACACACACACACACACAGTCTGTAAATGTGCTTTGTAAAAGCACTATGGCTTCATTATTTTTTATGCTGTGCAATCAGAAATAGTCATTTTAAGTATTCCATGTCGGAGAAAAAAGTAACTAATGAAAGCCTTACCCAAGTGCATAACTTTTTTTTAAAAAGTACTTGGGTCTTGTTAGAGTCTCCTAGCTTTTGCCCTTTCTAAGTGGCGGGTGCATTCCTTCCTGTGTATGCATACCTACTTGATAAAATCCAATAATATACTGCACAATTTATTTTTTTATTAAATGATTTGATGCTTAGCCATATTTGTTTCTTTTCCAGTGGAAAATCAAAAATGATTACAAGTATCCTAGATTGGGACTAGGCAAGGAATTGGGGATATTTCTTGTCTAGCTTTCATACCCCGGGCAATTAAATGTTATTCACATTTTATAGGGATATTTAATTGATGGTAAAAAAAAGGCAAGTTATTTCTTTGTAATATCTAAATACTTTGAAAAACTATAAGCAAATAAATTTTTTATTTCAAAATTGAAAATTCATTGCAGAAAATCTGGGAAATACAAAAATATGCACACCTCAAAATAAAAAGTTTACACAATCTTATTTCAGGCTCAGTATTTTTTAAGTTAAAAAAAGAGCACAGTAAAAAATAATTTTTGGTCCAAACTGAAAATCATTGCCTACACTGATTTACTCTTCCAGTCCAGAGAACCAGGGTCTTGCGTATGCGGCCAAACTGCTAAGCAACCTCCCGGCCTGTGGACATATCTGAATCATCTCCCTTGGCATCCTCTCCTCATGGGCCTGGAGGACAATACGTTATCAATGGCGGGCCAGATCCAGCCATAAGGTTGTAGAGAACCGCTCAGCTTTCTTTCCATAACCAGAGACCCAAGACATCATAAGGAGGGACACGCTATCCAGGAGAGCTTCATTTTTGTGAACTAACACTGCAGGTTCCCCACTCTGGACAGCTGTCGTCAGTCACATGCCACACCGAACAAAACCCCACCAGAGAAGACGTTAGCTCTGGCTTTGAAAAAACCCTTTTATCCTTCATGATTCGGATGCCTTTACATTTGTCACCTGAATGTGATATTAACATAATCGTCTGCATTTTCTGCTAATGAATGCACCTGTTTCTAAGACTTTATTTTAGCAGATTTAATGAGCTCTTCAAAGGAGTTTGCCCGGACTCACCGCCCCGCTAGGGGAAAAAAGCAGCTGTAAGCAAGTAACGCTGCATTCAGAATTCGAGTCAGGGCTCTGTGAAGTTGTTAAACTTGAGAGGAGTACCTACCCATCTGTCTGCAAGGAGAGAAAGGAAGCCGAGCTGTAGCTACAGCAACTGGGAAAAGCTCTAGTGAAAATGGGCCTGGCTACAGAAGCCTCTTCATTGCTTGGCCGGAAGGTATGAGTCTGGGGCAATTCTCTGAGCCGCCATTTTCTTATCTGTATATGGCGTCTACTTGTTGTAAGGGTCTCACGCCTCATGTTGTAAGCACTCGATAACGTGAGGTTTCCCTATAACCCTCATGTTTATTCTTAAGGAGATGTGATTTAGCAAAGGGCCACATACGGTTGGAATTCACTTATGTAAAATATCCAGACCCGGAACCACAGGGAAAGTAAATTGGCGGTGGCCAGGTTCCGGAAGGAGGGAGCCAGCATCAGGCTGGAACTGCTTAATGGATGTGAGGCTTCCCTTTGGGAGCGATAAAAA
Organism: Rattus rattus; assembly: GCF_011064425.1. Lineage (NCBI taxonomy): Eukaryota > Metazoa > Chordata > Mammalia > Rodentia > Muridae > Rattus > Rattus rattus. The sequence continues at coordinate 108,313,520 of NC_046159.1, forward strand.
TGTTTGGGAACTGGATACAAGGAGAAGTTGTGCAATGTCACAAAGACGCTATAGGTTTCTGTACCGTTGCCTTGAAAATAGTGAATTTTGTTACGTGAATTTCACCTGAAGCATAAAACAAAAGCACTCCTTTAAGTAATAATAATAATAATATTGTTATTATTATTAAATATGACTTTAAATGGATCGAGCAAATTGCTTGATTGACTGCAAGCCCTAAGAGAATTCTTAGGTGAATAATGACTCATCAAACATCACCCTAACGAAACCAGTCTGCTCTCCTCTACAAAGCCAGGAGGATGTCCTTTCAACTGCTGAATCATACCCCGTGTGAGGGTGGAACTCTCCTGGGAAGACGTTCCCATCCAATCTGCAGACGTTCAAATCCCTAAGCAATCCTGAAAGTCACGGAGATTTTTAAACTACCATGTGGGTGCGAGCATAGCAGGGCAGAGATATAATACTCCGCGTAATCAAGCCTGCCTTGCGATTTACTACATTTGCGTGACTGTCATCTCCCTTGGCTTTCTTTCTTTCCACATGGTCCTCTGTGTATGGACTAAAACTACCCCAAACCCAACTGAATAGAAAGTGAAAACTAGGTCAAGTGTTGCTTTAAAAAAAATGCATGGATCGGACACACTACAGATTACGAGGTAGAAGTATCCTAGACTAATAATGCTACCCGCCCCCACTACTTCTTCTCTCTCCCTCTCCCCTCTGCCTCTCTCCCTCTCCTTTCCTCTGTCCCTCGGGTGAGATTGCTGTGAAGGAAATCTCCAACTTGCTTTCAAATTTTATTTCAATCGTAGTGAGCACCAGTGGCAGTGGCTGCCTCTTGGGACTCTTCTCTGGGTAGGATGGTGGTTAACAGTCAGTGTTAGGGACTGGTTCACTGGCCATTCACCCACACTCCTCAGTGCTGGAGAACCATTCAGGGGGCAGGCTCAGCTTAGGAATCATCACCAGCTAAACATGGGTTTCTCTGGAAAGGTCCTGATTTCTAGAATTCTCCAAGCCAAGCCTTCTGGCAATGCCGTGCACCCCTACGTTCTAGAAGGGCCTCTTTATCCAGAATGACACGTAACGTCTCTCCGGAGGACTTTGAGTTCCATTCTGAGACCTCAACTTTGTAACCTGAGCTCACCTCCAGCCACCCTCTGGCAGTATTCAGCCAGCAGGGCACTGGCTGCATGCTGACGAAGGTCTCGCTATGCCACACACTGTGGTCCGCAGAAAGGGCAGCATCAGCATCACCTGGATGATCAGAATCAGTTGGCAATGCAGTCTAGGTCCCATCCTCAATCTACCGCATCCGAGCCTACAGCTTAAGTTCAGCTTCAGGAAGCAGCGGTCTAAGGGATCCTCTGCTTGAAGCTGCTTTTGCTGGCAACATGACTCACCATGTCAGGTTCCCAGGTTCCGGGTTCCATGCACTTTCCATTTGAAAGTTCTACACAGATTTCCCCGCAGGGCTCCTGGGCAAATGAGCTCTACTTTGGATGAGTTCCCACCCAGCGGGACTCAGGATGAGGTTCTCAGAGTGGTCACACGGTTATACAGTGCAGCCTCCAGCTAAGCAAGCTATGCCCACCCCCTAGGTCATCCTGCCCTCCTGTTCCCACAGCTCTAGTGATACCATGTTCATAAATTGTTGTTAAGGGAGAAAATTACCAGGAAGAAAAAAATAATAATGTCTGTAAACCTGCATAGTTTAGAGCTAAAGAATATGTTAAAATTTTCCATTGTGGAAATTTCCCAGCTACTGGGCTCTTAAGATTTTTTTTTTTTTTTTCAGAGCTGCAAGCAAAGAATGGAAATTTCCAAACGCAGCATTGAGAGCTGCTGTACTGCTGACTGTCTGGCTCAGCCGGGGTCATCTGCTTCTCTAAGACATCAAGGAATGCCAAGGTAGGTCTGAGAGAACACACAGGCTTCCTCTGCAGGCAGGAAGGAAGATCTTTGCACTGCCTAAGAGCTGAGAGGGGAGGAGGGGCAGCAGAGGTGACACCCCCTGCTCTCCCCCTGAACAGGAAGTTATCCCACTTGACTTCTTTCCAGGGGCAGCTGGCTGGCAGGATTTGTGTTTTTTAAAGGCATTCCTAAGGTGGGTGGGAGATGCAGAAACATGAAAGAAATCTTTGTTGGGGTCTAATTTTGAAAGGACTTTACCTGGTAGATATATCATTCAATCATGTGACCTGCCCAAGTAATATCTCTCTCTCTCTCTCTCTCTCTCTCTCTCTCTCTCTCTCTCTCTCTCTCTCTCTCTCTCTCTCATAGCCAGGCTGGCCTTGACCTCCCAGCCCTCCTTCCTCCACTTCCCAAATGCTGGGATTAAAGGCATGTGCCGTTATGGCCAGCATTAATTTCGAGTTCAGAATCTTCAGCTGTACCTCCCGAGACAACTCTATCTCCCATCCCCCATAAACCAAACCATCCACAAATATCCCAGCAGGTTCTGTCCCCACCTCGGCAATAACATCAACCGGCCTGTTCTTTCCACTGTAGCTACGTAAAAATACATTCCCATTCACAGCTGGTCCTGCCGCCTGAGTCAACAGGCATCTAATAGTTCCCTGAGATCTGGCATGTTCCTTCCACCCACGGATGCTGTTCCTACAGAAGTCTTAACAGCAGCAACTCCATGGAAGTTGGTGTCAGGGCTTCAGCTTCCTGTAGAAGATGCTGAAGGTTGAGTGGCTTCAGAACAGAAAAGTATTTCAAACTGCCGTGTAAGGTTTTGTCTGACTGAAATTTTGTTTCTGTCTTTCTACGTTCTTAAGAAACAGGTGCAATCTATGAGTTCTGTTTTCTGCCGTCTCATGGTACCAGGGAGAGGACTGCAATGAAGGGTTTTTGACATCCTTGTTCTTTATAATAAATATTTTTTATTAAAACAAGTTTGATAACAGTGAAGAATTTCTGGCAAGAAGATTTAAAAAAAAAAAAAAACACCCAGCGGCTTCCCGACTATAAACCCAACACTTAGGAGGACTGTCACAAGTTCAGGGCCAACCAGGTCTACAGGGTGAGGCCCTATCTTCACAAACTAAAGAGGAGGGACAGAGGTGGCTCCATTGGTGAAATGCTTGCTCTGCAGGAGTCAGGACCTGGGATTGGATGCCAGGTACCCTTGTAAAGCCAGGCATGATGTCATGCATCTTTAATCCTCTTGGTAGGGAGGCCGAGACAGGAGGATTCCTGGAGCTCACTGCCACCAGTCTAGCCAAACTGGTGAGTTCTAGGATCAGAGACAACCTCTCTCATAAAAACGGGGTGAAGAGTGGTTGTGTTAGACATTCATTGTTTACCTCTGACCTTCTCACACATACACATGTACCCCGAGAAACACAATCATACACACACACACACACACACACACACACACACACACACACACAGAGCAAATGAGAAACAGCTATCGAGTAAAGGAACTGCCCTATGTCTGTCAGTTCGACCCCATCTAAACAGAGAGACATCAGTGGCCAGTTTTAATGTCACTGGCTAACAGTAGTGGGACACAGAGTGATGAGCAGGAGTATTTCATGTAGGTCTGTTTAGACATTAGTCCCAGAGATGTTCAGTCCAGCCAATGGCTGCATCTGGGATAATGATCTGCTTTGCATCTTTAATGGGTTAAAATCGAGCCCCGTTCCCTAGTGAGACTCATCAGGTGGGTGCGGGAATGTGGGTCTGGGCCTCATCTACGAGCCCTATTCTCCTCCCCCTCTGTGTCTGTCATGTGCTGGAGGATAATGGTCCCCTCAGTTGAAGAGACTGATGACTCACAGCTGTGGGTGGGCTGGAACAGACAGGTATGATGAATACATCTTTCCCTGTGAGACCCAGAGACGACTTTTAAAAATTCGTGGTTGGGATGCATGCTGCTCTAGAGTATGATCGATGGCTTGGGATTTCAAACACGGCCAGGTTCTGTCCCTCCAGTCTTCCTGCTGTCTGCAGAGTCACTTTTCAGTGGCCCTGAGCAAGAACTGGAGCTGAGTTACGGACCCTTCCAATCTGGGTTGGATTTTTGCCTCTCTCTGGCTCTGGCTACCAGAATGGACCAGAAGTAACTGTGCTGAGTCCAAGCTGAGCTTCACGTGGCTACTTCTACCTTCTCTCTTGAACCTGCCACTGCTGGCTGAGCATAGGCCAACATGTAGGAGGATGAGTGAATGTGTACAGAGGGATGAATTATCCCAGTGGATGGTACCCTAGGCTCACAGTGATGGTACCCTAGGCTGACAGTGGGTGGTATCCTAGGCTCACAGTGATGGTACCCTAGGCTCACAGTGATGGTACCCTAGGCTCACAGTGATGGTATCCTAGGCTGACAGTGGGTGGTATCCTAGGCTCACAGTGATGGTACCCTAGGCTCACAGTGATGGTACCCTAGGCTCACAGTGGATGGTACCCTAGGTACCCTAGGCTGACAGTGGGTGGTACCCTAGGCTCACAGTGGATGGTAACCTAGGCTCACAGTGATGGTACCCTAGGCTCACAGTGGATGGTACCCTAGGCTGACAGTGGGTGGTACCCTAGGCTCACAGTGATGGTACCCTAGGCTCACAGTGGATGGTACCCTAGGCTCACAGTGGGTGGTACCCTAGGCTCACAGTGATGGTACCCTAGGCTCACAGTGGATGGTACCCTAGGCTCACAGTGATGGTACCCTAGGCTCACAGTGATGGTACCCTAGGCTGACAGTGAGTGGTACCCTAGGCTGACAGTGATGGTACCCTAGGCTCACAGTGGTGGTACCCTAGGCTCACAGTGATGGTACCCTAGGCTCACAGTGATGGTACCCTAGGCTCACAGTGATGGTACCCTAGGCTCACAGTGATGGTGGTACCCTACCTTAGGCTCACAGTGATGGTTACCCTGGTAACCTAGGCTCACAGTGATGGTACCCTAGGCCAGTGATGGTACCCTAGGCTCACAGTGATGGTACCCTAGGCTCACAGTGGGTGGTACCCTAGGCTCACAGTGGGTGGTACCTTAGGCTCACAGTGATGGTACCCAGGGATGGTACCCTAGGCTCACAGTGGATGGTACCCTAGGCTCACAGTGGGTGGTACCCTAGGCTCACAGTGATGGTACCCTAGGCTCACAGTGGGTGGTACCCTAGGCTCACAGTGGGTGGTACCCTAGGCTCACAGTGATGGTACCCTAGGCTCACAGTGATGGTTCCCTAGGCTCACAGTGATGGTACCCTCGGCTCACAGTGATGGTACCCTAGGCTCACAGTGATGGTACCCTAGGCTCACAGTGGGTGGTATCCTAGGCTCACAGTGGGTGGTACCCTAGGCTCACAGTGGATGGTACCCTAGGCTCACAGTGATGGTACCCTAGGCTCACAGTGGGTAGGCTCACAGTGGGTGGTATCCTAGGCTCACAGTGGGTGGTACCCCTAGGCTCACAGTGATGGTACCCTAGGCTCACAGTGGGTGGTACCCTAGGCTCACAGTGGGTGGTATCCTAGGCCATCACAGTGCACTGGGGCTGGCCCTTAGGCCAGGGTTTACTGACCTTTGATCTAAAACAACGTGTTACCCACAGAAGGGTTGGTACCTATTCTGGGATCCCAGCAGGTCCACTTACGTTCATCTCTGTCATTCCGGAGGAAAAGGGAGACAACTGGGTTTATTTCCGGTAGAAGAAGGTAAGAAGGGACTGAGGGTGAGACTCAGTGGATAGAATGCTTGCCCTAGTAAGCACAAAGCCCAAGACTGGAACCCCATGACCACAAAAACTAGGCATGCTGGCATATGCCCACAATCTCAGCACTTTGGAGGTAGAAGCAGGAAGATCAGAAATCAAGGTTATCTTTGGTTACTTAGGGAATATGAGACCAGCCCAGGATATATGAAACCTTATATCAATTTTGGAAAAAAGGGGGGAGGGGGGGAAAGAATGGCAGACGAAGTTCAGAGACTGCACTGAACACGTATACAGGGAACAATTAAAAGCCTCTTAGCTACTTCCTCCTCAACGGCTGTTCGGTTAATGCTACAGGCCCGAAGGATCGAGCACTGTTCCATTTCCCAGCCTCCAATCTCTAACACCAATTTAACAAATGCACGCTGTATGTCTCAGTAAGGATGTGGCGCCACTCGTACTTTGCCTGCTTGGAGTTCCCCGAGTGTATTGTGCTGTTTCACGCCTCCCTAACTCTGCACACAATGTTCCTTCTGCCTGGAACACTCTTAGCCCTCTTCTCTTACTGGCTAACGCCTACTCACTGATCAGAGCTGAGCTCAAGGATACTGCCTCTTGGAAGACTTCCCCAGGAGCACCTCCACCTCTCGCCCTCAACCTCCGGCCACACGCTCGGTTTCAGCATTCATCCTGCCAGCCCAACAGTGAAAGCGGGGAGGGGGGGGTGGGGACCTGTTTCTATGGCGCTAGGCACTTACTGTGTGCCGACACTGTCGGACAGAACCATCTGATTGAAAATGTCCACATCCCTGTGTCCTGTCGTTGTTCCTCAAGGCAAGCATACATTCAGAAGTACATGCCGTGAGTTCCTCCCACCTGTTGAGCAAACAAGATACACGGTGATTTATCATGTAAACTGTATACCCACTGAGGGCAACTACCGCGTCTTCTCACTCTTGCGGCACCCGGAACAGACTCAGAACGGGCAGCAGATGAACGGAAGCAAAGAGCAAATACTAACGCAGCCCGGAACACGTCTTCCGCGGTGTTCACTGCTCTCCACGGGGTCAAAATCGGTCAGTGACTTCCTGAGGTAGCTGTTATAACTATCATGGTGCGTGATAATGACATATCAGGAATGGAAGGCGTCAAGAATTCTCTGGTAACTTTCCCAAGGTTGCACAGCTAGTGTGCGACAGAGCTAGTTCCAGAGGCTGTGTTTACAGCTGCGGGAGGAAAGGAAGGCTGCAGTGACTCAGCAGAAATCCATTTCCATCCTCAAAGAGGAAGTCAGAGAATGGAACTCTGAGGACCTGAGTGGTCCGATGGGCGTGGCTGCGTGTGGGCTTAATAGCCAACAGGCTTGCATCACAAGGCCATGTAGGTGCTCAGTGTAGAGAGGTGGGTGGTACTGATTCTGTTATCATGTTTACTCAGCATGGGGCCTAGCAGCCCACATACTGCAACAGGACACTGTTTAAGGCCTCCGAGACGGCAGTCAAGGCCTTATGGCATAACCCCTATGCAGGCCTATTCCAACAGACATTTTACCAAGGAGCATTTGGAAGACAATGTTGGAACTGTCTCTGAGGCTGCTGAACCTGGCTAGACACGGGCACTCTTTGTAAAATCACAACGGCCAGCTGCTCACTGAAGTTTTTGGCAGTCCCCACGGAGCCTCCCAGGCAGTGTACCTTTCAGTGAGACAGACAAAAGCAGGGACACACAGTGACCGACCCACAGCTGTCTCGGTACAAGCCTGCACTGCTGAAAAGACAAAAGCAGATACTTGGAATAGAATTTCGCTTCTGGGACAAGTATGAGCTTGGAAAACGATAGATCTGAATACCCACTGGGACATAAGGAAATGAAAATGACCAGTTCCTGCAGACCCTTCACGTCCATAGTCCCTTTCAATCCTAAATAAACATTCTCTGCTTCTCAGACACACTCAACCTGAGTTCTACAGGTTATATGCACCCAAGAATGTGGCCTACAACACTGTAGATGGTGTTGTTGATGTTGCAATGTCAAGAGGTTGGAAACCCCTTGCAGGTAATCTTCCCCTCAGAACTGGAGCCTCTCTAATGGTTTAAAGGGCTGAGCAGGGGCCAGGATGACCTCCCACAGGCTTCCAGTTGATAGTACAAAACACAACAGAAGCCAGGAAGACCTCCAGAACTCCAAAGAGCTGCATGGTCCCACGTCCCTGCACAAGACTGTGCCCACTGGCCTGCCACCTGCTGAGGAATTTCTCCCAAAGACAATCATGGCCTGGCTTGAAAACTCCAGAAGCATCCATTGGATTTGTATTCATTTTCAGGGCACAGGGTCGAGTTTATAGCATTTTACTTTGCCATTAAAATAACCCAACTGTTGAGTTTGCAGCCTATTTTACCCAGATTGCAGATTAACAATTTAAAGCCATCGGCTTGGCAAGTATATCTTCCCAACTGACCATAAACTCCTTGAGGGTCGAGAACATAATCTTTCTCCTTTGGAGTCCCCTGTACAGATGATATGGCACAGAACTTGGCAGAGGTCAGAGAGACAGAGGACAAAGTATTTGGAGGACCCCCCACCAACACCCACCCATGCAGCCACACCGTGCTCCAGTTCTGTGGCTGTCTTTGGAAGCACTTAAGTCTGAAATGCGATTTCCTCATCCATAGATCCCTCTCTGGCCTCCCTACTTGTTGAGAAGATCAAATGAGATAATGCACGGGAAAGTATTGTGTAATCCAAGAACGGCCAGTGACTGAAACGTAAGGAATCCTCAGAGACGCACTTAGTAAGTATCTGATTGATTTTTAATGATAAGGTATTGTCTTCCCTCTTCTCCACAACCAGCCCCTTTAAGGATTTTATTTCCTGGAATTTAATTTTATTTGAGTAATAAAGCCACTTCACGTCTTCCTGGTCGTGTGTGTTTCACCCCACAGTCACCTTAAAATTTGATTGTAATCTAAGCAAACCAACCCCATAACGTCACAAAGCACACTAGTCACGTCAGTCACCCAGGACTCATGAGAACGAATACATTCCGACCCCACTTCTATTTCAGAAGCTTTCTTGTGCCGCTACCAAACTGTGAAAATTGTACCCTCAGCAGGGATTATGCATATTTCTTGTGTCAAGGCACACTCTGGATACAGGAGGCCTAACCTATGTCGTCGATCTCTAAGTCCAGGCCAGCAGAGAACGTGAGAAATTTCACAGAGGCGACACTATAATTTGGCCTCTTAGAACACACCATTTATTTATAGTCCTGCTTCTGTATTTATTCTTAGCAAAGACAGCACACTTGGTGATAACAGAGTTCTATAAGGTGCATTAGAAATCTTTCAAACGTGTAGTCTTTGGATTCTTGCTCTGTTAACTAGAAAGACAAACAAACAAGAACAAAACAAGAGACACAAGGAGATGAGTAAAGTCTTAAATTCCAGAGACGAGTTTGTACCTGGTTCCCCCTTTGGTTCTGGAACCAAATAACATGAAAGTAAAAACATCCAGATTTTATACAACAGACAAAAACTAGACAGCGACAGAACCACTGACTCGACTTAAGAACTACGTCTCTCACTGAAGTAGCTCAATGTTTATTTTGAAACGCTACTTATGAAATCTAGGAGCCTATTCTCTTCAGGTCAACCAAACTATGAGCCGTCGGATTTATGTACAGGCTTGAGCTGTGCTGTTAACAAACTGGACTCGGGCCAGTTTTGAATAATATTGGTAAGTTTATTTATAAAACCCCATTTAGGGGGCTGCCTTCCAGAGGAATTAATCAATCCAAAGCAGTTGTCTATGTTAAATACTCCTAAAGATAGGGGGAAAAAAATAGTAAGCAAACAAGCGCTTGCCTAGGAAGTGCAAGCCCTGGGTTCGGTCCCCAGCTCCGAAAAAAAGAACCAAAAAAAAAAAAATAGTAAGCAAACAAACCAAACTCCTAAACTCATCATTGAACGTTCAACAACTGTAAACATAAAGCCAGTTTTGAAAGCCTTTGTTTGCATTTGAGACAGTCTTACTATGCAGCTCTGGCTAGCCTGGAACTCCCTACATGGACCAGGCTGCTTTTAAACCTCCAATGATCTGCCTTTCTGTGCCTCTAGAGTGCTGGGATCATGGGCAAACACCACCACATCTGCCTTTTGTTGTTAGTACCAGGAAGGAAGCAAGGGCCTTGCATGTGTCGAGCATACATTCTCAGCGCCAGAAGCTTTAGTTTTAGCAGATGACACTTATTGTATAGAAATACAGTTTAATGTTCAACCCGATAGCAAGTTTATACGACTTTATTTTTGCCTAATTAATTGTTTTCAACAGACATGTTTCCTTCTCAGTCTCAATGCTTTCCTATGTCTCCCAAGGCTGGTAGGAAGTCAAATTCCTTTCACAGTCAGACCGGAAAAGAAAAATACCTAAGAGGAGACATGGTGGCTTTAAAATGTGCTGATTTATTAATTATTCTCTTTGCCGAACATGGCGGTGGGGTTGGTGGTGTTAGGAAGGCTGTGGTTTTTAGCAATGGAATGGTTCTTGATCCCTCTCTGTCCCAGTGATGTGTGGGGAGTGGTAAAACCTGTGGAGGTGGGGTGGGGCTGTCACACTGCAATCTCAATTGTAAAGGGTTAGGGTTAGGGTTAGGGGTTAGGGTTAGGGGTTAGGGTTAGGGGTTAGGGTTAGGGTCCACCAGGGACCGTAACCCATGCATTTCAAGGTGAACGTTTCTTGTGCACACAGGTTATTTACTTACTTCATAGGTACTGCTAAATATTTTCTCAGAGTACATTTTGCCATACAGAGTTCTCATTCCAAAGACTTGTCAAAGTCTGCACCATCTTAAAGTCAAATCATACTTCTATGGCATCTAATATAATTCAAGAAAAATAAATGAGAAGAGAGAAGTTGGGTAGAAGTTGTACCGCTTTAATAAAACTTGGGTTTCGCCTTTTATTTTATCCCTGTAGGTAAAAACAAAATCAGCAGCCTTCCTGTCTAACTGGTACCACTTGAAGCATTTGGTTTAATTTTAGGATCCTTGATTGCTGCCAGGAACAAGTGTGCTGCTGTGGCATGAAGTGGAAGGTAACTGGGAACCAGGCAAGAAAGAAAAGCCTTTCTCCATAACTAACGCACTCACAGAAATGCAGAGCGCAAAGAAAAGGACAAGTGATTTCACTGAGGCATATAAAGTGACATTTCATCCGCAAGTTCCTGAAAGAGCCAAACCGACTGTCACACACACCTGTCACACACGCCTGTCAGTCCCTTAAAGAACAATCACAAGGCCAGCTGCATGGCTGGACAGGCAAAGCTGCCTGCTGCCAAGCTCCACGACCCAAGTTCCAGCCCAGGACTCACCCAGCCAAAGAAGAATGTTGACCTGATTTCCACAAATTGTCCTCTGATCTCTACATGCACACAGGCATTTGGGCAAGCATGTGTGTGTCTTCTCACACACACACACACACACACACACACACACACACACACTAAAAACAAACACAAAATAAAAAACCACAGCCCAGCATGGTGGTACAGGCCTTTAATCCTAACACCTGGGAGGCAGAGCCAGATGAACATTTGTAAGTTTGAGGCTAGCCTGGTCTACATAGTGAGTTCCAGATCAGTTAGTCAAGGCTACATAATAAGACCTATTCTCTCTCTTGTGCGTTTCTCCCCCACCCCTACCCCGTCTCTCCCACTCTCCCCTCCCCCCCTCTCCTTCCCACCTCTCTCTCTCTCTCCCTCTCTCTCTCTCTCTCTCTCTCTCTCTCTCTCTCTCCTCTCACCACACCCGCATACACACACATGCATATGCACACGCACATGCACAGGGTCCAACAAGAGGACAACTAGGAATGCACCTCTGATAATGACAGCTTGTCTATAGTGCCATGCCGGTCCCCCTCTCTGCCTCTCTTTTCCTGACACTATGTGAACATCCTGCGCACGCTCCTACCTCTGTGAACTCTCCCATGCTTCCCCCGCCATGATGGACTGGAACCTTAACGCAAACTAAAGCTCTCCTCAGGCAGGTTGCTTTTGTCTGGTATTTTTGTCACAGCTACAAAAAAGCTGACACGGATAGCAATCCACAATGTGTTCCAGACATGGTTCTACCATTTCTGATGACTGGTTTCTCAGTAGAGAAAGCCAAGCACAAAGATAAACACATATTTATAATTCATTTCCAGGTGGGTGCTTTGGGGTTTTGTTTGTTTGTTTGTGTTTTGTTTTGTTTTGTTGTTGTTGTTTTGAGACAAGGTCTCATACCAGAGCACAAACTGGCCTTGAACTTGTATCAATTCTACCTCAGCATCCAGAGTTCTGGGATTACAGACAATGGTTCTAGGTGGACTTGGAATTCTGGGACGGAAGTGTAACTCCTTCCTCCACTAGGTAGACCTGGAAAGGAACCTAGGCTTTAAGGGCAGTACCTCTCAGCCCTGTAGAAGAGTGTGGGTCAGGCAGGGGTATTCGTAGCTGTCTGTAAAAGACATCAAAGGAAATGATGACAATGAACTTCCCAAATTATCAAATGCCCCTGATGACCTTACACGTCATGGCTGAAAAGCTAAAAGTTACATTTGTTCTTCAGCGATGGCAAAATCTCTGAGACAGAGGATGTGCTTAGGTTGCTTATTCAAGACAAAAACAAAACATCAACAACAACAAAAAAGCTTGAATGGTAAACTTTGCTTTAAAGACAATACCTGGGAAAATAAATGATCATATCAATAAATCTCAAGAAGAGAAGGGAAAAACAATCATCTCTAAAAATGAATAAGCATAAGATGGAAGGAACATGAATAAATATACTTTGGAATGAGTTTCCCTTTCAAAAGATCTGCAAGACTAGGCTAAAAAAATTAAGATATGTATAAGGAAGTTATCTCAAGAAAGTGACAAGATAGGAAATAGATGACTGGGAAGATGTGTGTTAAGCTAATCCAAATGTAGGAGTTGCAGCATTGAGGTCCGGGCGAGGCCACATGCACGAACTAGGAACCAAAGATTGAGGCTCCAGGCAGAGCTTGCGGGACGTTACACCAAACGCATTTGCCTTGGTTTAATATGGCGCGGCGATGTGTTTGGATTTACGGATAATAGTTCCTCCGTTGCCTTTCCCTGTTTCTCTTTGCAGTGCTGAGGACTGAACTGAGGGGCTGTGAATGCTGGCAAACACCCCACCTCTGAACTACAACCCGGCCCTCCAGTTAGCTTCAATCCGAGGTCAGGGATATAGTGGGTGGGACTTCCTGAGGGAGAATTGAACCGGAAGTTTCTCCAGTTGACAGTCCTCTTTCTTCACTTCCTGTCAGGAATATATGTGTGAGAGCTACAGCCGTATGTGCCAGCTCCTGGCTTTGACTTGATAAAAGATGGCAGGATGGGAAGACAACTGCATCTCAGACCTTCAGGGAGACAGACAACTGCATCTCAGACGATAAGGGAAGACAGACAACCGCATCTCAGATGAGCAGGGAGCCAATATTCCAGTCCCAGACCTCCTATCTCCAAATACCTTCACGTTTGAGAAAAATGCATTTCTATTTATTAAGTCGCCATTCTCTGGTTATTTTTTATAGGCATGGGAGCCTAACTCCCGTGGAATAAATACAAACATGAAAGCAGTGTTAAAAATTGTAAGCTCTTTGCACTGCAAACGAAGGACAAAATTAAAAAGGGAAGAAGTGTGTGGTGGTACAAACAATCACGATGGTCGGCCTGGATATCCTCCTACCAGAACATTCTAGAACAGGACATGAGAAACACACAAAGATGGCCAGGACTATAGACTCCAAGGCTCACAATCTGCAGAGACAAGTGTATGTTTTTGATTAGCAAATAACATATAAACCGTATTTTTTTATATACAAAAAGGGAATAGGCAACATTTCATGGAGTGTTTACAAAATCAATATACATGGCCAGAAAAGATGAAAGAATGCTGTGGTACAGGGAGTATTAGAGAGGGCAAAGGTGTCCAACCTTTCTGTGATTGAGGGGGGTTATTAATATAACAGTCATAAATTTTATCACAATTCCCCTGCCCCCGATTAGCATTTCCAAGCCTGTCACTAGCTCTGTGTAGAAGAGCCAGGCCATCAGATGGCTGTCACTGCTCCACACTGAAAGGGCCAGCAGCAGGCAGGAAGGTCGGCATTTCTCGGATTGGCCCCAACTGAGCGGGAACACAGGCTCTACCACAGAGTTCAAGAGCACCGAAAGAATGTTAAATGGACGGATTGTTACTCACAGGAAAAGAAACAGGCACCATGCTTCCAATTATTCTTCACTGCAGACAACTAGCTGTTTCTGCTGGCTGGCGCGGTCCCTGCTTGGGGGCACTGCTGAGGAAACCCTGATGAAGAGGGATGAATGTGGCCAGTGAATTTTTTTTGACACAGCCCCAGCTATATTTTTGCTTATTGCTGGCAAGCGAACACGCGGGAGACAATCGACAAAACCGTTGTAAAGACGGCTCGGAGGACAAGAAGTCTTTATAGCCCTTCTCAAATCGAAACGTTTTATACTGATGACCGTCATCTCGGACATAGGACAGGCTTTCTTAGCTGTGGGTTAGAAGGAGAAAAGCTAACGAAATTCTCCCAAGGGAGAATACAACATGTGTATTACAAAATTTAAAATTCGAAGCCTTACAACACTTAAAAATAGGTAAATAGAACTGGGTATGATGAAATGCACCTCTAGTCCCTGCTAGTTGGGAATCAGGAGGACTGCTTGAGTCCAGGAGTTCAAGGTTAGGCAGGAAAATACAGTGAGACTCCCATCTCAAAAACATTCTGAGGACCACCAACAATAATTGGTAAAGACAAGGTAATAGTGACATAAATCAATGCCCTATTTTATGATAATGTGAATCTATTAAGAATCCTATACATTCTTTGTGTATCTTAATCATTTATTTCATATAATTAAACTACAAACATCCGTGTTATACGTATTTAATTCCTTGACCAAATTAAGTCTAACAAAAATATCAATTATATTTTAAAAAATACGTTTTGCTTCAGAACTGAGACGGCAAGCACAAATGAAGTGAAGACAGTAAGTCCCTCAACTCATTTTAGGTCACCAGGCAGAGCTGGCTGATGTCATCTAGAGATGAATGGGGTGTTTGTTTTGTTGCTTCTAGGGGCCTGGACCTGAAGCAGCTTCTTCACAGGAAGCCTGTGCTCTGCATATACTTGTATGTTCTATCTCAGACATGTGGATCTGTAAACAGATGAACTAACGGCACAGGATTATTGGGGGTTTTTTTTGGGGGGAGGAGTCAAAATTTTTACTATCCAGCCATTCTTAATATTTCTTTGCATTATCTTAAGGTATTTCATCTAATTAAAAAAAATGGGATTGCAAACTCAGTTCCCTCACAATAATTTCTGCACTTTTAAAGGTCCTTTCCCAAGTTATATGTGGAATCCCAGCCGTTGGGTGGCTGAGACAGGAGGATTGCTTTGAGTTCAAGTTCGAGGCCAGCCAGGACAACATAAAAAGATTTTTCTAGGGGGGAGGAAGGAGGGAGGGAGGGAGGGAGAGAGAGAGAGAGAGAGAGAGAGAGAGAGAGAGAGAGAGAGAGAGAGAGAGAGAGAGAAGAAGAAGGAGGAGGAGGAGGAGGAGGAGAAAAGAAAAAATGAAGGAGGAAGGAAGGAAGGAAGGGGTGGTAAGGATAAGGTAGGGAAGGAGGAAAATTCACACAACTGGGGGATATTTTTCCTATAGTATTTGGTTAAGCTTGTATCATTTACAGAAAAGTTCACATAGCAGGGTAGCGTCAGACTCAAGAGAAAGCTTTTCCCAGTTTCCTTCTTTTACACACAGGTTGGACAACTCTCCTTCTTGCCCCCATGTACCCTTCTACACACACACACACACACACACACACACACACACACACACACACACACACACAGGTACACACAACCGGCAAGAAAAGCAGTAAATGTCAATGCACACCCTTTAGAGTTTACATTGTGTCTATTTACCAGGGAGGGAAACAGGATGGAGAAGAGAGACAGGGACTAAAGAGTGAGGAGAGAGAGGCAGGTCAGGCCCGCATGGGATGAATTGTTCTAGAAGCATAGACTGTTCTCTATAGCCCCACTCACAAGCACTATCTCTTTTACTCAACTTGGCTAGTAGTGGTGTTGATGGACTGAATTCTCATTTCTCCTCGAGATCATGATGAGCAGTATGTGAAAATGATGCTAATTTTTGTTTTTTATTTTTGAGATAGGCTTGTGCTATGTAACCCAGCCTTAAACTCAAAATCCTCATGGCTCTACTTCCCAAATGCTAGGATCCCAGGTATACATTATTGTACCAGTTTTTTGCTTTGTTCTTGAGTATGGAAGTGTGTGATCTTATGTTTTATGGGACACATATATGCTCCTGTGCACAGAAGCCCAAGGATGTCACGGATACCAGGAGCCTTGACTGTGCTCCATTTATTGACAAGGGTTCTCCCCATTGAACTCAGAGTCCATCAATATGTCTTGTCTAGCTAGCCAGCCTGTTGTGGGAATCCCTTCTCTCTGCCTGCCTGGAATCTGGAATTAGGGGCAGGCTATTATGCCTACCTGGCACTTAAATGGTTGCTGCAGATTGACTTCTGCTTTATGCTTGCTTGGCACATCTTTTCCCTGTTGAGCATCTTCTCAGCCCCATACCTAGCTGTTTGTTTGCTTGTTTGTTTGTTTGGAGTACTGGGTATATAAACCAGGGCCTCTTGACAAAGTAAATTGGATTAATCTCCAATCCCCAAAATTGTTAGAAAACACATCTAAGGATCATTGTTTTCCGTGAACAATGTCTTCGTAAGGCAGGCCTACATGTGTCAGACCAGGGAGGGTCAGAGTTGTCTGCATCCCTGCCTTCTCTTAACACACAGGGCAACACACCTTCTGTCGTCCTTGTATGTGGAAGAGGGGACAGGAAGGCCATTTAACTGATGAGAAAGACTACAGAAGGAAGGAATATGGAGCCAAAGGAATCAGGAATCTCTTCCCATGTGGTTTGGAAAAATCCTTCATTTGTTTTCCTATCATCAAGCAAGAAAACTCAGCTCTGTCCATTAAGAATCTCACCCATCAGCTAGGTGAGGGGGTGAATGCCTTAAATCAGCAGAGGCAGAGGAGAGGAGGCAGAAGAGTCCGAGGAAGAAGCAGAGGAGGTGGAGGAGGCGGAGGAGGTGAAGGAGACAGAGCCAGAGGAGTCATGGGCAGAGGCAGAGGCAGAGGTGGAGGCAGAAAGATTTCTGTGCATTTAAGGCAATCTTGGTCTACACAGAAACTTCTAGGCCAACCAGGAATACACAGAGACCCTATCTCAAAGCTTTTTTCCATCTGTCGCTCTACAACAGACACCTTGGGATGGTATGACAGGAAGTGTGGACTGATGGGGAAACTGAGGGCTAAATGTCCTCACAGTGCCTGGAGGAAGAGGGAAGTGAAAAGCAGCAAGTACCTCCTGCTGTCACATAGATAGATACATACACGATGCATATATGTGTATATGTCATGTGCATATTGACATATGTTATACATATATTTCTGTATACTTCAAATAGCATTCCTGGTTACAGGATCATATCAGAAGTTAATGTGTCTTACTAAGTGTCACTTGACATCGGGCTCTCTGATGCCCTTCTTTGTTCGTAATCAAAGGGCTACCTCATTAGAATTCATCCCCTGAGAATGAGTCATCATACCTAAGGGTCAGTCACATGAAGTACTGCCCCCTAAGTCACCATGCTTAAGGGTCAGTCACATAGAGTACTGACGCCTAAGTCACCATGCCTAAGGGTCAGTCACATAGAGTACTGCCCCCTGAGTCACCAAGCATAAGGGTCAGTCACATAGAGTACTGCCCCCTGAGTCACCATGCCTAAGGGTCAGTCACATAGAGTACTGACCACTAAGTCACCATGCCTAAGGGTCAGTCACATAGAGTACTGACCACTAAGTCACCATGCCTAAGGGTCAATCACATAGAATACTGACCCCTCACATAGGATACTCTTGTCTGCCAGATATTTACCATCCCAAGGGAGCCAGATTTTTGTTCCATTGTGTCTGTTGAACAAACACATCTGTGTATATGTACAAAACACAATGTATACAGTGTCTGTAACATGCTATAATTATAAGCAAATGCTTGAGAAAGTGATTTGTCAGTCGATCTAAGACGAGAAGAAATGATACATTATGGACTGTCATTCTTTAAAAATTAAGTCGTCATTATTCAATTTAAAGGTCAATCTTTTCATATAAAAAATGGGGGGAATTTCAAACTTTCATCAGAGATGTCAAATGATACATAGGATTTATAGTGAAACTAACATTGAGGACCAAGGATAGGCAGCTATTCCCCACTGCATCTGACAGCACTACAGCTTTTTAGTTTGCTGACAGGTACAGCAATGGGCTTCACGCTGTAGGAGATGCCGCCATGGACTTCCATGTGATACAAGACGGGTATGTTTACTTCTTACTATCTCATTTGCTGGGACTTCAGGATTCCTGCTAATGAATGACTATTTGTGCATCCAGATTCTCATCCCTGACAAACCTTCCATGGCTCATCCTTGTTCCTGGCCAGAGACAAAGGACTTAGGCTCCTGGTACTCAGTTCCTCTTCAGCTCCAACCTACCAAACTGCTGTATCTTTTCTCCATTGGTCCCTCCTCTCTGTCACACACTACTCCATACACACACCCTGGGCACTGCCACCTGGAAGCACATTCTCCAGCTGCTCTACCCTGATAGAGCCCCTACCTTTACAAGTCTTAACTATTTTATAAGATAACCCTTTTAAATTATAATAAATTAAGAATGAATGCATCCTCTTTGGAAATAGGTTCAAGCAACACAAACGTGTGTGTGTGTGTGTGTGTGTGTGTGTGTGTGTGTACATAGAGGAATGATTGAAGGTTAAAAAAAATCTGAAAGTCAATTCTAGACCTTTCTTCTCTACCACCAACTACCAACTGCATGTGAGGCATGCGCGTGTGTGTCACACACACACACACACACACACAAATATCCACACAATCATGTGCACATCTGCTGTGGTTTCAATGTTTTCACCAAAGTCTGCAGATTAGAACCTTTAGTCCAGTGTGACAGTGTTGAGAGAGAGACTCAGAAGAAGAATGTGGGTCCTAACCCTCTGAGTGGGTCAGTGTCCTTCTCCCAGGAGTCAGCGAGTTCTCAGGGCGGTGGGCTCACTTTCATCAGTCAGTTGTCAGAAAATCAAGTTTGGCTTTCTTGGCTTTTGCTCCCACCCTATTGGTCTCTCAAGCACCATGTGAGACACCACAAGGTCCTGTGTTCTTGGGTTTCCCAGCTCCAAGAATTATGACCTAATATATATGTATGCTGTATGTACATTTCTGAATTGTTTGAACCTTTTCTTTTCAAGCTACCTAGTCTGTGGCGTTCTGTTCCAGCAACAGACAAGCGGTGAAGGCATCCATCCTCACAAATCAGTAAGCAGCCTTCAGGCTCTCTTTCTCTGATGCACACATATATTATATACATATTACATAAATATTCATGTATAATAATACATTATATAAAGTAACACACATGCTTAGTTTTGTTTGGTTTTAGGCAACAAAACTGTATATGCATGCAGTACTCCATAGAGCATCCTCTTCCTCGGGTTCTTTCTCAAATTTCCCGTCTGCCCGGAAGCCTCCTTCCACCTCATCCCCTTGCCTTCCATTTCAAACACTTGTACCCATGGCTGTCTGTTGGTTTCTGAGTCATCTCTGTATGTTCTTGAGCTGCTTGATTTTTATTTAATGTGGGGGTGTCTTATAACCGGAACGCAAGATCTTTAAGGGCAGAGATGTTATTTTGTTCTTCCGTGGTGTTTAGAATTCATTGTGCACAAACCAGGTATTTGATATGATTTTAGTGAACAACCAAAGTTCAGGTTCCTGTTTCCTGATCTAAGGCAGGAAAACTCGGCTCAAATGTAGAGAGGATCAAGTGAGCAGAGGCAAAGTGCTTGGCCTTTCCAGGGGCTTGCCTGAAACCCTCGAGCCTGTTCTGCGTGGTGGGCGGAGTCCTACAGACCAAACAGCACAGCAGCCCCCAGGAAAGTCAGAGACCCACATGCTAAGTTTTCCTCTGACCTCTCAGACCAAGGACAGCTCCTCGGGCTAAGCTCTCAGCCAGGTCACCCGGGAAGGTTTTACTGGCTTGGTGAGAAGAGTTCTCCTGGAAGGAAGTTCATACTATGCAGAAAAACACACTGCCCTAGACCTCTTTCTTAGGTTCCTAAAATTCCACCTTTCATAGAACCAATTCTCCAGTGGAATTAGTCGTTGCCTAACAACAACCGCAGCAATTCAAACTGCCTTTCATCTTTCTTTCACAAAGAGGAGGGCTGAACTTGCCGCTTCTGTAGAAAATGTCACTCCCTGTATGACAGAAAGGAAGGAACCTCCGACGACACAGACTTGGTGATTGCTTCGCTAGTGTTTCTTGACTAGTTTCTTAATCTGGGCACGCCTGTTTCTTTCCCTTCCCTCTGTGTACGTGTGTGGAGATGGTGGGCCAGACTTCACCAAGTAGACTAAGTCGTCTGGCCCAAGAGCTTAACAGCACCTCCTATCTCCACCTCCCAGAGCTGGGATTACAACTGCATATCACTATGCTCTTGGTTTAAGCCCATGGATTCTTGGGCTTAAACTCAGGGTTATGCAAGAACTTTGTCATAGCCATATCCTTAACCCTATGTCTCCATCTTTTAGACTAGCTTCAGTTCTGAGTGTAATTTACTTGCGTCTGAGCATGCACAGTATATAGCAAAGCCTGGATCACCGGAAGCTGTCAAAAAAGCTGTTTGTTAATGAGGAAGGTCGTGTTCTGGTTGCTTATACCTGTGCCAGGAACTAAAATGGTTTTCTGCCTAGCCTTTCAGCCACAGGAGGCACAAAAGAACACTGGCGAGCTGTTGGACTGGTGGACATTATGAACGATGTTTTCTGAGAAACTCTATTCAATTCCTGTTACAACCGATTTATTTCAGATCTTTATTAAACTTCGTTGCTTGAAATAAATGGCTTGTTATATGGAAAATCTCTTTTTGTTAGTGATTTCCTCTGAAAGAGTATTAGTCATAACTTGTGGGAACATTCCTTTTGATAACGTACATGTCTCCTATTAATAGAATAAATTCTTAAAGTCCAAATAACCATTTTTAAAGACCTGACTTAGTATTTAACAACTAAGGATTTTATTTCATTTAAAAAAGTTATTTTTTTTTGACCCAGAGGAGAACCTCTAAATCCCCCAAAGGAGATCATTAATCAAAGCAGATGAAATTAAGTCTAGTTTGTCAGCGAGTGCTTGGGATAATACAGATAACAAACAGAGTTAAAATACTTAAGAGTATTTTATTGCTGGCTCAACCTGCAAAAGTGCTTGAGACCCAGACCCCATCCCTGGAATCCATTTTTAAATGTGGTGATGCACATCTGTAATCCAGCACTCCTACACTGAGGGGGAAGCCAGAGACAGGAAATCACCAATCGCCCTCAAGGGCCAGACAGGTTGGAGTATGCCACTAGCAGAGGGGTGGCACTGCAGTAAGGCAAGAGGCAAGAGGGAACGGTCCAAAGCTGTCCTGGTTCTATTCATAGACCATGGTTTGTGAGCACCCACGCGCTCACACACATGTTGAAAAGAGTCTCGGGGTGCTTTGGAGAAAGAACCCTGTCCATTCCATGGTCTCTCCAGTGGTCGAGACCCTAGATATCCCGTCAAGATCTGAAGCAGCGAGAAGTTAGTTAGGGTACATAGACAGACACTTGGCCTTGCCATCAATTGACTGTGAGTTTTAGGGTGACTTACATCTTTGCTCATCTGGCCAATGTCTATAAAATAAGTTAACCCAGTCAACTTTAATAGCTGACGGCTGTCTACCAAGGTAGCAAGCTAAGCATACAGGCCTGGAGGTCAGAGATATGAGGGTTTAAGTTTCACTTTCATGGCTTCCTGTGTAAGTGAATTTAGGTGAATTATTTAACCTCTCTAATCCTCCCAACGGATAACCTTTATTTCTCTGGTTAGTAAGGGTAAAAAAGGAGTAATACAGGACAAGTGTTTACCTGGGGCTCAGTGGATAATCATTTGGTTTGTTCCCTCTTTCTTTCTCTTTCTTTCCTTCCTTCTTTCTTTCTTCCTTTCTTTCGTCCTTCCTTCCTTCCTTCCTTCCTTCCTTTCTCTCTTACTTTCTTTCCTTCTTTCTCAAATCACTTTAGGCTGGAAACACCAATCTTGTTACTACCCAGCCTATGCCCCTTGCAATGTACTCCATAAATCTGTTTTGTTCCTAATAAAATAAAAACAGGTCTGGGATGTACTCAGTTGGTAGCGTGGCTGCCTAGCATGTACAAACCCCTGGGTTTCATCATTTCCAGCACTGTGTAAATCGGCATGATGGTACACGCTGCGGTCCCAGGGTTTGAGGAAGAAGCAGGAGAACCAGAAGTTCAAGGTCATCCTCAGCCATACAGCAAGTTCAAGGACAGTCTGGGCTACAGGAGACATCTCCATCTCAAGAAATAAAATAAAACCACCAAAGTTCTCTAGTCATGCTAAAACATAGAGAGTTTTGTCTACTAACATGCTCTGCTCAAACCAGCCAAGGGGGAGCCTCTGTCAATGGGGGTAGGAGAAGCTACAATGAGAACAAATTAAGAGTTATTTAAGTGGGGACTTAGCTTATGTGTGTCAAGGTACAGGGAGTAAGTTGCTTGCTTTTCACCTTCATTGCCCAGTGGTGGTGACCTTCAGGGTAAGTAGCCTCCAGGAAGAGAAAGAGGAAGCAGTCTGAAGTGAAGGGATACTGAGCGTTTGGGTGCTAATGATCTGTAGGGCCAGCTACCCAACACCACTGACCACTGATGCTATAGACAGGATCTTTTTAAACGACTGGCTTTAAAAGAACTCTAGTACCTTTCTGTATTTAGGGTAGAACTGAAATACAGGAAATGCAATATTTAGGAAGAACCATAGCCACACATTTAATATCAACATTTGGGTTAAATTTTCTTCATCATGTGTCTTAGTTACTTTTCTATTGTTGTGATGAGATACCATGATCAAGGTAACTAATGAAAGGAAACATTTTGATTAGTTTAGTCCATTGCCCACCATGGTGGGGAACACAGCAGCAAGCAGGCAGCCATGATCCTGAAACATCAATCATGAGGCAGACAGAGCTAACGGGAAACCTTGAAGCCCACCCCAATGACACACCTCTTCCAAAATGCCAACGCTTCCTGATCCTTCCTCCCGGTTCAGCGGTGGAGTATCAAGCACCCCATACATGAGCCTACGGGGACCATTCTCAGTCCACCATCACACTGTGAATGCATCTGTGCATGTGTGTACACACGTGTAACATACCTATCTCTGGTTCGGTTCTTCAAGCACCAACAACCTATTGTTTTGGAAACAGAGCCTCTCACTGGGTTAGAGGTCACCAGTTAGACTTGAGTAGCTGAACAGCCAGTTCTAGGGATCTTCCTGTCTGTGTCCCCAACACTGGAATTGTAAGCACATGCCACCGCATGGTGCTTTATTTACGGGACTTCTGGAGGTCGCACCCTGATCCCCATACTTCATCTTTTTTAATGCATATTTAAGAACAACCATACAACCTTTTGTATGCATATTTTTATATACAAATATTTTTGTATGTATATTTAAGAATATCTATATAGCTGCGGATGCCATTTTGTAAATGTAGCATTGTTAGGGAAGCAATTTTCTAGCTGTTAGACAGCCTTTGTAACAATCCTTTTAACAGGCAAATAATATATCAGTAGTAAAGGAAGACTAATTCATTTTATTTCACTATCTCATGTTGTTTGACATCTCAAACCTCTCCAAATTCATGACCTTATAACATCATACCAGTATAGATGTTCCTGCATATTTTTTCCATATCTGAGACTATCTTCTTAGAACTGACTTTTTCTAAAACATAGAAAGTTGAAGGACATGAACATTTTATAGTTCTTCATATTTGCTGCCAAATTGCTTTTCAAATTGTTTATCAAGCCCAGTTCCAAGGCTGGTGCCTCAGAGCAGCAACCCCTGCTGCACTCTTGAAAGTACTGGATTGTTTCATTTTTATATATAAAGTTTATATATATATAAAGTTATTATATATATTAAATATATATATTTTTATATATATTTTATATATATATAAACTTTAAGTGTGTCCACTTGTAGGCAAGTGAGGGAGGCAAAAACAGCAAGAGAGCCAGCACTATTGTTTTGTAGATGAATGGGAAGGGTTTTCCAAAAAGGGGCAGGAGGTACTTAACTGTGCATTCTGACACATACCTGTAATCCCTCCTATAAGGGAAGCTGAGGCAGGAGGATCACAAGTTCTAGGAAAGCCTGGGCAATGTAGGGAGGCCTTGTCTCAAGGTTTAAAAAGATTTTAAAAAGAAACAAATAAAAAATAGAAGACTGGGTATATACTGTAGCCAAGACCCAGGGTTCAACACCCCAAATTGCAAAGTAATAATACTAATAATAATGAGAAGGAGGAGGAGGGAGGAGGAGGAGGAGGAGGAGGAGGAGGAGGAGGAGGAGGAGGAGGAGGAGGAGGAGGAGGAGGAGGAGAGGAGACTGGGAGCTGACCGGAGGAAAGAAAAGGTTCTGAGAACTGAAGAGAGATGGGTTCAGGTAAAGCAACAGCACTGGCACCCTAAGCAGATGCTTGGTACAGGACCAGTGTCATCAAGGCCCACGCAAGGATGGAGGGAAAGGGTCCGCTGGGACATGGAAGGCTCGATAAAACACTGTAAAGATTGCTCTGAGCAGAGCAAGTCGAGAAGACGACACTGCCAAGCTCAGGTAGCAGGCTGAAGTCAGAACTGGTTCGTGCTTATACAGTTCTGTTACCCAGCCTATTAGAAACAGACTAACCACATTCACCCCAATGTCAGCTTCTTCCCCGGGCAGCCTCCCACATTCTCAGCATCTCTGTCCTCCCTGACTTGCTGGAGCTCAGACCCTTCCACAATCTCACACCAGTGGCTGTCAGCACCTGTCAATGCTCACATGGCTTCTCTCCGACATTTTCTCTGTCCCACAGTCTTTCCCCTCCCAACCAGGCCACCTGGGGATGCCAAGCCACTGTCCTCCACAGATTGGTCCCTCTCAGGGCAAGTCTTAGTTTATATTTTATTGTAGTGATAAGACACTGACCAAAACCAACTAGGGGAGGAAAGGGTTTATTTTAGCTTAAAGCTCACAGCTCATCCTCCAGAGACTACAGAGTGAGAATTCAAGTCAAGAACGGAAGCAGAGTCCATGGAGGACTCGTGTAAGGCTGATTTCATATACACTCCAGAACTGCCTGTCTAGGGGTGACAACCCTGGTAATGGGCTGGGTCTTCTCATATCAATCACTGATGGAGAAAATGACTCCACAGACTGGCCTAAAGGCCAGTCTAAGGGAGGCATTTTTCTCAATTCAGGTTCTCTCTTTTCAGACATCTGTAGCTTACGCCAAGTTCCAAAAAAACAGGGGGAAAAAAAAAAAAGAATCCAAACCAGGGCTGTTCCCATCTCTGCTGTTTCCGTGTTCTCCACCACCAGGAAGGTCCAGCTTCTTCCAAATGAAATCCGAGCCTTACCACAAGTCTAATCTACTGGTCAAAACTCGCTACCCATTATTATCCAGAAGCACGCTGCCTTCCTGTCTAACAAGTTCCCCGAACCAGCTCTGCACTCTCCTATCATACAGCTTCGCCTTCATTATCTCTCCTCCCTTGTACCTTCTGTGCGGAGCCAAGCAGCCCCAGCCGCACCCTGCCCGTGCGCGTGGCCAGGACCACCCCAAGCATCTCCTTCTCAGAGCCGTCCCAGTCTCGCTGGCTAGCGTTGTGCCGACTTACCGCCTCACTCACTAATTCCTTTACGTCTCCCACGTCTGTCTGGTGCCACACTAAGCTGCAAATGTGCTTTCTTCCCTTCTCGATGACATTATAACCGGAAGTGGGATCCCTGTAGAAAAACTCCACGCTTTAGAATGCTGGGAGAAAGATGCTCCCCACACGTAGACATTCTGGCCTGTGCTTCACATTTTGTATAAATTGTGACATGGCTGTGAGCAAGGTCTAGGCAGGCTGAGAATGCCTCTCTTCCCAGCTGTTACTGGACCTGTACATAAGTTCATTTTCCCACTTATCTAGAAATTGTGGTTTTTTTTTTAAGGCAGGTGGGCGGTCAGACTCGTAGCCAATATGGTGGTGGTGAAGGGAGGCGGGGCTCCAGTAAAACTCTTTAGAAGGGTTACTTTAAAAACAAAACAAAAAAACCAAAAACCTTTGTAGCTTTAGCAAGCGCTATTTCCAAACCCTTGAACACAGTAGGTGTCCAGCCAGTGTTGGTGGATCTCCGGTTCGTCAGGGTTTTGTTGCTAAGTCATTAGAGCCTGAACTCAGGTCATCTGATTCCCGTCTCTGCACACCTTTCCCCACAGCCTTCTTTCTTTCTGACTTCTTGTTCCGGTCCACTGTCAGCTGAGCTGCATCTGAAAGAGCTGCAGGATTTTAAGTCAGAATGACTAGGCAAAAAGAAAAATAATTAAATGAACCAAAGGCTGGAATTTATTTTCCATGTAGCAATTGAAGCCAATGTGAACATCTGACTAAGGATTTGAATTGAATTAAAACTTAAACAGTGAACAACAACAACAGCCAGTACCCCTCTCCCCGAAACATTTTAGCTTCTCAGAGTTGGGTGTTGAGCTTTACAGCCATTAAATTGACATGTTTCTTGGTATAAGTCCAAGGAAGTAAAGAGAAGAAATAAGTATGTTTTGAGTTTTCCTTCTCTTTTTAATAGCTCCTAGTAATGCTTCTTGTCCCTAAGACTATGACTTGGGAACGAGGTTCTGTGGTCAAGTCTCATTCCCAATTACCCTAGACTTCCCCTGACTTCCAAACTAGGACAACGCAACTGAAGGGCCAGTGTGCGCTAGGCTGGGCTTTCTGTTTGAAACCGAAAATTAAATAAGTAAATTACATTCACAAAACAAGTCACATGCAAGTTCGTATAAAATGAGAATTTTAAAAAAGTGAAGTTGCCGCATTTAAAAACTGGTAACAGCTAGCCTTAGTGAAGGAGCTAGGAGGAGACTTCAGGAGTGCGCACTGAGAGGCATGCAGGCCCCTGGGGAAGAGGAAGGTTTGGCTGACAGTGAACCTGTACTCCTGGGGACCCGATGAAGGGAGTGGGCGTGGCGTGGGATGGGTGGGCGTGGCATGGGATAGGTGCCTCCTCTCACAATCTCTCAGTGTGTCCACTGTAACTGAGGAGAGGAGGAATCCTGTCCCTCCCGGTTGTTCATGAATTTAAATGAAAGCCATAGAGGTGGGGTGGGTGAGAGGGTGAAGTAGGGGTGTAGATTCTCCTCACTTTCATACATCTCCCTGAGAACACCCCAGCAAAAACAACTGACAAGAACGGAGATAAAATGGAAGCTCAGAAGCCATTTCCTAACTCCTCTCCTGGGTGAGGGACTTCAAGCTTTATAAATAGTTTGTATTTATGGAACTTCCCTATAATAATTCCTCAGTGCATCCCTGCAGAACGGGACTTTTTTTTTTTTTTTTCATGCTTTCTGAAGAGACACGGAGACAGTATTTTGTCATAGCAAAGGATCGTAGCCGCTTCTGTGGGACAGGTTTGAGTTTCTGGACTGGGGGTCAGGGTAGGGGAAGAGGGTATAGAATATTGAGACTTGGAGACAGATTTGTGCTTAAGCCCCAGCTGTGTGATCACAGGCAATTTACTTAAGCTCTCTAAGCCTCGACTTCCTCGCCAATAATGGAGAAATGATAATGCCGTCCAGCTGATCAAATTACTGTGAGGAATAATCTAGAACAAGGGCTGTCCAATACAAATAGGGCATAAGCCACAACCAGAGCCATATGTATGATTTAAAATTTTCAAGTAGCTGATTTAGAAAAGTAGAAGACAGCAAACAGGTGTAGTTAATTTTCATGCTACAGTTTACTTAGCACGCACACAGTATTAAGGTATTTTAAACTCTTGAGTCTTTGAAGATGACCTCAGACTTCTGATCCTCCTGCCTCTACTCTCCAAGTACTGGCATCACCGACGTGTGCCAGTATGCCTGTTCTATGTGGTGCTGAGGAATGGGCCCAGGGCTTTATGCACGGTAGGCAAGCACTCTACTAACTGAGCGTCCCTCCAGCCTTAGACAGCCTCTCTTCACTCTTGTACCACGTTTCAAGCTCTTGATGACCAGATAAGATTGATGGAGAGTGAGCGAGGGAAAAGCCATGAGCCATCTGGTTTTGTACTAGGTACATAAAGAACACACAAATAAGCATTGATATTGGTCTCAGGGAACTCCATAATCTCAGAGCTTCTGTAGACGGTCCACGATGGGTCTGGGAAATCCTTGGAAAGGCTGGCTCTTCAACTTTGGGCCCTCATTTACCTTAGAGGCAACTTCCTCCAGAACTACCTGTCTAAGTGTGGCACCACCAGCAGTGGGCTGGGCCCTCCCAGATCAATCACTGATCAAGAAAATGCCCCACAGGAGCCAGCGATGTTCAGGGTACCGACTCGTGAAGCCCTAAGAATGAGCCAACTCTAGGAGCCTACCACTTCATACAACAGGTTGTTACTGGATATTTGGTCTGTATTTGCCTCTTTCCAAATAATGAGGTCCTAAAGTAATATACGCTGATCAAAGTTGGCTTGTTAAACTGTAATCCCAGTACTCAGGATTTTTATATATTTTTATATATATATATATATATATATATATATATATATATATATATATATATCTCAAGTTCAAGGCCAACCTGGGCTACATGAGACACTGTTGCAAAAAAAAAAACAAAACATACGAGTTGAGCACAGAATTACAATATTAAGCAATTTTACTAAGTGTATATACTCAGATGAATCATAAAATATGTAAAGACACACACACAAAACACACCCACCCACAAGGTATACACTACCTATTGGTATGTACCCCAATACTGTCCATCATTTACAATAGACAAGAAGTTGTACAGCCAGACCAGCTGAGGAATAGGCCAGTCAATCGTAGTAGGCTCACACCATGGAACAGTGGATCTTGAAAAGCGCGCTAAGTGAAAGAGGCCAGGCGCTGAGTTCAGACTGTGGGTCTCCAGTTACACGGGATCTTCACGGTACCCACACTCATAGTGACAGATGTTCTGGGGGTTTCTTTCTTGTGGGATAAGCGTTATGGAATTAGATCCTGGCAGTGGTGGCACCACCGCGTGAACAAACTAAAAACCAATGAATCGCTCAACCCAAAGGTTAACTTGTTGCTCACAGGAAGCAGAATCACACACTCGAGTACTGCCAGAGCCCTAGAATAGACAAGTATTTAAAAATAGAAGCGATTACTCATGACTCAAACATTATTTGATAAGATATCATCTTGAACTACAGCATACTTCATGGCAAACCTGCCCCGTTTCCCATAAACGAGAACTGTTTGAAAGTTTAGAATCAAGCGTTGACTATTATCGAGTAGGCACAAACTTAAAGACAAGGCACCCGGAGATGCACGGATGTCCATATATGGGATGGGACAGAATTTCTTAACCTGGATACCTGCCGCTCCTCTGTTCACACTCTGCTGTGTTCCATGACCCCTGGGAATCAGCCCCACATGTCTGTGTACCTCCTTGCCCTACAATGAGGCAGCAGGGGTAACAGTTGTTGAGCCTAAGACTCCGGAGGCAGACACCCAGGTTAAGGTCCAGATTTTACTAGTCTCTAGCTTTGTGTTTTCTGGCAACTTCTCTCTCTCTGTCTTCAGTCCTTCAGTTTCCCATTACAAGAAGGACTTTAGTCGAGCACTTGGGAAGCGGAGGCTGGTGGATCTCTGTGCTCAAGGCCAGCCTTGGTCTACAGAGAGAGTTCTAGGACAGCCAGGGCACGTGCGCGCGTGTGCGTGTGCGCGTGCGAGCACACACACACACACACACACACACACACACACAAACACACACACACACACACACACACAGAGGGCTGCTGGGCAGTGGTGGTACCTGGTTTTAATCCCAGCACCCAGGAGGCAGAGGCAGTAGGAACTTTGAGTTTGAGGCCAGTCTGACCTACAGAGAGAGTTCCAGGACAAACACAGAGAGAGCCTGGCAGGCGCGGGGGAGGTCTGGTCTTGTGAAGACTGGGGTGGGGTCAAATGTAATCCTCTCAGATGAGTGCCTGGCATGAGAAGCACTTTTTATAAGGACAAGCCCCGCCTTCATACCCCATACTAGGGAGAACTTGCTTTCCTCAGAACTGTTTTCCAGCTCTTCCCTTGGTGTTTTGCCCAACTGTGATTTGGTGACCCCGGTCTTCCTTCTTTCTGGTAGCACTTCCCAGAGTTCCCTGCGGCCACATGCTCCTGGCCCTTGCCCCTGGCCATCAGCCTCTACCAGGAGACAAGTATCTGAGTGACCTCTTTGCCTCTTCATCAAAAGAACCCAGGATGGTGCCTGAGATGGAGGACACAGGCCACGCTGTTTTCTGAGTGGGCGGACATAGGATCTGGAGAGTCAAATCGGAGACGGTCCCGTTTGTGCCGTCTATTATGGGAGGAACCTCAAGCTTACGACTTCTCCATGACGGCGAGGGATGAAAGGGCATGAAGCGTACCTACTGTGAGGGGAGAGTTGGCCTTCACAGCAGGGACAGGCAAGGGCTCTGCAAAAGGCCTACTCGGAAACGGCTCTCAGGCACAGGCTGAAGGTATAGAGTGTGTACCGGTCAACAGGAACTCACTTTTATTTTTTTCTGGTGCTGAAGGATGAAGCCATGGTCGGAGTCAGACTCGGTTAATGCTCTACTACGGAGTTACATCCCAGCCTGGACAAGAAATTTTAATAAGATCTTTCGTGTTGCGCAATCTGTGTCGGGAACTTACGGGTACAGCGAGGTACTTTTCCATGGCACAGGGCCTGTTTCCAGGCACAGTAAACAGACCGTCTATGGAAGGATGTCGCTTGCTTGTACGACTGCAGTCCAGATAATCAGGTGGCCACAGGGCTTGGGAGTCCTTGGGGCAGGACACAAAGGCGACAGATAATGGCTTTCCTAATTCTCTCATTTTCCACAGAGCCTTCTGGAGCCCTAATAAAGCCCCATAGACCAGCACACTGACTTCAAAGAGCTGTTGTATAAACCCGCCCTGCCTAGTCTGGAGGCTCTAACCGTCCTAGGGGGCTGCTCACCTCTCATCTACGTCTCCCACTTCTGCCTTGTAATAGGCCTTTGTCTAATGTTGACCGGAGAAAAACAACTGGTGACTCACCAGCCCCTTGGGAAATGTGTCACCCCTTCCAGGAGTTTCGCATTAAGAAAAGAGGTCAATATGGAGGAACAGAAGGACTAAGGCGAAGAGATGATGAGGACATTAATATCCCTGCTGATGATGACAAAGACCCTGTAGGTGACAGTTACAGGCTATTTACTGTGGGCCAGATATGCTAACAACCAACACCATTATCTTACATGCTTGCAACGCCAACCACCCTTTGAGGTAGATATAATCTTATCCACATTACAGATGAGGAATGAAAAAAGAATCAAACGTTCCACGAGGCAGACAAAGAGCTGAAAATATCTCTAAGATTCTAGATTTAAGTTGCATCATAGCACTCCAATGAATATGTTTTTAAAACCTTTGCACATGCGCTTATGTGTGTGCCTGCGTGTGCATGTGTACGTATGTGGACGATGGGGGTGGTGCCAAGGCATACTTGTAGAGGACAGAGGATAAACTCAAGTATTAGCCCTCACCTTTTACCTTGTTTGTAAAAATGTCCCTTGCTGTTTGCCTCTGAATTTGTCCATCTGATTGGCTAACACGCTACTGGTAATTCTCCTGTTGCTACCGCCCATCTCACCATAAGAATGCTGGGAATACAGACACACGTGACCGCATCCAGAATCGACAGGGACTCTGGGGGTTGAAATTCAAGTCCTCACATGTGTGTGGCCAGGGCTTTACCTCCTGAGCCATCTCCCCAGTCCTAATGAATAGATATTTAAGGAACATTGGTTCTGTAAGGAAAGGGGAGCAGAAAGCAGACGGACAGCAATGAGAAGACTTCCAGGGCAAGCCACAGAACCTCTCTGTACTGAGGATTTTGGTTTGAGCGCCATGAGACAAAGCCACGGGCTTTACAACAGCCACAGGCACAAACCGAAGGCCTTCCGAGGTTGTATGTTTGGATTGCTATAAACCCCAGTATTAGAAGTCCCATTCTTTTTTTTTTTTTTTTTTTGGTTCTTTTTTTTGGAGCTGGGGACCGAACCCAGGGCCTGCGCTTCCTAGGCAAGCTCTACCACTGAGCTAAATCCCAACCCCTAGAAGTCCCATTCTTAATACCTAGCTTCCCAAATGACACAAGTGTTCTTCCACCTGGGTTTCTACTGTGGTTACCGGTCCACTTTCTTTTAAGTTTTATTTTTTCTTTTCTTCTTTTAAGTTTTTAAAGAAAAAAAAATGACACCCTGGAATTTTGAGAGGAGACACCCTGAATTCCATTTCCCCAACGTTGATTTTCTTTGGAGTTTTGCTCATTCCGAGAAGCTGCGGAGAAAGAACACTGCGCTGAATCAGACTTGGGCTTTTGTCTCCAAGAGGCTGTCCGCCTTTAATAAAGTTACATAACTGCCCTTTGCCTTACTTTTCCCAAGTATAAAATGGAGGGGTGAAGCCAGATGAACTTTAAAATCTCTCAACTCCAACAGGAGGTGATTCTGTCTCTCAGCTACTTTTCTGGGCTTTCATAACCCTTGTAGGGAAATGGAGGTATCAAGTAATGTTGATATGGGTCATTAACTCCTTATACTACATCCGGAGAAAACATTTCACACACAGTGAGTCTGTAATGGAAAGGTTGTAATTAAAAACTTGAGAAATCCCCCAGGTAGCTACCAAAGTTACCAAGAGCTATACAAATTGGTACCTTACTACTTGCATGGTAGTTACATATACAAGTGAAGTATTAAGCATTTGAAGCATTAATTATAAGTAATATATTAAATTTGATATGGTCCTTCTAATCTTTGTTGAACCATAGTTCACAATGTAAACACGAGACTGTTCCATCAGTGGAAAATTTCCACACTGTATTTATAATTCTGTTAAGGTTTCTCTATAAGGAAAAGGACATACAAAGGAGGAGAGTGGTAGTTCTAGCTAATGTATCAGATGAGCAGAGACAGGTCAGGGTACAAGTCTAAAAGCTACCTGCCAAGATGAACAGTGAGTCCTGCCTCTCTTCCACTCCACCACACATCATGTAACCTGGCACGACCTTTCTGAAGGGCAATTTGACAACACTCATAGGAGCTTAAACGTGTTCCTCCCATTGCGTTAGGACACTACTCTTAGAGAAATATGTACTAAGGCCATAGACAGGTCTGGAGATGTAGCTCAGTTGGTAGAATACTTGCCTAGCATGCACAAAGCCTTGGGTTCAATCCTTAGCATGGCATACACATCTATAATCCCAGAGCTGTAGAAGTAGAGGCAGGAGGAACAGAAATTCGAAGTCATCATTGGCTATAAAGAATACTAGCCTGAAATACATAAGATGCTGTTCATGATAGTGATGGTGATGGTTGTGGTGATGGTGGTGGTGATAACGGTGGTGGTGATGGTAGTGGTGATAGTGGTGGTGGTGATGGGTGATGGTGATGGTGGTGATGGTGGTGGTGATAGTGGTGGTGGTGATGGGTGGTGGTGATGGTGATGATGATGGTGGTGGTGGTGGTGGTGATGGTGGTGGTGGTGGTGATAGTGGTGGTGGTGGTGGGGGTGATGGTGGTGGTGGTGGTGTGATGGTGGTGGTGATGGTGGTGGTGGTGGTGGTGATGGTGGTGATGATGGTGGTGATGATGGTGGTGGTGGTGATGGTGGTGGTGATGATGGTGGTGGTGATGGTGGTAATGATGGTGATGGTGATGGTGGTGATGGTGGTGGTGATGATGGTGGTGGTGGTGGTGGTGATGGTGGTGGTGATGGTGGTGGTGACCGTGGAGGAGGTGGTGGTGGTGATGGTGGTGGTGATTTTGGTGATGGTGGTGGTGGTGGTGGTAGTAGTGATGGTGGTGGTAGTGATGGTGGTGGTGATAGTGGTGGTGATGATGGGATGATGGTGGTGGTGGTGGTGGTGGTGATGATGGTGATGATGGTGGTGGTGGTGGTGGTGGTGGTGATATTACTTCCAGGCAGCATTACATACATCTTTAAAGAACTGGGACTGGAGTCTTTAATTCCAGGACTCAGGAGGCATGACAGAGTGAGAGGGATCTCTGTGAGTTCAAGGTCAATCTGGTTTGCATAGTGAGTTCCAGTATAGCCAGGATGACATGGTGAGACTCTGCCTCAAAAAGAATTAGAAACTGAACCTGGAGAGATGGCTCAGCACGTTGGAGCATTTGCCGTTCTTGCAAAGAGAAAATGTTCAGCTTCCTGAAAGGCATCCATGTTGTGTGATTCACTGCTGCCTATAACTCCAGCCCCAGGGCAACTGACAATTCTCTTTCAGTCTCCATGGAAACCAGCGTGTGTGTGTGTGTGTGTGTGTGTGTGTGTGTGTGTGTGTGTTGTGTGTGTGTACACATACACATATATGTATATTAAAAAATAAGGAAGACAGTCAACATGAACCTCTACCTCCACACATACAGACACATGAACACATACACTACACACATGAGAAAGAATCAGAAGCCATTTACACCACCAAATGAAATAGTTAAGAGATCGATGTTAAACACATACTAAATATGTGTATATATGGAAATATTCAGTGTATGTACTTAATGAATATGCAGACTCTTTTCTAGATCAGAACTAGATCACCGTGTAGATGGCAGAGGTACTTGCTGCTAATGGCTTAGCATCTGGGTCTTGTCAATGAACAGAGGAGCTGGGATATCTGTCTCACAGACAAACACATCGTTGCTGTATCTCAGAAGCATCAATTCAAACCAGGGTTGTGAATTTTACCTAATTTTCTCTATGTTATAGCTATGTTATCTTTCCCATATTAGTCAAGGTTCTCGAACTTATAGTCAGGGAAAAGAACTTATAGAATCTGCTGCACACACACACACACACACACACACACACACACACACAAGCACAAAGTGAGAGAGAGAGAGAAAGAGAAGGCGAGAGAGAGAGAGAGAGATGGGATGTACTAAAATGGCTTACACACTGTGGCCCAACTGGTCAAATAATGGCTGTCTACCAATGGAAACTCCAAGAATCCCCAGTAGTTTTTCAGCCCCTACGACAGGATGCCTCAGCTGGTCTTCAGTATACACCAGGATCCCAAAAGAAGTAAGCTCTAATGTCAGTGAAGGGAATGGATTTGTGAGTGAGAGCAAGCAGGCAGACAGCAAGCAGACAGACAGCAAGCTTACTTGGTCCATGCCACCTATACAGGCTCCTAGCAGTAGGTGTGGCCTGATTAAGGGTGGATCGTCCCACTTTAGAAGATCTAGTTTAAAAGTGAGTCTTTCCACTTCAAATGATTTAAGAAAAAAAATTCCTCCCAGGTGTACCCAGAGCCTTGGTTAATTCCAGATGTAGTCAAGTTGACAACCAAGAATAGTTATCACATCCCCTCCTAGTGAGAATCCTGTCTCAAGGAAAAGCAAGCAGGACAGAATTCAAATATTTATCTCTAGCGGCAGAGTCCACTTGGTTGGTCTATGTCACATTACCCACCATAGCAGCATTGACACCTGCCAGCAACATTATGATTGCCAAGCACTATCAAGAACTGTCTTTGCAGTTAGTTAGCCCTTAGTGTAAATTCAGATGGGATAGATCATCCAATTAATGTTGTTGTTGTTGTTGTTGTTGTTGTTGTTGTTGTGCGATATGATCTCAGTGTGTTGTTGAAGTTGGTCTCAACTCTAGATCTCAAAGAATTTCCTACCCCAGCTTCTTGAGTAGCTACAGATGTGTGCCTCCATGCCTGGCATCGCTCTGTTGTTTTACCTATAATTCGCCCTAGAAGTTATTCTATAATGTGTATATCTAAAGATCTCCTATTCCATTTACAGCTTCCATAAACTCCACTGTGTGGATATACCGCATCCTGTTCAGCTATTCTTTCTAGTACCCCCCCCAAGGTCTCTCCCTCCCTCTCTTTCTGAGTTGTGTGTCTCTGTGTGTGTGCTCACATGCATGCATACTCCACACTCTCACACACACAAAGCCAAAGAAACATTTGAACCGGTCTCAACCTGTGCGCCTTCTTTGTGTCTTGATTCAAGATCAAATATTACTGAAATAACTGGCAATTGGAACAATGATTATCACATACTTCTAAAGAACTACTCGCTCAAGTTCAATAATGATTACGTTTTATAAAGTCTCTACCTTTTAAAATGACACAACACCTGGAGTTAGCTTCACAATAACAGGAGTGGGGCTGGGAATTCATGTCAGGGTCAGAATGCTTGCCAGGTATGACTGAGGCCTTGGTTTTGTTCCCTGGCACCACAGATACAAAAATAATCAGGGAAGTAGAGGAGATGTTGACGTGCTAGTCATTACCCTCTCTAGCAATGTTGGTTTATGTTCTTAAATTTTCTATAATAAAGTGTGAGAACACATATGTCATGAATATTGTAGAATGCATATCTGATATGTGCAGGTGAGTCTATTTGTGTGTGTGTGTGTGTGTGTGTGTGTGTGTGTGTGTGTGTGTGTGTGTGTGTTGTAGCTCACACTTTAGGATGTCTAGGTAGGAGGATTGCAGTGAAATCTAGGCCACCCTAGATTAGAGAGTGAGAACTTATTTTCCCCGCTAAGGAAACAATAAAAGAATGTTAATGGTGACAAAATGTGTGTCACGAAATTTTGAGGATTTGGTGATCATATTTTCTTTTCTTTTATTTCAACTGTATACTCAGTATATATCTTATGATGCATGGCTTTCTTTATTTTCGTCCCCCTGTGGTGTTGGAGGTTGGACCTAAAAATTTCATACAGGCTGAGCACACATGAGCCAACCCTCAACTCTGCACATATTCCTGATAATCACGAAAACTTTACTTTAAAAGATAGGTGTTTTAATTAACAATATCACTTATGCAGTTCAGCTGGAGTTCACTTCTGATGAAATGGTACAGTGATCTGGACTCTTTATATATGATGGAGCAGGGTGAGTCCCGCAGTATCTCATTGTACATAGTTTTCTGTAGGTACAGATAACCATTTATGAAAATGTAGCTCTAATGTAAAGTTTGGGCTTAGTGACTCTGTCATTTGTTGTAACAGGATCATCTCAGAGGTACGGTCTGAGAGCAAACAGCTAGCTGGGTTTTTTTCCTCCTTCTTATATAACACAAAAACGGCAGATCCGTTTGGCACCTACCTTTCTCCTCCAAAGCCTCCCCTGCACTGGAACCCTGCTCCTCAGATTTCAGTCAGATAGCTGGCAGAGGAGGAAAGGTTTCTTAGCGAAAGTTCATGCATTTTACTACTACGCTGGATTCTGACAGCTTGGGAGAGTCTTCCCTTCAGACCTCAGGGGGAAGGCCTCTCTTTCCTGTTATCCATCCGATACCCAGTGAGGGCAAGCTGTTATCACACTGAATCACATTAAGAAACACAGGCAAGGACAGGAGAAGTGATGAAATCAGAGGCTGTTAATGGATATTTTTAGTGTGTTGGTAATCCACAGCAGACCACATTGTTAGTCACTTGATAAGGCCATTAAAAAAAAATCAGTCCTCTAAGATCAATAAAAAATGTAAAACCAGATAACTTTATAAAAACAAACACATTTTGTAATTATACGTATAGTTGCATCCTCTAAACACTTAATACTTCGACAACTAGGCAGCTATTTCAAAATTATTTTGAAATAGACATCTTATTCCTTTAATTTCCCCTCTGCTTTTTGCTCATCATTTTCTCCTAAATAAATCATTATGAAATATGTTGGGAATTATATGGACGGATGATTATTGAAGAATAGTGTTTGCATGTAGGCACAAGAATAAAGTCAGAGGCAGATGTAGCCAGGGCCCTGAGAGGGAAACTTTCTGGCTAACAAGTATCTAGAGGCAGACAGATAACGCTGAGGTGGGTTCCCTGCATGTCTGGGCTCCTCTGGGTCATTCTCACTACACTTAGATCTATGCTCCAAGCTTTCTCTGCTAGGCATTTTCACATATAATCCCAGCCATTTAATAATGAGCATAACAACCTGGTGAAATCATCGTTTTAGAAAAAAGTTAGGCTCAGCCATTAAGAGCATGCACTGATCTTGTAGATGACCAGAGTTCAGTTCCCAGCACCCACAGCAGGTGGCTCACAACCACTTGTAATTCTAGCACCAAGAGATCCACCTCCCTCTTCTGGCCAACTCAGGTGACTGTATTAACCTGCACAGACCCATGCATAGACATGTGATTAAAAAAACATAAAATCTTAAAAAAAAAAACCCAAAAAACAGAAACTAGGCTAAGGGGCTGGATATACAGTTCAGACAAGAAATCCATGCCTATCATACACAAGGTCCTGAGTTCAATCCCAGTGTCACAAACAATAAAAAAAAAAAAATCCAGATTAAATTGCTTGTTCAAGGTCACGTAATAATCTAGCTATTCCAAGTCTTACAAAATCAGTTTCAAGTTATAAACAACGGCAACAGGCAATGACTGCCACTGTCCGGAGCATCTAGGACCTAGCCTTGAGGTGGACAATATGTCAAGTCAACTGTATGGCTGGTATCTACCTTGGGCTCCTCTACCCCTTGGAAGATGTACAAAATGTTGACACTGACCAGTGCAGAGCCAGAGCCAGCTGACGTGGAGTCTCCCTCTGCAAACAGACCCCAGAATCAGGCACCACTGAGGAGAGAGGAAACAGCTGCTCCCTTCCCGCCCGGATGTTAATAAAATTAAGGGAGTGTGTGCAGCTTAAGTCTGGGAATAGACAACATTTTTGATTTGGTGACAAACTAGAAGTCAACGGAAGAAAGTTGAATCTTGACATCCTTCCAGCATGGGTCACTTGTTCCAACCCAGTGGGCTCAACATTTGGAATTAGAAACCTCAACTTTAGCAAATTATAGGTTTGAAATACTGGAAGTTCTAATTAGACGTACATCCCGAATGCCAGGAGAGCCCACTCTGCTCATTTACTCTCGGCTTTATGAAAAGCTATTTCTTTGGAATGTGGTCTCGTTAAAGCAATTTACCTTCAGTTATAAAGAATGGAATATGCAAGAAAATAATTTTCCAAGTTTTACTGACTGAGTGATAAAATGAAAAGAAAATATTTATAAGAACATGGATCCTTGGTAATTAAAAAAAAATAATTCATTTGAATGCTAAACGTTAAATCCAACGAGACATTTAAGTCTACTTTCCCAAACAGTTCCCAGTTCTTGCTACTAACGTTACAGGGACATCCTAAGAAGCGCGCGCCCACTGCGCATTACATGGCTGAGCGCTGCTATAAGCTTACATGGGAGTTCTAACCGGAGGATTTATGTGGACACAAACACAGGTTAAGTAACACCTCGAAAGCAGACTAAAATTGGAAGGGCATTACGAAGAAACAGGAATAACTAAACTAAAGCATGAGGAGACTCTCTCACCCCAGCGGAACAAATGTTCCAGGGACTGGAAGCCCAGAAGACAGATATCCACGGAAGGCCAAAAACCGCTCTACTAGGTCCCTACACTGGAGACAAACAGACCCCCAAGCCCCACCCACCTGCAAGGGAAGAATACATTGACTTTTAGCTGCTCCACCGCTGACCGCAGAAACCCATGCGGCAGCCCATTTCGAAATTACCAAATCTCCAAAAATTACAGGAGATGGGTAGCTTACAAACACAATCGCTTTGATCACATAGGTCAAGCCTGCATCAGCATAAGCGGTAATTATCGACGAAGGGGTCACCTACTTCATTCATTTAATAACCCATTCTCAGTCAGATTTGCCACAGCTCCAGCCCAACTCAATTAGGAGGCACAAGAATATTGGATTGAACCATTTTCTGGTGTAAGAAGGCTTGGACAATTTAAGCAATTAAGTGTTCTATTCCTCCTCTGCTAATTTATGAGGTATTCAGTGTAACTAGTTTTATTTGTAAAACCTTACATTTTATTCTCTTTTTTTCTAGAAAAGAATTTAAATTGTATTTCAAAGGGGAAGGGCTGGTGACCAGTTGCTAGGAACTGCAAGCCGTATCCTCTGCTACCGAGACTCCAGCCGCACGGACAAGCTGGGTTTTGTTGCTGTTAAAAGTCCCGCACACCTAAAACCCAGAAAGTCTAAACCAGTGGCTCTCAGTGGCAAGTTGAATGACCCTTTTACAGGGGTAAAATATTAGATATCTTGCACATTAGATAGTTACATTATAATTCATAACAGCCAAATTACACTTACGTAGTAACATTGAAAATAATTTTATGATTGGGGGGGTCACCACAACGCGAAGAACCATATTAAAGGGTTGCAGAATGAGAAAGGTTGAGAACCACTGGTCTAAACCATGTTGGTGACTGTGTTAAAGCACATAATAGATTTCACCATGAGGCTCCTGGACCATCCTGGATACAGGATCTGCATAACCCCTGGGCACGGATGGGACCATTTCTTCTCATTTGGATGCAACATCTGCCAAAGAACAAGGTTATATGAAAGAAAGAAACTTGGACTCAGAGAACAGTTGTGTGGGTGCCAGCTCTTGGTGGTGGTGGTGGTGGTGGTGGTGGTGGTGGTGGTGGTGGTGGTGGTGGTTGTGGTGGTGGTGGTGATGGTGATGGTGGTGATGGTTATGGTGGTGGTGGTGGTGATGGTGGTGGTGGTGGTGATGGTGGTGGTGGTGGTGGTGGTGGTGGGTGGTGGTGATGGTGGCAGAGATGGTGATGGTGATGGTGGTGATGGTGGTGATGGTGGTGGTAATGGTGGTGATGGTAGTGGTGGTGGTGGTGGTGGTGGGGGTGGTGGTAGTGGTGATGGTGGTGGTGGTGGTGGTGGTGATGGTGGTGGTGGTGGTGGTGGTGGTGATGGTGGGAGGGTGATGGTGATGGTGGTGATGGTGGTGGTAATGGTGGTGATGGTGGTGGTGGTGGTGATGGTAGTGGGGGTGGTGGTCCTGATGGGGATGGTAGTGGTGGTGGTGGTGATTGGGAGTGGTGATTGGTGGTGGAGATGGGGGAGGAGGTTGGTGGTGGTGGTGATGGTTGGTGGTGGTGTTGGTGGGATGGTGGGGTGGTGATGGTGATGGTGGTGATGGTTGGTAATGGTGGTGGTGGTGGTGGTGGTGTGGTGATGGTGGTGGTGGTGGTAGTGGTGATGGTGGTGATGGTGATGGTGGTGATGGTGGTGGTGGTGGTGATGGTGGTGATGGTGGTGATTTGGTGGTGGTGGTGGTGGTGGTGGTTATGGTGGTGGTTATGGTGGTGGTGATGATGGTGGTGGTGGTGATGGTGGTGGAGGTGGTGGTGGTGGTGGGGTGGTGGTGGTGGTGGTGGTGGTGGTGATGGTGGTGGTAATGGTGGTGATGGTGGTGGTGGTGGTGATGGTGGTGGTGGTGGTGTTGGTGTTGGTGGTGATGGTGGTGAGATGGTGATGGTGGTGATGGTGGTGGTGATGGTGGTGGTGATGGTGGTGGTGGTATGGTGGTGGTGGTGGTGGTGGTGGTGGTGGTGGTGGTGGTGGTGGTGGTGGTGATGATGGTGGTGGTGGTGGTGGTGGTTGTGGTTGTGGTGGTGGTGTATGTGTATTAGTGAAGATAACTCAGTACAGCAGGCCAGCATGTTTGCTAATGTTCATTGCATAGGCATGAACCCCGGTTTTCTACCCTGAAGCTGTGTTACTCTGGACAAGTTATCTCAAGATAACTATCTCAAGATCGTGCCTCAGTCCTCTCTGTTGTTAAATGTCAGTGCTGTCAAGGACACACATGCACACTGCCACTGTCTCTCACCACTACCCCCAAAGCACCTGTTATACTGTACCACG
Source organism: Rattus rattus (assembly GCF_011064425.1). Classification (NCBI taxonomy): domain Eukaryota; kingdom Metazoa; phylum Chordata; class Mammalia; order Rodentia; family Muridae; genus Rattus; species Rattus rattus. The sequence continues at coordinate 108,355,316 of NC_046159.1, forward strand.
AGGATCTGCTTTACCTGTCCATCTCTGCACCACTCTCACCCCATACTAACAGCTTACCCTCCCAACCACCTCTACATCCCCAACCCATTGGACGCACCTGGGCCTGAATAGACACTCAACACACACACTTGTTTAAATAGCTATTGTCAAAAATAATTGAGCAAGAATTCTCAAACCCTTTACTAGGCATCACTACGTCCATCTCTTGCCATCAGAGAACCACCCAGAAAGGACTTGTTTTCCTTCTTGTAGAACATACTACGTTGCCATTTCAGATGCACTGAAAGCTTATGTGGTTTCTTTCTTCTTTTCTGAGAAGAAAGACTTTATGGAGCGCCTACGAAAGCCAAGGCATTTATTCCTTCCTGTAGTTGTCCATTTGATGGCTAAGAGAATATAATTTCTGGTGAATCCCAAGGTGCTAAAACGTACATGCTGTATCTAGTTACGGGCACTCAATCTGACATTTAGATTACACAGAAGAAATGTGATCTCTTAAAGCTCGGAATTTAGAAAACAACTATCTATTCAGCTTGTTATACACACACACACACACACACACACATGCACTCATTACAACCTTGGATTCTTTCTGTATTTCTAAATAATGATGTTCACCAGAACCTTTATTATTCCTGTTTTCTTCTTAGATGATCTTCTATCAACATCACTGTCTGAGCCCAGAATTCATAAAACAGAGCAAATGTGGTCGGCTCCCCAGTGAGCACCGGAGAGCCAGCTCCACTCTCCAATGTTCTATTGCTATTAATACAGGAGATTGAGTTTTTTTTTCAAAAGGGACATCATACGGTGTTGACTCACCATCCACAATCAACAGGAGGCTCTAAATCTTCCTGACGTGTGTGGCTGCAAGTCATCTTGCGCCCACTCTGTACCTGTTTAATTGGATTCGGAGATCTTTGAGGACTTGATATTTGGACCCATTAACTTCATATTGCCAGATGATTCACTACTGCATCCCATCAGCACTAGGGTAGAGGGGACCCTGACTGCATCCATTAAGGTACTAACACTTCACTTGTGTGTCATCTGGAAATTTGCCTAGTATACCACCAACATTATCATCTCAGTCACCAGTGAAGATGTCAAGGTGGGTGGGACAGGTGCATATACTGGACCTGCACAGAAGCCCTAAAGACCCATGCACATTACAGCATCTTGAAAACAGAACAAAAAAAAAATCCCAAAGAACCTTTAAATCTCTCCCTTCCTTCCTACCTCCTTCCCTCCCTCCCTCCCTCCTTCTCCCTCTCCCCCCTCCCCATCCCCCGCCCCCGCTCTCTCTCTCTCGTGACTGGGGACATAATGTGACCAGTTGCTTCATAATCCTACCAGTGCTGAACCAAACAAGCTCTGGGCCCCACTGAGGTGTACATTCTAAAAGGTTAGTGTGGCAGTTAGTCATCAGTCACCTTGACTGGATTTAGAATCATCATGGAAACAGACTTCTGGGGTACATCTTATGACTGTGTTTCCAGAGAGGTCAACTGAACATGGAAGATGTACTCTGATTTCAGGTGGGACTGTTCCATGGGATGGGATCCTGAACTGAATAAACAGGAGGAGTAGCCTTCATTTCTCTCTCTCTCTCTCTCTCTCTCTCTCTCTCTCTCTCTCTCTCTCTCTCTCTGGCGACTGGGGACATAACATGACCAGTTGCTTCACAGTCCTACTACTGCCTTGCCTTCTCTGCCATGATGGGCTATACTCCTTCTTCCCTCCCGTGGCTTTTGTCAGGTATTTGGATGTAGCAAGTAAGGGGCTGAGGAAGGTGGAGGAGGGTCTGTGTGGGAGCCAGATGCCTGGTGCATAGCTGTCTGTGACAACACTACTCCTGTCCTGAATTCTTGGCACACATTTGGCCCAAGAGGTGCCCCACCATGAGCAGTGAGTCTTTCTTATTCCTCAAAATTCTTTTTCTCTATGAGGAATCACATTTTTTAAAAAGTCAATACAGCAAAGATGAAGAATTTAATTTGTCTTGAAACAAAAAAGGAAAACTGGCCTGCTCAGAAAGGCTCCGGCTTCTTTGTACTCATAGACTATGCAAACAGTGTAAGAACAAGTCAAGTCACCAGGAGGCCAGACACATCTGCTGGGGAGGACTCCTGAGAGAATTTTCAGAGTTTTGCTCAAGACATACAGTGAATGGCTGCAAACAAAATAATAGAGAAGCTTTGAAGCAACAACTCACCTTATCCCCCAGGCTTTCAACATGGAGCCAGGCACAAGTTCAGTCACTGACAGAGAGTCAAGGGGTGGATATTTGAGTGGCCCCAGAAGATGGCTCAGAGTCTGGACAATGAGCTTTGGAAAAGAAGCCCACAGGGGACAACTTAGAAATATCTTTTGATGTTAATGGGATTTCATATATTTTCGCTTAATAAAATACTAATTGTACTCTTTTGATGAACTTGTCTTATATCCTCACATTAATACCCATGATATTTCTTTTTCTTCTCTGTCTCTGTCTGTCTCTCTCTGTCTCTGTCTCGCTGGCTCTCTCTGTCTGTCTCTGTGTGTGTATGTGTGTCTCTGTCTGTCTGTCTCCCTCTCTGTGTGTGTGTGTGTGTCTCTGTCTGTCTGTCTCACTCTGTGTGTCTCTCTGTCTCTGTGTGTCTCTGTCTCTCTCTGTCTCTCTCTCTCTGTGGGTGAGTGTCTGTCTCTGTCTCTGTCTCTGTCTCTGTCTCTGTCTCTCTCTCTCTCTCTCTCTCTCTCTCTCTCTCTCTCTCTCTCTGGGTGTGTGTGTATGCATGTGTGTACATGCTCCTGCCTGTCTTTTGTGGATATGGTAGGCGATCATGATATGTGTATGGAGACCAGAGGTTGAATCCAAGTTTCTCTCTGAATTTCTGTCATCTTCATTATCATCTAAGTCTTTCACCATCCTGAAGGTGCCACCAAGTCCCAGGGATCCTCTCATTTCTGCCTCCCCAATGGTGGGATTACAGCAGCCCATTGCTGGCCCTAGCTTTTCACTTTCCTAACTCAGCTATCTCCACAGCCCACTTCACTTCTGCTATCATTCATTCATTCATTCATTCATTCATTCATTCTTGACCAACAATTTCGTACCAAATACTTCCTTTGGTGCTAAGACTATAAAGGTATGTGCTAAGTATAGTCCCTCATGAAAGGACAAGATAAAAGCAGGAAAGGCAGAGGTGACCATCAGGACTTTATGAAAAGGAAAGGAGAGGGCATGGACAGCTGGTGATGTCTACACAGGCAGGAGATGTGCAGGAGTTAGTCCTACCCACCGAGGTGGGAAGTCTACTTCAAGTAGTGGACACAGCAGGTGCGCCCTGGGGAAGCCACAGTAATGACTATGGGTTGAGTGTCTGCATCCGCAAGTTATTCTTCATAGCTAAGGCAGAGAGCACCAGTCAGATCAGTCAGGGGTGAGGCTGGCAAAGCAAAGAGGCCCAAATGAAACAGAAGCTTACAGGGCATATTCTACAAGACACAGAATCCACTGAAAGTGTGGCCTTTCGTAAAGGCCGTAAAGGCCAATGCCAAGACTGGGGATTGACTTGGGATGTATGCAGGGTGGATTAGATGTCATTCATTAATACAACAATAAATATGAAGATGAGATGGAGAAGCTGCAGGGAGGCAGAGACACATTTAAGCTTTGGCCATGTTTGTGACACCTGGGGACATTCATAGAGCTGAGGGAGACAGCTGGATCTAGAAGCTGAATGAAATAGGTTTAGGACATCAACACAACTTTGCTGGTTAATTTTTGTAACTTGACAAAATACCTATATACTTCAGAAAATGAAACCTTGATTGAAGAATTATTTACATTGAATTGGCCCTTGAGCACATCTTCAGGTCAGTTCCTTGATAGATAGTAGATGTAGCAGGGTCCAGCCTACTATGGGCAGTGCTTTCCCTAGGCAGTGTCCAGCCCACAGTGGGCAGTGCTTTCCCTAGGCAGGGTGCAGCCCACTATGGGCAGTGCTTTCCTTAGGCAGATGGGCCTGGGCTATACACAAGAGGCAGCTCAGTAAGCCAGAGGAAGCAACCCAGTAAGCAGTGTTCCTCTGAGGTCTCTTATTCAGTTCTCTCCTCCCTGACCCTGCCCTGGCTTCCTTTGATGATGGACTGTGATTTGTATAGTAAAATAAATCCTTCCCTCCCCAAGTTGATCTTGGCTAGTGTTTTATCATCGTCACAGAGAAGCAAACTAACACACACAGAAAAAAATGGATTCAGAGTGGTGATTGAGAGTCTGGAAGGGTATGCTGGGAAAAAGAAAAAGATCATTGAAGACTCTAGAGGAATAGCAAAGCCAGGGCAGAGAAAGGATCCCCCAAGACAGTATGAAGGCACATCCATAAAGTCAGGGTGAGGGATGTCTGTGGTAACACGCATTACAGCAATAGGCTGGGGTCAACAAAGGCAAACTCTGCTTCTAGATCAAAGATGAAGACTGACGATGCACCAGGGAATCATGACCAGTTGGGTGTCGGCTCCCTGTGAGCTGAGATGTAAATGGAGCCAATGCACATAGCCAACCATCTTAGACAGTTTGCTTTGAAGGTGGAAGAAGACATAGCTCATCCTCAGACTCCCCAGACATCCTCAGACGTGGGGAAACAATATAGACGATCTCTAAAAGGGATCCCTACCTCCTTGACCACAGTGCAGTTGACTGACAGCAAGGCTTTGGGAAGACATAGCTAGAATATGGAAAAGTAGTTTACCAACCAGTGCTGGACTTGGCTAAAGCTTCAACCAAACCTGCCATGTATCTTCCCCTCCTGGGGCTCAAAGGTCCCACCCAGCCATGCTGGACCAAGGCCCACTGTGATGGCTGAGTTCCTGAGCCGCCACCACTGAAATGATCTCTTTAGGGACAGACCCACTTCTCACACTCATCTTCTCTCCCTTGTCGTCTTCAGGGCTCATGTCAGAGGGAGAGGAGAGGTTTGGTCACCTTGGAATCTGGAACAGGCAGCTGGCCCCACAGCTGGTCAGGCAGCTATGCAAGTGGGGAGCCTCTCTGAAAGCAAAATTCAGAAGCCAGGATAAATGGGTCAGGTGGAAAACAGATGACCACGACGACAAGCACTACTGAAGGTTGGTCTTGGGGAGTGAAGGTGAGCCAAGTCGGAAGGGATGGACACAAGGGAGTGTTTGGCAATGGGAGGGGGTAGGAAGCATTGTAAAAGGAAGAACCAAAAAGGCATAGATAGTCCCTCTCTCCCTCTCTCCTTCTCTCTCTCTCCCTCTCTCTCTCTCCTCTCTCTCTTCCTCTCTCCCACACACCCGTGCTACACAGATGCACACCTCAGTCACTCTGCATCTTCCCTGGCTGTTTACCCACCAGCCCACCCTTAACAATATGAAGCCAAGTCTCTGACATTCATAATCCACAAGGAGGATCTCCCTAACCCCTTCTCCTGCTACCAGGATCCTGAATTCTGAGAACACAAGAAAGCTGTGGCCTGGAACTGCTCTCCCGGGCACACAGGCACTACCACACAGGTCAGCTAGTCTCCCCAAGTTCCCAAAGGGGAAACAGGGTTTAATGGTTCGCTGAGGCCCAAAGTCCAAAAGAAAACTAGCTGAAGGACTTCACTAGTGGGAATGTTATTTCCAAAGCATATTCCTTCCAGGTGATCTTGGGTTCTCTGACACACTTGGGAGGCCTGAAGCCAAGGGCTTACCTGTCTTCAGTTCCTGATGAGAGTGCAGACAAGAGGGAAACGGCAGATAGTGCACCCACCAGTCAGTGTAGACAGGCTGCGCTGCAAAGTTACAGCTAGAGATTGTCTTTTTTAATCTCATTTGACTCGAGTCAATAATCATTTACCTGCTGGCTATTGCTTAAAGCAGAGTTTTCATCTAATTCTCATTTAATAGGCCCAAAAAGGAAAAACTAAATAATAATACCTCATTTGTGTATAATGCTTATCTTCCAAGAAGACATCATAACCATCTCGACTCTCTAAAGCACCCTGACAATGCTTTTATAATGTAAATGCTAACAGGAGCTATTAGCAGTTTACAGACTGGGCGTAAGGGAAGCCCAGGGGAGGGGGTGGCGAGACAGGGCTCGTTCAATGGCATTCCCTTTCCAAGGGGTCCTGGCTGCTTTACTCTTTGTGTTTTTACTGCCTTAAATCAGCATGTTTAGAGAGGCTTATTTCATTCTTAATTTTAAAGTGAAAAACACATTGCTTAAGTAACATAGACCAAAATACTTCTGGGCTCCTCAGATCTAACCTCTTACACAAACCTAGATCTAAAACCACTCAATTTCCACCACCCAGCTCTGTGCTTCAGGAGCCCTGGCTTCATCCTACTCCAATTGTGTAATCTGTGTCAGCACATGCACGCAGGCACACACACACACACACACACACACACACACACACACACACACACTCGTGTGTTATGTAACAATGATCATGTCACTGTAACGGAATTTCAGAAGTGCCATTATATTATACAAATTCTGCACAGATGTATTCAATTTTCTTCTTCCTCTTTTAAGCCGGGCTCTCAAGTAGGGCAGGCTAACCCTACACTTACTATGTAATAAAAGCATCCTCTTGAACTCCCGATCCTAGGACTGCAGGCAGGCACCATTCCGTCAGGTGTTACCTGACCTTACGATTTTCCATTTGGGAGGTACTAATTTTCCACTCTTCCATGTTCTCGCTCATTTACACACTTATTCTGTCACACTCTTGAACACATTCGTGTATCCACTCAACAAATGTGATTGCTCAAAACACATAAACACTGTTCTAAGGGCAAAGGATAAAAACAAATCATAAACTTAAAAACAAAACAAAACAAAACAAAAAACCAAGCGTATAAGCCAATGAGAGTGCGGGAAGGGTCTACAGCTGTTGGGTACTGCATTGGGAATGGAACTGAAACCATGGTTTCAGGAGCACAGAGTGGAGGTCTGGCTGGCTGAGTGGATAAAGATGGTCCTTCTCCCAGAACTGACCGTTCCAGAACGAGGCAGTGGTTGATCCTGGTACAGGGAAGGTGATGTACAAAGACAGACAACGAATGAAGCTGGAGAACTAGAGAGAGTGTGTATCAAGAGTTTCTGCAGCTGGTCACGGCATAGACCCTAGACAAACCCACAAAAGATTCTATAAGGGGAAATGTCTCATTCACAGATGTCTACTTAGAACATTCTATATCTGCTCCGTGCCATGATCCCTCTGGGAACTTAGACTGCATATGGAATACCAAAAAAAAAAAAAAAAAAAAAAAAAGCAGGAAATCAACACTTTAATCCCGGCTCCCCAAGGTTTGTATTCTCCCGATTTCCTAACAGCTAAAATCTAGAGAAAAACAGTTAAGCTGAGTCTCAAATCTAGGTGGTGGCTTAACACCACCTCCACTATTAAATTAATTCTTTTATATCAAAATGTTTCAAGGTCCAGCATGTTCACATACACTCAGATGGACAAGTCAGGCTTCTGTTCACCTCGTTGGGAGTATTCAGACTTAAGGATGTCCTCCTGTCCCCAAAAGGATTACCAGCAACTTCACATACTGGCAAGAAGGGTTAGAATGGTTTCTGAAAACCTGACACCAGTGAGAAGACCTGTGTGAACTGGCCAGAGGAGAAAATGGTACAGTCAGCAAAGAAGTCCTGCAGAGCCCTCAGGAACTAAGGCCCTGGGCTCCACCTCCAGATCCCATTATTATTCAAGGAAAGGCTTCTGTGTTGAGTCACATCCTTGTCTCAAAGTACTTCACTGACGTATCGGCGCCTGACCAATTTATGAAGCAGCTTTCCTTTGTCCAACCATCACTCATTAACAAGCATCCGTTTTCTCTCTCAAAGCCAACTGAATGTGCTATCTATCCGGCCTCATCACACTGCTAAGCACACACCATGAAGATCACAGGGCATCGTACCTGTGAAGGTTGAAATGGCTTCTGTCTTGTCAAGTCCAAGGCCAATGCTAGGTCATCCCACCTTCCCAGCAGCATCTCAGAGGAGAGAAGGTCATGGTGGCCATGATCACTTCCTCTTATGGAAACACCATCTGTACCTGCCTTCTACACAGCCCCACCCCCCACCCTCCCCCTGTATCCCTGGTTAGGTCTTTGGTCTCTTATTGGGTCCTTCTGGTCTCTGTGTTGGAAGCCATGTTTAACTTGTCCCTCTACAATGGCCTCATGGTTCACTGGTGTAGCTTCTTTTCTCCTTCCTTTCTCTCTCTCTCTCTCTCTCTCTCTCTCTCTCTCTCTCTCTCTCTCTCCTCCCCCCCTCTCTCTCTCCCCTCTCTTAGTTTTCTTTATTTTTGAGACTTCATTGTGGTTCCTTCCTTGGTTCTCTCTTTCTCTTTCCCTTCCTTTCTTTTGGAACAAGGTCTCACTATAAGTTACTTCTTTCCCCTCTCCTCCTCCTCCTCTTCCCCCCCATGTGCCACTCCCCCATCTTGGTTTCCTTTTTTGAGAAAAGGCCTCTCTTACTCTATAGCCAAAGCCAGCATGTAACTGACTATGTAGCACTGGATAGCCTCAAACTTACGGCAATTCTCCTAACATAAGTCTCCTGAAATTATATTCGTGAGCCACCATACCTGGTGACACTGCTTTAAATAAATATCACGGGTTGGAGACATTGCCTACGTGGTAGAGCTCTTACCTAGTATCAAAGCATGGGTCTGATTCCACCTATGAAAAAGTAAATATTAAAGAAACAAACAGATGACATAATCGCTCACAACATAATAGCTCACGACATAATAGCTCACTCAAACTCACTGCCCGGAAGTCAAAGAAGGCTTTCTCTCCTGGTCAGCCAAAGTTTGGGTGGGACACTGAAGGGGGCAGCTTGAGTCTTCTAAAACAGGAGTTTTCTTTTGTCAAGGGAACTAGACACAGAAATGCATAAAGGGGCATGAAAGAGAACAGCGTTTACAGAGAAAAAGACTGGTGTGGGTCAGTGAGTAGCAATGGGGTAGGCTGTGCCTATGCTGGGAAGAAATCTGCTTCATGGCTAAGAAGCTTCAACTTAACACGGAGGATAGTGAGAAATTATCAAGAGTTCCTGAAAGCAAAACAGTTGCCATTCATATTGAAAACCCCTGTCGGGGAGTGAAGGCAGAGCCAGGGAACCAGAAAAGCTAACTAGAGGCCAGGATGCAACTAAGATCTTAATGGCCATAGCCGCAGAGGGGTAACAGATTCAAAGGAGATTCTGAAGTAGCACCAAGGGCACACACACACTGATCAGACAGAGGTTAGAGTGTAGAGGAGACCGTGGTGGCAGTCAATCACATTAACAAAAGCTAAACTTGGGGCTGGAGAGATGGCTCAGATGTTAAGAGCAACAACTGCTCTTCCAGAGGTCCTGAGTTCAATTCCCAGCAACCACATGGCAGCTCACACTGTCCGTAACTGCAAGATCTGGCATCCTCACACAGACACACATGCAGGCAGGACAGCAATGTATGTAAAATAAAAATAAATACGTTTTTTAAAAGGCTCAAACTTGGGAAGGGGAGCAAGTGCCAAGTACCGTTAGTAGCACGTCGAACTTGGACTGCATAAAGCCCCTGGTGAGTGAACACATCTGAAAACAAGGGCTGAGTACTGCAGGAATGTAAGGGTTCAGGTGTGTCGCCATACTCCACCGCCAGAGAGCCTGGAGATGGCGCACAGTGAACCAGACCCCTGAAGAAAAGGATGCGGATAGTTGTTAAAGAAAGAGCCCAGAGAGAGCCTGAAAAGGAGCTTAGAGAGATGGATGGTAAAGGGACCAAATGGGGTCTTCAGTAAGTGACCTTCCTTGGGGTTAACATCCCTCCCTGGGGGAGGGGAGGAGTGCAGTAGGCTTTATCATTAGATCTCAGGATGAGGGGCTGGAGGGATGTGGTTCTAGCGGTAGACTGCTTGCCCAACATGCGTAAAACCAGGCGTCACAGCTGTGCGTGCCTGCAATCCCAGAATTTGGAGATGTCAGAAGCTTGAGAACCAGGAGCCGGCCAAGTTTGCAAAGACGGGAGTCTAGCCTCTGGTCCCAAGACATACCAGTATATCCGGTTCAGTATATTTCCTGCGTGCCTGCCATTTAGGCTTAGCACTTATGTCCCCCAAACAATAGGCAAGGTGCAATAATATTTTAGGTTTTCATTTGCTGTCTTGCATCTGCCTTTTCCCAAAGGCTGCCTCTCCTTTCAACCCGTTTGCGCCATAAAAAATTCCTCCATGGAGCGCTGTCCCCTCTAGCTGAAGGGTTTCAGCTGGCCCCCGGGTTCTCCTAGTTATTCTGTTTTTACGAAATAATCCAGTTTAATCCATGTGTTTGCCGGCTGGCTGCCTTTCCTCTAGATATCCGTAGCCTGACATGTCAAAGTACTTCTGAGAGCTTGGCACACTCAGGTGCCACTGTCCCCAGCTGGTATACATAAGCAGTGCCCAGACCTAAGCGAGCATCTCCCTGTCTAGAACATAGAGAGCTTTTCTTGCCATAGTAACTAAAACTCACAGGGATTTTCTGACAGCCACTGCTGGCTTGAGGTGCTGCATCGGCCTCTGGTCCCAAGACATACTCATATCTTGAGGTCTGGTTTATGTTTGAGCCAACATTTCACCCTGTTACCCAGGCTGGCCTGGAACTCGATTTAGCCCATGCCAGCTTCCTGTCTCAGTCTGCCCCATCAAACCCAGCAATAGACCTAGCTGAACTATATGTGTTGACGAACCACCCAGATCTTACACGTACACATTTAACATTTACTCCCCACTCCCGAAATACAGTGTTTAAATAAACGACCATTAAATGTTTATTTAGCTGGCAGTTAAAGCAGCAAAGGTTTGCGAGTCAGGCAGATCTACTTTTGAATTTTGGCTTTGTTAAGCAGCCCAGTGTTTTTTGATCCTAAATCATCTGAGGGTAGGAGGGGTGGGGTGGGGCAGGAGATCCTACCTCGTCTACTACAGAGCAGTTCTTGAGGCGCTAACCGGAGCTGGGTGGTTCTGTGTGGAAGTGATCGGTAGACTGGGTTTTTTGCTCTTTCTCTTCCCAACTCCCGTGCCATTTTGAATTGTCGCTCAGATAAATAAACCTTTCTTTTAGTAAAAGAAATGAATTGAGCCATTACTGGACCCAAAGACCAAATGAAGAAATACTGATGGTTAAGTATCCACTATGGGTTCCGAGCTCAGATTTTCTGTGACTCCGGCTCAACTCCCGTGGCTTACATAACCAGGAGTGGGGCCACATGCCACTCTGAGCTTTGGTTTAGCACCTGTAAAATGGGGATAACAGTTGGTTCTCCCCACACTGGGGAAGATGACAGGTGGAAAGCATTTCAGCATAGAGCTCTGCACACAGTAAGCACAGCTGCTACTATAACCAGTTTGAAACCTCCCAGCGAACCAGGTTTTATTATTCCTCAATAATTTTTGTGTGTGTGGTCACTTCATCTAATGCTATGGCATAATACTGCCCCGTGATGTATCATACTGTACTAGGATCCCGTTTGAAATTTCTCTACAACGCCTGGTATGACACATATGCCTCAGATCTTCCCACCCAGTAACCTCAGCTACTGGGAGGAGGGAAAAAAGGAGGGGGGGGGAGAGGGAAGGAGGGATGGGAGGAAGGAAGAAAGATCATGTGCCAAGCACTTGACCTCCGAGGCTTCCAGCTTCAGCCCAAGGGGAACAATGTACTACCTACCTTGGAGGTCTGGAATGAGGATTTTTGAGGTTTATGGTTTAAGGCACGTGGGGATGAGGAAATCAGAGTTCTTTACAAGCTCTTAACTTCAATGAACCCCCTGCTGGCTCATGTAGATACCGACTTTCTTTTCCTAAGTGGTTAGCTTATCACTCAGTAGGGTCTGGAATTCACTTTTCCTTTTTTACATAATGGTCAAAGTTGGCAGGACCTGATGGAACTTGCCTGCAAAGTCAGTGCTTGAGAAATGGGAGGCAGAAGTATCCGAGGCCAGCCTGGGCTATGTAGCATGACTCTGACTAAAAAACAAATTGGGGGAAAAAAAACTGAAAAAAAAAAAAAACCAGAAAAACAGAAAAAAATTTTTTTAGCAAAGTTGCATAATCCCAGGCACGTGGTACTTCCCTCCTTAGCAATTCCTAACTACACGCCCATAGCTGGAAACTCTTTTTGTAGCATATAGGGATCAGGAGCTTTGAGTGTCATTTAAATTCCAATCTCTCATTTAAATTGAAATTTAAATCTCATTTAAATTTACCCTTCATTCATCTTGGGCTTCCACTTCATAGTAAGTTTCTTTTTGGTGAATCTTTTTCTTTCTCTAATTATAAGAGCTTGCATGTAGATTTAAAATACCAAGGCAGTTTAGAATATACAGAAATCAGGAAGAAAATCAACTCATTTCTACTACCAAGGTATTATCTCTCTCTCTCTCTATATATATATATATATATATATATATATATATATATATATATATATAACTGCATAACTCCCCAGTCTGTTCTCCCCATGCCTCCCTTTGAGAAAACACATTTAAAAAGAAGTGACCAAGCCAGGCTAGGCTGGTGTCACACACCTTCACAGAACACTTGGGAGGAGGCAAGTGGATCTCTGTAAGTTCAAGGCCAGACCGGTCTACAAAGTGAGTTTCAGGACAGCCAGAGCTATATAGAGACACTGCTGATAGATCGAGATATATATATATATATATATATATATATATATATATATATATATATGTATGTCTCCAAAAGCGGCTTCTTAGTCTGTGCCTACATTCTATCACAGAGTCTCTCACAATTCATACAATGGCTCCTTTTAGATGCTTAGGTTATTTCCAAATAGTCAGTATTACAAAGAATGCCTTGCCAAATCTGCCACATTAAATTTTGTGAGCATGTTTGATTATTTTCCTTGGAGAAAGTCTTGAGAAATGAAAATCCTATGTTAACCCTTAAATGGTTCATATATACGAAGAGGGTTTTCATTGTTATTGGGTCTTCCTCTCCCCCCACTCCCCAGGAAAGGTCTAGCTGTGTAACTCAGGCTGTCTTTGAACTTACGACCTTCTGGCCTCAGCTTCCCAGGTGCTAAGATTACAGATGTGGGTCACCGTGTCTTACTGTATATGCTAAGTAAGGTTTTAAACACACAATACTCCATTGCGCCCTAGAATTCATATATCACTTTATACTCACAATAAAGAATGAGTCCAGTGACTTCTCTGGGACTTCATCCATGCAGTTCTATCTAATGTTGTTGCTGATGTGTCAGGAAGCACAAAGCACCTGACTCTTACTACTTAATGACGGACCGGTGGGTTAACAAGCACTGTGTATTGAACCACGTACACGTAAACCACACATTCTACCAGGGAAGGTCTAGACAGGACCTGATAGCACCCCTGTCATTTTAGGTCCAGGGGACAGTTCCATTCTGCAGAATCTTCCCCTCATGGTCCCACAACAGTGCCCACAAACTCTCAGAGTTTCAGACTGCCGCTTTCAATTTCAGGACAGCATCCCAGTTCAGCAATCTCAGCACAAGTCCTGACCTTCGCTCCTCGCTTTGGTGGGAGGAACCTAGGTCATGTGTCCATACCGGAATCCTTTATTAAGGGGGGCTCTTCACTGATTGGCTGAGCCTGGGCCACAAGATTCATCCACTGGACAAGAGGGTGGAATCAAGAGTTCTAAGGGGCAGCAAGGAAGAGACAGCTGGGGTGGGGTGGGGCATACTTAAAAGGATGACTAAGGCTGTATCTTTGCATCTGATCGTTGCAAAAGAGAATGAGGTGTTCTGCCATTCAGAGATTCGTTTGTTTCCTTTAATGTCGCAGATGCAGACACTGGAGTTGAAGACAGAGAAGATATGGCCCTTTCCCCAGAAGGTCATATTGCTTATGAATCACTTGGGTACATCATGGCTTCTAAAGGTCTGATTATTTGTGGCTGGAACAATTTTTTTCCACGATCAAGGTCAAAACATGTTTTCCTCTCATAGCCTGGGTTCCGAAGATGGGCTAGACAACAAATGCTCCAAATCGGTCCTTCATTCTCATGTTGTCTCTGCCTGCCCTTTAGACCATCCTTTGTCTTACATAGGCACGGACTGACCAGAATCTCACTTGACCATTCTGCAATGTCTTTTTCTCTTTTGTGTTTCCAAAGCTCTAAGGGCTTTCCTGGAGGAGCCTTTCCATGGGGTCAAAGCTAAGTAAGTTGGACCCTGGAGCAGCAAGACTCTACGTCAATCACCCAGTTGATTTTGTTCCATGTCAGGGCACAGTGACACATACTCCAGTGTGATGGGCATAATTCTAAATATCCTGCTGAGGGCGAGCCTCTGTCATCTGACCCCATCTGAGATAATGTCCCTGTGTGCACCATGCTGACCTTTCCAAAACACATTCCCTCTCGGCTCTTCCCTCTTGCTATGTCTGTCTGTCTGTCTGTCTGTCTGTCTGTCTCTCTCTCTCACACACACACACACACAGAGAGAGAGAGAGAGAGAGAGAGAGAGGAAATGGGAAGAGAGGGGAGGGGGAGGGGAAGGGGAGAGGGAGATACTTGTCTTGCAGTGATCTCCTGTCATTGTCTTGGGAATTTTTCTTTTTCTTTTTAAAGACAAGGAGGTCTTGGGAAGTTCTGACCAGAGTCTGCTTTCTATCTCCAGTGACACCTCTACTATCTGTTCTGTCTCAATGCCTGCTCAGCAATGGTGCTCATTTGACGGCCTCTCCGTCCTTCACACGATGACTTACTTCCCAACATGGCCTCCTGGCTCCCATCTGACTCTTGCCAGCATTCTGGTGTGGCCACTGGCTTACAGCTACCACTTTCAGGACACAAAAGCATGTCTCTTATCTGCCAGGAGCTACTGATCCCAACAGACCTAGATGTGTCCAGCGTCAAGCCTCCTCTCTTCTGCAGCCAGCCTGCAGGAGGCTACACGACGACCAATGATGCTGTGCCTCCTTAGGAAACACTTTCACTTTAGACACATCTACTCCGAGTTCAGTAATAAAGGGGACCGGGGAGACTTGGTAAAGTGTTTGCCACGCTAGCATGAAGAACGGAGTTTGATTCCCAGAATCAAATCATGCATGTAAAAAGCCAGACGTGGTCCCACGCGCCTGTAATCTCAGAACCGGGGATGTTGAGACAGGTGGATCCCTGGACTTGCTGGCTAGCCAGCCTCACTGAATACTTGAGCTCTTGGCAACGAAAAGACCTGGTCTCAAAGAGTAAGGTTTGACAAGGTATTGGTCAAGGTTGACATCTGGCCTCCACACAAACACAGACATGCCCGTGCACATGCACCCACATATATAGGATCGCACACAAAGACATATTTCTAAAAGTGGCCTGGGGTATGTAGAGGTCAGTGGTCGAGCACGTGATTACCATGAATCACTGTCTGAGTCTAGTCTTCAGCATCAAATGCCAAGCGTGGTGGTACAAGCCGGAATCCTAAGACTGGGGAGGCTGAGACAGAAGGATTGCTTTGAGTTTGAGGCTAGCCTGGGAGATAAATCTATATCTACATCTGTATCTATATCTATATTTATATCTATATATTATGACCCTGTCTCAAAAGCCTAAAACAAAAACCTCACAAACCAAAGTGAAGCCAAACGCTCACCGCAGTGGTTCACATCTGCGATTCCAAGAACTAGGAGTTGCGGACATGGAACCAAGAGTGCAAAGTCATCCTCAGCCACTCAGCATGAGACCCCAGGTAGAAGGAGAAAGAGGTGGGGAAGGATGGGGCTGTGAGTAGGAATGTGAGGGGAAGGAGCTGGGCTGTAAGGAAAAGCTACAGCTGAATGAGCCCATTTTCATTCAGCGACTCTAGCCTGCCCCATTCAGCAGTATCACCCCTTCACCATTATTCTTTACCATGGACGTAAACAAAACAAAGGGGCTGAGGCAGCAAGCAGCACAGGGTCAAGACACTCACTAGCACGCCCAAGACAGTGGGTCTGGTTCCACCGAGCAGACAAAAAAACCCATTCAGTGTCTCCAGCGCTTTCCCAGACTCCAGCTGCCTGTGGACCTTAGCCTTCCCAGCATTGTTCACTTCAGGTCGGAGCCCTGTGTTTGAGATGGCCCATTTATACAGCGAGTCCATTCATCTGTTCTCCCCGCTGTGGTCTCAGTTATGATTTCAACCGTTATCCCAGAACGTCAACTAGAACACTTCTAAAATAGACAGCGTATAGGTTTTAAATAGCATCTCTTCTAATACATTGCTATCTCGGCTACTGTCCCTAATTTATGAATTAAACTGTATCAGAGGCATGTATAGGAAAAGGACCACAGTACACATAGGGTTTCTTAGTCTCCATGATTTTGGGCATCTACCGAAGGGATTGGAGATCTTTGGGGTGGTCTTTTAATTTTGTTTTGTTTTTTGTTTTTGTTTTTTTTGTTTTGTTTTGTTTTGTTTTGTTTTTTTGAGACAGAATCTCATGAATCACAGTCTGGCCTCAAGCTTGTTACATAGCTGAAGGGTAACTTCTGATCCTCCTGCCTGCATCCTCGGAGTGCTGGGGGTGACAGGCGTGCATCACCAGATTCTGTCTGAACCCAAGGCTACATGTTTGCTAGGCAAGTACGCTATCAACTGAGCTATATCCCTCATTCCCTCCCGAGGTCTCAGGATGCCTCAGATAAAGCAAATTTGTAGCACTCCCTTTCCCTGCCTTTTTCCTCCGTTAAAACCGGGAGCCGATCAGACTGTTACTTGAACGACTAACTACACTGATTTTTTTTAACAATCCCCTTTTCATTACTGACATTATTAATTGTACAGAAATGTACTTTGTAGACATTTTACCCCTCCAAAGCTTTCCTTCTTAGTTCTTGGCCAAGGAGAGGTTCTCTTGTGCATGCCCTCTTAGCCCCATGCGCCTTAGTTCTCCTGCGCATGCTCTCTTAGTCCCATGCGCCTTAGTTCTCTTGCGCATGCTTAGTCCCATCCAGGTTGGCTCTGTGAGTGCAGAGGTGCCTTCTCTGGCTATTTCCATTTCGAGGGTGCAGCAGTACCTGTTTGTCACTTCTGTTTCACCAACACATTCTTCTTGGCTGGTAGGAATTAAGCATGGAATAGCAGCTCTTCGATAAGGAATTAGTTTGAATTCAAGTTGTGCCAACCTTATTTAATGCTTGCTTCTCAGCAGAACGATATTGTCAGTTGATTCTAAATAAATTGAAGTTAGCCATTACCCCCTATGTTAGGCCCCTACGCCACTAATGTGGTCATCTGTATTGGGAAAACATTATTGATGTTGCCATCAAAGGTTCACAAGACACGGTAGAAATTGATAATACGTAGCCAGTGGAGAGAGGGCAGGAGCCGACGCTGGAGTCGGGATACTCCATTTGGTATGGATAGTGAATACAGAGGCCAGCCTGGAGTAGGAAAGCAGGGCTGTGAAAGACCCGTTGTCCCACACCACGATAAAAACGCAGGAAGCTTTTGCCATGAAGTAGATAAGCCTTATTCTAGCGGGTTTCCCGTGAGGACACTACACCTGCAATGGGCCTCACAGGGGAGAAGACACATGGTGTCAGCAGTAGAATACAGATGCCTATAAAGCTAGACAGAGCTGAGATCAACAAGACATTGAGCCGCGGTGAAACAGGCAGTGCTCAGAGAAGCATACCGCTGGAGCTAGACTGGCATTCAACACACAATGTCCAAAGGCAGAGGGAGGGTCAGAGCTTACAGCACAAGCCCAGAATTAGCAGGGAGCATAATCCGCGCAACCTTTAGGTGTTCAGATGACCTGGCTGGGAGGGAGCATCACGTATTTTTTTTCCCCAGTTACAATTGGCATTTAAGTGCTGGGGTGAGGGATGCTGTGGAGCTAGGCCCTTAAGTAGGCGGAGCTTCACAGGCAGCCCAGCAGCTGGTTGCTACGGACAACTGGCCAGCTGCCTTACCGAATGCTCCTGTGACAATATCGCTTCTGCTTTTATTTTCACCCAAATGTCCCTTATCAGGCTTGCGGGTTTCTAGACATGTCTGTGACTCTGTACCTTCTGGGTAATCTGCCCTGCCTGAAGGTGCCTCTTGTGTGTGAATAAGCTGTATACCTTTATGCTGCCCCACTGCAATGACGGCTGAAACGGACCAGTTGTTCACTGTGTCCCAAAGAGTAGGTGATTTATATATACCCCCTTATTTAATCCCCAACCTCCTTCCTAGGTAGTTATTATTATCCCCACTTCGAATTAAGGAAAATGAAATTCATATGGTTTATATAATCAGCCCAAGGTCACACAGCTGGAATGCAAAAGAGCTTACACCTCAATCCCCCCCTCCCCCGGGCTGCCTTCAGTTGCTTCTAAAGATACTTTCTATGCATTTATATGGAAACAAACCCAGGCAGTTCTCACAGATCTTTTTCTCAGCCACTTCATTTTCTAAATAGCGACATAGCCGCCGATCTGTGTTCTATCCTCTTTTATCTCCATGATACCCAGGCCAGGACTATGTAAAAGCAGATTTTTAACATCTGATGGATGAATTATGACAATCATTAGTTCCATGCCTGGTGTGCTGGCGTATCCCTTTAATCCCAGCCCTTGGGAGGCAGAGGCAGAGAGATTTCTGTGTAGGTCAGCCTGGTCTACATAGTGAATTTCAGACTAGCCAGAGCTAAACAGTGAGACCCTGTCTTAAAAACAACAATACCAACTAAACTAACCAAACAAACAAACAAACAAACAAGCAAACAAACAAGCCCAAATGATAACAACAACAAAAAACAGTGCACATAAGATTAGTGGGAGTTGGGATATGGCCTAGTTAGTGAAATGCTTGTTGGCATTGGGACCTGAGTCTGACCCCTAACACCCACATAAAAACCTGTATGTGAAGACACAAGTTCGTTATCCCACCACGGGGGAGGTATGAAAAAGGGCTCTGTAGAGCTGGTTGGTGAGTCCAAGGCACAGTGAGAGACATGGTCTCAAAACAAACAAACAAACAAACAAATCACCACCACCACCATCATCATCATCAACAACAACAACAACAAACGAAGCTGGAAATACAAAAAAACAACAACAACCATGCCCACCCCAGCGCTCCATCCCCAAGGACCTACCCTGGATGGCTCTGGAGAAATAACACCTGAGACTAACCTTTGACCTCTATAAGCACATGCACACATATGGATAAACCTATATATACAGGAACACTCACACATACCTACACACACACACTCACAAACATACTATAGTGATTTGGATGAGACTGGCTCCCATAGGTTCATATATTTGAATGTTGGCTTCCCAACTGGTCTAATTGTTTGGGAAGGATTAGGAGATGTGGCCTTGTTAGAAGTCTGTCTCCGAGTGGAAGCCTTGAGGTTTCAAAAGGTTTGATCCTTTCTCAATGTGCTCCTTCTCTCTCTCTGCCTCCTGATTGTGACCCAAGATGTAAGCTCTCAGCTACTGCTGTGGCTCCATGCCTGCCTGTCTGCTGCCATGGTCCCCACCATGACGGTCCTGAACCGTTCGCAATCATAAGCCCCCAATCAATAATTTCTTCCGTAAGCTGACTTGGTCAAGGTGTCTCATCTCATTAATAAAAAAGTAACTAAGACATGCACGTACAAGACTCATTAGCATTTCTGTTTTAGCTTGGCTTTATGTATTTATAAAGCCAACTAGGAAGACTTTTTTATCATATAAAACACAGTCAAGAGTCACTTAATGGTGGAGACATGATCCAAGAAATGTCCTCAAGTGATTTTGTTGTTTGATAAACCGAGAGTACTCACAGAAGCCTACACTGTGGAGACTACTATTTACCTGGACTACATGATACACATTATAGTGTATATTATATAGACAGCATCTATTATGCCTGTTTGATACATACACACACACACACATATAAAACAGTATATTGCTCAAAGGACCATGATAAATAAAAGGTTACATTAAATCAAGCATAAGAAAAAGATATAAGGTGGCTGGAGAGATGGCTCAGTGGTTGGGAGCATTGACTGCTCTTCCAGAGGTCCTGAGTTCAAATCCCAGCAACCCCATGGTGGCTCACAACCATCAGTAATGAGATCTGATGCCCTCTTCTGGTGTGTCTGAAGACAGCTACGGTGTACTTATAGATAATAAATCTTTTAAAAAAAGAAAAAGATATGAGGCTGATGCTGCTGTAACATGGCATATCATCGTACATTCACCATATTTATGGGTAGGAGTATGATCTAAAATAATAAAGTAACAGAACATACAGCACAATAAGCACAGAAGCCCATACTACAGTCCGTTAAAATAACAGTCAGGTTATTCCCTCACTGTACTGTTGGCTATACTTTTATATGACCAGAGGTACGGTAGGCTCACTGACACCAACATCACCCTATCCGTGCTGATAATGACTCTGCTCCAGCATCCCGAAAGCTATGCCACCACTGAGCAACAAGAATTTTTCAACCCCATCATAATATTATGGGGCCATTACCACATAGGCATCCACTGCTGGCTAAAATGTTGCAAGAGTTACCAACGCATACATTACAAGGAAGAAGTGGACCACAGGAAGACTACAGTTCCTAGGGGACACTTCTGACCCTGAGTGCAGATCAACAGGTGGATACGTCCAAGAGAATTGAGACACAGAAGTAAAGGTGAAAAAATATGGAAACAAAGCAAACCGTTGTCTTTGGAAGCCCAAACGTGGACAGCTTTTCTCATAAGATGTTTGCACTCATCTAAACCAGAGGTTGCAAAACCCCTCCCCGTGCAGCCCATATGCAGCCCACACACCCTGTTTCTGTGTGCCTCATAAACTGAGAATTGTTTTCACATTTTAAAAACTGGTGAAAACATATTAAAGAAGGAGCGAAACCAAATGACAAGGGAGAACAGTATGAAATTCAAATTTTGTTATGCATACATAGTTTCACTGAAGCACAGCCATACTTATTCAACGTTCCCTCTTTCCCACCCTCCTCCCTTCTTTCTGTCCTCCTTCCAGCCATCTTGCTGTTTAACCTAGTTTGGCCTTGAGGCCGAGATTTTCCTGCCTTCCTCGGCCTCCCAAGTGCCTGGGGCTGGGACTGCGGGTGCGTGTGCCCTCTGCACTCAGCTCCATTGATATATTTTGATGGCTGCTTTCCCGCCGCAGTGACAGCATTGAGGATTTGGAACAGGGGCAGAGACGCCTAAAAATATTTTCTATCTCGTCTTTTGTAGACAATGTTTGCTAATCGCCGATCATAATGATGTTAGGATGACATAAGCCTTTCCGTATTGCTAAAGCTACTGCTAGTATTCTAGTTTCTAAAGTGAGCTTTAGGTTCTTTTCATGCTTACTAATGTGTATGTGCATGCCTCATGTGTACCCGGACTCTTAGAGACGAGAACAGGGTGCCAGATGCCCTGGCAGTGGTGCCGAAGGTAGCTGTGAGCTGCCCGAGGTGGGCACTGTGATTCAAAATGGAGTTCTTTGGCTCCGCAGTTAGGAGCAAGTACCACTTCTCCAGCTCCACGTGGGAGAGTGAGAGCTGGGGATGCCATCTAGGAGGGTAGCAGTCTTCCTGCCTAGCTCATCTTTCACTTTGAGGCTAGGAACCTAAGAGTGGCTCTAGTGATTTCTGGAATTATAGTGGCCCCCAAATGGATTTGCCAGAGGAGAGCCACTGACTCTGGATGGGGCGAAACAAACTGTTCTTTTTACCCGTTAGGCCATAAAGACATACGCAAGGGATTTAGGTGGCCGGGACACCGAAATACTTGTCACAGCGCTCTGAGAAGGCAGTTACTAGAAAGGACTGTGGTCCTCTGAGCAAGTGATCTGCGCGTTAGCTCTCAAGTAAAACAAAGTACACAGGGTTATCTCTTTCCTAAGTAAGATTCCTTGTGGTGAACCTCAAAGGAGTCTTATTTATCTGCTCGCTCACTAATTTATGAGGCAGAGCCAGGGCCTTCTACATAGTAGGTGAGTTCTACTCCTGAACTGCCTCCTTAGCCTGTATCCAAACATAAATTCTACAGTCTGTCTGTCTGTCTGTCTGTCTGTGTATTTCTGTCACTCTCCCAACTTAACAGAAATTTACTGGCTGTTTATTACGTGTGAGACATTGGACACACAAAAATATCTAAAAAAAATCCCAACTCTTAAAGACATCAGGACTCAAGAGGAGGACTGCCGAGCCATGCTAATCTTTCGTGACAGTGCTGACCCCAGTCTCCTTTCGGTACCCCCCAGCACTACAGTCCCTTAGCTCTGTTCCTCCGGGATCTCTTTGTGTCCCCATTGCCAATTTTCATTTCTACTCAACCTCTATATTGAACATTTTTTAAATTTTATTTCATCTTACTTTTGCTCACCCTAGGTGATCTCCTAAGTTCGCATACCAAGCTCCTGTAGCTCTTCTGAGCCTCAGACTCCTGTCTCCAGGTCTACGGTAGACATGGTCATAGGGGCAGAACTTCTAATTGTCTGCTCAGCCCTGTGGCTGCTGCGAGATTCGCCATCTTAGCCACTGAGACTGACTACACATCTGATCACACATCTATTCTCTTCTGGGATAATAGAAGACTCTTCCAGTCCATTGCGACAGTGACCGTGTCTCTTCCTACGTCACTCACCGTGTCCTGTCTGTCATTAAAGCATTTAAAGCATCGCTGTAGGCCTCGGCTATTTCTTGACCCCTTCATGCCGTTTTCTTCACCTGGCAGCCATCTTTTCTCACATATGTCTTTGAAACATCCTTCAGACTAGTCTCTCCACATGTTCTTGGCCTGTTCACCTTGATATGTTCACCCCGACAACATGTTTGAGACCAAAAAGGAGGGAGCAGCAAAATACATGTATTGTTCTTTTTTTTTTTTTTTTGTAATGTATTGAGACGCTCAGTTCCCATCGCTATGTCTGGGGAGTGTGCTGTGTACTGAATGGCCATGTGGAAGGGACAATGTGACATGTTTCCTGCCCCTGGAACATAGCCAGCAGGGTGTGGTCCTCCATGAGTGTTGACAGTGGCTGGGCATGAAGTTTGTTTATATATATATATATAATATTACTTCATGTTCTTCCTTTGGGAAATATTTCCCTGCCAAGGTTATTGGGGAATGTCCTCTCTGCTAAGGTTAATGACCCCATGATAATTAGAGACATAAGTCCAGAAAGTGAGGGTGTGTCTAATGTCTCAGCAAAATGGTAGAACACTATGACCTTCAGGATATTCCTTAAGGCTGTAGAAACTAACTCTGAAAACATGAGTTCAAAAATATATAATTTCTCAGGGGTTGGGGATTTAGCAAAGCCCTGGGTTCAGTCCCCAGTTCCGAAAAAGAAAGAAAAGAAAAATATATATATATAATTTCTCAACTATGCAAAATATAAGGATGCAATATGAATTGTGTAAGGAGCTTCACAGAACTAAAAGAACAGAGACACAAAGAGCCAGCTTGTCAGAAATATACAGGCAGGCAGATTCCTGAGTTCAACATCAGCCTGGGACAGGGCAAGTTTAGATCCAGGCCCAGGTGTGGTGGGAATGGAAATTTCAGGGTGAGATCCCACCCAGCTAAACATATTGTCTGTGCTTACCAAGGCAGGCAGATCTCTGAATTCATTTGCAATGTTTATAAAAAAATAACCTCACTGTCATTTTCTAAGAATGGTGGGGGGGGGTCATGGAATGCTGATTGGAGGGATAATCAAAAGGGAACCTGGAGTAAATGACTGAACTGAAATGTAAATCAAAGACTGGGCCTTGGTCTGTGAGAGTTGAGCTCTGTGGAGCTCTCCTGAGAAAGCTATCTCAAGCAGAACACAGGCCGCCAGCTTGTACCCACGATTGACTTCAGGTTTGTTTCACCGTTCTACACGCCCCCTCTCTCAGGACCCCTCTCCAAGCTGAGGCTGGTCATGGCAGGAGTGTCTCACAGACTTTAACAGCTGCTGACCTTTCCCTCCTATTACCAATCCGTTCTGTAGGTAAGCACTTCTCTATCGATGGCTCTTTTGGTCTTTAATGACCTTAATAATGCTTTGGTGAAGAGCCTGGAAGAGTCATCTTTCAGTAGGTGTGTGAATCTATCTTGAGTAAAGATATAAAAGTCGACTTGGAGGTCAAAGGTTTCATATGCTTGAAGTGATAAACACTGCCAGGATGCTCTCCACAGAGGTCACTGCCCTTCCTCTTACTAAGAACACGGCCGCTTCTTCATCTGCCCAGACCACCAGATACTTGAAAATGTATCTCACGGCATTTGCAATGGGCATGCTCCCTGTGTTGAGAGAGCAAGGGGGGATATCCTAACACATTTTAAATCTCTTTTGTATTTCTGCTTTGTAAGTCTGCTTGTCATGTACTTTGCCCACCTGTAGAGCTTTGGGTTGGTTACTGATTTCTTCTGAAGTAACTAACCCCTAGGTTCAGTCAGAAGCCCTAGTATTTTTTGATCATATCAAAGCTAAGGGTTCTATGGCTGTAGACCATTTTTTTAAAGTCATGATTTTGTCATTTTTTTACTACACTTAGTTATTTGTGTGTTTGTCGGGGAGGGGACCACACTTGTGCTATGGCATGTGTATGGACGTCAGAGGATGACTATAGGAGTTGATTCTCTCCTTCTAACTGCGTGGGTACCATGAATCAAACTTAGGTCATAAGGGTTGGAAGCAAGTGACTTTAGTCACCGCATCATCTCAATGACTTCTCACTTCCTTATTCGAACAAGTAAGTACCAATAGTTATATGACAGGGCACTCCCGTTTGGAGACTATAGATTGGCCCTTAGAATTCCTGACTTCCTTCCTTGGCTAGATCTCTTTATCAGATTACCTACACCATCTGACTTCATTCCCCCAACAGCTTACTGAAGCACAGAGTGTCTCTAACTATAACACAAGGATCAGAGAATGTCAGTGCCAGGGTCACAGAGCTGTAAACTCTTCTACTTCTGAGGACCTAAAAGCCTAGCAACGTCATCATCTATGGTCATTCTTCAACACATCAGACACTGACTTGTTTCTCTTTTTCTTTTTCCTTTTGAGACAAGAGTCTCACTATGCAGCCCAGATTGGCCTTCATCTCATGATCCTTCTGCATCACCTTCCTGAAAGGTGAGATCACAGCTGTGTGCCACCATACCTGCCTCTGGAAAGTGGCTCTTGGTCTCTCTAATTTCTATTAATGTGCCACTCCCTTTCCTCTCTATAAACACCCACTGGACAGGATTAAGCTCCAACTATGTGGCAAGAATCTCCACTGAATTTTCAGTTTAGAAGCTCTCAACTCTACCGAATAAAGCAAAAGGTGGTGTGGCTTCCATAATATTACTGTGAAGAAACTGCACACGGAGATTAGAAGGGGGTTAGGAAAGAATACTTCAGGGGTTGGAAAGAGGAGATGATGCTCAAAGGAAAACCAGATGTATCATAAGAGTATCCCAGGAAAAGGAATTGTCTGGGGCTTAGTGGGACTGGAACATGAGAAACTGAAGGGACATCATCGAGCTGGAGAGCTGGCCTAGGATGCCACACAGGGCATGGGATGCCAGAAAAAGATCCTGGACTGTATTCCAAGTGCAAGCGGATGACATGAAGGGAATCTAAGGAGAGAACCGTATGCTATGCTGTGATTTATGTCTCATGATGCCTGGCTTGAATCACTGGTCTAGGTATGCAGGAGAGAACAAGATCAATCATGGGAATAAGAAAACACCATTAGAGCAGTGGTTCTCAACCTGTGGGCTGTGGCCTCTCTGGATGTTGGGTGATCCTTTCAAGGGGATTGCCTAAGACCTTCAGAAATACCAGATATTTATGTTAAGTTTCATAACAGTAGCAAAAGTCCTGTTATGAAGTAGCAATGAAAATAATTATGGTTGGGGGGGTCACCATACCATGAGGAACTGTATTAAAGAGTTACACCATTAAAAAGGTTGAGGACAACTGTTCTAGAGCTGGGAGGATGGCACATATGGGTAATCTCAACACTCAAGAGGCTGAGACAGGAGGATCACAACTTTGAGGCCAGCTCAAGAACACATAAATGAGGCTTGTGTCTTTAATTTCTTTTTTTTTTAATTTTAAAATTTTTTAAAATTTTTTTTTTTAAAAATTAAAAAAAAAAAGAAAGGCATAGAATGGGTATAGAAAGAGGATGCTGGTTTGGTTTAAATTAGCAGCATTTATGTTCGAGAAATGCTTTGGCGGTCGAGCTGTCTTTAAGTCCTCATGCAATGGATGTTCAAGTTAGGGAAACAGAAGAGCTAAGATAGTCTACCCATTATTTTTCGGTAAAGTAATTGATGTATGATGCTAGTTAATTTGAAGAAGCCCAAAAGAATCCAGAACATTCTCAATTCATTTTTTTCTTCTTTTCTTTCCTCTCTTCTCTCCCTTCTCTCCCTCTCTCTCTCTCTCTCTCTCCCATTTCCTTTTTTTTTTACCATACATCTTTAGCCTCACAGACCATGAATCCCAACACTCTCTTCTTAATACCTTCATCTCCCTCTTGACATGCCCTTTAGTCCTTCCTAGAGGAGAGAACTTCCTTGAGCTTCTTCCTCTGTTCTCATGTCCCTCTCGATCTGTCACCGACTAGTGACTCTTCCCCATCTACTGACATGCTTTTTGCCAATTACACAGATGACCTTTGTTGCTAAATCCAAGGGCTTTCCGGTCCTCATTTATCTCCGACACTCTCTGGTCCTCCCAGAGCATCCACACAATCGTCTGACACCTACAGTTCCTTGTTCCTTCTCCCTTCCATCTGTTCTGTGCCTCCCTAACACCCTCCCTTCCTTGCCCTTTTCAATGGCCTTGCCATGGTGCTTCTTGTCTTCTCTACCCTTTTTTTGGGGGGATTCCATGTGCAACTATGGACTCCCCCTTCCTCTGATGACACTAACACAGATATCTCCTGAGTTTCAGCTTCCCCCGGCAAGCAGTGCCCAGTTTCACTCTGATATCCTACAGACACTTCACCTCAGTAGGTTTAACATTAAACTAAGGTCCTGCTCTCTGTGGCCCGCTTTCTTCCTAAGGTCTCTCTTGGTGATTGATACCCCTACCCTCCTGCCATTCTATTTACCTAAATCATGATTCTGCCACCATTTCTCAATCATGCAGAGAAAATCAACAATCAGACTCACTTGTCTTAGTTATCAAATCCCTTCTATTTCCTCTCTTGCTGTCTTAGTTTGAGAGGTTCTCCCTCCTCTTTT
Organism: Rattus rattus; assembly: GCF_011064425.1. Lineage (NCBI taxonomy): Eukaryota > Metazoa > Chordata > Mammalia > Rodentia > Muridae > Rattus > Rattus rattus. The sequence goes on from NC_046159.1 coordinate 108,382,526, forward strand.
TTTCTTATGATGCTGAAACAACCTTTTGACTAATCCCCTGGCTTACAGTGTCACTAACAAATTATCTCAACAGCAGAGAGCTTTCTGAAGTGGCCATGTGATTATGTCAGACTGTTCCTTAAAACTAATTAAATTAACCCAGGTTTGGTACCCAGTACCCACAGAGTGGCTCATAACTGCCTGTAACTTCAGCTCCATGGATACCTGACATGGGGTCTCCTGATCTCTGGCTCCTATACTCAAGTGCTGTACATCCATACACTCAGGCACACATAAATACACATTAAATGAATGAATACATAAATAAATATTTAAAACAATTAATCGACAGCTTTTCGCCGTCTTCGAGATAAAATTCTTGGGAAGACAAAGCCTTTCACCACACAGAAGCCTGTTTATACTTCCAGACGTCTGCCATGCATTCATGCAATGTAAATTTTTTTGGAGCATCCTTTACTTCCTGAACACCGTCCTCTAGGCTCAGCTTGTCCGTGAGTGTGCCTTTTTACCTTAAATTCTTGACCCACACTGCTTTCTCAGGTGGGGTGGGTCTGGACTGTCCCTCCCTTCACTGTATTTCTCTGGCTGGTTTACTCACCTCTGCAGCTAAGCAACTCCTTTTGAGCTCCCCTGTAGGTGGCATCTCACTATTGTGAGGCCACCTGCGTCGTCACGTGTCTCCTCAGGGCAGAAGATCCTGCGGGCCATTGGCCGTGTCTTATTTATCTTTGTATTTCTAGGGCCACAGCAAGCACTCAATAATGAATTGAGTAACAGAGTTGGGTTTCAAAGTCAGGACTTTTCTTTCCAGCACAAACCTCATATTTCTCCACGGCATTCTTTTTAATATGTTGAATTTGAGGGGTCCTAAATGACAACGGGGCATGTTTCTGTCTGTTGCTAATTAAAGCATGTGCACATACATGTTTGGCTCCACCAGAATCCAGCTGATAACCGTTTTTGGATGACCCTGCCTCCATCATCCCACCAACTTGTTGATGGCGGCTTTAGGGTTAACTGCATCTGGAGCAACTGCAAGGCCCTTGACTGGTCTCACAAACTTCTGTGCCTTTTAGACTGTTGCTTCTATATCACTACAAGGTGAAGAGAGAAGAAATGCACAAGAAACAAGGTAGCTCTTACTCATGTGGCAACTGACATTAAAACTCAACGTATTAACAATAAATCACCTTTTACATGAACATCCCCCCCACCCCAATTCCCCAATCTTTACAGCTAGGTATGAATGCAAAGGTTGAATGCAAAAAAGAAAGGAAGGAAGGAAGAAAGAAAGAAAGGAAGAAAGACAGACAGATTGAATAGGGACTGGAGAGATGGCTCAGAGGCTAAGAACACTGGCTGCTCTTCCTAAGGACCTGGTTTAATTCCCAGAACCCACATGGCAATTCACACCTGTCTGTAACTCCAGTTCCAAGAGATCTGACATTCTCATGCAGATAGGCAACGCAGGCAAAACACCAATGCATATTTAAAAACAATCTAGCAGCTAAAACTTAGAATCGAAAGCAATGTTGAGATCTTTTACTAAGCTTCCATAAGGACGCGGACCTGCAAGACCCAAGATGGCTGCCCAAGCTCATCCCCTGCACAGAAGTGGAAAGCAATCTTTCTTCAATGCCATATGTCCTCTATTTTTCAGCAAACAAGTTATCTCCATCAGAGCCCACTTATTTACATAGTCTTATCTGTCTGCTATTGCCTTGGCGAGGTTCTTGTTGCAAAGTGAAAGGAACTCGAAGCAAAACTATAAAAAGCAAGGCTGCCTTATCGGGGACACTGGGGGAATCAGTAAAAGAGACATTTAGTTCACAAGGTGATGGGATTTCCTATTTGTAAAGTAGCCTTGTAACCACACTTTGTACTCTTAGGGCCACAATGCCAACCCACGGTTATTTGTCCTTCCTGGGCCTGGCATGGATTCAGTTCTATGCCTTATTTAGTCAAATGATTCTTCCAGTTTCAATGTGTGCTTTTTTATGCTTCATTTTGGAAATATCATACTTAAATATTTTCTCGTCTTGAGTTTGTTTTAGTTCCAAAGCTGAGGAATGGAGATTCTTGGGGCGGGGTGTGTGTGTGGGGGAGAGGGATGGGTTTTTCTTGGCTTTACATATCAAGAATGGCTTTCTCAAATGGTTAATAAAGTAGCCTGGCAGTGCCTTAACCCTCCTACAATGACGTTTTCCACGAGAATTAGCATTTAATTGGGATAATTTGTTGTCAACGGAAAGCGAAGATTCCTTTCCAAGAGGATCAGCGTGATAACGTCTTACCAGCTACAGCACAGAGACCAAATATAAACCAGTTCTGAGAAACAGGAAGTGAACCTGACTGGTCTAGTCTGAGTGTCCCTGGCAGTGACGCAAATACAGAAATCAAATTAGGAAAACAAGGTATGTGGGTGTGAGGCAATCAATAATAATCCAGGATGCTACAACATAAGCAAAGAAGCCTTTAACCAAATGCCATTCATTTTAATAACACCCCGAGCAGTTTGATTTCCCTGTAACACACTGGTGATTAGAGAGCGGGATGAGCTTGAGTTCCCTAGCAACCGCATGTGCTTTTGAGACAGTCATTAGCCTTTCCGTTAATCCCCTCAACCCCTACTTCTAAATGTATGACTGACATTAAAACGTTTCAGGAAGTGCTTCTCGAGATTTCCAGGAGGGACATGGAAAGGAATATAAATTATCAATAAATAATAATAATAATAATAATAATAATAATAATAATAATAATAATAATATAGCTGTCCTGAGAGCTGCAGGCAGGTGAAAAGAAAAATGTTCCTATTGCTCTCAAGTCTAGGTTTTCACTTCCCCTGGGGGTGGAAAAGGGCAATGGAGGTGAAATTGTCGGGAGTTTAAGGTGGTCTTCTCTTGCTACCTGGGGCAATATTGTTGTGTCTCTTAGAAGCATCCCTCTGAAGGCAGGGTGAACCCTGGAATGTACAGGTGGCCATTTGTGTAGTGGCAGACTGACTTGAAGGCTTGGATAGGGCAAAATATACCACATTTTCTTTCTCCTTTAAGCCCTGTGAATTACCTTGGTCGAAGGAGCCTGGGGGGAGGAGGGGGGAGGGTGGGCTTTTTCCTATTGATTGTTTAATTGCACCAGAGGCTGCTTGTCCAGGGCCACTGGCCAAGAGCGTTATTTTTGTGGCTAAAGTGGGGTTGGGCCGGTTTCCCAGCCTTTCCCCTAGATTTGAAGAAGACAACCCAGAAAGTCCAGAAAGGCTAGAGGAACCTGGGGTGTGCTGGCCTTTGCTTTTCAAGGGTGTTCTACAGCGCCAGGGCTGCTGGGATTAAGTTCCTGCAACCCTGAATCATTGCCTCTATCTGGGTCCTGAGTTCGGGATCTACAACTCCACCCATCGTGTAGCTAGGGACAACTGTCATTAGGCAAATAGTTATTCTTGCTGCTACTGGCTGACCATCTCTATGGCCTAGGCTATTAGTCGGGCACTTGACTCCTTGGGGCCCGGGTAGCTCCTAGTGGTCCGGCCGTCCCACCTGACCCCCCTGCGCGCTCCCTTCCCAAGGCGACCACCTGCGCCGCCCCACTTACCCTCTGCCCCGCGGGGAGGGCCCCTCAGGGTAGCAGAACCCTCCCTGCTCCCAAGCGACTCAGGGGGAGCTCGGTGTTTGCCTCCAGCCCTTCGCTACCGAGGATCAGGTTCCTCCCCTCCTCCCCCTCCAGCTCCGGCCGCCGCCGCCGCCGCCTCCTTCTTGCATGACACAGCAGAACCGCAGCTGCAGCAGCAAGTCCAAACCATCCGCCCAGGAAGCGCCGCAACCAGGGCTTGGCAGGGGCGGATGGGGCAAGGCAGGGGTCTAACCCAGTGGTAGTCTTGGACCCACTTTGTACCATAAACTCCCTCTTTGCCCAGGGCAAGCCGACAAAATGCGGTTCAAGCTGACCAGGCCGAGCCGTGGAGGAATGCTTGGGGCTTGCCCGCAGAAGGGATGGGACCAGAGAGGAGGGGTAAAGGAGACCCCAGTAAAGGGCAGGCCATTTCAGGTGAAGAAAGGTAAGACGAATCTGTGAAGTCAAGGGCCAGGCTGTGGAGGAGATTAAAGGAGGTCAAAGAGGTAAGGGGGTAGAGTTGCTGAGAAGGGAACCAGCTGCTTCTGCTGCTGGTGGTGGTGGTGGGGTAAAGTATTTGGGAAGGCCTGAGCTGGGTGCATAAGCAAAGGGTCTGAGCTGGGAGGTCCAGGCAAAAGAGGGTTAAAAGGATGAAAGAATTAGTCTTGAGGTTGGAAGGCCAAAAGGATGGGTGTTAAGAGTTATAAGTGATTTAGAAAGACAGCAATCAAGGCCAGGCCGGAAGGTAGAACCTCTCCCATCCCCACTCTTCAGTCACTTGAGTTAGTGTTTTCTTTTTCTTTTTCACAATTCTGCCAATCTAGTTTTCCTCATCAAGATGGAAGAGAGTGAACCAACAGAGAAATAGCAATTTGTCATAGATTTATTTATAGGAGATTCCCATGGAACATAAAAAGGTAGAGACAGAGAACTGCCGTTCGAAGTAGACCCTCCCCCCCACATACATTGCAAGTCAGTAAGACTAAGTACTTCAAACTATTAGTTCCCGTGCATCACGAGACACGAACATGCCTTTAAACGTTAATACTTAAGTTAAATGCTAGCAGTGGGGACAGAATTAGTGGTTTAGAATACCATGAAAATGTATGCTTGTGCTCTGTCCACACACATGCATATATATGTATAATTTCTAGTGTGTAGCATGTACAGTATGATTAAAGGATAAGCATGTTTTCCTGATCATCTTATTTCCAACCAAGCACGCATTTTACAGCAGTCATCTTGTCACCATTTGGAAGAATGTGGTCAGAAAAGTAGTACCCAAACTGCCACTTTGGTTTTGTCTGTACCTTACAGGTCATGGCTTCATACCTCACTTCCTGACACAAACAAGTTTTTACTGTTGTCAGCAACAAAGCCCTAATATAGCCGCGGAAGAGAAAGACTGCGTTACATTTTGCCTCTTGAGAGCATCATCAACAGTTACCGGAGGAATGTAATTCCAGAAAGCTCCGAAACTGGTAGTGATGGTAATTATGGACCAAATGCCCGATTCTGGTTATTTTCTGGGCATTTCTTTCTGTTTTTACCAACGATCTGCGAGTGAGCTCACTGAGAGGGCAAATCTGGCTTTCCTTTTTGACTTTGTAAAATTTAATCAGGCCTGATAGGGAACTCACAGCTCTTGGGGGAAAATAAAGTAGGAACCACGAAATGTCATTTTAACAGAGCGTGGGCTTGGTGACTGCAGGAAAGGATTTAAGGACGCTCCTGTTCAGCTTGCTGTGTAATGAGCACTGGCTCCGCGCACGCACCGACGCCATAGCTCCCGGATGCTGTGGCTCTCTTATCTGGGCTTTTGCAGCGCCACAAGCCCCTTCGGGATGCTTCGAGGGGCTCCTGGTGGGTGGTGGTACAAACGCTGCGGCCGGCGCCGCCGCCACGGGTCCTGCTGCTGTTGTTGCTGCTGCAGTCACGTGGGAGCCCCTTTAAGTTTCCATAGAGAGGCCTCTCCGGTGTCACATGATGGACATGATATAATGAAACAACATTGTGGAGAGGAAAGCATTAGGGGAGCCCACGGCTACAAAACAAGTGAGTGAGAAGAGGTGGGAGAAAGAGAAACTACGCCACCACCTCCTCTGCAGCCGAGCGCACGCAGCAGCTTGGCGTGACAAGTGGGCGACGCCGGGGGCAGGGAGTGGGGGTCCTCCGCCCGCTCCGGGGACCCTGCCACCCACCGTGCGCAGAGCAACTTTTAACCGGCAGCCCCGCACCTGTCTCAGAGTCTCCATCGCTCCCTGCCACCATCCTGGGAAAATTCTAGAAGAATACGCTCTCGGAATCTACGTGCGCATCATTTTCCTCCTGGCTCCGGAGGAAGGAACCAGAAAAGAGAGCAAAGCGGCGCAGTGTTCAGCCTCAAGGTAAGTTCTTTAGGGTGGGGAAAACGGGTCCAGCAGGACCTGGGGACTGGATTGGGTGCTCGACTCCCACCTTGGGGGTGGAAAAGGCGTCCCCACACTCCGGGTGAGGCAAATGGGTTGGCGCGTCATCCGAGCTATTTTCCCGGTGGACTCTTTTGACGTCCACCCTCGCACTCCCCGAGGCCCCCTTACCGCCCCCCGCAAAGGGCCTGCGGCTGCTGGCCAGGATGTTCAGCGGGCGAGCGAAGGAAGGTAGGGCTGCTGCGTGAAACGGGCATGTCGGAGCTATTTCGCCATGTTTGTGTTGCTAAGAGCACTTTTTTTCCCCTTTGCGGTGGCTTGATGCCACATGGCTCCTCCGGAGCTGCTGCCGGGTTGAGAGCGAGTGTTTTTTGTTTTTTTTTTTTTTCAATGTCCGCATTCCAGCTAATGTTGCGCAGATAAAATTCAAACTTGAGGTAAACAGACGAAGAGGAGGAGGAGGAGGGGAGGGACCGGCGGGGGGGTGGGGGGGAGGGAGGACTGTTTCCATTTCGAGATCCCACCTCTTCACTCAGAGGAGACCAACATCCCGAACCTAGAGGCAACTCATGCATGGCTCCCACGCCCCCCCACCTCTGTCGTCAACGAGAAGTAAGGGCTGGGGGCGAGCGGTTGGGAGGGACGCGAGGTTTTGGTTCTTGGGGGGTGCGGGGGGGAGAGGCAGCCCTTGGGAAGCCGGAGCTTTGACTTAAGCTATTATTTTGGCGGAGGGAAGAAGGATGAATCCTCTTGTTCCAGATGAGGGGTGAGGGTGGGGGTGGGTAAAAAGGGGTGCTTGTCTCCCCTCTTTCTGTCACTACCTGATCGTGTTGCCTCACCCCCCCAACACAGGTTGCCCCCACAGGCGAGGTGGGTGGGGCTTCGGGGTTCCAGAAGGCAGGTCACCTAGCAGGTGTGTAGGGTGGGCATTTGGATTTGGTAAGTCGCTTGGATTTGGTAGGAGACCGTGGGGGAGGCAAAGAGTGCGTAGGTAGAACCGAGTCTAACGCTTATGTATGGGGAGGGGGGTGCTTTTAAAACCAGTGGAGAAATATCAAGACAGGCCCCCCCCAAATATGTCTGTTTCAGCTCGCAGCGAAGCTGCTGCGTGAGTGGCGAGGACGAGGGCGAGCTTCGTCATGTGGCACACTGTAGGCTTCTGACAGCTTGGAGCCATCTACCCCCTCCCGCGCGCGCCCGGGGCGGAAGGTGTGGGTTGGGTGGTCCGAGGCGGGTGACGTCCGAGGCGGGGTGGGGACAAGACTTCGGAGCGCTTAGGTCCGCAGCCACGGCTCGCTCGGAACGGCGTGTCAGGGAGGAGGCGGCCACGTGAGGGGTCCGCAGCAGCTCGCGAGCTGAAGGCTGGGGGCGAAGTGCGTAGCAAGAGTCGTGACGGGGGTGACACGCAGCCGCCGTGGCCCCTGCTCACTGCCCACGCAGGGCCGCGCCGCGGGTGGGTGGGTGCGCACTCACGCGCCCGCTCCCGGGAGACCGTTTCCGGCTCAGGGCCGGGTAAACAGGGTGGTGCCCTCTGCCCTCCCGCCCCCGGCCGGGCGGAGGCGCGCGATCGTGGCGGACGGGCTGCGGTGGCGAGAGCGCGCGCGCGCCCCCGCCCGTCCCGCCTCCTCTGTTTTTGTTTTGATGGAGCCCGCGTGCAGCTGGCGCGTGTCGAGTCACGTGCCGCGGCCGCGAGAGGGGCTGGGCGCCGGCGAACCGGACGCGGGGGAGGGTCGCAGACCCTGAACAGTCTTGTCCGAAAACTACGGAGAGGTACAGTCTTGTGGGGCTGGTCGCAGTTGCACCCCAGGAGCAGTATTTGGGATCGTCGTCACAGCATCCCTGCCAGTCGGCTGTCCCCTCCACCCCTCCTCCTCCGGGCCGGAGACTCAACAGAGGGATCCAGCGGACCTCGCAGGTGTGTTATATCCCTGGACACAGAAGTACCCATCTGGCTCTTCGTCCAGGCTGTACCAGAGAGCTTTAGAGTTAACCCCGATACCCACTCTCGTAGTTAGGGAACTGAAATCCAAATAAGAGTCTGGACTGAGGGCCATTTTCTTCACCTCCTTCTTCTCCAGTGATTGTGACGCAGTTGGAATAAAAACTGATAGGTAGCCAGCTTGACAGGCTAGATAGTTGTTGAGTCATCTGTATTTACGCATCGAAGAGTGAAAAATAGCCACAATGGTTAACGTGTTGATCTATCACTAAATGGGGCCTTTAGGTGCCAGACAGGATGACTGCGCAAACATGGCGACAACCTGGAGGAGTAACAGTTTTTACATTTGGAGGAATGGAAGCACTGGAGGTTCTGGAAGAGGAGATGTTTGAGGACTCCCTGACTGGTGCTCATGGGAGCAGGTCCCGGAGTTTATATTTGAAATCATTACTTGGGACTGCTTGAGGGACCTTTCACCTTGGTGAACAGCCTAGGAACAGTGAACGTTAGCCTGAGGGCCTGAGTTTCTGTACGTGGATTTCTGTTGTTCGGCTTTTATTTGGACAGGTTCCTTTGTTTGAAAGGACGGGAGAACCATTTGGTATAATACCTTCAGGCTACCTGTTCTGGAAGTTTTCTGTGGAGGAAGGGGGCGGGTGGGCGGGGGGGGGGGCTCCTAGCAATTTGAAGTTAACAGGTGGATGGATTCCTCAGAATATCTTCATGTTTGTTGTCGTTTAACATACGCGTCCAGAGGGAGCATCTGGGCCCCCCAATGCTCAATAAGTAAGGACGACATGGTGGGTCACAGTTTGGATGTGGACAAAGTTGCCCCCATTGGGTGCAGTGTCTGAAAAGTTCTGTCGTGAAAATTTTGGAGGAAGCACACACACTCTGGAATATAGAAGCTTTGCTTTTTACCGATGTCCCTTTTTCCTCCTTGGTCTGTTTCTCGTTTATGTGATCTTGGTGGGAACGGCGAGATGTGGGGGTTCCGGTACTTGTTTGGAAAATGTGCTTGCTGATAACCTAAGACCATACCAAATAACACGGTAAACTCAAGTTTCTCCCTAAACAGTTATAATTCTAATAATCTTGTGACCATTTGCTTTGTCATCGTCTTCTGTGGCCTAAAGAACTCTGAATATGCATACTAATGACTGCCACCAAATAACGTTTGGCTGCGTGGTGGGCACAGGTAAGTATATTTGAGACCAAGGTTTAAAGGCTAGTGTTCACTTTCCTTGCAGTCTGGTGAACCCGACTTGAAGACACACCCAGGCCAACCCATCATAAATGTGAACTTCGCTGGTCTGTAATAAATAATTGTCCAGGAACACGTTGGGTTCCTCCCCTGTCTATCCTGGTGCCATCACCACGAGTGACACCTTTTTCTTAAGCATTGTCAAACTATTAAGGGACTGGCAATCTCAACCTTCCTAATGCTTTGGCCTCCTTAATTCAGTTCCTGGTGTCGTGACCTCCAACCATAAAATTATTTTCGTTTCTATTTCATATCTGTAATTTGGTTGTTATGAAATGTAATATAAATATCAGTGCTTATCAATGGTTTTAGTCTACCCCTGTGAAAGGGTCCTTTAACCCCCCCCCAAGGGGTTGAGGTCCCCAGGTTAAGAACCCAGGGCTTGTGGGTCCTTGCATAGCTCTGTTAAGAGGGCTCATTTGCTTCTTGGGTGCCTCTTTTGAAGAACTTGTTCTGAAAACATTAATTTATTTACGTCTATGGGTGTTTGGTCTGCATGTACATCTGCACACCAGAAGAGGGCGTCAGATCCCATGGGCCACCATGTGGGTGCTGGGATTTGAACTCCGGGCCTCGGGAAGAGTTGCCAGTGCCCTTCTGCTGAGCCATCTCTCCAGTTCCAACTTTTTTTTTAATGTTATATAGTATGTCTTATGCATGACCTTGGCTCACTTTGTCACACACAGCATTTGTCACCAAGATATTTTTTAAAAAAAAATTAAGTGTATCAGTGGCACCCCCGGCACAAAACTCTTTCCATTGGTCGCTACCATTGAATTCTCTTTGTCTCCCTTACCCACATTCATCCTGAGGCATCTTTACCACCCCTGCTTGCTATGAGCGGCCAGGTGAACAGCACAGAATATGGCACCAGTAATGCTTTTCTGCAAATGGAATAGAAAAGGGGACAGTAACAACCAATGGTTTTCCATTTGTTTTCCTGTCTCCCCCCCCCTTTTTTTTTGGCCCCATGCACAGAGGCTTTTCTTACAGATACACACTGGGAGAGTATCTCCCTACTGTTGCCACTTTCCCCCTTATTTGGGAAGAAATGACAGGCATTACCAGCGGATGTGCTTTTATGTGCTGAGTGTGGTAAGGCACAAATGCTCTGTCAGATTGCATTACACCGTAATTTTCAGAGTTAGTCTACAGAGCCATGTGAGAGACCCTCAGCCCTGTGGGGCTTTCTGAGATGAAGAAGACATTTTTAACCTGCGATTTGCAGTATGTTACCTGATGGAGGCCCTCAGGCATCTTACATCTTAAAGTGTGGCTTGTGTGACGCAGAAACTGAACTTGGAGTTAATGCAAATGTGGATGGGTAGCCACTAGTGGCTGCGCAAGGGACAGCATGGGGGATCTGCTTCCCTTTGAGTCCTAACACAGAACTAGCAGACGTTGAAGCTAAGGCCGTGTACCTTTAAAAGAGAAACCTTGATGATTCTAGGGCATTGGCACAAATGCTTCTCATTCCTAGATTCTAGGGACTTGCTGGTGGCATTTTTTTCTGACCTGGATGAGGCCTTCGGCTAAAGAACATCTGTGTTATTACATAAGCTGGTCTTGTACTGTATGTGGTCCCGTGGTCTCCCTTTGAGGAGCAGAGTGAAGAAGTTGGGGACAGCTATGACGATGAGTAATTATTTACAAATCGATGGGAGTAATTGGAGCATGAACCAAACGAATGCCTCACAAGCTGAATTAGGTGTTGTTTTGTGTTTCAGTGTGTTGTAAGGAGCCAGGCTGGATGTGCCTGGCCGACGGTTATGTCTCCGGTGCTTAGCGCAGTGCTTGGCCCCAGGAACACTCTGATATTAGTAAGTCGGCCACGTAATTTCAGCCCCAGAGTGCAGGTTGAAAGAGTGGAAGAGAGGACGGAGGACACAGTTCTCACGTCACTCTGACGCCACCGTTCTTCCAAGGCAGTCTGGTCAAGTGTGACCTTGATTTCTTTCCCGTAGCTGTCACCCCCATTTGATGGCAGAGTAAAAGTAAAGTCATAAGATGCAGTGTACGACGGGTTAGAAGGAAACTATGCACACGGAGAAAAGGAAGTATTTATTTTGCTTGTGTGGTGAAGAAAGTAAAAGTCCGTGCATTGAAGAGCTCTAGTCAGGTTATCTGGCCCGTGAAGTAAAAAATAATTATGTATGTTAATAATTCTGAAAAGAAGACTGAAAACACAACCCCAGCATGGCATGGCATTGAGAAAACAGTTTCAGTTTAAGAATGGGAATGGACGCTTCATTTTATGACCCTTCAGCCTCAGGCTGTGCTAGTTAACCTTGGGAATTTCTCCCAGTCGATTATTTATGGTACAGGCAGAAGCAAGTGTTTTATGATGTAAGTAACTACTAGGGAATATTTATATTAAAAAGGTATAGGACGTGTCAGACATACTTAGAACAAGAGCTCGAAGGTGGAAAACTCCCGTTTTCTTACACGTGATAGATTCTGTGCATGACCATGCAGAAGCCCATATATAAGTCTGCCCTCCATCCTGTGTAGAAGGTAGGCCCACTTGATGCTGTGATGTATGCGTGTTTTTTTAATGTATATGTGTACACTTTAGCTGTCTTCAGACACACCAGAAGAGGGCATCAGATCCCATTACAGATGTTTGTGAGCCACCATGTGGTTGCTGGGAATTGAACTCAGGACCTTTAGAAGAGCAGTCGGGGCTCTTAACTGTGAGCATCTCTCCAGCCCCGTATACCTGAGTTTTAAGCCTGCACTTTCCACAGCTTCTAGAACTACTGATGTTGGGACCTGTCATTCTACCCCACTGCATATTCCATAGTGAAAACCAATTTTACTATAAAATAAAACACAGGGAAATGGAAACCTGTCTGTCCCTCAAAACAAAATCAAAAGTCATGAATATTCCAGTGTGAAATGTGAACTTAGGAAAGGATAGGCAACCCTTTTCTTAAGGAATTTCTGTGCCTGATTTTGAAATAATTCTGGAGTGAATCTCCAACCACCCCTGTCTCTATACAAGGTCTGACCGTGAGCCCTGTGGAACTCACTATGTAAACCAGACTGGTCTGCCTTAGCCTCCGGAGTGTTGGGATCAAAGGTGTGCATCACCACGCCTGGTGGAATCTTTTTTGATGGGTACAAATAACAATACATAAATAAATGTAAGCTCCTCAAACTGTCAACTGAGTGTTCCAGTAATTCCTCCTGTCGCCTTAGAAACAAAACCAAACACAGAACCCTAAGACATAACCAAACACTACTGATAGCAACAGAAGTGAACCTAGCCAAACAAATGAAAGGAAGCCTTTGATACTTCACGTGTTCAGAGGTCAGCCATGTGTAGGCTGCTTTTTAGGTATTCAATATAAATTACTAAGTATAAGTAACTTTACATTTGCCTGTCTACATATCTGGTAATGCTGTTAGATTGACGATGCAGAATCAAGATGCATTTCGCCTCTGAGGGCTCATAGGACTGATTGGATTCAGATGCAGTGTGAAAGAACCTTGGCTTACACAGAACTGTTGCCAGTGAGTGACCAGGGCCACTAAGTTCATATGAATTTAAGGGGGCTGGGTATGTTTCCAGTGACCATGTTGGCAGGAAGATCACAAGTTCAAGGCTAACCTACGTAGTGAGACTGTCTCAAAAACAAACACAAATGAATAGGAGGAAATGATTGGCTTTGGTTCTTTGTGGAGTTGGTTACAGCGGACCCAGGGTTCTCCCAACTACTGAGGGCTTGCTTGTTAGAACACACACGGCTGGCTTCCCAGACCTCACTAGGTAGGCCTAGGGTAGGCTCACTAATGTAAACTGGATTCCCAGGATTACTGGTTGCGATGCTCAAAGGACTACATGTGAAATTAGGTAACTTTATTTTCTTAGCTCTTTGTAGATTTTACACACACACACACACACACACACACTGCTTACATCGAAACCCTTACCATTGCTTGATTTCTCCATCATGACATTTAAAAATTGCCATATGGTCATGATTATAACTCTGACAAATTTCCACGTTTTCTGAAAACCTTGGGTCTATTCAAACTCAGATTAGATATTCCTGAGGAACCAGAGGATTCTCAGTAAAGATGCATTAAAATAGCCAGGTCTAGTGGCCCATGTCTTTAATCTCAGCACTTTGAAAGCAGAAGCAGGTGAGTTTGAGACCAGCCTGGTCTACACAGCAAGGGCTACTTAGATCATGTTTTTCTGATGGTAAATGTCACAATTATGAGCTTCTGATTTAACCTTAAAAAAAAACAAACAAACAAACAAAACCCAAAAACCCTGTGTGGGTATTTTTCCTGCACGTTTGTCAGTGTATGTTTGACAGTTCCTGAGGAAGCCAGAAGAGGGTGTCAGAAGCCAGAGTGTGCCAAGCAACTGTAGTTACAGATGATTGTGAGCCACCACGTGGGTGCTGGAAATGGGACCTCCATCCCCTGGAGGAGCAGGCAGTACTCTTAGCCACGGAGTCATCTCCAGTCCAGCAAATGTCTTTTAAGATAGAGCAGCAGAGCAGTTGCAAAGCAGTAGTGGGGGCTCACTGAAAAAAAGTAGGTCTATCACACAGAACTGCTTTCTGGTTGAGATTATATAGCTTTGAGTCTGTACTGGACAGGGATAGCAGTGACACAGGTCCCCTGAGAACAGTGGACTCAGGGAAGAAGGCGTGTTCGGGAATGAGATTCTCATGGTGTGTGTGTAGGATACGTAGGAAGTCAGAGCACTGTCAGCCTGTAGGTAACAGGCTGCAGGTGCAGTAGCAGTTCTGCGGCGAGGCCAGCGGTATCTGATGACAAGGGGTCAGTCAGGGATAACAGGGCTTTGTCTTACAGCAGACATCATGGTGTACTTGGGGCTCCGTGGGATGCTCTGATGTAGATTCTAAGAGGATGGGAGCTCTGGAGGCCCACTAAATGCTGATCAGGTGAGTCTGTCTGAAATAAGCTGAGGTAAGACTTCACAGCCTATTCCAAAGCAAGGGAGTTCAGTGGAAAGTGATTCCCACTTGAAGTCTGCACAGCCTTCTCTGAGAGAGAAATCCAATGGGCTCTGTAGAGAGGAAGGACTGGTGGCAATGAAGAGATCTTTTAAGATTTTAAAACACTTTAAGACTTATTAACAAGACTAATTATAGCAAGCACAGTATTCTCTGTCAGGAAATAATGGTCGTGAGCTTTCATTTTCTGTGACTTAACTCCTGTTATTTAACTCATGTCAGACTTTCTTCATAGTTCTGCTCTGCTCAGAGTCAGTGCTTACACGTTTAGATGGCTTTGATAATCATTAGCATGTTTAAATCAGATTTCTGGAAGGCAGGATTATTACTTCTTCCGAAGTGTGTCTGATGGATTTGTGTGGGCCAGAGCACTCTGCAGCCTCCAGACTGGCTCCTCTGTATGAAACTTAGTTTTATCTTGAAATTTTATATTTTGTAACTGTTCTTAGGAAATACTGAAACTTAGACTCTTAGAGCTGATTTTCCATGCACGTGACTGACTTTAGACTTTCATAAATAGAGCTCTAGGCTTGAATCTGCTATCTCGAAAAGACGTGCTACTGAGATCTACAGTCGTTTTTGATTTTTGACAAAAACATGTCAGTGTTTGACACTGGGCATCGAGGTGCAGTTATATTTATTTGAATCTTTAGATTTTATTTTTTATTATTTATTTTTTTTCTTTTCTTTTTTTCAGAACTGGGGACCGAACCCAGGGCCTTGCGCTTGCTAGGCAAGCGCTCTACCACTGAGCTAAACCCCCAATCCCTAGATTTTATTTTTATTTTGCGACAGGGTCTCATGCTGTAGCCAAGAAGTCTTTGAACTCACCTATGTAGCCCAAGCCACCCTTAAATTCTACAGCCATCCCCCTCCTGTCTCGGGCTCCCCAGTGCAGGAATTAAAAGCACAAACCGCTATACACGGCTAACTCTTAAAGTTTGTGATATAATTTTAATTTCTGGGATGGGCGGACTGAGTGTGCTGGGACCCAGAGAGTCAGTAGCCATGCCTGCTGTAGATTCTTCTCCTGGTCCTTCCTTAAGTGCTCCTCCCCCCTCCCCAGAGCAGTTTTCAATGGCCCCCTTGAGGATTGTTGAACAATCCTTTCCCAGGGGTCACCTAGGATCATAGGACAACACACATATTTACATTAAGATTCATGGCAGCAAAACTGAAGTTAAGAAGTAGCAGTAAAATAATGGTGGGGGTTCACCACAACTTGAGGCGGTGTACTAAAGGGTCACAGCATTGAAAGGCTAAGACAGTTAACTGCTTTTTCTTCTATACGGGAGCATCGGACTCATTTTCTCTCCGTTCCTTTTACTCCAGGCTGTGAGGATTCTGTCGTGGCCCTGCATGCAGCCTTTCACACTGGGTGTGGTTGGCCAACGCCTCCGTGTGGATCTTCATGAGTCTGTCTCCACAGTCTTCTTTCCCTGTCTGTCCTCTTTCCGTGCTCTGGCTGGTCTTAGTTTGAGCATTGAGACGTAGCCATCTCAATGATGGCTGACTGGCCATCACTGTAATAGTGATGTGTGGTTGCTTAGGGCTGCGCTCACACTTGCTCCCCTTAGCTTTGGGGCCCTGGAAAAAAACCACCTCTTACTCTGTTCCTTTGTGAGAGTTTGGGTGCACAAAGGGTTTCCGGGCCCCCAGCTGCTGTATGGAGTTTATTCGTACAGTGCTAGAGTTACAGATCCTCACAGGGGTGTTGTTTCCTGGAGAGAAGGGGAGAGAATCCAAAAATCCCTTAAATGAGTTTAGTCATTGCTGTGGTTCGAACACTTGATCATATTGGCCATAACCTTATTCACATTCTGAATTTAGCTCTCTGAATTTTGTAGTTTTCCTATAATTTCATACTATTTAATACAGGCTCTGTGACAAAAGAATTGTTATGGCTCCATCATTTTTCCCACCTCTTCCTCGAAATTGCATCCATTTGGCCCTCCCCCTTTCCCTCCCACTGGGGTTTGAGTGGGTCCCAAGGGCACCCTCTACACAGTGGGCCATTTGCAGTGTCCTGGCAGAGGAAGTTGAATCCTGTAGCCAGGAAAGGTCACCTATCAGGATTTGGAAGATTTCTGCTACTCTGTGGCTCCCAAGAGGAGTGGCTTCTAAAGACAGCCTTTCCTGTGTATTCGAACCAATGAGGGAGTTTCTGGGGTCAGCTCAGCGTTTCTGTTAACGTCTTTTGCACTCAGGTTGTGCATAACTTGTGCGTGACCTTGAGCGCTTGTGTCCTGTTTTCAGGGAACTCTTGCCAGTGAGCAGTCTCTTTGTTCACAACTACACCAGGCTGCTTATCCGTCTGTGGTCAAGGCCGTTGGCGCTTGCTGGCGCTTGCTGGCGCTTGCTGGTTGTGTATGGTGGCTCACACTTAGTGCACATACCGTCCATGTTAAAAGCCTGAGATGATTCCCAGTGAGCATAGTTAAGGCTGATTAATCAATCACCTAACCACCTTGGTCTCAGAATTGTTTATGTTCCTTTAGCTTTGCCTTTTCTTTCTTTTTCTTTTTTTCTTTTTTTCTTTCTTCTTTCTCTCTTTCTTTCCTTTTTTTTTTAGCTTCAGAATTTTATGGTGTATATAAAGTCTGTCAGAGAGCATCATGGTGGTCATGGTGGCACCATATTTTTTAAAAAGTACTTACTGCATGAAAACGCTTATGTTTTGATAGGAAGAAGTGAAACATTTTTAAAGGTCATTCATGACTCTTTTGGATTTCATCTTTGAAATTTATACCGTATGCCTTTGCTTTGTGGGACATTACTGTGCCTGTCCTTTTAAGTATGCCCAAATCCCTCCTTGTCCCTACTTTTAGGGAGTTCCGAGTTGGGATTCTTCCTGCTGCCAATTTAGTTCTGGAAGAGGACCCAAGGGCTCTGCTCATGGCCACCCATCTTTGTGACTGTCTAATGAGCCATGTGCACAAGGACTTCTTTGGCTTAATGAACCAGCGTCCTAGTTAGTCATTTCATATCATCTGCATAATACTTTCAAGACCAGAACTTTTAAAAATACAGGATCAGGGCTGGGGGTACTGCTGGGTGGGAGAGCTTTGCATAAGTGTGGGCCTTGGGTTCAGTCCAGCGCTACAAAAGCCAAAAAGATCATTTGGGATTCTAATCAGCAAACTTGGTTTCCATTGTCTTTAATGGTCTTCCTGATAACAGATGTGGAATGTATTAGTTCCTCTGTTGGGGGCAAGGTGGTGACATGAGGCACAGCCTCTGTCCAAGTGACCCTGGGTCATTAACCCAGAAAGCTGTCCTGCGTTCTTGAAGAAAGCCACAGCAACATCCCAAGAGTCGACTAGAAATGCCTGCTGTGTTTTGTTGGTGTTGGAGGAATCACTTGATCTAAGAACAGACCTGCGATTGATCGCAAAAGTTTATGTAACACTTGCTAACAACATACGGTGGCACTCTCTGAAGTAAGAGCTCTTCATTTCGGGCAAGGTTCCTCACTCATGGACATTGCAGGCCACCAATGCCCCCTCAGATGTCTGAGGTTGTGGACGTGAGTGACTGTTCATCTGTAGAGTCCTCCTAGTCTTCAGTATGGAAGGCTTAACTAAAAGTAAACACAACTCTGGTTGGTTACACTTTCTGTTCCAAAAGGAAACAGGCGAAGGCTTTGGCTGTGTCTGGAATGTGCCTTGGGAGACTTGTGGGATGCTGGTAGGCTGTGGCTCTGGCCTTCTCAATTTTGCTCCTCCCCCATTCTTTCTGTCTCTCCCTTCTTTCAGTTTTCCAAGTTTTTCTTTTTGGTGTGGGTTCTATTCTGTCTCTCTGTCTTTCCTGTCCTGTGTGCTCTTTCCAGGACTGAAGACATAATAGCTCAGTTGGAAGAGTGTTTGCCTCGCACTCACGAGACCCTGGGTTCAATTCCCCACAAAACAAATTTCCCAGAAACATTCTGGAAGTTCCCATGTCATCCCCTGGCCCCACCCCAACTGATGACCATCTAAAGCTGAGGACAACTTTGACTCTAATGTTAGGATGTTTTAGTCTATAAACGCTGATGGATAGTAATGAACAGGAAGTATTTCTGAAATTTTAATTGGTTGATAATAGGTTACTTCCTGGTTGGTTGGAAAGTACGTGTGAAATATGCCCTTTGCTCTTCAGGAGGCGTTCAGATAGAATTCAGAGGCATGCTTTTGAAGACTTGCTAGAATTTAAGCTGTCTTTTAAGTAACAGATTTCAGGACCGTTTAACAAATTTGTTGAACAAAAATACTGTTTGGGTTCAAGCAGTGTTATTAAATTGCTTAAATTATGTTTGGTATGAAGAGCGTAACAGTCAAATTGTGTAGAACACCACTGTTGGATGAGCACACAGTCTAGCTGTTATGACCTCCAGAGTTAATGAGATGCAGTCCGGTTAGTCCTGCATCACAGAGTTGGCCTAAAATGACATAGCTGGCTAGTAGCATAATTGACGACAACAGGCAAACAATATTCCTCTATCAAAAACTCAGGTGACTTGGAAGGAAAATTGGCTAAGCAGCCTGAGCTTTGACTTAGATACCTAGTTACCAGGTGGGGAGATTGGTCTTTGGAGCGGAATTACCGAGGAGGGCCCCTCCCAGGTCTGGGATGTAGTTTGTTGTACTTTGTTCTTTGCTACAGTTTCTGTCGAACCGGGGCCTCCTCAGGCCCCTAGACCAGTGCTTGGCATCTCAGCTAACTGGCACGGATACTCATTCAAGGCCAGATCTTCCAAATTTCAAATCTGGTAGAAGGAGCCCTCCGGTAGTAACACTCAAGGCCAGTTTTTAAGGGGTGGGCGCACTTTTCAGTTTTTATTCTTTAAGAGTTTGAGAGACCAGCGTTACATAAATTTATGGGAATTTTGCTGTTTGCAACTGAGAGTTGCTTTGTTTGGGGTTGGAGAATAGGCTCCGTGGCTCCTGGGAGGAGGACCTGGCAGTTGGGCCGAGGGAAGCCCAACGATCTGGAACAATCTGTAAGGGGTGAGGGAAGAGGAGCTTTCGCGAAAGTGTCAGAGAAAAGCTGAGGGGATTGGAGCTCATGACGGTCGCTGTCTAGGCCTTTCTCCATTCTTAGCAAGTCTTGGTTGGCAGGATGGAGGACACTGTTCTCTTGCCAGAAGGAAATGAGAAAGAGGCATGGGGGCAAATGGAGGGAAAGCCCTTTTAGGTTTTACTTTCTGAAGGAAGCGATACCCACCCAGGCTGCTGGTAGCAGTGCCACACAGCAGGCGCAGGCACATAGGCAGCCATGGTTTATGTCTCACAGTTCTGGAAGCCCAAGATGAAGAGACTGTCAGATTCTTGTCGGACGAAGACCAGCTCCTGGCTCATAGTGACGCCTTCTTGCCGTAGCCTCAGTGTGTCAGGGAGGAAGCAGCTCTGTGCGGCCTGTGATTTGTTGAGCTAGGCCTTGCCATGTGATAGCTCAGGTTGGCCTCTAATTCCCGGCAGTCTTCTGTCTCAGCCCAGATCTCTTCTCTGTGTGTTTTAAAAGCTCGCTAATTCCATCCATGAGTGCCCCACCCTCCTCGCCTCCTAAGATTATTTCTAAAGCTCTCGCCTCCCAGTCCTGACTAAGGAGTAGTAGTATTTCAGTAAATGAATTGGTGTAGGGTGGGTGGCAAAGTATTCAGTCTGTAGGGAAAATTCTCTTTGTGTCCCGTAATTTACTTTGGTTGAATCTAACAACAAAAAAATAAAGGTCTAAAGTCAGACAGTAACTTAAAAAAAAAAAAAACTATGGAAAAATGAATATGTAAAAGTAAATATTCACTTAGCAGTAATATTTACACTTAGGGGTTTTTTTGGTTTTTTTTTTTTGTTTGTTTGTTTTTTTAAGAGTCTTATATGTAGCCCAGGTTGGGATCTTAATCCTCCTGCCTCAGTTTTCTGACTGTTGTGATTACAGTCATGTGCCCTACTACATTGTGTTTCTATTATCAATGCTATTAATTATTTCCATGTGATAGCAACGTGATTATCTTGAATGATAGATTTTTTTTTAAGTTGCACATCTATGGAATCAACCAAGCAGTAGAAATAGTTGGAGAAAAAAATCTTGGCATTTGTACTGATCTGTACTGAACATGTCGGCATTCCCTGAACAGTGCAGAGGACTGTTTATATGCCGTGTGCATTGCACTGTGTTATAAGTCTGAAGGTATTTAAGGTATGTCAGGAGATGTGCAGAGAATACATGCAAATGCTAGGCCACATGGTTAGTAGACTTCAGCATCTACCAAGGGCAATCATAATTATAGGATGAGCAACTGATGTCCAGTCTCCAAGATAACTTTAGTAACACTCGCCTTTATTAACATTTTATTTTTCATTTAATGTACTAGTGCTTTGCTGCATATACATCTGGAGTCCAGATGAGGGCATCAGATCACCTTATAGATGGATGGTTGAGAGCCACCATGTGATTGCTGGGAATTGAACTCAGGACCTCTGGAAGAGCAGTCAGTGCTCTAAACTGCTGAGCCATCTC
Organism: Rattus rattus; assembly: GCF_011064425.1. Taxonomy (NCBI): domain Eukaryota; kingdom Metazoa; phylum Chordata; class Mammalia; order Rodentia; family Muridae; genus Rattus; species Rattus rattus. Next base: position 108,403,238 of record NC_046159.1, read on the forward strand.
TCCAGCCCCCCTTTATTAACACTTTGAGCATGTTGAATAAAAGGAACTAACATCAGAATTAATTTAGCCAGAATTTTGTGTTTTCATGTTAAAACAAAGTTAATGATTCTTAAATGCCTCTACTCTTGAAGGCGGCCAGTGTTACTGTTTAGTCACTCCTAGTGCTCAGTCTGCACTGTACTTACAAAGACAGGAGGAGAGGAGCTTTGTGGTGGTCTGTGGTGGACCCCTCTTCTAGCCATGATGGAAAACTGAGAGGCTGGATTGTTTGGGGTCTTGTGTAAGCAGCCACAGCTTCAGCGAGTCTGTGAGTACAGTGCCCATGTCCGATCCAGATGGCCTTTGTGTACTGCACATCCTCCTGCTCTGGCTCTCACTAAAACCCCAGAACATACAATTAAGTTGGGAAATAACAGCAGATGTGGCTATCTACCAGGGAGGGCGGGAAGGAGGAAGGGTGGGTGTGTACTTTAAAAATAATTTCATGCAGTGAATTTTGATCATATCCATCCTCAGTTCTTAACCTTGACTTCTTCCAGATCCATTCTCACTTCCCTACCCACTTCTCACTTTTCATGTCCTTTTATTTGGGGTTAATTCAATAACCCTTTGACATTCTGGCTGTGGAGCCATCTGGATTGCAGTTGACCTGTGAAAAGATAGTCCCTTTAAGGAAACTGATTCTCCCTTCCCCAGAAGCTTTCAACTGTACATAGCTTCTCAAAGCTGCTATAAGCAGACTAATCTATAAGCAGATAAGTCATAGGGCAGTTTTATACCCTGCCCATATAGCAAAGTAATTATAGTAGGCTAACCCCCAGGGCCTGCGAGCTCTCCAGTCTTGGCCTCTTGGCTAGATTTATAGTTAACCAGGTATATATTGACTTCTTTGGAATGGACTTTCAATGTAATCAGAAAGCAGTTAGTCACTTCCCTAACATCTGTTGCATTCATAGGCATGTCTTGAAGTGTCAGTTGTTACTATAGTTCATAGGATTCACAGCAAGGTAAGACTGTTGATGGCTTTCCCCCTGGCAGTCTGCATAGGACCCTGTTACTGTGTTTGAGGAAGGATGCTTCCTGGTCAGTACCCACTTTGGTTACTCCATATCCTATAACCAGTATATGTGGTACCTTCAGCAATGGTCTTCAGCAGTGAGGCCTTACTGTGTAGTTTTGTTAGGCAACCGAGAGCAACAATAATAATAGTCTGTACTGTTTTGGGGATTTCCAGAAATCTCCAACCACAAGTTTGAGGGGAGGTGTCCCACACTTGAGCACTGGGCTTTTTGTTTGGCATCCTGTGTCTCTGAGGTAAACATGATCCCCATAGTAGAGTAGCTCTCATTAAAGTCATTGTTTTCATATGCTTTTGGAGACATCCTTTGGGTTAGACACCTCTCCTGCAAACCCCTCCCTCTGCTTTATCCTCCTATCCCAGTGTGCTTGCTGCCATGGCCATGTTTGAAGAATACTGGCCACTCACTGTGGAGAAGTTCCTTCCATTTGGTTTGTCTGATGTTTCCTCTTGTGATGTTGAGGTTTTGTGCTTTTGTAGACGTGTCACCCTAGGGACGTCATACCCTCACTGTATCACACTGGAGGCATGTGGTGTCACCCCTGATAAGGTTGAACTTGATACAAAGGTTGAGGCCAGCTTTTCTCTCTCTGTGTCTGTCTTGTCTGTCAGTTTTTCCTCCACTTTTTCAAATAAAAGAGCAAGTTCATGGAATAATCTTTGTTAGATTTTATTACCATCTTATTTCTAAGTAAAATTTAAAATGTTTTGGTTTTGGCTGTACTGTTTTTTTCATTTCAATTGATGGGTCTCTTTTTTGTTTGTTTGCTTTTGAGACAAGGTCTCAGTCTAGCCCTGGCCGGACTGGGACTCGCTATGATTCTCCTCAGCTTCTGGCAGTCCTCCTGCCTCAGTCTTCCAAGTACTGAGATGACCTCTGTGAGCCACCATACTAGCTTCTCAAGGTTTGAAAAATAATCTGTAGTCAAACTTACTGATGGAGTCCTAGTTCACCTGTCCCACCAGCAATGTCAGAGGACACGCCAGTAGGACATCCCCACAGCAGCGTCAGAGGACACGCCAGGTCCCCTCCAGGACCTGACACAGCTTATTCTTGTGTGTGATCTGAGGTACAGAGCTAAATATCTCTCTCTCTCCAAATGGCTCTCCAGTGTCTTTAACACCGTTTCTTAAAGTCAGTCTTTGTCCAGTGCTTTTCACATCTCCTTTAGTTTGCACAAGGCGGCATGTCTCCTTGAGCCCGCTCTTTACTTTGGTGTGTGGATTCCTTGGTCTGTCTGTCTGTCTGATCTGTCTGAATAGCACTCTCCATGATGTAGGCTTCATGTTAGAATAGATCACCTGGAAGAACCATCGTCCTCCCCTCTAAAACCTCAGAGTTTCCCTGGCTCTTCTGCTCATTTTTCAGTATGAAATTCCCTTATCTCATCCACTTAAAAACTGGGTATATCTGTGAAGCTTACATTGATTTTTTTTTTTTTAACTTACGGTGAACTGACATTTTAATGATGTTAGTTTGTTCTATATCAGAAAATATAAGGGATTTTATTTGGTTGAGTTTTCATTTGTGCCTCTTTTGGGATGTTTTAAAGTTTTCCTATGATGGGTTTTACACACTTCTTATTATGAAAATTGCATTTTTTCCACTTAATATTCCGTGGAGCAGGTCAGTACATGTTGACCTATTTTATTTTGTAAAATGGATCCAGAGTAGTCTGCCATGTCCTAATTTAATTTAACTTTGCCTCTGTTGATATATGCTTGTTACTTTTAATTTTTCCCTCGTCTAAGCAGCTAGAATTGGAATTGCTTATTCATAAACCATCTGGGTTTTGGAGGTAATAAATGCTGCCAAGTAATCTTCTCAAACCATTTGACAGAGTCATGCAAACTTTATTGCATATGTGCATTGTTACTAGATCTCCAAACTTCTTTAAAGGAAAAAAGCCATGAAAGACACTTCTGCTCTAAAAGCCGGGTGTGTGTTCATGAGCATGGGCAGAAGTGGCTGGGGCTGTAACTTAGTAACTCAGTGCTTGCCTGTTGTGACCCTGGGATCAGTACCGGAGTACTACAAATAAAAAAGTAGCAGAAGTCACAATGTTGGCCTTGAATAACTACAACACAGTCTTGGAAACGACATTTGCATACATTAGAAAGTATGTAAAGTTCCCATGAATGTAGACCTTGAATTGAGCCCCAAAGAGAGTCACTGGGTCTAGGGATACACACCTTCAATCCTAGCCCTCGGGGGACAGGAACAGGTGGACCTCAGTGAATTTGAAGTCAACTTGGTCAGAACAGCAAATTCTAGGTCAGCCAAGGGCTACATGGTGAGATCTTGTTTGTTTTGCTATCCTCCGCCTCCCAAAAGAAAGTGCTGGAAGTGGTTTGGTGTGCTAATGGCATAGGTTACATTGACCTTGCTTTGCCAGTGACAGTGATGGCCTAGACTAAAATGGTATCTGTATGCAAAACTAAGGAAAGGACAGCAGGTGATGGATGGCTTTGAGGAGAGTCCTGAAGAAACACTTGAGGTTTGATCTCCTGGCAAGGTAACAAATCACCCTCAAATCCACAGACTGGAGTCCACAGCAAAAGCTGGTTTTCTCGAATTGTGTACTGGGGTTGGGGTTCAGGATCAAGGTCTCTTCTTGTACTGAAGTTGAAATATTAGGTTCCAGTCCTCTTCTGTGGTGGTGCATTTCCTGGTGCTGGTGGCCCCTGGAGACCTCAGTTTTCCCTGTGAGTCTCTCCACAGAGTAGAGTGCCCATAAGCCCTGGCGGCTTCACCTCCAGATCAAGTGATCCAGGGGACCAAGGTGGTGCCTCAGTGCCTTTTGACTTTCCCTTTGGAAGCCGTTCACTGTCTCTCTGTCTCCACATTCTATTCTTTAGAAACAAGCTGTAAGGTCAGCCCACATTCAAGAGCAGGGGAACTAAGTTTCATGTGTTCAAGGGGAATGTCGAAGAATCTGGGAACAGATTGTGAAACCTACACACTGTCCTGTCTGTTCTGAAGAGGAGGGATGCTAACATTTTCAAAAGGGAAAAATGTGCTTCTCTCCCGCCCACCCCTCTGTGGTATCTACTGAAGATCAAGCCGGCTGTAGTGTTGAATATAGATTGAAGTGAGATCTACCCCATGCAGTCACTGAGCCATCTAGTGAGGACAGATTCAACCGAGGGCTCTGTGAGGGGGGAAGTAGAGCAGGTGGAAGGGCGGAGGCAGCAGAAGGTTGAGCAAACGATAAGGAAGAGAGACCAGGCTTGTCAGAACTAGGAAGAAAAGCAAGAAAAGCAAGCTCTGAGGGAAAGGAAGCTGGCTGGGTTCTAGGCACTCAGTGGGCAAGTCCTAAGGAGTCCCAGTTGAGACCTCTCACCAAAGAGGCCCAGCACTGATAGTTACACTGTCAAGGGCTGAAAACAGAGCCCGACAGGCCAGGGCCTGGGCCTGTGCTGTGATTTAGAGAGGTGAGCCAGGTCTGCAGCCTGCTGGCGAAGGGAGAACAAGCTATGTTCCTGGCAGGAAGAGAGAGAGACTCTGGAATGATCCAGAGTCCTCAGGTGTTAGGGTTCGAAATGAATGTGTTTGCCTGTAAGACTGCGAGGGAAACAGCAGTTTTTAAGTGGAATAAAACAGTTTTGGAAAATGGATTATAACATCTACATTGGTGGCTCTCTTGCTCACGATTGGGAGGAAGAGTGACTGGCATTCCAGAAATTCCTTTCTTTGGAGTTGACATACTATGTCTTCTTGATTCCTTTTAGAACCACCATTGCACCCCAGGGATGGTGCCCTCTACAGGAGGAGTTTTGCCTCACTTTGGGAATCTCTTAACTGTAAGTGAAATCTGTTTACCTTCTTACCTCTTTTCCCTTCTACATTCTGCTCTGGCTGTGCTTGAAATGTTTATTATGTGTGTCCGTGAACAACTAGGCACAGCACAGCACACACACGGGGTCAGGGCGACTGTGACAGTTGGTTCTCTCCTAAGTCAGTCAGATGTTTCCCAGGTTTTTTTTTTTTTTTGGTTCTTTTTTTTCGGAGCTGGGGACCGAACCCAGGGCCTTGCTTCCTAGGTAGCGCTCTACCACTGAGCTAAATCCCCAGCCCCGTTTCCCAGGTTTTGAGGCAGACACCTTCACCCCTTAGGCTTCTCACCAGCCCCTGCTCCTCTCACCCCTCCCTGATGGTCTTGCTTTTTAATGCCTGTATAAGAGATTGGGCCATTCTCATTTTTATCTCCTATATTAAGCCTGGTTCTCTTACTGCTCTTGCTAACTAAACTTGGAGTTTATCCATAACAAACACGATTAAAATGGTAATTGAGATCATACTTGATGATCTTCCAGGCCTGTATATCTATATGACACATATTCAGTTTTCACATTAGGAAAAGAGTTTGTAACTCTCCCAATGGAACATGGCATCTTCTAAGATTTCAATAGAGTTAAGGTTAAACGAAACAAGGAGCTTTTATAAACTTTGATAGGTGATGCATCCAGGTACTCTAAATTGTGTGTGTGTTTCCTTCACCATGTGATGCAGCAATTATTTTCCAGTTTTTCTTTAAAGAAAACTACTTAGGTCTACTAAATACTTACAGAAACTAAATCAAAGTGTCAACAATTACTTAGTACCAAATTAAAGATTTTATGTTGTTGCTGTTGCTTTGAGATAGGATATTACACAGCCCAAGCTGTCCTGAACTCACTGTGTAGCCGAGGCTAGCCTTGTTGAACTTCATCCTCCTGCATCCTCCTCTTTGATTTCCCCAGTACTAGCTTTACAGATGTACAGCATTGCTCCCACAGAGCAATCTTTATAGCTTACGCTTCGATAAAGGAACTATTGTTGATAAGTTCCTTTTAGTAAAAAAAAAAAGTTTGATTGTGGTCAGTATCAGCTTTAAGACACTGGCAGCCCCACACGAAATAGTCCAGTTCTGCAGAAGGTGTTGGGGGTGAGCACGGGAAGAGATCAAAAGGGCTGGGGTGTGAGAAGAGACAGCAGAGATCTCAGACGTACTGTTTGTAACCCAGATGGTACAGACAGAAGGTGTATGGAAAGGGTTGCAGGCTGCAAACCTGCAAGACTCCAAACTATGGTGGTTCCTAGTTTTCCTTACATAGAAAAGAAGGGGGTGAGAGTGTGTCTTACGGATCACTACATTCTCATTCTTGTGTTAAAGAGCTAGAGAGGTGCACAGATGTGACATCCTCTTTCACCATTGGCAGTCAACAGAACGTCTAGTTCCGGTGTTTGGTTCCCCTCCCTATTCCTGGTTCTTACTCATCCTGTTCTCTCTTTTTTTTTTTTTCTATACATTCTTTTGTGGACATGAACAGATCTAGAAACTTCTTAGGTCACTTACTCCATTCCCAGTTTCCCACACACTCAGGAAATAATGTCATCCTTCAAGCTCCTCTGATTCCAGAATGTTCTGCAAACTTCTCTATCCCTGGGCTTCTAGGACATAAGTTACTAACATTTCATTTGCAAGTTTGCTATCCAAACTGCTATCTTCCTTTGAAGAAAGGAGCAAGTCAGACTCACTTGAGCACTCCTCCATTTGTGTGTGTGTGTGTGTGTGTGTGTGTGTGTGTGTGTGTGTCCCAAGTGCGTGCATGCCCTTCCCTCCTACTTACATCAGAGCAGCAGTGACACCAAGGGCTGCTCATCTGTGGCCAGAGAGGTGGACTGTGCATGATGGGAGGTGTCTTTGGTCTGACAGAGCTGCTTCTGAAGTGTTGTGCTGTGGATGTGTCAGGGATGGGTTGGGAACCAGACACCAGAAGCAGTGTAGCGTAATGTGGTGAACACTGTATCTCGAGCCCAGGCTGGTCAGGGACACTGCAGCTCACTTGCCCGTGGTCTGGGTGGCCTGAGGACCGTCTGCAGTCCTTCAGCGAGGTCGCTGCTCCTCACCTTGGGGAGAACAGGGAAGTGTTCCCATGTGGCACACTGTAGGGGCGGAGACTTACAGAGCTTGAGACTGGTGGTGGTGCTGGGAAAGTGGTGGGAGATGGGGTTGAAGAGGGCCCTGCCTGGACTGCTGATGTCCTGTTGTCTGTGGAGAACTGTTGAAAGTTTTAAGGAATGGTATAGCTTGGCTTGAGGACTTGAAAAGATAGTGACTGCTTGGAACAGCCATGGCAGGAATTTAGAAGGAAGAAGGACAGGAGAGAGAATGGATTACTTTGCAGTGACCACAGCATGGCGTAGGTTGAAGGCAGGGCATTGAAGGGGCCCGAGTTAGGAGCCTCTTGCCTGGGAGCTGGAATGACATCACAATTGTTTTCTTAAATCATTGCTTTTCAAGACAATAGAAGATTCTTATAAACATCTGACTTTTTTATTCACCGGGCATTAAAATACAGTGTTTTCTATCTTTAAATGCACAGGTGGTCTCGGTTACATCACCTCATCCATCTCCTGTGGTGACACTGTGTGCAACTAAGCAGCTCCCCCTTAGGATCAGTCAGATAACGTCTGCCCTTTTGTGATAGGCTAATTTCACTTTACAGTAGGCCAAAACCGGACCCCCTGGATGGGCTTCAAGGTTCACCTGTGCTGTAGCAGGTGTCAGAAATCACCTTGGTGGGCTTTGGAACAGATAATTGTTACACTGCCTGCATTAGCCTAGAATTCACTGTCCTGCCTCCAGCCTGCAGTCTCACAGTCTTAAGTTTAAGGCTTTCCTGTTGTCCAACAAACGGATCTAGCTCCTCATGGCACTAAACAGTAGACATCACGCGCATGTGCTTACGTATGCACGCACACATGCACATACACATTTAAGGTTCTTTACTAACCAAATAGTATTCAAGTAATCTATGTTTCAAGCCAAAAGTATAATCTGAGAATTGCAGTGTTGGAAGGCTACTTTTTGGAAAGAAAGAAGAAAAAAAAAAAAAAACTCCCCTTTTTTCTAGATTCCTATATATTGTGTCAGTGAACATCGTTTCTCTTTGAAGATCTAAGAGAGATGACCATGGAAGTCAAGGCTGCTGTGTGGGTGAGCCTGTAGCGTACCCAGAACCATTCATGCTCCCCCACAGCCTCTGGGCGGAATCCGGGCCTTTGGTGTAGTTTGCAGCTGGCTTTGTGTGCTTGTCTCTGTTCAGTGTGTGGCTTTGGAACCTGCGAGAGGCCTGCTGGTGGAGTTTTATGGGCATCCCGTGACCAGTTTTCAGAGAAAGCCATGGTCTGAAGCTCATGCTGTTTTTAGAGTTGTTCTCATAAGCCCTGTTTGGAAGGAGATAAAAGGAGGGAGGCTTCCAGCAGCCAGGTTCAGTCTTGCCTCGGTTCTCTGGACCGTCCAGGGGATCCGGTGTTGGCCTGCTGTAAAGGTGAAGATGACTGGAAGACCACCCGAGGGAGGTCGAGTGTCCTCCGGTTCCCTCCAGGCAGTCATGGAGGACAGACGGGGTTTTCTCTCCACTGAAGGTGGAGACTGTGGAATTTCTTACCTGTCAGTGGACTGTGTATTTCCATTTCTAAAGTGACTAGCAGACACAGACCCTGATTTAAAGTAGGCTGTCTTGTGGAGACTGCATAGCATTTGAAAGAGCTAGTATAAAACAACTGTCTCTGCTGGTGGCTACAGCAGCAGCTGATTAAGCTCAAGTCTCTGAACATATCTCTCCTCTTCAAAGTCGTAGACAAAGAATGACGTTTGACTAAAGCCAAGCGGTGCAGAAGTGCTGCTGCTGTGTCCAAGTGTGAGGGAACGAAGGGCGCGCGTGCTACGGCAGAGGGTATTTTTATAGCGTGCAGCTTGTACGACTGTCTGAGTCAGGCGAGCGGGTGATTCTGGGCAGGAAAAACTGAGTTTTCAGCGAGTATCGACAGTCCATACTGAGGAGAAGAGGAGTGAGGACAGGAATACACTCTGGCAAGGGGAGGGTTGCAGGAGGAGGACACTGAGTGTTTCGGTGCTGGGCCAGCAGCTGTAGGGAGAAGGCTTTGAACCAGCAAGTTCTAGACAGGGGCCCGACAGGAAAAGGATTTTTTTCTACCCCAGACTTGAGAATCACTCAGCCTTGCTATAGTGGAGATGGACTTACTCCTGGGGATTGCCTGCCAGAGGAGCTCAGAAGAGCCCTTTATATATTAGGCCTGTCTTGATAATTGAATACTATGAGATTACTGTGCTTAAACACATCCAAATGGACAGGACTTGTATTCAGAGATGCATGGCAGTGAGTTTTTTGCTGTGTTCAAACAAATCCTCAGTCTGTTACTTACTGCACAGCACCGAGTAGGTATTTCTTAATAGCAGCCAAGAGAGCAGAAAATGTCTTCATAGCTTTGGTTTCCCGTGTATTTAATTAAGATAGGGTGACAGAACCCAAGCGTGAGGCGGTCCCTAGGCGGGCAGGACGGTGTTGTATTTTACACAGCCTTTGTGTGTAGATAAAGTTTTGAATCGGCATCTCTCACAGCGGGCTGGTTTGGTTCCCTTAACCACAGTGGGTCAGGAGGGCCAGAACTGAAGATGACACAGTCACTGTGGGTGGGAGGCCAGTGTGATAGGCAAAATGGAGTGTTTGCAGCTGTTGAGTTATTAGGTGTGTCTCATACAGGATAGCTGGGATCTTGCAGCCTACCACAGCTCTGTGGTCCATGGGTTTCAGGCACTCTATCCAGTTTTCTTCAGCACCGATTTTGGTCTTCATTGTCTGCATTCTCTTATGAAACCTAGACGGCTTTGTAGTTTCCATCGGAGAAGGCATAGTTCTGAGAGAAGGTCATATGTCGGCTAATGTTCAAATCAATGTATTTAGTCATGTGCTAAACACAGGCAGTCGATGCTTACATAAGGTTTTATTATATGCTTGGGGTGGGCAGTGCATATGCAGAAATCTGGATTGCTGTGCTCTGCAGATAAACTGGTAGAGACCTTGCTGAACAGACACAAGGATCTGAGTTGAATACCCAGCAGTCATGTAACCAATTGGATGTGGTAGCGGTGGTATTCCACTCTTAGAGTCCCGGCAGTAGAGGTGGAGACTAGTAGACCCATGAGCTTCACTGGCTAACCAGCCTACTTCCTTAGTAAGCTCCAGACCAATAAAAGACTTTATTTCAAAAAACAAGGTGGTTGGTGATCGAGGAAGGACATTTGAGGCTGACCTCTGGCTTTCGCAGACACACGCACCGTACCACTGAGAAAGAAGACACAGGCTTTCCTCTTACGCAGTCTGACTGAATGGGTCAGGTGGGAAAGCTCTGTCATGTGGTGTTTGAGAGCTCCCTCTGGGGCTGCAGTTTCAGATCCTGGTGCTGACACGTCCCATTGTTTAACTTTGAAAGAGGTTCTCTGCTGCCCTGGACCTTAAAAGGATCTCCATGTGCCAACAGGAAGCTGTACCTTGTCATAGGGTGCTAGAGGCCTAAAGCAAACAGTGGCTGTAAAGGGCTCAGAAACCCCAGTGCATACAAGTCCTTTGTTCAAACAAAACCAGTAGCACATCTGTGACCTCAGTGCTGTTCTAGGAGCCCAGGGAGAGTGAGTGACTTAGTTGGAAGCTCATTGTTAAGACATAAAAGTTGGATGGCACGGCCAGAGGCCACCCGGTAAAACAGAGGCAGAGCAAGAACCTGACCTTGTGTGTCCCAGAAACAGATAAGTAGTTATACTTTGCGTTTTATTTGAAGTTAGAGGGGCGGATTAGACCGATCCAGAAATGACAGTAACTCACCTCATCCAGTCTGGTGATGAACAGCTGCTGATCAGTTAGTTGAACCTCTCTAGGTCTGGTATGCCCTGGTCTACTTCAGGAGCCATGTTGATAGTTGACTGTCACCTTTGCCTGGCTTACAAAAATTTGAAAGTTTAAGTAAAAGTGAGTAAAACTACTAAATATAATTTGACAGGTTAGAAAGAAGTAGTAGAAATCAACTTGCTAAGCATACTTAACTGACCTTGGCCTAGAGTCATATATGGAAGGGGATTCTGGGAAATGTAGTTCCCTTTAACCAAGCTGATAGATTGCAGCACAACTCCCTCCCCCGCTTTGTCCCCCATTTGTGCAGTGAAATACATTTCTGTACTTCATTGCTGTTTTGAGAAGTGGGAAAGAGAGGTAGAATTATTTCTGTTTAAAAAATCAGAAAAGTTGTTGGTATATCAAATTAGTTATCAAATATTTAACTTGATTATATTATTGTTTTCTCTCAGTATCCCTGTTTTCTTTTGAAATGGCGAAATAGCTTAAATGGCACACACAAAAAAAAAAACAGGACTGATTTGATCATATCCTGCCTCCTGAAAAATGTTCTTGTAATTTGACAGTTTGAATTTCATAATGCAATATTTTCTAAAATTGCCCAGTATAGTGCCATCTAGTGGTAGATAACTTGTTTCTGACAGTACACATTTTCCTTATCCTCCCCTCATCTGTTCTTTTAGTTTTTGAAGACAGCCCTGGCTGTCCTGGAACTCAAACATTCTCCTGCCACTGTCTGGCTATCACATTTTACTTTCTGGTAAATCAGTAAGTTCCCTTCTACTCATGCTTCATTTCCTAAATATATTTAAAGGGACTACGCTCAAAACAAAGCAAATATTAACAAGTGGAAAAAGAACAAGGGAAGAGAAAATAATTGGAATAGATTTTTCCTCTCCAGTTTTTTTGGTACATTTAAACACACACGGAGTTGGTTTTTGTCTGTTTACGTGACGATTTGAACATACACATAAAATCATTTTTGTTTGTTTATGAAAGTCACATGATTGTTTCACAAGTGTGATGTAAGGGCTTTGCCTCAGCTTTGACATCAGGCATTGACAGGCAGTGTGTTCTGTAAGGTGATAGGTAATTGCTGTCTGCCAAGTGGCACCCTGGCTACTTTGTATGTACCAACTCATCAGATACCCACTGACTGATTTCTCACGGCAGGATGGACCGTGGCTGCACACCCCACCCTGTGTGCAACCCCATCACTTTCTGGGTTCCATGATAATAAAACTCTGCACAACGCCCGGCATTTACATTGTAGTGGAGCACATTGTCCACAGCCCAGCGGTAGGATCTGCAGTGGAGACGGACGATGGAGAATAGCTTTTCTTTTCCATCATGACTTTGTTTTGTTTCTAATTAATGATTATTTGGGGGGACTCGTTTATCTAAGTGAACTTAACTAACACCTTACTTATTCTCGAACTCGTCTCCAGACTTAACTTCCTATGTCTAAAATGTTATTTGCGGTCCTGTGAAACAGACACTGATGTTTTGTGTTGACCAGTCATTCGGGGTAGCAGTTGGTAGCCAGCACTTGGCCTTTCTCTCCGCTGGCGGTCTTTCCCAGGTAGCTGTGGTGTCTTTGTGGCCTCCGAGAAAGCTTGTTGGCCTGAGGGTCTGGCTGGAAGTCGAATCCTCTGTGTGTGGCTCAGGGTCGTGGTTTGCCAGAGCTCAGTCAAGCGTGCGTGCTCTGCAAGGCACAAGTATTAATTACTTTTGATAGTGTTTTGTCATAGGAAAATATAGTGGGCGAATTTTCTAGGATTTCAGTAAAGACAAAATCATACACAAGACAAGAACAAACGCTAATTAAAATCTTGTTTGAAGCAAACAGAAAACAGAAAGAGGGGTTGGGATTTAGCTCAGTGGTAGAGCGCTTACCTAGGAAGCTCAAGGCCCTGGGTTCGGTCCCCAGCTCCGAAAAAAGAACCAAAAAAAAAAAAAAAAAACCAGAAAGAATCCTTGACGTTAGTTAGGTATCGTCCTGGCGGGAAGTGCCAGTGGGGACGCTCATGACGTGATTCTTCCTTGTCTGCCTCGGCTTGGTGTGGCCCAGCAGCGTCCGAGACGTTATTCTGGGGCATGGCATTACCTGTGTGGAAGAAGAGCAAAGGACTGGAGTCTGCTCCCACTGTTTTAGTAGAGCATTGGCTGCAGAACTGCAGAAGGACAGAGGCTGCTGTTCTCCATGGTCAGCACTAGGAGGCCACAGAGGCCTGACTGCACACAGATTTCTCATCAGGAGGGAAAGAGCAACAGGCCAACCCTAGGGGACCAGCACTATGCAGATGAGCTAGTTTAAAGAGGTTGGCATCGCAGAGTCCAGTGAACCGTCTGAATTGGCAGCAGCATTGTGAGTGTGAGGACCCGAGCATTTCTGGTTAGGATAACCCCCACTTCTTGGCGTGGTACTGCCGGTGCTTCCTCGGATGCGCCAGGCGTCTGCGGTGAACTCTGGATACAGGTCCTGATTCTTATGCACAGTTGTTGTGTGGCTGATGGAACAAACATTATATTCCTCCAGCCCATTATGTTAATTGAAAACAAATAGCTTTCAAAGAAAAGAAAGTAGTTCTGGCCATAGGCATTGTAATTAACATTCTAGTTAACTATCAAATATTATTTCAGACTCAAGCCTTTGTGTCTTCCATTAAGTCATTACTTCAAAACATGGTTGTTGAGTGTCTTTGGCCTCCAGGACCTGCTAGGTAGATGCTGGATGCTGAGGCATTTCTATGTGGCTGTGCATTTGTTCAGTTCCCCCGACTCTAACTGATAAACATGCATACCCTTCCCCCTGAATATTTTACTTCTTTGCTTTTAAAGGTAAATCTACATTTCATGTCATGATTATGATTATTTCAGAGTTGGCCCCCTATTCAGTTTACCTCTCTTACCCTGGGCCCCTGAACTCTGTAGAGTTTAATCCACACTACATTGATTTTATGTGTTTGCCATTTCTCTGTATAGACATTCTGATTGTGTGCTGTTGCTTATGGACAGCTGGTCTCTTATTTCCTGTGTTTTCTGCTAGAACCAAGTGTAATAGTAAACAGGACAACCACTTTCTTGACACTAGCACATCCTCTGGGTGGCTTCCCTGTAACCTCCTCCTTTCTCCCCATCCCTACCCTCCTTCCTTTCCTTACAGCTCTCCTCCTTCCCTCTCTGCCTTCCCCCACCTCCTCTGCATCCATATTTCTGACAGGCCTTGATAAAGTGCTTAGCAAGGCTTGAATTCAGTTCCCAGAACTAAGGCCAGGATGGTGGGGTAGGCTTGTAGTCCCAGCCCTTGGGAGGTGGACCCAGGCAGATTCCCAGGGCTTGCTGGCCAGGCAGCCTCCTTGGAGAGTCCAGGAATGACACTGGAAGTTGTCCTGTGCCCTCCATACCCCTTGACCAGCCTACACACAAACACGTACCTGAACATGCAAAACAGATACAGAGAAAATTTTAAGGTAATGAACTTTATTGGGTTCTCTGGCGTTTTATTTGTCCTTAACATCTTATCATTATTTAATATGAATCTGTAATTCCTGGGAGCCATCTTACTTAACTTCTCTTCAAGGTATTAAAGGCTTTCTTGTGCACCCCCCCCCGACTTTAAAGGATTTTTAGCTGGATTTACCATGGCCCTTGAGGGACACTGTAGAGTCCAGGTTCAAACCAGGGACTTTTACTCTTTCACCCACAAAGAGTAGGTTTCTTCACTTGCCCACTTTGTAATTTTCCCTGTAAAGCTCTTGAAGACTTGTTCCCTTATTCTTAGAACGCGTGTAGTTCAAACCGACATGTTAAGTGAAGGCTGTTCCTATTCTATGAAATGGCTTTTAGTAAGAATCATGAGTCACTATCTTTTCTATATTGATTTTATATCCAGGAACATTGATGGGCTTACATCTCATCCTAACAGTTTCTATAGAAAGTTATCTCTCAGTTGTAGTTCACACTTTTGCTTTTCATCTGTATATTTTTGTGTATGTCTAGGAGATGCATCCATATGTTTGTATGTGTGTGCGCATGTAGAGGCCAGATATTGACATCAGGCTTTCCCCCCACCCCCACCCCCGTCTCTCTCCAACCTGTTTTTTTAAACAGGATCTTCTGAAGCTTACAGTATGGTGGGATGGGCCAGAAGCCTCAGGGGTCTGCCCTCACTCCTTGCCCTCCCTGTTCTGCAAGTCCTGGGGCTGTAGACATGACTGGCTACCATGTCAGATCTGAACTCAGGTCCTTGTGCTCTTACGACTGAGCTGTTTTCTCCAGCCACTCACTTTTTAACTCTCTTAATTCTGTTGTATCATTAAATAATGAGCAGTGTTGCATTTTCTAGCTGTTAAAGGAAATACTTCATTTAACAGTTAAACTGAATTTGTTGATTTTTTTAACGACTCTAACCATGTCTTTTTCTGTTCTACCTATGTCAGGTTCTATTTTTTAAATATGAAGTTAGCTCAAGAATGACTAAAACTGTGGTATTGGGAGGAACTGTGTGTGAATTCTGAATTCTTGGTGGGACGCTGCAACTTTGAGCTTCCAAAGAACCCTTACTCTGAGTTGGCTGAGTGGGACCACTAGAGGACACCCTGCTTTCCGATAGAAACACAAAGTTTCCAAACCAGCATGTCGGTCCCCACCCTTGATTGCTCTTTCCTCAGTTCCTGTCTAGATGCCAGAGAGAGTAGCTCGTGGACAGACATGTGGACTTCTCCTTCCCACAGACAGACTTTAAATAACGCAGTGTTCTGCCCCTCTGCTTCCTCTGTGGCGGTGCTGTACTTCCTTCCGGGAGTCAGCAGGTGGCGCTGTGTGTGGCCTTTGGTAATTGGGTAGCTCACAATGTGGTTTGAAATCCCACATGGGCAGTGCACAGGATGTTCAAAACAAGACACAGAAAGGCAGTGTTCACTGGAGTTCACTTAACATTTATCCTCAGGTCCTGATTTTTAACCATTAATAGAAGAGTTACGGTTTCATTAACTATACATACTATAAATCTGCGTATAAGTATAGCACAGTATGTTATCTTCTTAAAATGTCGTATCTCTACATAACTGTCTGCACTCTTTGAGACAAGGCTTTATTATAAAGACTCGGCTGGTTTGGAATTCACTGTATAGACCAGGCTTCCTTCAAACTCAGAAGAGATCTGCCAGTGTCTGCCTCCTAAGTGCTAGAATTAAAAGTACGCACACACACATGCACGCACACATGCACACGCATACACACACGACTAGTATGATACATACTCATTACTGTAAATTAGTCTCAAAATGATTATTCTTTCAAAAACTTGTCCAGTGTGTAGGTATTTACTATTAAGAGTTAGCTACTATATTAAAATTGTATCTTTTAAAAGTCCTTGGCCACAATATAGCTCAGTGGTAACATATGAGGCCCTGGGTTCAATCCACCCCTGGTCAGCCCATCAAGCCTTTTGAGTTACTCTAAGCCATTTGTGGCTACCATATTTAATCAATATTTTTTCATCAATCAAAGAAGTTTATTGCATACTGTCCCAGTTTTATTTATTTTATTACTTTATCAGAACTTTGCATTTGTACTATATATAATATATACGGCAAGGAAGTCTGGATAAGCCAGTCAGCATATCCCCCAGGGATGGGTCTCAGGACCCCAGTCTATTGTTTATATGATGATCTGCTAGAAAAGCTACTTCAAAGGTAAGAACCAGGACAAGTCACAGTTATGCTAAGACTTACTTCCCAGCATCCCTAGGGACTCTGTAACCAGTTCTCTTCTGTTTTTGCTTTATCTGTCAGGGAATGTTGAGCCAAAGTTCCAGCACAGTTGAAGTAGTCCCTTGGCTTGTAGATCTATGTGCTCAGTTCCTCTCTTAAAGTCTCTGAGAACACCTGCCAGAAAGCCCTTTAGCTGGCTTTTCCAAAACACTTTAATTTTCAAAATAGTAATTAAAGAACTCTCACTGATGTAGTTGACAAAACCCTTCAGGCTTTTCAGTGTTGCTAGGGAAATTCAGCTGGGAGTATATTTGTGTCTCAGTCAAGCTTTGTGGACAGGGTTTGCATAAAGAGGCAAGAGGGTGTATTGTGGGTTTTAGAAGAAGGGTCCTTTTAGGCAGCACAGAATTGAATTCTTAGCAGGTATCCTTTCTCAGTGGAGAGACCGACAGACACACTGCCATGCTTCCTCCTTTCTGCTCTAGTCTGGAGTTTATATGCCGCTATGATACTAGCCCATTTCAGGCCAAAATGTAAAAATAGGTTTATAAAAAATAAGGTTTAAGCCATTCTCTTGAGCAGAGTTGGTGAATAGATTTGATTTGGGGCTTTCTAGTTGCTAAAGCGAGAAAAGGAAAACACATAGTTTGTGTGTGTTGACAACCAGAAGCACATAAACATCTGCAGAAACCAAACATTTCCTGGAACTAAACTCAAGCAGAAATGTGTCACGTGAACCTTTGTTTAAAGAGTTTAGTGAAAAATATCTTCAACCACAGTTACATAACAGGTCCAGGACCGCGCGTGTGAATTGGGTTCTCTAGGAGGAGACTGGGAGGCACAGGGTGTGTTCCTAGGCGCAGGGCAGGCGAGGTCTGGGACTGGGCTGTTTGGGAATCTCTGAAGAGAGCTTCAGACAGTCCCCCTTGTTACTCTGATTCCCTCTCCGTGGGCTCCTAGACACTGCAGTGTGGCTTCTCCATTGCGTGCCGTCCTCCTTCCTCCGACAACGATGACTCCGGCGCAGACGTTCTGTTTGGATGGTTAGGGAAAAGCGCTGGAGCAAGCAAAGACCATTTCTCAGGGAACTGTAAGAGCAGGCCCAGTAATCTTCGCATTCACAGAAATCCAGTTCAGTTCAGATTAAGGGCACCAATAGAGTCTTTAGTCTTTCAAAGCTTTACTTTCATAATAAAGTCGCTTAACCATTCATAACTAATATAATAGGGCAGAACCAGCCCCCACCCCACCCCCACCATATGAAGGGCAACTGTAGCCAATTGCCCGTCGGAAAGAACGTGATCATAGAAGGGCGGTTTCTTTCAGGAACACGCTCTTTCCTTGCATTATTAGGTGTTGTGGTGTGACTAAGAATGGCCCCCACAGGCTCATATGTTGGACGCTTAGTCACCGGGGGTGACACCATTTGAAAGGGTCAGGAGGGGTCGCCTTGTTGGAGGAAGTGCATTCCTTGGGTTTGGCTTTGAGGTTTCACAAAGCCCTTGCCAAGCCTGGTGTCTCCCTCCTGCCTGCAGACTAGATTGTAGAACTCTCAACGATTTCTCCAGCACCATGGTAACCATGCCTGCCACCATGCTTCCTGACATGATGAAAATGGACTAAACCCCTGAAATTGTAAGCAAGTCCCCAGTTAAATGACTGCTTTCACGAGAGTTACTTTGGTCATGGTATCTCTTCATACCAATGGAGCAGTGACTAAGACACTAGGGTACATTCATTTTCAAAATTAAAAGCATCCTAGCCTGCCATGTATTTCTCATACAGATGTTAATTTCCTACTACCATACTGCTAAAGCATGAGTAAAACATGAGTGGGGTGGGTGTGTGTGTGTGTGTGTGTGTGTGTGTGTGTGTGTGTGTGTGTGTGTGTGTGTGTTTGCTTGCTTGCTTGCTTGATTGTTTCCTTGTTGATTGAACCCAGGACCTGTGTAACCAACCAACATGTTCCCCCAGGGACAGTTCTGAAGACCCCAGTTCATGTGAGAATCTGCTGGACAAGCATGGCTAGAGATCACTTTGTGATTCACCAACGCTGAGCCACAGAGCTGTAGGCCCTGCTCTTGCTTGGTTTTATGAACCAGGGTCTTACTCTCTAAATTCAAGTAGCCTTTGAACTTGCCGCAGTCCTCCTCTGCTGGCCTCCCGAGTGCTGGGGTTACAGGTTTGTCTGCTCCTCCAGTATGAAGAGGGGCTTTTTGTTATTGGTTGTTTTAGATGAAGTCACAATGCACAACTTATGGTTGTTGGCCACACTAAGATCTCTCCTAAGCTTTGGTCTTGTAATGCTGTGTTGCTGGGACATGAAGCCAGGGCTTCATCAATGTAAGTGCTGTTACGAGCTACAGTGCTGTTTTGTATTTCGTTTTTGTGTGATAAAGTTTGGACCTATGTTTCCTATCCTGGCTTTATCAGTATGGAGTTATACTGATATTTAAGGAAGACAAAGACAGGTTTGTTTGTTTGTTTGTTTGTTTGTTTGTTTGTTTGGAGAAGGGGGTTTTTCTACTATGTATCTCTGGCTGTCCTGGAACTTGCTGTGTAGATCAGGCTAGTCTTAGACTCAGAGAGTCACCTGACTCCACCTCCCCAATGCTGGGATTAAAGACAGGTACCACCATGTCCAGCTGCCCAAGTCCTGGGAGTCTAGAGCAAGCAAAGGCTTACAGATTGGGGATTGTAGAGGTTCTGTATTAAAAGATGGATTTGCACATGAAGACGTTGGAAACATTTAACTACAGACTGAGAAGCATCCTGGGAGAACTAGGTGATTAGAGGTACACCCAAGATGCCTGGAAGGTCCTCGTGAGAAGAGCACGGCCGTCACCAGACTGTATCTCCCCACCATCCAGTTTCACAGTCTACATAGCTATGCTGTCTCCTCCTAGTTAGGTTCCCGAGTAGCTTACGAAGGTTTTTGGAGATGGGCTTCCTACAAGCACACAGATGAACAAGTGGAGTGTTGGAAGAGAACACTGTAGCACAGTACAGAGGACTTCCACTGGGAGGGCAGTGTGATGCCACTTGGTAAAGCCCATGAATTCATCTCTGATAGGAAGGATTGGTGTGGTGGAGGGGAGTGGCCTCACAGAGGGAGCAGTCCTGACAAATACCTGTGGAAGAAGAGAAAGCCTAACACCTTGGGGCTTTGAGAGCAGGCCAGACTGGCGTGGGAGGTTGGAGGAGACCAGGTCCTCAGGCCTTGGAGGTTTTGGGCTCAGGAGCTGTCAGGAGTACCGTGGAACCTTTGAAAAGTTCCGAGGCATAATGAGCCAGTGCTTAGTGTGTAGTGTGCTGAAGTGGATTAGAGGGGCAAGGACAAAACCAGCGAGCTTGGCAAAAAGGCAGCATCCATGAGAGATATTCAGGCTGAAGCACAGGCGGTTTTGAATTAAACATGGAGCAGAGCACAGCCTCCATTGAACAGAACATGCCTTAGCCTAACAGGCTCCCCAGCAGGTGTAAAGAGCTGTTTCTTGCTAAAATGTCACTAGAGAAGGGTCAGTGAAGGGGTTCGAGTCTTCAGCTCAGTCAACATGAAATAAACACTTGAAAAAGACTGCGGCATCTGTGAAAAACTTAATGAGATCATACAAATTTTTTTCTAAGAAAAGCAACAGAGAGACCAGTGTGAGAGTCTTGGGAGAATGATGTCGGTTCATCACATTGCCCACCAAGCCCAAGTGATGTTTTCAGTGTTCATGTATGCAGACAGTTTTACAATTTAACATAAACATCCAATCACTTTCATGTTTTAAAAATAAGCCCAGAGTTTCAGTCCGCTTAACTGTCAACAACTCGATCATTCTCTGTTCTCTTCTCTCTTCTCTGTGATCTTTCCCTCCCTCTCTCCTCCTCTGAGACAGGACCTCACACTGCATCCCAGGTTGGCCTAGTCTACTATGTAGTCCAGGATAGCCTCTAAATCATGGCAGTCCCCTTACTTTGGCTTCCTAGCTCCCCTGGTTATAGAAATGCACCCCTGTGTCCAGAGTCAGTCTTCTAGCCATTTCCCCTGCCTCTTTTGAATCAAAAGGTATCCAGTCAGTCTAATGGTTAGAGACAGCAGATTCTGTCGGGTGAAGGTTCATACTGGTAAAAAGTAACCAGATCATGCTTATGAATATGTCTTAAAACAGAAAAGACATAACATGGTACAACAGATTGCTGTGTTGTGTCTAAGGCCATGAATTAACTTTTTAAAAAAAGAAAACACATAAAGAAAGGAATGAGAGAACTGCTTTCTTTCTAGTCTCCTCGAAGCTTGTCCTCGATGTAATGTAGTTTCCTTTTTCCCACAGACATCTCTTGCTCCTAAGGATTAGAAGAATTGAACTAATGGGAGTCTTGCAGCCTCTCTATCCACTGAGGCAGGGGTCATGACTACAGGTCCAAGCCACTGGTAAGCAGATGCTGCCCTCCGTCCTGTTCTTTTTTTTTTTTTTTTTTTGGTTCTTTTTTTGAGCTGGGGACCGAACCCAGGGCCTTGTGCTTCCTAGGCAAGTGCTCTACCACTGAGCTAAATCCCCAGCCCCTCCGTCCTGTTCTTATACAGCTTTAAAAAAATGTAGCATCCGGCTTCCACATACACTTGCACGCATGCACACAGACAGACGTGCATGCACGCACAAAGTGCAGAACTTTAGAACTCTGAGGTGCATTTTAATCTTTGAATTCTGCTACTGGAGAGTGGTGGTGGTTATTATAATCAGTAATTGAAGATAATCGTAAATGGGTGTTTGTAAATGAAGGGATTCTGAGAGAAGGTAAGTCACTGATAAGAGCAAGGAAAACATTTTCCCCACATAATAGTTCATCTCTGAAAATGTAGTGACACTTCAATGCAGGCAGTAGATGTGTAAAAGCCTTCTCCTTGGTTACTTGTTTCACTGTTACTAAAATGCAAATGTGCAGGTGAGACAATTTCTATAACACTAGAAAAGGTCAGTTCTCAATGCAGTCCCTCTGTGCAGGGTGGGTTTGGGTGGACCTGAGATCCATACCTGTCTAGTGGGAATCATACTGATAGTTCTCTATAAGCACAAGGGCTGTGCTATCTGGATGCATATAAGACTACAGGGTCTGCAAGGACTTGTGTCTTAGTCACACGGAGCAGGGAGAAAGACACTGGCCTCTGCAGTCAAAGCCCAAACCACTTGTCTTGATGGCAGTGACTTCTCAGACGCCATTTCTTCTTTCCTATTCTCGGAGGCTTTTTTGACTAAAGTATTAAACCATGAGCCTCTTAGGGTCTTGTTTTGGACTCTAGTTAACAACAGAGAGTAGGTGTGTAAGACAGCCTTTCATATCATTGGGGTGGTTGAATTTGGGTCAGAACATAGCACTGTTCAATATGGCAGCCAGTTAGTCACATGCAGCTTCTGAGATATGTGTGTAAAAGCCTTCTCCCTGGTTACTTGTTTGAGACATGGTAGTGCTATCTGAGATGTTCTCTGCAGTAAAATATAGACTATTCCAAGTATTTCATACAGCAGGACCTGGTGGTGTATGCCTTTAATCCCAGCACTCAGGAGGCAGGGGCAGGCAGATGTTTTGACTTCCAAGCCAGCCTGGTCTACATAGTGAGTTCCAGGACAGCCAGGACTGCATAAAGAGACAATAACAGAGACAAAAACGCCACAATATTTAAGTTTTTCATAAATTAAATGTGGAAATAACATTATTCATATATTGAATTAAATAAAACATTAATGCTAATTTCATTTTTCCTACATTTTACCACATGACAGCTAGACATCTTTCTTCCCCTCTCCTCCCTCTCCCCTCTCTCTTGTTCTTTCTCTTTCAGATAGGATTTTGCTTTTTAGCTCAGGTCAGCCTTCAGATCACTTGCCTTAAACTCCTGAGGGCTGGATTACAGGCATATGTGTCACCATGCCCGGATTAGAAGATTGAAGTTCTTTGTACCTTGAATGTGTCTGTCATTCTCTCTGTTTACTTTTTTATTTGTTTACTTGTTTGTTTAAAGCAGGGTCTTGTGTGTAGCCCAGATTGGCCTAAACTCTTGACAGTCCTCTTGCCTGAGCTTTCCAAGTGCTAGTTGAGAGTCACATTCCTTCACACTCAGCTTTGACGGGAGGGTCTCTGTCATCATGTGTGGTCATTCTCAGTCCTCTATCGTTTAATCCTCTCTGTTCCTTCAGCTTTCTTCTCTGTATGGATAATTCATTCAAATCTGTATCATTTGATGAATATGACTCTTTGATTTGCCACGTGTTTGGCACAGCAGCAAGCAAAAAACTGTACTCATGGTGGAACATTCTAGACACAGATCTAGAACAAATGAATGAGCGAAACTCATTTTCTGGTGCCCCATGAACTTTGGAGAACTGCGGGGAAGGTAAGGGTTGGGGACTCAGTGGGGGGATGCTGGGTGCTTTCAGGAAAGCTCCCCCACTGAAAAGTAGCCTTCTGGACAGTGACTTGAAACAGCAAATCAAGGAGTCCCATGAGAGAGCAAATGCAGAGATCTTAGAATGCAGCTATGCCAGGCGTGTCTGGACAGGAGGGAGAGGTCAGCGATGGGAGGGAGAGCGGGACAGTGTGGGGTGAGGAGGGGAGAACACCAATGATGGCCACACGCAAATGGCGGTTATACTAGGGGTCTTTGTTTCTGATGAGAGGAACAGAGGTTGGTGGGTTTCAAAGAGAGAGGTGTGTGGTGCCTGCTCCTCTGAGCTGCTGCAGTCTGAATAGTCTGGGATCGGGACATTTACAAGGGGGAAGCCTAGAGTGTTAGAGGGTAGAGTAGTGGCCAAGTGACAGGTGATGGTGCCTGAGACCAAAGCTAACTAAAGGAAGCGAGATGGGATTGGCAAGGGAGACGGGTTGGATAGTGGCTGGACCGTGTAGTACAGCATCTGAAGAGTGGCAACACAGGGGAGCAGCCTGCATGGTCAGTGCAGCCAGTGGGTTAGATAAGCTGGGACCCGAGGGTTGCTGAATTTTAGCCATGACCTGGACAGTAGCACATTCAACAAAAATGGCAAGGAGAATTGGGAGAACACTAAGAAACTGAGCCTAGATCCTCCCAAGGAGAGCTAAGGAAGTTGTTTTTGCACAGGTGGGAGAAGTCAGCACCGTTTCCCAAGGCTGGTCAGCGTTAGATTTGTTTTCCTGAGATGGCTCTCTAGATTGGTGACCTTGAAGACAGGCACCTGAGTGAGTAAGGCCAGCGAGTAGAATGGAGCTCTCCCTCTGAGGCGAGTGTCCTGGGCTTGTTCTGGGATGGGACAGAGAGGGAGGGAGGGAGAAGAGAGGCTGGCACCAACTCTGCTCCAAGGTTGCTTTGCAATTATTGTGAAATTTGGCCTCATTTCTCCTTGCTCAGTGCCATTTACATTCTGACAATCAAAATCCTTAAGAAACAAATGTTAAAACTTCTTGTCAACTAGAAGTGCTGAAAGGCTGGTTCTTGGGGATTAATTCCCTGTACTTCACTTTTTAAGAATGTTACCAAGATACTTGAAGAAATAAAGGCTAAAACATGCCTCAAGCCAAGGACCTAAACCACTGCCTAAACATCTTGATACGAGATCAGATTTAAGGGTATATAAAGCCTACATTTATGTGTTCTAACAGGGTGCTACTTTCTGTGTTCATGACAGCTTCACGAAGGTCAAATGGAGGCAGTATGACCAAATGTTATAGGGAGGTTAAGTCCGGCTTATGGTTTGTCAGTGTTTAGAATGACTGGGGAAAGTGGAAGCTCACACATTCTGGGCTGATAACTAATTCACAGCCTGCTGATGGGACACCCAGAAAGTTTGCCATTTGCCCTGTGGTGCTTTGCCTAAGAGTGACCCCAATGGGCTCATCAGAGGTTTGAATGCCTACTCACCACACAAAGGACTCTTGAAGGATTGACGGATAGGAGGTGGGGCCTTGTTGGAGGAGGTGTGTCCCTGGGAGTTGGGTTTTGAGGTTTCAGAAGTCCAAGCCAGACCCACAGCCTGTGGATCAGGATGTAGCTCTCAGCTCCTGTTCCAGCAACCGTACACATGACTCCATGCTCCCCACCATGATGATAATGGAGTAACCTTCTGAACTGTAAGTCAGCTCTAATTAAATGCTTTTCTTATGAGTTGCTTTGCTTACAGAGTCTCTTCACAGCATTAGAACAGTGACTTCAGACTTTGCTAACGACACCACAGAATCAATCCTGTTTGGGTCATCCTGGAGTTGTGTGGTCAGGGTTTTGACTGAAGCCTAAGCAATCAATCTGTTTATCCCCAGAAACCTGAGCATTTCAGAGCATCTGCTATTTGGGTCCTATAAGGTACTATTAGCTGGCACAGTGCATGAGGTCATTCTCCCATGGAAGATACTCAAGTTAGGATGATAAAAGCTTTAGTTTATACCTGAGGGAGAACTAGAGTTAGTTTTCTTTTCACAGTGCAGTCCACCTTTATTTAGAGGAAACTGAGAACTAAAACAGGAAGAGCCAAGTGGGCTTTGTGGCACAAGCTCCCTTCAATCTAACACTGCCTTTAATCCTAGCAGTGGGAGGTAACGTTCTTGTAGCAGTAGGTGGTAGCTAAGAGGAACCTTGGAGCGCATTCCGTCAGGAGCTGCCTTGTCTACTGTAGACCAGGAACCAAATCCTGGGGTCTGGCCATTTTGCCTCCTGCTACCCTCATATCTAAAATAGCAGATTGCATTTCCGTGTCTCTTGGGTAGATTGCTACATTTTAATTTTTTAAAAGACTATTCTTTATTCTAGATGGTTTCACTTATATATGCAATATATCTTGATTGTATCGGCCCCTAACTCTCCATCACTTCCTTTTGACGCCTCCCAACGTATCTCTCCTCCACCCTCCCTCCCATCTTAATGAAAGAAATCAATAATCATAGGCAAATTGTCCGTAGTCTAGAACAAATGGGATGAGAGAGTGTAGGTGCAGTTGTTTGAAGTTCACCTAGCCATTTCTTCTGTAGTCATGGATCACCGATTTGAACAGATTTTGAGTGTTCCCTTTTCCCTCCCTCCGAGAGACTCTCCAGCTGAATGCAGGTGCACAGTGTGCTCTTAGTTTTCAGGCAGCCTAAAGGTTCTGAAGACATAATAGGATTAAAGAACGGCATAGGTGCAGGTAAGAAGGCTTAGCGGGGAAGAGCACAAGTTGCCCTTCAGCTTTGATTCCCAGCCCTGAGGTGGCAGCTTACAACAGTCTGTGTCTCCCACTCCAGAGGATCTGAAGCCCTCTTTTGGCCCCCATGGACACCAAGCACATGCATACCTGCTGGCAAAACGCTCACCCACATAAAATAACCAAGGCACTGGAGGAGGACATGCACAGTACCTGGGAGGCCTTGGAGGATTAGTTGAATATTGCAGGCTTTGGTGCCGCCTTTGTGAGGGTTTGTTGTGTTACTTTGTTTTTAGCATCTTTTTGTTTTGAGAAAGAATCTCACAATATATAGCAGGCTAGCTCCAAACTAAAGAGCCTCTTGCCCTAGCCCTCCAGACGCTGGGGTTAAGGTCAGTGTGCATCACTCTGTCCACCTGAGGAACTGCACTTTGAAGGGTGGTATGACTTGGCTGTTGGCCAAGTTGTGGGGACGTCCCCAAGACTGAAGCTGGAACCTTGAAGTTAAAGGAGAGAATAAAAAGAGATGCAGTGGCTAGGAGTGGCCTGTCCTTGTGACTCGGGTAGGGAGATGAGCAGAGACCCATCCGGGCTTCTGCCTTGGCCTTTGCTGCAAGCGTCGGTGTATCACCGAGGCGGAGCCAGAGCACTTGAGACTTGACTACTGACTGGGAGTGTAGAGCTCACTGGCGGGTGTCTTCACTCAGGTGGGTGGTTAGACCCTGCTCTAGTTATTTCGTGCACCTTTGACAGAGGCAGTTCACAGAGCATCAGGGAGGAACATGACCCTTGGTGGGGTTTGCGGCCAGGCAGCATCACAGACCAGAGCCTCACTTTACAGCCAGGGCGCTATTGGTTCTTAAGGTCATTCACCCAGTGGGAGAATTTTTTTATGAGAGGCTGAAGAGTTACAAACCCATTTGTTCCTGCTAGTCATTCCATTTTTCTACGTGGTCCTCTGTCTCTATATGTTTGCAGAGATGGCTCCGTGGGTAATATATTTGCCGCACAAGCCTGAAAAACTACGTTCTGATCCTGACACTGCATAAAAAAGCCAAGCGCCTGTAATCCCAGCACTTGTGGTGGCAGGGGTGGCAGAGTCCTTAGGGCTTCCTGCCCAGCCCTCAGGCGAGTTTCATGAGCTTAGCCTCAGTGAGAAGCAAAGCCTTGCCCCCAAAATAAGGCGGAGAGCCATTAAGAAGGACACCTGATGTGTCTTGGCCTGTTAACTTCCACATAGGCACATGAAGATGTACTTATATGTACAGAAAGGGTATCATTTGCTTTCTTTGGGTAAATGCTACCTACACTACATATATGTTAAATTGTTTACTTAGGAAAAAGACAGTAAGGGAGTCTTTTAAAAAAAAGATTTATTTTTTGTACACTGTTGCTGTCTTCAGACACACCAGAAGACCGCATCAGATCCCCATTACAGATGCTTACGAGCCATTATGGGAACTGAACTCAGGACCTCTGGAAGCTCAGTCAATGCTGTTAACCACTGAGCCACCTCTCCAGCCCGAGGTTTAAATCATAGACATTTATATAGAAGATACATAACACTTACATTGGAAATAAAAGTTCTAAAATTTAGAATTTGTGGTTATTACCACTCCCATCAGTATGTAACTGAGGGTGACATTTTACTATTTTGGGAAGTGTGGTGGTTTCTGTCTTGTCGCTCAAGAAGGCCCTTGTGGGGTAACAAGCTGATGCACAAAAGAAAGTCCTCTTCATGTTCCTTTTGGACCATGTTGGGAAGAGTGTATAGAAAGTTACTCTTCTTTCTGGGGAAAACCAGTCAGCGATTCACTTTGTTGGTGTGTTAGTGATGGACAGCATCTCTGAAATAGTTACCTTGGAACCACATCCAAACACGTTAAAGCTAGGTCTGGAAGCCATAGGTGTGTCTTTTAGTGACATGTGGCCAGCATATGCTCTAGGTGCACTCTTGACAGCATGGGCAGATGCTGTATGTCCCACTGCAGTGTGGAGTGGGCATGGCACACTGAGCTGAACACAAGTCCCTGCGTAGGTCCCTACAGGAAGCCCCTGAGCGGCTTCCCTGTCTCTGAATGGCAGAGATGAAAGTCTCCTCCACGCGCCATTCCAGGAAGCAGGCTTTTGTGTGCCACAAGAGGGAGCTCCTCGTCTAAGGCATGAACTGCTTCTTTATTTGCTGGCATTTGCTGTGTTTCGTTTGAGCTTATTATGTAGCCCTGACCAGGAACTGTGTAGTCCAGGCTAGCCTCAAGATCACAAGAGATCCACCTGCCTCTGCCTCCCAAGTGCTGTGATTCAAAGACGTGACCCACCACGGCCAGCTTTTGCTGGTATTTACATATATAGAGAAAAAAATGAGCTCACTGTGTTTTTAAGTGTAATTTCACTGTGATATTTTGAATTTTGGAAAAGGTTCAGAATTTGGAAAGAATAGTCTCAGGCATCTCCCTTCACTTTGGTTCCTCCTTATGTGCTTTTCTCTGAAGTGTTTGTGGCAGTTTAAGCACCACCCCAATTGAGTCAGCCTGTCCTGACCTCCATTACAGTGCTGTGCCTGGGAAGCGGACAAGAGCGTTCTTCTGTGGGTTACCGCTCTCTCACGTGGAACCGTGCCATGAGCAGAAGAAAGTGGAATTTCTGTAGAA
Source organism: Rattus rattus (assembly GCF_011064425.1). NCBI lineage: Eukaryota > Metazoa > Chordata > Mammalia > Rodentia > Muridae > Rattus > Rattus rattus. The sequence goes on from NC_046159.1 coordinate 108,431,514, forward strand.
CGTACCGCAGTTTTATCTCACTCTGCAGCACAGTGCTTGCACATGCTCTCCTCCCACCCCTATGGTTCTGTCACAGTACTGTGATACTCCCACTGGTCACAAGAGGTCAGCTCTCTTGTTCAGGGGGGCAGAAAGGAGGCAGAACATGGCTGACACAGAGGCAGGCCACCCTCTTCCTAAGCTACTCTTTAAAATCATGGGCCAGTTTAGCAATACAAAAAAAAAAAATGCCTAAGGAACTCAAAATAGAACTCATGGTATGTGGTCATTAAGATAAAATACTATTTTCCCAGAAGCCTTTGCTCCTCACACTCCAGAGGGTCATTAACCTCTCTACTGAATCTGTTGTCATTCCAAGGAATTGAAAAAACATGACAATATAAACATAGGTAAGTTTGTATGTTCTGAAACAAAGTATCAGGTGTGTCTATTAGGAGTCAGGTTCCAGGAAAGGAGAGGCTGTGTAGGAAGGGTGTCAGGTCCAATTCAAGGGTTAATGCTTATGGAAGAGAAGAAATCAGGATTGGGCTGAGGGGCAAATCAGGCAGTCATAAAGCCTCAAAGCAGGCTTCAGCTGACCCCAGAGGGAGTGCTAGGGTGGGGTAGGTTGCCCTTGAGGCTTGTCCCAAACTAGGGCTACAGCCAAGCCATTGTGGCTTTACACTGTAGCTTAATTGCAGCCAGTTCTTGGCCTGGCACAGGGGTTGGGGGAAGGGGTCAGTGAGACGACTCCTGCAGATGGCTTGTAGCACTCAGAAGAGCTGGGGTGGGTAAGCTTTCTCTACCTAACGAGGGACCTGGACAGTATGTTTCAGTCATTGTTCATATTTCGTGCATTGTCTGACCTGGAAGTTTTCATCCAGTGATGTAACTTTGAGATTATTTATATTAACTATCTGTAGCCCTTATTCAGTATTTTTGTGGTCTTGAGGTTGGCTAATTTGTATGTGTGGTAATGCGTGCTCGCTCTCTCTCTCGCTCTCTCTCTCTCTCTCTCCCTCTCTCTCTCTCAAATGTGGAGGCTAGAGGTTGATATCTATTGCCTTTTTCTGATGGCCGTGTGGTCTCTGAACCATCAGTGTAGCTCATCAATTTGGCTTTGACAGTTGTCTGTGAGCATCAAGGAGCCACCTCTCTCTGCACCCTCCCTCCCTTGCTGGGGTCACAGACATGTGCCACTGTACTGGGCTTTTTACCTGGTCCTGTGAATCTGAACTCATGCTTACCAACTAAGTCATCTCCCCAGATTTATGTCACTATTTTTAAAATGTATTTTCCTATTGAAAGACTTCTGAGTATTAATGATTTTTTACTATTAGAAGAAGAGTAACTGCACCCCCCCTTCATAGGGAATATACTAGATTACCTCTGGGGTACATAACTAGGAAGTTCTAGGGTCTTAGAGCACTCACAACTTCAAATTTAACAGCTGTTATGAAGCTCTTTGAAGTGACGGCTTTGTGCCACAGCCTCATTAACACTTGTCACTGGCAGAGTTTAACTCTTTCAAAATTAAGGGTATGAAATAGTATTTTGTATTTTTACTTAGAATTGTGTTGATTATGTGGGAGATTCAGAATTTTCATTATTAGCTCTGTGTGTGTGTGTGTGTGTGTGTGTGTGTGTGTGTGTGTGTGTGTGTGTGTGTGTGTGTGTACGTACATGTATGCAGGTACTTGAAGAAGCCAGGAGAGGGAGTCGGGTCCTCTGGAGTTGAAATTGCATGTGTTTGTGATCTGCCGATGTCGGTGCTGTGGACTGCCCTCTGGAAGAGCAGGAAGTGTCCTTCAATACTTAGCCTTCGCTGCAGCCCATGTGGCTGTGCATGTGGGTATAATGGACTCAGTGGTTTGAAGGAAACCTATATAGTTGGTGCATAAGTTCCTTGGAATCTTTTTAAAAGTAAGCATCTAACCTCACCAGGATCAGGGCTTAGTAGTTGTTGCTGCTGCTGCTGCTGTTGTTGTTGTTGTTGTTTTTAAGGTGCCTTTTAAACTTTCGTTTGACTGCACTTCCCGTGGGCAGTGTTCCTTGTATCTTGTTTTTAAAATACTTCCTTGGGCTTAACTGAGATCAAATATTCCCTACTTTCCACAGAAAACTTTGAAGATTTGCTTTTTCCTCTTCAGTCTTGTAACCTGGCCTTTAGTGTGTGGAAGAACGGACTGCTGATGTCTGTGCTTTGTTCCTTGCAGTATCTCCCACAGCACTGCCCCTAGCTGATATGTCGCCCGTCTGTCCTCCCGTCTGTCTAGATGTTTTGCTCCACTGGCCTATTTCTTGACTTACTTTCCTTACGGCTTCATTTACTTATCACCTTTTCTCTGATAATTTAGAACCTCCATTCTTTATACTAATTTATAATGGTCCTGCTCGCTGACCTTGGGTTTCCAAATACATTTTAAAATCATGTCCCAAGACAAATGTGCAGCCAATGGGGGCAGGCATTGTATTTATAGATTAATCTGGAATTTGTATCCTTTTGGGATACAGTTTCTTTCTTCTCAGTGCCCCCCCATGTTGTTTATAAAACCTTTTTACTAATACTGAATTTAAGTTTTACTAGATGCATTTAAAATATTAATAAATAGATTTACTACTTAACCAGTGTCCGTGTTCACATTTGGGTCAAATTAACCTCACAGTGATTATTCTTGGACCCAAGTCTTTCCCATGTTGGAAGTTTTATATTGTGTTGATGTGCGATGTACTTGGATAGGAAAAAGAAGCAAACACCTAGCTTCATCCCTACAGGGTTTCGGACCAGCTTTCAGGTTGGTTTGTTCTGTTTCCCCATCACAGGGCCATCAGCAGGGCCCACACAGGGCAAGCATTCTGTAGATGTCTGACTGACTGAACCTGGTACTGCCGCCCATTGACCTACAGCCATACTATCTTACCATGACTCAAGTTGTTTGAGTCTGTGAGTAGAACATTATTACTATCAGTTTTCTCAGGATCTTTTAGGTTATTTCTGCATCATACTTTAAGAGGATTTGGCCATCCCCCACCCCTTAAAAAAGAAAAAACACCCTCTGATTGACTGTTAATTTCCTGAGGACATTTGTGCTTTAATTTTCTTGCCTGACGATTGCTGTGTATTCATCCGGTACATACAGGTTTGAAACTCTTTGCTTAGAGCAGATTAGTCCCCAGATTTCTTTTCCCATTGAAATGTAGGGCAATTAAATAAACCCATTTCAGCACACACGGTCATGCCACATGTTTGTTCTGCAAAGACAAAATGATTTTCCACATTGAGCAGCACCTGAAAGACTTAGGTGGCTAGCTAGGGTCCACGTGTTTCCCAATTGGACAGTTTTAGACACCATTATTTATGGACTGTTGCGTTGGAAGTCTTTTCATGTGGACTGCGAAAGTCCATGAAGCTTTGTACCATGAGGCTTTGAAGGACCCCATGTCCATGATTTCCTGTGATTACAGTAAGGAAGTCAGACACAGAGGTCTGGTGAGACTGCATAGCTCTTTCAAACCTGCTTGGGTTCTGCAGTAGTATTTGCTAAGAGAAATATCAGGACTGGCTTGCCATGTGTGTTCACAGAACACCGATGGCTCCTGGCCAATCACATTAGTCTTAGTCTTTTTTTTTCTTGCATAAAATTGCCTATTTTTCACTTCAGATGGGGGTGTGAGGCAGGCAGTTCTGAGGTGTTTTTTCCCTTGTTGCATGCACGCCATCTGTGGTCGCCTGGCCTGTCACACAAGTCCCCAGGTCGTCCGAGGCATCGTCGGTTGGTCAGCACTCAGGACGATCAGGCCCTAGGCCTGTCCCTGTTTGTCTGGCAGTGTCACCGTAGTCATCTGAGTGCTGCGCATGGGTGCCATGGGCTCAGTGTTCTTTCATTGTAAGTCACCTCTGCAAAGGCAATGCAGAGAGTTTGCATGTGGCTTCCAGCGAGTCACAAGGAACAAACACGGTAACGTAAGAGAACGAGCGTGTCTGCTCTATCCACACTCAGTCGTGGTTCTCTGTGTCCATTTCCTGTTCAGAATCTCCACCCAGGAATGCCATATGGCTCTTAGCCTCATGGCTCCTGAAATCGCATTTTGCTTTACAGTGGTTGACTGTAGGTGTTTAATCTCTTGACTTGCTTTGTTTTTGCCTTGTTTGGTAGAGACATGGTCTCACATAGTCCAGGCTGACCTGGAACTTTCATGCAGCTAAGGGTGACCTTGAACTTCTGACCCTGCTGCCTCCACCTCCCAAGTGCCATGATTACAACATGCCCCACCATACCTGGTTTTTACAGTGCTAGGGAACCCCTAGGGACCCCGCGCAGGGCTTCGTGCATTCCAGTCAGGAGCTCTACCAACTGAGCCACATCCCTGTGTCCTGCAGAGTCGGTTTTGTTTGTTCTCTATTGCTACAACAAAACCCTTTGGCTAGGGCAACCTACAGAAGAAAGCATTTAATTGGGGCATAATGGTTCAGAGGGCGAGTCCGTGAGCATCACAATGGGAAGTGTGGCAGCAGGCAGGCTGAGAGCTTACAGCCTGATCCAAAATATGGAAGGCAGACAGAATGCTGACCTGGTATGGGCTTTTGAACCTTCAAGGCCCACTCCCAGTGACATGGCTCCTCCAATACCCTATTCCAACAGGTCATACCTCCTGGTCTTTTCCAAATGCTTCTGCCAACTGGGGACCAAGTACTCAAGAATTTGTTCCCATGAGGGCCATTCTCATTGGAGCCCGCAATTTATTGGGTAGATAGTTTGTAGGGTGTCTCTCAGTGTTTGTTTTACTGAGTATTGGATGTGGTGGGTTTAGAAAGGAAGACCACAGAATGAACTATTTCTTTGTCACCTCCCCATGAAGGGCGTGCATGCTGTCTGCCACCATTGATGTCACTTGTCACTGGCTCAGTGTTTGACAGTTTTCTGTAAAAATTTAACTTTTTCTCCTTCTACCCTTGGAAGCAAGTCACGAAGGACAGTAACCACACTGTAAAGTTTTGTTAACTATCTTCCCCATGGATACTTTACATGCTGTGTTTGAAATCATGCCTACTTTGGGGGAGGAGGGTATCTGATTTCAGATATCCACAGTCTAGACTTCATGTTTAAAGCCTCAAATGAAAGAAATAAAAAATGTCTAAATGCCGGAATGTTTTGAAGCATTGTAACTGTGCAGCCACCTGCATTTGGATTTATTAGTTTTTCTTTAAAATCTCCACAATCTGCAAACCGTGTCAGCTGCTCTGCTACACTCAGACGGCTGCAGACTGCTCCCGGCTCGAGCAGAAGCAAGCCTCACCGCTCTCCCTCAGGCTGGGGGATAATGTTTGCATCACAGCATTTTTATCCATACTGAAGTCTGTCTAGCAAACAAATACATTGATTATAACCAGTGGAAGTATTTTTGAGTATCAAAATGTTCTTAAGATTCGTGAGTTTTTCCACAGACTCCGACACTGGGGCAGCAGACTGCTTCCTTCTCAGCCCTCCACCCACTTCTTCCACCTAAAAGAAGTGGACTGTAGGAGTTCACGCTCTCCCTCTCGGCTATCTTGTCGCGTGTTCAGGAAGGGGAGAGATTCTTCCAGTTTTGTCTTCTTGGTCTGGTACTTAGTCACATGACCTTATTTATACTCAAGACAATACTAAAATATTACTACTGTAGCATATAACCAGAATATTCCAGGAATGATATCTATGATGTGGCTCTTGTCTCTGTGAATAGCATATCCTGTCAGACTTTGTGGTGAATTCCACACTCGGATATCACCCCCAGCCTGGGTGGGCTTGCTAAGTCGTTTGTCAAGACTCTGGGACTTAATGTCTCCTCGTGTTTTCGCTTGAGTTTGAGCCAGTTTCAGAATCTTGCCCTGAGGAAAAAGGTTTAACATACAGCTGAAGGCATCTCTTGCTCACTTCATGGTCACCGAGAAGGACAGCTAAAATCAAGAGTCGTGTTTTCAGTCAAGGGCCGGGGAAATCCTTTCCTTGGCTTTCAGTTCCACTCTGAGTCGTCAACCGATTCCTTCCATTCACGTGGGGATTCCCATGCTGACAGTCAGTGGCCGTCACATGTGTGCACAGGGCAGCGCTGCGTTTTCCTAAACTGGGTGAAGTCTGCCCCGAGTACAGTGCTGTTTCAATACTACTCATTCTTAGTATTGGACTGTGAAGTCTGAACATCAAACAGTTAAATAAAGGAAATGGTTATCAAGTAGGTTAAAGGCCATTTAATACGAGGTTTTTGTATGTAACATGTATATTATACCACAGATATATAAAACTTTCTTAAATGTTATGTAGCAGGTGTAAAACATGCAAGAACAGAACTTTGAATGCAAAAAGAATCCCAGTTTATTCCTGCCTTTTATCCGCTTAACTGCACCTTCTTCCATTGGATGTAGGCCATTGTCCTTGCTCAGGGGATAGGATGTGGCTTTTTATCTATGTGTAAGAGTATTTTGCCAGCATGTATATATATGCACCACATGTGTACCTGTTGCCCAAGGGGGTAAGACAAAGGTTTTGGGTCCCATGGATCTGGAGTTACATATGGTTGTAAGCCACCCTGTGGGTGCTGGGAATTGAGCCAGGGTCCTCTGTAAGACCAACAAGTACCTTTAGTGCTCTAAATGCTGTCTTCGGCCCTAGGATGTGTTTTTAAGGCTTAGTTTATTTGAGCCATTTGGAGAATATACTGATGTGACGGCTGCAGTCTAGCTAACAGTCTACTCAGACAGAGGCCTCTGAAGTTAGCACACCTACATGAAAGTTTAGAGAATGTCGACCACTCTTCCTATTTCTACCGCGGCTTCTGAGGACCCTTCACTCTGCTCAGCCCTCTAGTCTATGTCACTAGGAACCATCCCCTAACACATAGGAGCCTGTCCCCTGTTCTACTCTGTCAGCATGTTCACACAAAGCAGGGAGTGAAAAGTCGTCTTCACTGAGAAGGCTGCTGGAGTCCACTGTTGAGAAGCCATACCCTGTCCTTGGTGGGCTTGTCATCCAGCGTCATCTCTCGTACCTCATGGAGGCCTGTTCTCGCCGAGGGAATTCCTAGAGGTTGAAGCCATCAGGGGAAAATTAGGGAAGGAGGTATATGACTCTTGTAAGGCATTCATGAGTCCCTCTATCCCACGGAAACACCAAGAGCCATCTGGGAAAAAAGAGGGGATTTTCATGGTTAACCATCAGGCATGAATGTCTAAAACTTCCTCCCTGACATTTCTATAACTAAATACATTGATAATTTTTTTGTGCTGCCAAGATTCAACTTCATAAGGACACTTTAAAAATTTAACCTGCCTTCTGTTTCCTTTCTCTAAAATTCTATTTTCCCTGCAGCATGTTCAGGAAAGTTGCAGTAGCACACAATGCCCACTTTCAACAAAATGTTTTTCCTTGGCCTTTACCACCGAAAGGCAGAAACAGCAGTCTTAGCCCCCGACTGTCTTGTCACCGTAGCCATAAAAGAATATTCCATAATTTCTTGTCAATGGATTACATTTTAAAGCTTTATTTTCTGTTCACGAGTGTTTTGCCCCCATATATGTATGTGCAACACATGTTTGCCTAGTGCCCATGGAGTTCAGGAGAGGGAGTCAGATCCTCTGGAGCTGCATTTACAGGTAAAAGAGCAATGAACGCTCTTAACCCCCGACCTGCCTCTCTGGTGTTGGTACTAGGATTTTTAAGAACAGTCCTTTCTCCTCCAAATGAGAACGGGACTTAGTCGCTCAGAAATATCCACAGTAGGCCGTCCGTCGTGTACTTACTTCTCCCGTGCCATCAGGCTGCACAAGTAGGTGACTCTGGGTGCTCAGGAAGACTCAAGCAGAGATGGGGAGTCAGCCTGCAAGCTGGGGCGCCAGAGCTCGCTCACAGTTCTTCGGTTAGCTAGGTGGTTTCCAGGGCAACAATGAAAGCAGTAATTAAAGATGAGGAGCTAAAAGGTATGTACTTAAGAATCAGAATGCGGTGGTTGGCATGTTGGTATCACAATGTGCACTTTTCTTCTTTTAACATTAAGTAAATAAATTTTAAAAAGCCTCTAATTTAGTTAGAGGACACACTAAATTAGGATGCGCATGCTCCGCTTTTAATTTTTATCTTTTCACACACGTGCATGCGCGCACGCGCACGCACACACACACACACACATTTTTTTATGCTGGCTTTAATGAAGGCAGAAGTGCCGTCCTTGAGTGCCCCCCTGCTGGGGGGAAGGGGCCCTGACTGGTTACTCAATTCTGCTTTCTGTTTTCATTGCTAAGAATTTTCCTCCACTCTTCATGTGAGTTCTTTTTATGTCAGTTTCTACTTGGTTGACCCAATGTTTTCCTTCCCTTGAAGCATGGACACTCACTTCCAGGCTTTAATGTAATGTTCATTCAATTCCACATGGAAAAAAATAGGTAACTTTTTATTATACACCAGAGAACTAGGAGAGCCATGCTAGTTTCCTGACAACTCCTCTGTGTGCATAGAAACAACAGATGCTCGCAGAGAGGCAGGATACACAAGAGTCCAGCACTCCCGATCCTGAGTAGGGCAACATGGTTCTACACGAAGGGTTGTAGACCAGGATGCTCGCCTGCTGGAGAGGAGGGCTTGCCCTGCCCTGCGCATCCCTGGGCTTGTGGACCGATTGAGTATGGCCACAGAAGCTACAAGGCTCTGAGTTGTCAGACTTGTTTCCGTCTGTCATCAACAGCCTGGGGACACTCCTGCTGTAGGACGGTGGCAGATGAGGTCAGTGTGCCCTGTTAGGTACCCCTCCCGGGACTCCTGGAGCTTCAGATGGGATTGTCACAAGGGCCGATAGGGAGCCAGGCTCTAGGGTTTACTGTGGTTTTGCCCCCTTTCCTTGTGGCAGAAGTAAAAACAAAAAAATTACTGGATTTAAGTTACATATTTGAAATTTCAGACCATGCTTTATGAACTTTGAGAAGCAAGGGGTTATGAATAAGGGCCTATTATGACTTGTTGTCGTCATCATCATCATCATCTCGTCATTGTTGTTACAACTGTTTGCTTAGGGTGCGGCTCATGCCATGGCTCAAATGTAGAAGTAAGAGGGCAACTTGGAGGAGTGCTCTCTCTTATCCTGTGGATCCCATTGTTGAACTTGGCGTCAGGCACATTAGCCCACTGAGCCATCTCATTGTCCCTAACTTGTTATTTTTAGTATCTACTTTTTGATTTTTCTGTGAGGTGAAAATTAACTTGGTTCAGTTCACTCACCATATGCTTCCATTAGCCAGTCATGGGGCCAGGTGTTGGCATACCAGGACTTAGGGGTCTGTTGGGTTCCTGTTTTGAACGCCCCAACATATCAAAGAGAAAAGAAAGAAAAGGAGGCGTGGAAAGGAGCACCTCAAAGGCTTCTATAGTACCTCGTGTGTAGCGGGCACATCCCCAGGGTCTCTAGGCAGCTTATAGGTCACTGCATGGCCCAATGGGAGGCCCGCCATTCCTCCACTCTTTCCCTGAGTAAACTACCCAGAGAGGTAAAGTATTAGCCTTGGGTTATGAATCTTTTTTGCCTGATAGTTGAGTGCATCAGTGCGGTAACAGAGCTGTTCAGAGAGAGTTCCACCAAAGCAGCGGAACCGTTGTGGAGGTAGAAAACAGCTGTAAGTTTTAGCGGCAGCCTCAGAAGCTGAGAAGTCTGTTCCCATGTTAAGTGTGCCCATGCAGATGCTGCATTTCAGGACTCCACGGGTTAAAGCCGTTAACCCTGTAAGATAGGAGATAGTTACAAAAAGCAAAGCCCAGATCTCCACACCTCCAAAGAAAAGATCCAAAGATCTCCAGTTTCTCAGACCGGTGCTTTTTCAGTTACGCACAGGTATTCGACTGAAACTGTAAGCGGCATGGCAGACTTCGGTAAGTGGGGGCTCTAGGATATCTGCCCCGACCCCTTTTCCCTGTGGCAAAAGTAAGGGATCTGCAAGAAAGAAAAAAATGACCCTTAAAAATTAATAGAATTATTAATTCATACCCTGTTATATGGTGACTTGTGACCTTCTCAGAAAGGTTTCGAGGTGGATTTTGTATTCCTCAGACACTTGTCTTTGAAAGCTTCCAGTCAGCTATGTGAGTATCCCTACTGGTACGCTGGCCGACCGGCCTTCGAGAGTGGGATTGGGGCCCCCACAGCAGAGCTGCCAGACTGTCGCACCCTGCCTTTGTGTCATCGCCCAGACCCACACCCCGCACTTCTTGCCCCTTGTATCTGCTCACTTTGTCCTGTCCATCACCAACGACTGCCTTGTTTCTGCCCTGCCTGGGATTTATTGCCCCCTCTAGACAGACTTTACCCCCTAGTTAAGTTTTATTGCCCTATCCAGTTCCCTACTTCTTGGGGATTGTGGTTCCTTTATTCCAGTGATCTCAACAAAGCATCCCAGATCCCCGACTCCCCTTCCTACATTTAGTCCACCCATGGTCCAGGCTATCTGAGCGCACACTTGTGTTCGTCTGCCCTGCCCGTGCTGGTCCTACCTCTTTTACTTCTCCCATCTTTTTTTTTAAAGCTGTCTCTTTTTTTCCTATGTGGTGTGGGGATGAAGCCAGAAGGGTCAGGTCCCCTGGAGGTTGTGAGCTTCCTGATGCCGGTGCTAGGAATTGAACTCAGGTCTTCTGGAAGAGCAGTAAGTGCTCTGCCTGAGTCATCTCTCCGATCCCCTTTTGCTCATCCTGACCCATGTGTTCTTCTTCCTCACGATCGGCTCCCTCAGCAACTTACAAACGTGCTTAAGATTTAAATCAGTCTCTTCTGAAGCTCTCTATGCTGACCTTTTAAACTCTGCACACAGCAGCAGAGCAGCAGGCCAAACTGGGACCTGTTCTTCTGGGTCCAGGACACTGCTGAGCATCTCCAGTGTCCCCCGGCTGGTTGTCACCACAGATGACTGCTGCCAGCTTGGCCCCTACTCGTTAAATCTCTGCTTGATGGTTGCCCGGAGACACACAGCATGTGCCTCACTTTTGCTCCCCTCATCCCAAATCTAAAGTAGTCCATAGTGTCCCTGCCTCCCTAACCCTGCTTATGTCAGCCCAGCCTGTTCCTCCTTCCTGTTCCTGCACACTCCCTGGGCAGCTGAGTCCCTTCCTGCATTCGCTGCCCTTATGTCCTTGGTGTCTGTACCTGAAAACTCTGTGGTTTCCTCTTTCTCCCAGTGCTGTCGTCTTCATTGGTCTCGCAGAACTGACTTCTGTGAAAAGACGAGTGCAGCTGTCCATCGGGAGACAGGGTCTCACTGCATGGCTCATGCTGGCCTTGAACTTGAGATGTTCCTTCGCCTGCCTCTGGCTTTATAGATATCTGGTACCTAGTAGCGAATATCTGTTTTTAACCAAGTACAAGAAAACAATTGTGATTTATGTTTTGTTTTTGCAGTGCTGGGCACGAAACCCAGAGTCTCGCTTATGCTAAGTAAAAATTTATCACTGATTACTGCCCAGCCAAGGAAACCGTACTGAGTTTCCGTCCCTCTCTTCCTGCTGGAAAACTGGGGCTGCTCAGTTGGAGAGCATCATGACACCTCTGCGTGACCTCAGCTAGGTACAGTGCTGGCATCGCTTGGTTGTGGAATCCTGTACACTGCAGAAAGGGTCTCCTGGGGTTTATTCTGTATATGCACAGGAGTGGGGTTCACTGACAGTTTCCAGTTTCTGATCTCCCAGACAGATCAGCCCCTGCCAGACATCTTTGTTTTTTAGAGGGTCCAAGAGAACAGGTTTGAATAGTGGGTTAGTAGTCAGTTTAGGGCTAGGAAGTCTGGATTTAGAGAGTCAGCTTTGATAGATATCATTTGGGGCCACTAGCTGTCCTGTGTCCAAAGACTGAGTCTCATGAGAGACATCAGGGGGTGTTGCATCTGGGCTACAGGAAAGCGGCTGACTCTGCTCACTGGCGATGTAAAAGTGCTGAGAGATGACATTTGTGTTTTCAAATTAGAACCTACTATCCTAAGCACTGGTAGAAAGGCCAAGCCCCAAAGTTTTATTTGTAGAGACCCTTAAGATCTGAGTAGATGGGATTAGCAGACAGAAGAAAGGAAACTTCCATGTTTTCTTCTGGTTAGGACAGGGATGTTGGTGCTCCTCCCTGGCCCTGACACCTGTCCTCCTGGTTTGGATGTGATAGTGCCTAGAGCTAAGGATTCCGGGTAGTAATCGTGTTCTATGAAGTCATGTAGCCGGGGCAGAACACACAGTATGCCAGTGTATAAAAATACACCAAGCCAGAAGGAGAGTCCTCACCAGGCACCAAGATTAAATGTCCTTAAGCTGTCCTGATTCCAGTCAATTCAACCAACCAGGAAAAAGGACTGCCCCCTTTGAATCCACCAGCTCTGTGAGCTCGGGGGTGCTTTGGCTTTGTTTTACTATGTTTTGCTTGTCACCGTAGCCAAAGCAAAAGCCGCCTTCCCATCTGGTTTAATACAAAATACATGCAGGTGGCACGAAACTAGTAAGTAAATCCAAATAATTCTGTGCTGTGTGAAGTATAAATAACAACTTCCTGATCTCCCTCCAGCCACACTGTTGGAATATTAGGGCTTTGTTCTTGAGACCTGTCCCATCTAATAAATAGCTATTTGCTACCTCTTTCGGTTTAAATTCAATAAAAATCAGCAAGGGCCAATGAGATAGTGGGTAGAGTGCTTGCCCCACACATGTGACTACCTGAGTTCAATTGCTGGAACCCACAGGAAGAGCTGGATGCAGTGGCTAGCATCTGGAATTCCCATTTTCCTAACTTGGAGATAGAAGACAGAGACGGGAGGTGTGTCCAGACACTTACAGGTCAGCCAGTGTGGAGTAGGCTGCCCAGTGAAATAAACAATAGGAGAGACACTGCCTCAGTGAAGGGGAAGTCAAGAGGTGACTCTCCAAAGCTGCCCTTTGTCCTCACATGCAAACTGTGGACACAGACAGATTTAAATGAAATGCAGTTGAGCCTTAAGCCCCATCATCATGCTAGCCACGTTTGAGGTGCTCAGCCCTGGTGGCTACCATATGCACAGGACAGGTTTGGAATGTTCCCATCACTGCAAATGTTCTGTCAGCAGCAGGGATCAAAATGGCTTCCAGTCATATATAAACATACACACACAGTTGGTTTAACATTGTACATACTGTTGTGCAGTTTGTTTTTTCGCCCAACAGAGAAACTGTTAACTCAGTCTGATCCACATGCAGGATCATGCCAGAATAAATCAAAAGGAGGAGTACACTAGCAAACGTAAAAGGTCAGTACACCCGAACTTGTTAATTTCAGGCTTTAGAAGTCATTGTGCCATCTTCCGCACTTCTGTAACATTAAGTAAACTGTTTGCAGAACAAGTCTACCCAGCTCTGGGCATGTTAAGGAGAAACAGTTCAGAATGTGTATGCGTTCAGGCTGCCCGTGCTAGCGTCACCACACACCCAGCCACACACAGTTCTTCTTGGCTCTTCTCTGGTGGCTGGCAAACGTTGCTCTTTTTCTGTCTTCTCACTGGCCAGTAGCTGCTGTGCATATGTCGCTACTGATGTATATATTAAGTGAGACGAAACTAAAACAGTTGAGCTCCTCAGCCATGCTGTCAGCTGGGTGTCAAGTGTCTCCAGCCACACAGGGCAGGCAGTCTCCATGGTTGCATGAGGAAGGCTCAGTGGAACACTTACTAAGTCAGTCTTTCCGTGAAGTGCGGTGACATTTCCGTGGATGAAGGATAGCGAAGTGACGACTGACTAGGGGGACGAACAGGTGTTACTGGGAATGCTTGCAGTGCGTTTCCATGCCCTTTCCCCCTGGAGGTTAGAGCTCACTTCTGTCTGGAGAGTTGGCAATCCCCAAGCAGTTAGGAGAGAGAATGGGTACTTGGTTTTGTTTGTTGGCTGGTTTGTGTGTTTCTTTCCTTTGTCGAGACAACACCTCATATAGCCCAGATGACCTTGGCCTTCCTCTATAGCTGAGGACAAGCTTGGGCTTCTAGTCCTCTCACCCTCCCCGCTGGGCATTGGAACCACAGGCAAGTATCACCATGTCTTGCCTTTTACAAGACCTCGGGATCAAGCTTTGCGTGTGCTATAGGTAAGCACTCTGCCAACGGAGCTACATACCTGGTTCTGGTAGTTTCTCAGGTTAAAACACTGCCTGCAGTCAAACATATGGTCAAGGATAGCGATGCACTGACTGCTGTAGATATGACTGTTGAATTTAAACTAGAAAGTACGATGTTAAAAACTTAACCAAACAGAACATATTTATACCTCTGTATGTTTAGGGAATGCATCTGCAAGGATTCACAGAAGTGGGAATAGTTCCGTCTGGGGAAGGAAACAGGAAAGAGACAAGTTTCTCTTATGTTCCCTCCCTGCCCTTCTTCATGCAACCTGTCACATGAGCCTTCAAAGCCCTCCCAGTACGCAGTGCCTTGGGGCTGGCATACCTTTGCTCCTCAAAGTAATTCTTCATATAATTTAAGTGTATTTATGAGAAAAATATTATTAGCATTGAATTTTTTCCCATGTGACCATCCTTAACACTTGTGGATGAGAGTGCAGGAGCTGCTGATTGAAACTCATGGAAATAATTAGAGCAGAAAGATGAGGCTGACAAATTATTGCAGGTCCGGGGCACCCTGCTTCAGCTTGTCTTTGAAGAAAATGAATGCCGGTGTTAATTGCTCCTGGGTTGAATCGCGATGATGGGGCTCAGTCAGCACCTACCGCCCACATCGGAGAGCCCACCCTCCCGAGTGGGGGGGGAGTGGGACAGCGGAGACACAGCTGCCCTGCCCCCACCCCACCACAGCTCCATAGTCCAGATCCCAGGAGACCACACCTGGGCAGGGGGGTGAATATTCATTTAAAAAATTGCTTCCTAAATCAGGTCGCTAGATGTGTGCTCTGTTCAGGAAAGAAAATAGTGAAGAAACGATATGAGGAAGGACACTGTGTACTGCATAGCTCACTTAGGAAGGAAGTTCATCGTGGAACTTTAAGGGAGGCTCCCTCAATGCCAGAGTACATCTCACCACCTGTGCCGGCCCTGGCAGCAGGGGGACCTAGCCGCTGACAAGGGCATGGACCCTTACACTTCCTAAAGGTGAGGCCACTGGGTGGATGGGACTGCTGGTACATTCAATGAGGGATCCCACCGACTGGCTGGTCCCTGGTCCAGCACATCCAGGCCTTCCTCTCCCTCTTGCATTTTGTGTTCTTCTATTTTGTATTTTGAGAGAGGATCCCATCTTGTGAGTGTGGGAAGAGGGGGAAACAAATGATCACGTGATTCTCCTGTGGGCGGGGCCTTCAGGGTCAGCTTTGCTGTGTGTT
This sequence comes from Rattus rattus, assembly GCF_011064425.1. NCBI lineage: Eukaryota > Metazoa > Chordata > Mammalia > Rodentia > Muridae > Rattus > Rattus rattus. Next base: position 108,446,831 of record NC_046159.1, read on the forward strand.
TCCTGCCCTTTTTCTGTTCTGTCTTGAACATGAGTGTCACTGTCCCAGGTGAGGTCACAGTGTTAGAACCACAGATAGGAGGAACCTGCTGGCTGTCCTGGGTTCCTGCAAACTGGGGGTGAAGCTGCCAAAGCCAAACTTAGCTCTGACCCTTATTGGTTTAGTTTCCTGGGCAAGTTCAGCTTGACCTCATGTAAAATGGTTGGTAATCCTGTGAACTTGGTGCTCTCCTCCTCCTTGATTGGATTAGGAGTCTGAAGTAGAAAGAATGAGGAAACACGTGCAGACCCCTCCCAGATGGAGCCAGCACGGTAGACCAGCGGCAGCCTCTCCGGCTTCCAGTCCTGGGAGCTTTGCCCTCACTTTCGTAGTGCCATCCGACAACAGCCTATGGCCCATGGTTTTGTAACTTTCACATTTGGCAGAGTCCCAGTTTTGTGGATTTTTTTTTTCTCTTAAAGAAAGACGTTGGGTTTTTCAGAGAAATTCATCTGTGGCTTTTTGTAAGTGACAAACAAGTTAACTGTATTTTAGTCAATAATTTTTATCAGAAAACCTTGCTCTTAATTTCAAAGAACCCAGCATTTCCAGTACTTAGTTTGATAATGATGACATTTCTGTGGAAAGAGTAGTTTAAAGTGAGAAGTTTTCTGAATTCTTTTGTTCTGTCTATAGAAGAGATTTTCAAGAAAATGTGAACGGCTCCCCCCCACCCCATTTGATTCTCCATTCATGGCAAGGACTCCAGAACATTCACATCCTGCCGCATGGCAGTCTAGAAGTTGTGTTTAGATTGTCACGTTGGCATAGCCCGTGCAGTCAGCATTTCTGTAAAATGTAGAGTGGGGAGTAGAGGCCTGCCATGGCTACTGGGGCGGGGCGGCGGCAGCTGACAGTGGAGAGCAGGTGCCCAGTGGCTCTGGGGAGTGTAGACAAGTAGTTGGCAGCAAAACCTGAAGTGAAGAGGGGGCTTGAGAGCTGCTGCCAAGGTTCCTTCTGGTGGTGCCCAAGTGACCTTAACAAATCCATCCATTTCTGTCCTCTCTTGAGTGGAGCTTGTAATTGGTTAGCACAGCAGTCTTCTTCCAGTGCAGTCCCCAGGCCAGGGCCCTGCAGGATGCAGAGAAGAGGACACCATGGCGAGTGAGTTGCAAAGTTTCGTGTTCTCTTCATTATTTTAAAATCAACCTCACTCTTCGTGTGTGCGCAAGTGCGTGCGTGCGTGCGTGCGTGCGTGCGTGCGTGCGTGCGTGCGTGTGTGTGTGTCTGCGCGCACATGTGCGCACCAAGTGTTGGGGGGCCAGGGAATGACTTCATGTGGTTGGTGCCTGCCTGCCTGCCTGCCTGCCTTCCTTCCTTCCTTCCTTCCTTCCTTCCTTCCTTCCTTCCTTCCTTCCTTCCTTCCTTCCTTCCTTCCTTCCTTCCACCTTCATATAGGTTCCAAGGAAGGAACTTAGGTCAGCATGGTTCATGGTAGTCAAGGGCCCTCACCCACCGAGTCATCTTTGCCAGAGTACTTAGTATCTATGTGTTCATTTGAAGTACTGCGCTGTACTATTTCTCCTGTAAATTCACAGTTAGCACTTTGAAAGTCTGGGAAGTTGGAACTTTCCAAAACTTTGATTCTGTTTTTTTGTAACTTAAAAAGAAATAAAGACATTGAATCTAAAACAAGACAGATCAAAACAAAGAAACACTTCTGGGGACAGCAGACCTGTTACGCCATCATCAATTGAGAAGGGGAGGCAGGGGCTATCAAGCTCAAAGTCCCGCCTAGGCTGCAGTAAAATGTTCTCTAAAAACAGTGGCAAAGCCCCTTGGTGTCCCCTTTGTATCTCTTCCTTTTCTTTTGTTGTGATCAAACAACCTGAAAACACCCCAGCTTACTTGAGCCTGGGGCTTGAGGAGAGAGACCGACCAGCTCTAGAGAGCTACTTGGTAGTGGGAGCCTGAGGCTTGACGTCTCCAATGGTCCCAAACTTCCCCAAACTGGTGACACGTGAACCTGTGGGAGACATTGTACACCTAAACTCCAACAGGAAATGTTTAATGGGGTCTTCACACAAGCAGCTAATAGTGGTTTTCAACCATTACATTGATTCGGTTCCTGGAAATGTAAACCGTGAGTCAGGCAGCGTGGGTCTTTGGGTTAGTGGTGTTTGTTTTGATTTACTAATCTATATTCTCAGATGGCCAGTGTGCTTGGTGTTTATTTCAAAAGCAAAACTTCACCCCTGAAAAGCCCTTTGAGATCATCTTATCCCATCTCCTCATTTGCCAGTGGAAGGAACTAATAGTCCAAACACTCAGGGGTTCTGGCCCCTAAGTTGGGCAGGTCTTTGTGGCAGTTGCTGTAGGGAGTCCCTGAGTTGTAAGAATTTGTCAGTGCTGGCTATGATGGGTGGGATAAGAACAGAAGTCCAGGTTGGGTTTCTTGCTATATTTTGAGTCTAGTGAAGAAGGAAGAGGTGTCCTTGAGGCCTTGGGAAGAGCAGGGATCACACCTGCCTTTTGGAAGATATTTCTTCGTACAGAGTCGAATGGTTTCAAATAGCTTCCGTCACGAGATCTTGCAGAAAGTGTGAATAGCTCCAAAGATTGACAAGCTAGCTCGTCAGTGCCTTAGCCATTCCTGTATCTTATAGGCAGTAGCTACCTGTACATTGATCTTGGCTACAGGAATGTCTGGTTGTCATAGTAACAAACGAGCCTGAACTTGAGTGTTGACATCTGAAGGCTGTAAATTAGTTTGCTTTAATTTGGGTCTTTCTTCTTTCATGGGGAAGTTAATAAACCCTTGTTTATTAACTGTTATGTGAAATTGAATCATTTTGTTCTTGTGTAGTAAGTTCCTTTTCTGTCTTATTTATGGTTGAAAGTATCACCTGATCGATTTATGTGTGTTCATTTTTCCCCTCAAGTGTTCATGCAGAACAGTACATATTGTTATATTACAACAACACTTTCAGTGATGTGTCTGCCTTTGGTATTGCTCTGTTCATCAGGAGACTCCAAAGCCAACCTCAGATCTAATCTCTCCCCAGCCCTAGAGAAGGAAAACGCCCTGTGCTTGAGTCTTAAGAAAAATCTCTGTTGTGACAAGCTGTGGGGCAGTCTCCCAAGCTGCCTAGTGTCTGTGCAGCCCCTCTTTCCCTCCAGAGTTAAGCAGAGACTTGAAGGCAGGTGTGGTAGATCACGTCTACAACCCGGTGCTCTGAGGCCAGGGCAGCAGGAAGATTGGAAGTCAGGCCTGGTGGGCTCTCTAGGGAGACTCTCAAAAGCCAAGACAACAGAGAGGATTCAACAGCTAGACAAGGCCAATCACTGTCCGGTGAGACTCCTGAGAGTGAATTTAAATGAAATCACACATATAGAAGATGAAAATAAATCTTATTTCTCAAAGCGAGTAGTCTTGCTCCCGGCTCTGTAGAGCTGAGGGTCATCTCCTAATAAAGAGCTTACCGTTAGGTGCTGTTTTCATCACCGGGATGATGCGTGTGACGGCTCTGCATTTCAAGGCGCCTTCAGAGACAGGAAAAACTTTGGTTGTTGTTATTAAGATGTTGATGTTGTGTGAGGATTTTACAAACAGTGTTTTCCTTTTCTGTCTACAACTGCAGTCAGAGAAGGCCGCAGAGAACTACTTGGCTTTATTGAAGTTCCCTTGGCTGAGCCTCTGGTGCCAGCGGCATGAGCCTGGTTCTGGGGAAAAACCCACATGATGCCCATGTGTTGGAATGACCCTTGTTCGGTCTCTTTCCCTCAGACAAACCATCTGTGCGCACTCCACAGCAGTCGAGGCAAGCAGGATCCCTTAACACACTCGGTCCAGGTGCCTGAGATCTTCTTCTCATCTCCTCCCTCCTCCCCCTCTTCCTCCAAGAGAGGAAGGATTTATTCTGGCTCAGACTTAAAGGGCACGGTCCATTATGGCAGCAGGATCTTGAGGCCACACCACTTCCACAATCGGAGCAAAACTGAAGTTTCTTAATGGTTTTTAGAGACCAGATGGTTTGTCAAAATCATGAAGTAGGTAGCCATGGCTGGCCCTATATCTGCAATTGCCTTTCTTTGTGAAAAGGACAGCTTTATTGGACAGAGTCCTGGAACGTTCCTGATACATGGAAACCTGCCCATCTCCACAGTGCTCATTGGAAGAGAACATAGGTGTAGACAGGAGATGGAGGGATTGACTGCTTGACTGATTCCCACCTCCTCTCTCTGTTCATCTGGAAAGAGCACCAGATCTAGCCGGAGCTCTTCTGCTTTGAGTGTGATCCATTAAGTGAGGCCTGTTGGGATGCAGTCTGCACTGTGTCTGTAGAGTGCAGTCAGGCATCTTTACTCTCCACAGAAACACAGGTTAGGTAATAACTCCAGAAGTATCTGTTGGCTTTCAGAGGATCCCATCTGAAGAGTGCCGAGGAGGCTGTATTGGATAGGAGCAGCACCCCTAAGGGCGATCCCTAATTAAGAAGTGGGCAGGTCGAGGCACATGGTCAGTGCTGCTAGGAATGTAGTGTGCAGAGCTAGCCTTGGAGTATAATACCTGGGAGTGTAGCCAGGAACCAACAGGAATTGGAATTAGGACCAGGTTCTAAGGAAGAAGCAGTTTGGGGCAAGCGACCCAGCACTAAGGCTGTACTGTAGGCTGAATGCTGCCTTTCCAAGGTTTGCCCTCAGGAGACTTTGGAGGAGGCAAGCTTAGGACAACGCCACCACTTAACTTTGATGAGAAATGGAACAACCTAAAGACAGGGATGGGGTTGGTGAAAGTGCAGGTCAGGAGCCTGCGCTTACCTGTTGGTGCATGCTTCTTCTCATCTGCTATACTTGGGTTCCCTGTGTGAATTTGTGTTATTAACAAGGGAAAGCTGATAGAAATACCAGACTGAGAAGACCTACAGAAGACAGAGGGCTTCCCAGGTGGCTGGAGGTAGGTGTCAGGTCAGGCCTTGTTCACTCATGATCCCCTCTTGGGTGCCAGGGCTACAGTAGGAGGCTGTGCACAAACAAACCAGGTCTTCCTGACCGGTCCCCATTCCGTTCCTCCCCGAGGGCTATCCACTAGTGAGTGACCCTTGCTTATCAAGGTGCTGGAAAGAACTCTGGGTCAGTGTTCACCACATCACCAAGCCAGATGTGCATTTTCTCTGTGAAGTGGGCTAAGGTCTGTCTGCCATTTCCTTCTTTTCTGCTAGCTGTTCTGAGTGGATGCAATCTGCTGTAGATCACTTGCTCTTGAAAAAGATGTTTTGCTTAGACAGATTCTGGTTATATCGTCTGGGCTAACCTCTCTGCTTTGTAGTCCAACACACCTGACGAACATTGCTTATTTGCAGCTAAGACAGAGACAGAGCCTAGGCCCAGTGTACCTTTAGCCCAGACTGGTCTCAAATTTAGGGCAATCTAAGTGCTCCAGCCCCTCAAGTGCTGTGATTGTACGCACAGGCCATTCCCCTAGGCTAGCAAATTCTGTTTTATTGAGACAAAGTCTCACTGAGGTAGCTCTGGCTGGCCTGGAACTCACTATGGAGATCATGCTGACCTCAGACTCTCAGAGATCTGCCTGCCTCTGCCTCCAGACAGCTAACAATTTCTTAGAAGTTTCAATATATAATCAGAATGGAAACATTTCGGCACTCTGACACACACACACACACACACACACACACACACACTCTCTCTCTCTCTCTCTCTCTCTCTCTCTCCCTCCTCCCCTCCCTCCTCTCTCTCTCTCTCTCTCTCTCTCTCTCTCTCTCTCTCTCTCTCTCTCAGGGATCCAGTCCTCTTAATACAGCACTAAATTACTCGCACCTGGGATAAAACGAAAACATATTCTTATTTCTGTGTTTTGTAAAGAAAGCAAAATTCCGAAACCGTCACTGCAGGCATGCAGTCCTACGAGACCTATGCTGATTTCTAAAGAAATTCTATCAAAATTAGCATAGTCACCCAAACAACCTAAAAGGTTTCCTTGGTTTCATTTTGTAGCTAGGCTATGCCTTGTGTTGACGTCATCATAAATCACCGAAGGTAAGAAGACGCTGTCTCACACCGGTGTTTCCTGAATTCACTTGGCTACAGAAGGACATCTCCTGGTGGGTGTGCCCGGATGGACGAGATAGTGTTGGGGCGTAGCCGAGTTGGTTGCTGTAGTGCAACTGAAATTTCTAGCACAGTGCCTGTTCTCTGTGGTTGGTAGTGAGGTGGGCGATCGTTACCATGGAATGAATATGTAGTCACTTGTGAGCTAAGGCCTGTGCCAGGGAAGAAGCAGCGTGTGCGCCTGTGTCTTCTCCAGGTGCACGTTCTGTCTCTTAGTGACTGAAAAGCTGGTCTTGTCTTGCGTTCGATGAGCTGCATTTGTTTGGTGGATTGTTCTGGACCTGTCCCTCTCCAGTCTCCTGGTCCTTTCTCCTTTTGGCCAGCAGATGGCACCTTGCGGTTTCTTCTCTTGCCTGCCAGCTTTGCCTTCTTTATCTCATTCCTTCTCTGCCCCCACCCCCACACACTCACACTTGGCAAGTGTGTGTCACCAGGAAAGATGCTGTTAGAAGTGACAAGCTGTCTTACCAGAGGGACAGAGGGCAGGGAGAAAACAGGTTTGCATTGCTTCAGGCTTCGCCGCAGCTGCCTCGTTTTCTCTGCTAACACGTCTGCTCGAGACACGATCCCGTTGGATGCAGATCCAACATTTTATCATGACGTCAGGCTTACATTTGCATCCATGCTGCTCCCCTTTGCAGTGTTAGGTAACAGTGTCCCTTGTCATTTTGCCTTTTCTTTTTAATATGAAGATTTTTTTTTAAAGAACAGCACAGTATGGGTGAATAGATTCCACTTACTTGTGTTTAAATATTCTACACACCATGCTGAATCCCACTCCCCATCCTTTCTCAGTCAGTAAGTAGTTATTGCCTGCTTACAGGTTAAGTATCTGATAGAAATGCTTGAGACTGCCTTTGTTATTAGGAACGTGGGTCTTAGTGAAAGTCACTAGTGCTCTCTTTACGTGGGTCAGCCTGCCTTTCTATGTAATGCAATCCAGCCTCTCGTCCTGTTCAAAGACAGCTTCCCACTCAGTGCCATCTCCATTGTAATACCTCCCTCCTACTGCCGGTCCCCCCCCTCCAAAAAATGACCCCTAGCACACCTGGAATCCCTGCACCTGGGAGTGGAGGCAGGAGGATCAGAAGTTAACGATTATGCTTCGACACATAGCAAGTTGAAGATCTAGCCTGGACTATACCAGACCTTATCTCACAACAAAAGCAACTCATAATGTCAGGCCTTGAGCATCTTGAACATTTCTGGATTTACTTGGATGGATCACTACTCTGTTCGTGTTCGTGTTCTTCTCTCTCTCTCTCTCTCTCTCTCTCTCTCTCTCTCTCTCTCTCTCTCTCTGTGTGTGTGTGTATGTGTGTGTGTGTGTGTGTGTGTGTGTGTTACAGTTGATAAACTAGATGCCTCTCAATCCCCAGCAAGGTTGAGCACAGAATCTTGCACTAAAATACTTTGCACTAAGTGATTTATGGAACCGTTTGGCTTCCAGCCCAGCTGTTGGCTAGATTTTGGCCACATATAGACCTCCCATTTGCCTAATCGGGAAAATGGTAATGCCAATAACTATTAAAAAGCAAACACACACGTTGCCCATTGCATAGTGTGTTTTCAGTAAATTGTGGTATATTTGTGCACACACAGACACACAAGCACACATATATGTCTTAAACACACAGCATATGTCTGAGGTTATAATCATTAGAAGAAACTGCTTGAGTACTTGTATGTGCTGCTTTAAGGAGAAAAGGAGCCATTTTTAATTATTTTTTTTTCCAGAAATCACCTATTACTCTTTGTAGTCAATGGCTTGGTGGTTGGTATTGTGTGTTTGACAACTGCCAATCTGCTGTGCTTTTTAAGAGCCTTGCCAATAGCATAGATTCTTAGATGACCCCTTCCCTTGGTCTGAGTGCGGTAGCTGCCCAGGAGATGTTTGTCATGAGGTAATTTGGCAGTAGCTGTGTCAGGTGCTTCGCCTCGGTAGTCGGCAGCATTGGGATGGTACATCTCCCAGGGGAAATTTACCTTGGTAACCCTCCTCAAAGATACGCCAGTCAGAGATGGGGCAGTGTAGCGTTGTAACAGACCTTTCTAAGTGAATGGATGAGGAACAAGGTGTAGCACATGCTGTTGAATCACCCCAAAACACAGAGGATGCTTTGGGCTTCATGGGCCATTCTTTCACACAGTCAGGTGTGTATTTTCATCTCCAGTCTGTAAAGTTCGCTTCTGTAGGTCCAGTTGACAGGGAAACTGCTGTTCACATGCATGAGTGGAACTGTTTACATGCTGTACTTGTAATTGAAGTCTTTACAGACGGCTGGGCGCATTGGTGCACACCTTTAATCCCCATACTTGGGTGGCAGAGGCAGGTGGATCTGTGAGTTCTATGTAGTGAGCTCCAGGGACCCTGTTTACAAATAAGAGAGAGGAGAGTCTTGCCGTGGAGAATCACTACAACTCTCAGTCACTGATGAAGGTCTTCACATAGGGCCATGGTCACTCCCTGAAACATGCAGAGAGCAGTCTGAGAAAGTTGAACTTGGTCTCACACTCAGCCCTCAACCACGCCCACAGCCTAGCTCAGTTCCTGGGAGAAGAACTTACTGAGGCTGAAGGGTACACACTGCCGTGGATGGGGCACGGAGAGGATGTGGGACTCGGTGTCACTAGGCAATAGGTTTTTCATGGAGATGCGTTTGGTAGAATTTGCATTCGTGGCATTTGGGATTGATACATTCACTGTATTAATTCAATTTTTGTTAAGAATTTTAAAATACCCAGGGCAGAGTGTTTCATAAAGAGATGTTTTAGACTCAGTTTTAGACATGGAAAGTCCCAAGGTCAGGTGTCTGAGGTTGGATTTTATTGCTGTGAAGAGACACCATGACCAAGGCAGCTCTGAGGGCAACATTTAATTGGGGCTGGCTTACAGTTTCGGAGGTTTATTCCATTATTGTCAAGGCAGATAACATGGCTGCATGCAGGACAAACGGTGCTGAAGAAGGAGCTAAGAGTGCATCTTGATCTGCAGGCATCAGGAAGGAGATTGGATTCCGCATGGGCAGAACTTGTGCATAGGAAAGTCCACCCCCCACAGTGGCACACTTCCAACAAGGCCAGAACCTACTCCAAAACCACGCGTCCTAACAGTGCCACTGTGTGGGCCAATATTCAAACACATGAGTCTTTGGGGACGACGTAGAGGTTAACCCTGTTGGTGAGGGTCTAATAACAGAAGACATTCTGCAGGAGGCATGGATCGCATGGCCAAGGAGAGAGTCTAGAGAAGGGCCAAACTGGGAAGGTCTTGCCCTTGCCTTAGATGTCACCTGCCGAAGGACCACACCACCTTCCTCAACTGAGGAAGTGTACTGAGACCAAGCTTCCAATTCCATGTCATGATACCTTGGGAACAAGCCCCACACAGCCACAGAGCATCTTTTACAGAAATGGGATCCCTGTGTTGGCAGTATTGTGAGTACAGCCGCTTTCCAAAAACAAGGTCCCATTGAGGTTCCCTAGCCACAAAGGGCAGCCTCCCCAGGCTTGATTGATCCTCTGCTCCTGATCCTAAAGACGAGTCCCACTGCCGTCGTACAGATGCTTTAGCCTTAGTGCTGTTTCTGTCCCGCTCTTCTTTGTTTTTTTTCTTTGAGATTAAAGTTGGATTGTCTCTCAATAAGGCTAATAAAAAGTCTGACTTAGCTTTTGTAGGCCAGAACCAAAAAGACAGAAAAACTACTCTTTCATCCATGTATTCAATTCTGTACACCAGCCCTGTGCATCTGTGGAAACCCACACACTTTTTTGACGTGCAAATTGTCCACGTTGTGTAACGTAGAATCCCAAAAATTTGCTCAGCTTTTTAGTCACTTTATTTGAGCATGGTTCTATGAGTCAGCTAGACTCAGCCGAGTAACCCTGAACGCTTACAGTGGCTTCAACACTTTGTGCCTAAAGAGAAGAGACCAAAGATGGCATTGTTAGTGTTTGGCACCTAGATGCAGATGGTTCAAAGGTCAGACCTGCCTAGCTACAGGCTTGCTTTGTCTTCCTGACAGGTCAGCCAAGTTTTAGGAATTCTTCAAGGAGAGGCCTCCACAGGCAGCATGTGTGGGGTTTCTTCCAGCATGTGTGTGGATGCCTCATTGGACTAAGTCTTAGTTACCTGTGGTGTCTGGCAACTCCTCAAGTGGAATTCCCGTTTGCTGTTACCTGTGGTGAATTAAAGTTGTCAATAAGCAGCGACTTCATCACTCTTAACTAATACAGCTATTTGTTTAAAAGGGGGACTAATTTTATAATTTCTAATGGTGTGGGAGATGGGTGCGTGCACAGGAGTACCTGTGGAGGCTAGGGGGATCAGATTCCCCCTAGAGAGCCGCACCTTTGCGTGCCCGCCATCCAGTGGTTTCTGGGACCTGGACTTGGATACCCCAGAACAGCAAGGCCTCCAGCACCTACGTAAAGGTTCATTTACAGTCACATGATGTTCTTACTGGCCCTACATGTATGCAGGAGGTTATTGGTGATCCCAGTTCTTCTCTGATCCCTCTCAACAATCCATACACACCCAAATACAACTTAAATGTTAGAAATTTACAGAACATTTTTTTCCCTGCATTTCTGGCCTTGTCTTTTGTGGCTGCCCAAGGTATTCCAGTTGGTTTTTGCAGTGTGTGTCTCGCTCAAATGACAAATGCTGGATACAAGTCCCCTTTACTGCAGCCTCTTAAGATACCTGAGTCTAGAGAAGACGGAGCTTATCTTTTGTCTTCAGGAAGTTTAGGTTTAGAGGTGAAAACCAACAAAGTGAAAGAAGTTTGAGGAGGTAGAGTGGAGGGATTTCAGTTTTGTATCATAAGCACGGTTGTCTGCCTTACTGGTGTTTGTCCATCTTCATCTCCACTAACACATTTCGGGACCCACCAGCAAGCCACATACATGGTGGAGAAGAAAAGGGTTGGTGATGGTGAAAGGAATTCATCTTGCTTTACCAGTGTAGGGTTTTCAAGGCAGTTTTGTTGGGTTCATTTATTCGGAATATCAGGGATTCTTGGTGACCACCAGGCGTTTCCAGTTTGATCTAAGGGAGCCATGGTGTCATCTGTGGCTCGGAGGCTCTTCTCACCTTGGGCTGATGAGCAACTGAGTCTATTTTCAAACTACAGAGACTGGGTGCTGAGTTCTCACTCTGGTACCTGCTCCGCCTTGGGTGACTCTCACCTGTTTACTATCTGAAGGGAATCGCTGCAGAGCTGTGCTCCAAAGCCCATCTCCCATCTAAACACTCAGGTTTACCTGTCCAGGTGCCCAGCAGCCTGCACACAGGCCAAGATTGGGGAAGTGTTCCATTAGGCAGTGAACCCTGTCAGCAGGAAGTCTGCTTCTGGAACGAAGTGGTGTTTTCTAGCACAGGTTTGAGCCTTTGTGGCGTTTACTTACTGAGGCTCATAACAATAGACAAAGAAGTGCAGGTTATTTTATGATGCAAGTGCTGGACCCAGAGTCTCATGCATTTGCCTCCCAGATAGAGACTCGGAATTAGGTGCTGTTAACTGTGATAGCTATATTCACACTACTTATCTATACGGCACACTCTATCGGGGGAAGTTGCACACTCTGCTTTAAAGGTGTAGCATTTAGAAAGCTTTCCTCACAAATACATCTCTTAAATAGTAACAGGGTTTTGTGTGTTTTAAACACATGTCCAGGGAGATGTTTTGCTTTTTGGTTTCAGTTCGTCCAGTCTAAGTGTGGGGAGTGCTTGTTTTCAGGCTACAGCCCTAGAACCCTGTAACTGAGGAAGGAGTTGCTGGTGTCCATATCACACCCAGACAAACAGGAAATGTCTCATTCTTAGAATAAATATTTGATTCTCTCAGATAGGGTTCTGTCCCAAAGGTCTTCAGCAGTGAGGCGATTCCTAGGAGAGGTCTCACCTGGCACAGTTTGGGAGTCTACACTCTGCAGGGCTTGTCCTATTATGCTTCCTGTAACATCAGGAGGGTGGGCCGCACACACACCACAGGTAAGTGGACCCTGGTGCAAATGTTTTCAGATTCTCAGGTAGGCAAGGCTAGGTATGGCTGGTTAAGCCTGTAATTCCAGCATTGGACAGCCGAGTAGAAGGCTTGCCACCAATTTGAGAGCAGTTTGAGACCTGGTACACATAATGAGTACCAGGCCAGATTGAAGAACAGAGTGAGAGAGACCCTGTGCCTCAAAACAGAACAACTACTGTCGCTCTCAGCAGGAGGGCAGCTGTTCCCCTCTATGACCCGGCCACAGAGCTTGCTCCCGGATGCAGCTGGGTGGACTGACTGACACCTGTTTCGTTAGTGGATGGACGATGACCCACTGCAGTAAACACTTGCACATCAGTCATTGCAGGATTCTTTTTTAAACTACAGCTTTAAAATATTGAATGTATTTGGACATTAGAAACCAGTCTTGCCAGGCAGGGTGGTACACTCTCTAGCCCCAGCACATGGGAGGCAAAGGCAGCTGGATCTCTGCGTTCAAAGACAACCTGGTCTACAGAGCTAGTTCCAGAATAGCCTGGGCTACACAGAGAAATCCTGCTCCGATAAACCTTAGGTGAGGGAAGGGAAGCGAGGGGAGAAAGGGGAACTGATGTCTTGGTGTCTTGAGAACACTGTGTGGGTATCTTTTTAAAAGCAGTCTCTCACTGCCTGGTTGGTTTTGTTCCTGTGTACAAGAATGATGTTGGAATACAGCACGGCTGAGACAGAGAAGTACCATTTAGTTTGCAGAGTAAGTTTTTATTACTTATTGTTGTTTTATGCACATTGGTGTTTTGTCTGCATGCATGTGTGTGTGATGATGTTGGGTCTCCTGGAACTAAAGTTGCAGGCAGTTGTGAGCTGCCATGTGGGTACTGGAACTCGAACCTGGGTCCTCTGACAGAGCAGTCAGTTCTGTGAACCACTGAACCATCTCTTCAGCCCCAAGCCACAGATTTTTAACTACAAGCAAGAAAAGTGGCTTGTTGTGTCGGTAATGTCAGGGAAAGTCTCATGAAAGAAGAAAGTATAAAGAAGCCTTTGGGGAAAGCTCCAGATGTTGGTATGAGTATCAGGAAGCAGGAAGGAAAAATGGCGTCTTCAGGCTTTTGATACCTTGTGGAGAGAGTGATTTCATAGGAAAGCAGTATAGCTTTCATTCTTTACTAACTCAGTTACTGACCCTCATTAAATGTATCAGCTGTGTATTTTAAAATAGAATCTTTTGTTAATAAGCTCCCTTCCCCTTAACCACCCTCTCCGTTACCCATTTAGAAATTCCTGCGGTGTCTTTATAGAGTTATTACACAACTGGTTTTTTTCCTTGTTTAGATTTAGACCTTTAGCGTGATAAGTGTGCTCAGCTTGGCTGCCCCTTTGATTCTTATGTGCGTCATAAGTTTGTCCTAAACTCGGCCTCTAAGGATTAATAGCCTTCCCGTTTATTCATTCATTCATCTGTTTGCCCACATGAGCAATCTAGAGTGCCTACTTCTGTGTTAGATCCTGGAGAGTGCAGGCACCCGCCAGGGAACAAGCTAGAACTGGACAGGTGAGTCGAATGCCTGGAAACGGGCTCAGGCTCTTATCACCAAGGTATATTTAAAAGATAACAGCAAAGCTCACCCTGCAATCAATAACCACAAGGCCCTTTCAGAAGCTTGTACACAGTGACTGTTACAGGATCAAAGCTTTGGCTAGACTGTCTTTTAGGCATTGAGAGGGTGAGTGGTGGTGGGTGAAGCTTTGGGATGTTTCCAGCCTCCTGAACAAGGCTTTGAAAGCAGCAGATATGGCATTATCCTATCTGTACGTCAAGGTAGAGACCAGCTCTGATGATGATATTTATTCTAAGGGGAGGTTACTTAAAGAAGGCACAGAGGATATTAATTAGGTGTATTGTAACCGGAAGGTGCTCTTGTCAGTTTGTCTTAACGAGAGGCAGGCTAGCAGGGCTTGTGGGAACTCAGAGCCTAGTATAGGCAGCTGTGTGTCCCTGGGAGAGTCACCACCCTCTGTACAAAAGCCATGTTGATGGTGGTAGTGACCCATCTCAAAGGATGAGTGAGAGTCATGTTACATCAGCACATAGACTTTGAATTCTGCCTTCCAGAGAGAGAGAGAGAGAGAGAGAGAGAGAGAGAGAGAGAGAGAGAGAGAGAGAGAATGCATTTGCATATGTAGCAAAATTAGCTACTTTAAAAAAAAATGTCTGTTTGTATGTTTGTATCTGTCTGAGTGGATGGGAAGCTAGATCACATAAGGATAGCTAATTCAGTCTTCCCCACCTCACCCTGCCTACCCTCCTGCCCCTGGACTCCAGAATTGTTTGTTTTGTAAGGCTGTAACATTGGGTTTTTTTTTAATGTGACCTTGAAAAAAATCCTGATTAAGTAGTTCTGGGCAATGTTCTAATGCTGGAAAATAATCAGGCCTCCCACACATACCTGCTCAGCCAAGAATTTGTTTGCCCCAGAAACCGTGGGTGGGCGAAGCAAGCCCACGCCCAGGCCCATGTGAACTCTCTGTTCTGGCTAGAGCTTGCCCTGCTGTCACCCTGCCTGGGCTCCTGGCTGGCTGCTCGCTCCTTGTTTTGATCTGTTCCTTTTTTCCTTTTGGTATGGTCCTGGGACTTGAACCCAGAGCTGGTGCATGTTAGACTATATAGGAACCATCCCAAGTTGTTCGCTATTTCCTTTCGTTCTCAATTCCAGACAAATATTTTTATCTCACAGATCAATTTCTAACATTTCCCAGCACTTTCCTTGATTATTTTGCAGTTTGACCTGAGTGTGGGTCTTGCAAATTTCTGCCAAGCCTAGGTGGGCTCCTTGCAGAGCACCACCATGGCCTGGTACAGAGCTCCTTGGGGATCCTAAGGACCCCAGTGTGTGGCAAGGCTGCACTGAAATGGCTCTGGAATTTCCGTCCTTCAGCCAGCAACAGATACTTGTTGCCTTCTTGCCCAGAGGCATCACAGGCTCTGGCCACGGAGCCTTTCGCCCACTCCCTTTCTGGTTGGCCTGGCATCTCTCGTCCTGCCCCTGGGAGTCGGTTAAACAGTGTTCAGTTACTGGCTCCCATCCTGTGTCCTGTCGAATCCTGTTGTCTGAGTTCAGTTCTCTGCTATGAGCAGAACAGCCAATTCACTCTTGCATGGCTGCTCCGGGAGTAGAGAGAGAAAAGGGCTCTGCCAGCCCAGAAGCCTCCACGATAGAACTGAGCTTCACCTAGTATTAACCACCTCTGGGCCTTGACTGACCAACCTTCCTGTGAGTTGTGGGAATGTTGAGTATGACAGGTGTGTGTGTGTGTGTGTGTGAGAGAGAGAGAGAGAGAGAGAGAGAGAGAGAGACAGACAGACAGACAGACAGACAGACAGCACACAGGAGGGGCTTTGCCTTATAGTTGGAAACATGATGGGGTCTTCCCCAGCGACTCTGAAGCAGACATTCACCTGAAGTGTTACCACTTTTGTTTCTAGGCTAGGTAGAATAGGTGTGTGCATGCATGTGTGCGTACACACACACACACATGCACGAATGCACTCACAAAAGCTAGATCAGCTTTACAAACAACCTTTGATGGAGAGCAACTGCAGACATTCCTATTAACTTTTGATTGGTTACTGCACTTTTTATCCTTTTTTACTATACAAGGGCACCATTTTTATTTTCTCTCTAGGAAGAAAGATGTGCTAAGTTTAAAATTTGATTGCAAATTGATAGGTCAGGAAACGTCTGCTGACACACCTTGAAGTTATTTTAAGAAAAAAGTCTCAGTGCTAAAATATGGTCCTTTATGCCACCTCCTGGCCTGCACCATTCTGGAGAGAGTCTGAGGTGCTCTAAAGAGGCGGGCTGGATGTGCATATGTAGATAGCCACCACCCACTACGCCCAGACACCACTCTGGGTTGGCCACTCTGCCACCCAGGGCAGCAGTCTGAAGGAGAAAGGGGTACCTAGAGGATCCAGGACACTTAGAAGGTCAGCACCGACAAATGGGAAGCAAGCACAGGGAGGGAGGCCTGGTGATAGGTTGAGCTGGCACCAATGTGCCCCTGCTGGGCAGGGCCCATCTCTAGATGGGAATTTTGAAGACAGCAAAATTTCGCATGTCTGTTCTATGGGTGGACATTGCTGTGTGTGCTGTAATGACCGACTGGCTACAAACGTGAGGGGTGCCGTAGGTGCATTTTATAGGCTTCCCACTAACTATAAGCAGTTACTTCATTGCTTGTACTATGAAAAATGTATCCTTAGTTTAAAGGAAGTTCCTGGGACTGCTTCTGCATCAGCTCTCCCAGTAGGTTATAAACACGGACAGTAGCGAGCCTTTTCACAGGGACTCATGTCTTTCTATGCAGAATTAAGTGCACTCAGACTACCTTCTTCCTCCAGTACCTCCACACGCTCGGTAGTGCACGTTAGTTAGTTGGTAACTTGAGCATCGTCTCCCTGCACCTCTTCTCTTTGTTCATTTGGAGCCTCTCGTCCAGTGACTGCGTGAGCACTTGTATCACAGTGGTCATCGCTGAGTCTAGTTCATGATTTCCCCTTCCAAGACCTGGACTGGGTGCCTGCATCCGAGAGATGGCATCACGCAGAAGTGGAAGCAGCATAGGTGCCCTGCATGTACCGAGCTGAGGCATCTCACTCTGCCGAGGCAGGGCACGCCCACTTCAGGAGGCTGGGGTGCAGCCTGGTGTTCCAGTCTGAAGGGCTGGTGTGGAAGTGGAAAATGGTTCTAAGCATAGTGCCTATGACGTACACAGCTGTGAAATTGCTTGGGGAGAGATCTACAGCCTGGCCTGTTTGCCACGCCTGATACAGGAGAGGAAGGCGTGAGCAAGGCTGTGTTCAGTAGGAGGCACCTCACCTTGAAAATAAGTGGTTCCTTTTGAGCCCAGATCTCTCTCTTCTCTCCTTGGCTTTAAGCTGTAAGAGCTGGCCACACAGACTCAACCTAACACTTTGTCCCCTTGCTTTAAATTATCATTAGATTACAGACACCTGAGGATCATATAATGGGCCTTTTTGCACAGGATCCTTATCTTTAAAAAAGTAATTTTTTGAAAAGAATTCAGTTTTCTGATTGTATTTATCTTCCCCCAACTCCTCCTAGATCCTACCCACCCACCCAATCGCATACACATAGAATAGAGCAACAGAAAACAACAGCAGCAAGCAAACAAAACCCCATAAACCCCGAAACCAAAACACATAAGCAAAAGGCTCCGTAAGCTTGGTGGCTTCCTTCCCCGGCGGCAGGCACCTTGGAGACTGGCAGGAGACTCTCTTGAGCCTGGTCTGTGAATTTGAGGCCAGCCTCGTCTACATAGTGAGTTCAAATCAGCCAGGACTAGATAAAAGACCCCGTCTCAAAACAAAATCCAAACAGAATATACAAGCAAAAAGGCCAATAAGCCTTCCTTCCCCCACTCTTCAAAATAAGGTAAGAAAAAAAGCTTAAAGCAATTTAAAAGAAAATGTCTACAAAAATACCATTGAGTTAATTTTGTGTTCACCGTCTACTGCTGGGCATGGGGTCTACCTTTAAATGAGAATCCTTTGGAGAAAACTAACTTCCCTTTGGACAGGATGTCAGTTGGAGATAGCTTCCTGGTTAGGGGAGGGTGAGATCTGGTGGACACTTCCTCCTCTGGGACCCCATCTGGCTTGAATAGGCCCTGTGTGTGCTGCTATAGTCTCTGTGAATCTAAATACATGACTTTTAATGTTACCTTGGTTACTCTTTGAAAGAAAAATTATGGTGTGTATATTCCAGGAGTCGGTTCTTCCCTTCCGTCATGCCAGTTCCGGGGTTGAAGTCAGGTGGTCTGAAGTCATACTTGCAGCCAGCACCTCTGCCCGCAGAGGTATCCTGTCAGCACACTGTTATCCTTAGAAGCACACTAAGAAACAGATGCTGCGAACCCATACATCTGTCAGTAAAGTAAAACACCAGAGATTATGAACTTAAACAGAATGGGTTCATGGTGGCTCACAGTTTGAATGTTTAAGTTAGGACAGTTGACTCACTGCATGGGCAGAACAAAATGGGCACAAGAGAGCCTGTGACATGGGGTCACTTCCCAGGAGTGTCACACTGGAGACAAAGTGGTATATAATAAGATGCAGTAATAAAGGTACTCACCCACTGTGATTGGTTTTGGGGGGCTCTTCCATATCCCCAAAGGACCCATCTTTACATGCCATTCACTTCCGTTTACAGCCGGGCTACTGTAAAGACCAACCTTACGTTCTCTCAAGCATCCCACAAGCTCTATAACTGGTCTCTGCTCTCCACCCGCCCCTGCCTTCACTGTGATGTCCTCAGGGTGGCCGCATCTTAGGCTCTTCCCTACGACCTCTTCTATATGCTGCGTAAAAACACCAAAGTCTCCGAGTGCCATAATGTGAGGTCCCTGCCCAGGCTGGAAACTACTCTCAAGATGTACGCGTGACTTTCTTTAAGGCCCTTTCCGGGATCACGTGGCAGTTTCTCAGTCCCTTAGCCACTAAGTTTAGACGCTCATTCTACCCCGATTCACCCTCTCCTCTTTACTTTTCTAGATGACACTCACTGTCGTCCAGTGTGTGTGATGTTTTCCTCAGGTGCACATTGTCTCTTCCTAGATAGAATGGCGCCTCCTCTCAGAGCAGATTGTATCTTCCGCGTCTCTCTGAAGCTGTGCCTGACCTATTTACATGCACCCTCTTCAAAGAAGGAGGCACGTGGTCCTCTAACCCAGGTCTAGATAAGGATTCGGAACCAGGTGTGCCGTGTATGCGTCTCGGTGCCGTGTATACGACTCGGTGCCGCTTTGTTCTCAGTCCCTTCACACAGGAGAACAGAAACATCTTAAAAATTAACCACGGTGGTGAGCCATGTAAAACGCTAGGCATCCAGGTAAGAAATGGCAGTTCTTTGTGGATCTGTGAGGCAAGTGGGCAGACAGCACCGTGGTTGGTATTCTCCATTGTGTGGTCCAGTGTGCCCTGGGGATGGGAGGAAGGCACCGCTTACTGCCAGCCCCTCAGCAGTGGTGGCACCCTGAAGGAATCTCGGCCTCTTGAGTGCGTTTCCCAGCACCGTGCCAGCAGAGGACTACCTCGGCCAACTGTGTGTTTTCCCTTTTGTTGACAGGGTTTCTTAGTAACCTCTCAGAGGTTCAAAATTGTTCCTTAGTTGTCCTGGGGAGCTCTCTGTGCCCTTTGTCTTTTAATAGTTTCAGGTTCATTTTGGCCACGGCAGCATTGGAAACAACAGCAGCGATCAGCAGACCTGAGTGTGGGTAGAGCCCATTTGCTTACCCGTTCTCTTGGAGTAAAGGACAGCACAGGGAGGCGGCCCTTGTCAGTGAAGCCATGCAGTCTTCTAGCAGAACCATCCCTGTTTGGGTTGGTGCTGCATTCATTGGGTTCTAATAGCCCTATACCACCATCCATTCAAGAACAGATCTACTGAGCCCCTGTAACCACCTGGAATGAGCATGCTCACCTCCAGGAGGCTGCGGTTTAGTGAGAGAGGTTAAGGAGTCAGAGCTGCAGGAGGAGGTAGGGGTTGGGGGGCAGAGCCAGAGCAGTCAGCTGTGGTCCTGATCAGAGAGAGCTTCCAGGGTAAAGGAGTGAGGAGGGCCGAACCACCCGCCCTATGTTCTATGCTTCACAGTGTCCTCAAGATGCCTTTTGGGTAAGAGATTTCGAGGAAGAAAGTGTGGAAGGTGCATGAAGGACTAGAGGGGTATTTGTATTTGTCCAGGGGAAGGGCCGTGGCCAGGTGGCCTGGGCTAGAGGGGCTCTCACTGGTGGTGGCTCCCGAAAGCTCACCAGGCAGTTCCATGAATGGGCATCCTCACACTGCCAGAAAATGCTGGTGTCAAGGAATCACTGGCTCTCAAAATATACAGCTGTTGGTGGAACAGGAACCGATGACCAAACTAGATGGAGTTGCTGGTTTCCTGACAAGTCTGTTTTTCATTACAGATGAATACATGGGCATTATGACCTTATCAGTCTGTTGGAGCTGCCCTAGCATGAGTCAGGAATGAGAATGATGGGCGCTCAGGGAACCTTTGTAAGGAAAAGCCACAGAGTCAGTAGGATTGAGAACAGCAGAGCACGTGGTAGCCATTTGCTGAGCACAGGATCCCAGCACAGCTAAGGGGTTGGCAGGAAGACTTGTCAGGAACCTTGAAGAAGGCCTTCCCGCTTCCTGATCAGTCACAGACCCCCCCCCCCAGGGTGAGTGTGAGTGACTCTTCCCTAAGCAGTACCCCACGCGCGCCCGAACACTTGCATTACATTGTGTTGACTGTTTAAGTAAATCTTAAAAGTGCATCTAGGGCTGGTGTTACCTCTAGACTGAAGTCATTTCACAGAGTAGGGGATGAAGTGGGAATGATCAACCGGCGATGTCTTCAGAGGAGAGTGTGACTCAGTAATGCATATCAATGGCTGTCAAAATGGCTCAACCAATGAAGATGCTTGCCTCCAACCAAGCAGGATGACCTGAGTCCAGTCCCCAAGACCCACTCTGGGAACTAATGCTGCCATTGCCCTCTGACCGCCACAGGTGCCCTGGAGCACGCACTCGTTCCACCTAGATGATGTTTGAACGTGGCCATTTAAAAATGTTGTATCAAACAAAAGGATCCAGAGTCAGGAAAACCTTAGCTAAGCTGATGTCCTGCTGTCACAGAGTTTGCTTTGAAGCCAGGAGATACTTGTTGGTTTGTTTCGTTTTGTTTTTTTATGAACACAGTAAACTTGACAGCCTGAAATGATGGATTAAGGCTGACCAAATCCCTTCTGGTTCTCCCGAGTTCGGAAAATACCAGTGACAATCGAAACCGTGGGCGCGCCTTTGTGTACACTCAGTAACAATTCTGTCCTCCTCTTTTCCAGAGAGAAGAGCAGCAGCAACCTGGTCTCTTCACGGAACACTGTAAGCCTCCAAAGAGGTAACTGAATGTAGTTGCGTATGCATTTGTTATGTTAATATTTATAAGTGCTGTCACAGGAGAGGGGAGACAGTGTTTGGTCTTTTCTAGGTGATTTTCAGTGTACCTGAGCCCCAAATGAACCAGTCTCAAATGCCGGTAGAAAATGCCTGGTTCCAAAAGGAAGGGTGCGTGAGCAGCCTTGGTGAGTTCTGAGAACTCGCTCACCAAGCCAGAGTGGAGCGAAGAAACCTAATTCTTGGCACACCAATATATTTTTGCCTTAAAGCACCCATTTATAACTTCAAATGTGAAATTGGTTTCAATTTTGAAACTAAAGGGCTTCTGTGAAACTTGTTGATACTTTAATAGTAATCATAGTATTTTGAAGTAGTAGTAATTATTAGGACTATCACGCTTTCGAAGGCAAGGTCTGGTGCCGTTGAAGTCCCTCTAACACTCTGTATCCTGAAGCTTCTGACCGTCCTGCTCCTGCCTCCTCGGTGCTGGGACGACAGGCATACACCACCGTGCCCAGCCTTCGTAGTCATCTAGCAGAGCCCTGAAATTCTTGAGACTTCATCGCTTGGGAAGATGAAGAATAGCTTTGTTTGGGGGTGGCCACCAAGGTAGCTTAGGGATTGATCGGCACTAATTATCCATAAAGATGACATTGAGCACAGCACCCCATCTTCTGAGGGCAGCAGATACCTCAGATGAGACAGTCCCAGTTGTCAGCTGTCCGGGTCTGCGGTGCCACCCAGGCTCTGCCACCTAGTGGACAGTGAGGAGAGGAGCGCCTGTGGGACGCTGGTTCAGCATTCATTCTCATACACGTGTCCTCTCCTGATGAGACTCTGGACTCCATTTCCCCATCTTCAACTTCTCTCGCTTCCTGGTTTCTTTCTCTCAACACTCCAGCATCCCTTAGGGTGAGGAGCCAGTGTGGTAGACTTTCCTCTGGGTGGCCTTTGTAGTGTCTTTCTGTCCCCTGATGCGGCTTGGTTAGTTACCTGCCTTATCTTAGTGTCACTTGGTGTCCTCTATGGTTCTCTGCTTGGGTCTATATTGGATGATATTACCTGTGCTGTTGCTCCTCTCCTGGGAGGGCGGCGTGACGATCCCTGGCAGCACCGCTGCACGCAGTGTCAAGAGACTCGGACCCACAGAGGAAATACCTGTTAGCATCGCATCTGTTACCTGTCCCGTCTGTTCGTTTGTTTTGTTTTGTCCTGCTATGCTTTGAGACAGGGTCTCTCTACATAGCCCTGGCTGTGTTGGAACTCACTATGTAGATCAGGCTGGCCTCAAACTCACAGAGATTTGCCTGCCTTTGCCTTCCCTGTGCTGGGATTAAAAGCTGAGCCACGAGGCCTGGCCCGCTAATCTATTTAATGAGAACACTTCCCTGCTTCTCTCCAATGTAGATCATGGCTATCCCAGAGCATTATCCTCTGACAGACTTACGAGGCATTCGTGCTGTGTCAGTGGGCCCTGCTTCCTTGTCCTTGAGCACTGTCCCTAAAACCCCTGCAAAGTCCCCTTAATTTAACTTAAAAATGTTATTTAATGTGAAAGAGTGTTTGCCTGCCTGTATGTGTGTGTGCGTCCAGTGTGGATGTGCCATGCTCAGAGTCCAGATGGAGTGTCCGATGCTCTGGAAGTAGAGGTAAGCATGAGTTCAGCTGCCGTGTGGATGCTGGGGACTGAACTCTGGTCCTCAGCTGCTTAATTCTTCTCACCCAACTTTCTCCTTTTCATTGCTGACCTCTCTCGTTTTCCACTTGCGTGCCCTACTTAGCCGTCTCTCTGAGCTTTGACTTTGCTTTCCTGGCTGTGGCAAAGAATCCAACTTGCCATTTTGAAAGATTTGTCCTTCTGTGCTGCCAGATCTCACTGTTAAATAGGGCAGAGGAGGTAATCCAGTCAGTAAGGCGCCTACGTAAACCTGAGGCCTGGATTTGGATTCAGACCCCACGGAGAACGCCAGGCATGGCAGGCAGCATGTGTCTGTCATTACTAGCACTGTGGGTGGAGACAGGAGAATCCCTGGCATTCCCTGGCCAGCTAATCTAGCCACGTCAGTTGATCACAAAGTTCAGTAAGAGACCTGTCTCCAAAATAAATAAGTAAATAAAAGGCAGAGCGATAGAGCAAGACACCTGACTGTGACCTCCGCCCTCCACCCCGGCATGCACACTCAAGAACACTGTTGCCCCACACAAAGATCCTGCTATTAGTTTTAAGAAAATACGACTCCTGCATTAATTCCCATAGTCTTTATACTAAAATGTTCGGTTTCTCAGAAACAGCTGTTGTGGTGCTCTGACCTTAAAGTCCACCCGAGTAAATGGCTAGGTTCAGGGATCAGCAGTGGTGGGTCTCTGCACCTGACACTCTTCTTGGTTGGCGTTAAACACTCTAGAGAGACACCTGCTGGACAAAACGTAGTGTTGCGTCGCTGTTCTCTTCTGGAATTTATCCTATAGGACCATGTTAAGCTTTCCTAGCCTAAGAACTGAGGAGTACTCATGCCTTAGAACTTGGTTCAGTGATTAGAGCTGTACGTAATAGAGACAAGGATTTCATGATAAAACCCTGGTCCTGGCCCCTTGTGCAAGCTCCTCGCTTACAGAATGGTGCAGTAATGACTTTCAGACCGGGGCCCTTCAAAGGTTTTGAAAGGCAGAATCTCTTTCTAAAACATTTAGAACTTGCTTTTAGATGTAAGTTTTAGATGGCTTAGCATGGTTACCCTAGAGGTGCATTTGTTTCTCCTTTTACAAACTTTGCAGTAGAAAAATAATGCAGAGATGGGCAAGTTGGTCGAGTGGTTAGGAGCACATGTAGCATGTGTTGCTCCTGGAAAGGACCCAGGTTTGCTTCCCAGCACCCACATGGATGTTCACAATAACCCCAACTCCATTCCAAGGGATCTGATGCCCTCTTCTGACTTCCACAAACATGCAGGCGTAGAAAAAAATTTTAGAAATCAAAACAAAATTTTAGAAAAAGGAATCTGGAGTGTTGACACTTAGCTCAAAGCCCCAGTCAGAGAGAGCATCAGGGCAGCTTCTGGGCAGTGCTTGTCTAGGTCCGTCCTCACTGAATGCAAAGGCAGGCTCACCACCCACCCCATAAAAAATGACCGTTACTCATTTCTCATGTTATACCATGTCTAGATCAAATTTTAAGGACTATCATGTACAAAACGGTTCTTTTAAACAAAAATAAACCAGTAGTAGTCCACCCTCTTTTGAGAAATATTTTAAAGGTAATTATTAAGTGTCCAGGATTAGAATATTTCTCTTGTTGCTTGCAAATAATTCTGGGATTTTCACCTGTTTTCTAACCTGTCCTTGTTTAGTTTTTGATCATAAGTAAAGGGAAGTTGGCAGGAAAATACCAGAACGTATGTTCATATGTGTGTGTGTGTGTGTGTGTGTGTGTGTGTACATGCACGCACGCGCAGGCGAGTGCAGGAAAGGCCCATGGTGTCCTCTTCAATAGGGACAGCTCAGTGCCGCAGGACAGGATTGTAATGGCTTCAGAGAGTGGCAGCGCTGAGCAGACACAGATGATGGCTTAAGGGAACAAAGCAAACATTTAGGAACATGGAATAATGGATTTGCTTTTTACAACCTTATCCATGAAGAATGCATAAAGTACATCTCACCTCCCCCAACCCCCATCGTCCTGACTCTTGTCTTGTAAAGCTGTTGCTTTTGCTGGGACCCCTGGGTAGAGAGGCACATCAGGTAGCCAAGCTTAAGTGAGACCGGTAGGGAGCTAAACCAGAGGGGTGGTGAGACAATCTATTCGAAGCTGTGTGTTCGAGAGAGCTGGTTTTCAGCCTCTTTCTGAAGTCCTACTTGTCTCTGTTGAGATAGTACACACATTAGTTGCTTTAGGTGAATGGCCACTGTAGCAGGCCCAAGGTAAGAAGCTGTCAAAAGCAACAGTGGCAGTCAGTGGTTTCCTTCACGTCTCCTGTCCTGTTTTGATATGCTTTGTGTTTCTCTCCATATATCTATTGTATAGAAAATGTTAGCGTTAGGGTAGGGAGCTGGCTCAGTCACCAGCGTACCTGCTTATAGCGTGAAGCCCCGAGTTCACATCTCCAGGCACCTATGGGAAAAGCTAGTTGTGAGGAGAGTCTGTAACCATAGCTCTGGGTGTTGAGGAGGGACAGAGACAGGAGGATCCCTGATTGAAAAAGACACCTGAACTTTATCATGCATGTGTACACACATGTCCTAATAACATATACACACAGAGCAATAACTTGTTTTCAGAGCTCAGTAACATCCGTGGAGTTTTACACTCTAAGCATTGGCTGACAGAAAAAGGATAGGCTCTGCTGCCATCCACTTTAATGCTCGGCCGATTGGACAGCTCGGTGAGCATAGGCTGAAGCACGCCTTCCTTTCCCCTGCTGAGAATTGTGGCAACCAGATCAGGCCCATTGCGTCCAAACAATACTGACTCAATATTTGAAATGTTAAGAAACTTCTCGTTTTACATGAGGGATGACCTCTGGTGCCCAAGGAAGAAAATGATTAGAGGGTGTAGTTCCACAGTACAATGACTCAAGCCCTCTGCAGTTAATAATTGGTGTTACAAGTTCTAAAGCGAAAACTTGGAATTCATACTATGCGTTTAGTCATCAGATAGAGTAATGTAATTGAAGGTACCTGCTCTCTGCGCGCCGTGCTCGTAGGCAGCACAGTGTCTGCCTCAGAGATTAGGAAGATAGGAGATGGACATGCAAGCCCTGGGTCATAGGGTGGTGATTTGATAGTGTTCGTGTGTGTGCGAGTGTGCGTGCGTGTGTGTGTTTGTGTGTACATGCGTGTGTGTGTGTGTGCGCGCGCACATGTGTGTTTGTGTGTGTGTGTGCGTGCGTGCGTGTGTGTGTGTGTGTGTGTGTGCGCGCGCGCGTGCGAGTGTACACCCGCACAGTGTTCAGTAGCAGCTGCATTTTGCATCAACAGATGTTGTAGAAGGGCTGCAGTTTCTCATCTCTTTGCTGACATGTTTTTTAAATAGTAACCATTTCCAGAAGGTGGGAATCAGTAGTCTTGTATGGTTTGCTTTGAGACATGGTCTTACTGTGTAAACTAGGCTGGCCTGGACCTCACAGAGCTCAGCTTACCCCTGCCTCCTGTGCTGGCACTGAAGGTATGCTCCCCCACCAAGCTCCCACTGTGCTTTTGGTTTGCATTTTCTTGAAAACCAGTAATGTCGAAAGTCTTTTCATGTGCATCACAGTTATATCAATATGTCATCTTTGGAGAAATGCCCATGTTAGAGATCAGATTATTTTGCTGAGTAGCTACAGGCACCCCGTCTGTACTCTGTGTGACTGGCAGCTGTCTCACCCAAGCCCGTGTCTCCCCCACAGTCCCGCCTCCTATGCCACGCACAGATCCCACTTGTCCAGTTTTGCTGTTATTGGCTGTGCATTTGCTGTCCAATTTCAGAAACCACAGCCTAGACACAGTGATGTAATGCTGTCCCTGTATACTCTCCAAGTAATTTCATACGTGCAGGGCATAACTTTAAATAGAATTAGACTGTATGTTTTCCTCAATGAGTATGAGTGTACACTGGGCAGCACACATGTGATACAGTACCTATTTGGAGGTCAGAAGACAGCTCACAGGATCGGTTCCTTCTGGCTGAACATGGAATGACAATTGACAGGCTTGGTGGCAAACACTCTCCCCCACTAAGCCACCTCAGCCACCCCTGTGTTGAGCTATTTTGTAGGGTGTTTGATAGATTCACTTTAACATTTTCCACCCTCCTTGGCACCATTTATTGAGGAGCCCGTCTTTTGGACATCTAGGTATCTTTGCTAAGATCACTTGACTATTCCACTAGTTAGGTCTGTTTTGGTGGCGTTACCATACTGCTTTGATCATTATAGCTTCGCAGCGTATTTAAAAGTCAGGAAACATTGCGCCTTCCTTGTTTTTTTCCAAGACTGTTTGGGCTGTCGCAGAGTGTCTATTGTTCCATGGGAACCTGAGGATGTGTTTTGCTAAAAGTTGTCATCAGAGTTTCTGTCTGCTATTAAAGCCTGCTATTTACCCTGTGAGTGACCACTCATGTCCTAGTTCACTGGTTTTTCCACTCTGCCAGTTTGAGAGCAGGAAGGACAGAGTTCTGCCCTCATGCTCTGACAACGAAGGTTTTGTGACGTGCTTTCG
The DNA here is from genome assembly GCF_011064425.1 of Rattus rattus. Classification (NCBI taxonomy): domain Eukaryota; kingdom Metazoa; phylum Chordata; class Mammalia; order Rodentia; family Muridae; genus Rattus; species Rattus rattus. The sequence continues at coordinate 108,474,090 of NC_046159.1, forward strand.
AACCTGGAGCAACTGACTTTCTCCTCTGACAATAGTTCCTCCCTCAAAAGTTCCCTGTGGTCCCCAACTCTGTGTACTCTTCCTCAACTCCAAAATAAACTGCCCTCTTTGCTGTAGCCAGGAGGCCTCAGCCAGTTCCTTAGCACAAGCAAACGCTGCTGGCCACAAAGTTAGTAGCCGTGCTGTTTTTACTGGCAGAGATGCAGGGACAGTTATGATTGTTGTTACTTCTGTTTTTGTTTTGTTTTTAGGCTGGATCTTAGGGACCTCAGGCTATCCTCAAATGCACCATGTAGCCAAGGATTACCTTAAACCTTTGATCCTCCTGTCCCCATATCCCAAGAACTGGATTACAGGCTCCTGGCACCAGGCCTCACCTTATGTACTGGGAATTGAACCCTTGGCGAGCGTTCTGCCTGTGGAGCTACGTCCCCAGCGCCTGGTGCAGTTTTAATGTTAAATGTGTTAATGAACTATGTTTGCCAAGAAAACAGTTTCGTATTTGATTCCCTGCCCCATAAATCATTCTGTGTCCCGTTAAAAGTAAAAAAACTTAACTCCCACATCGAAGGTACTCCTCCCTTCTGGGGGCTGTCTTGCAGAATGCTCCTGCCCCAGCTCAGGAAACAGCCAGGACAACTGGGACAGGAAGAATGCGGAGCAACGTCAGAGAAGTCCCAGCGTGCTGTCGCCACTTGTACCAGTGCCACACTTGAAGGGCAGACAGCACTGTGTTCTCCCGAGAGAATCTTTCTCACAAGCAGATTGACCATATTAGTACATAACTGAATCATCCTTTTATTTTTTTCAAACCACAGTGTATGTCCCAGACCATGTCAAATGTACTGGTTTCAGATGAGTTCTTCATAGAAAAGAAGAGCTCAGTCTATTAAAGAGAACTAACCGTAAAATACCAAAAAAAAAAAAAAAAAAAAAATCCATTTAGCGAAGGATAGTAAGTCATCTCCTGCCTCTTCTGTGAATTGATAGTCACATGTAAGGCTTGTTCAAGGAAGATTTTGACACTGCTCTGTCTGAACTGTATGTCCTAAAAGGAAAATTGCTTCATTTACTATTTACCATCCAGCCATGGCACCCCTCCTGGTCCCCTTCTACAGTCCCTCAACCTGTTTCTCCTCTCCTGTCTGTTTTTTGTTTGTTTGTTTGTTTGTGTTTAAGCGTTACCATGTCTTCTTAACCCCTCACAGAGCATAGATGCAGCAGACTGGGTGACTGACTAATGACTTCCGAGATGCCTTCAGGATCCGTGCTTAGCAGAGTGTACACACATCTTGGCTGTGACTTCCTTCCAAGATACGGAGGATGGCATAGCCCCGATTAAAATGAGATCTACATGTGACCCACCCGCTTCGTTCCCAGCATGATTTCCAACCTTCCTAACAGACCACGTTCTTTCCCAGAAAGGATAGGGTTTTAGGCATAGATGAGTACACAGCACACATGTGAGTTACATAAGCAGGCTGAACTCTAGCCTTTCTGTTCGTTTGATTTCATTCTTCTAAAAGTGCTGCTTACAGCAGGAATAGGTTACCTCATGGCTTCAAGAACTCAACATCAGACCACAGAGTAGCTTCACAGGGACCCAAAGGAGCAGAAGTTGTAGTGAGAAAAAACCAAAACAACAACAACAAAATCCCTAAGAACTGGGTATCTGCCATCCAACACACATGGTTTTAAAACAATTTTTAAATTTAAATGTATTTTTATATTCTTTCTTTCCCCATCCCTACCCACCCATCTTTAAGTTCTTTCTCAAAAAACAAATAATCTAATACAACAAAACCCAAAAAAAAACAGGGCAAAAGAAACAAACAAAAAACCCCACTAAACTGTAACCGCATAAAAAGAGTGTGACACACACACACACACACACACACACACACACACACACAGAGAGAGTCCATTATATGTTGGTCAGCTAATCACACTGTTTTAAATGTCACAGTTAATTTTGTAAAGTTAAAGTTCCTGTGATCATTTTAAAGGTCTCTAATATTAATTCAGTGGTTCTCTACCTTTAAACCCTGCAATCCTTTTATACAGATCCTTACATTGTGATGAGCCCCAACCATAAAATTATTTTTGTTGCTATTTAATAACTAATTTTGCTACTGTTATAAATCATTAATATTGAAAGGGTCATTCGATACCCAAAGGGGTCATGACCAACAGGTTGAGAACCACTGCTCTAGTTCGGTTTACTTGGGCAAAACTGTAACATTAAAATGGCTAAGTCTGTTGAGATGAGGTCCATTAATCATTTTATCAGTAAATTAGAATTAGCTATGCTAATAGTTGAAGGTTTTTCAGATTCTAGTTCCTAACTCTCCCCTAGAGGCCTTTTATTATGGAGGACACAGGTCTAAAGAGCCAGCTGCCCTGCTGGGCTGCCTTAGCTCTGGCCTGTGCCTTATCGCCAGCCCCAGGCCTGTGGGAAGTTCACTGCTGTGCATGCTCGGAGGGCACCAGGCAGGCCAGGCACACCATGACACCATTCTGATCCCTGTCCCTGTGTTCTCACTGTCTGATTCACCAGCCAGATCAAAACCCACTTCCCAGGCAGATTGACAGCCAGCTTCTTACCAGGTTCACCACACAGAAGCCTGCACACACACGTGGCTACTCACACACCGCCTGCCTCTGGTCAACCTTCCACACAGTCTTGTCCTCCAGGCCCAGGGTGTATATGTCAACCCAACACCTTCCTACTGAACTGGGAGGGATTTGATCACTGCTCCCCTTTCTTCCTGATGACCTTTCAAGCCATCGTCTTTACTGATTCCATGTATATGAGAGAGGCACACATACTCTATCTGCATTTTAAGTCTCTTTGTCTTTTCCTAAGACCACGTGCTTTCTTCCCTGCACATTCAACTTGGAGTACTAGTTGCAGCCAGGACCTCGGTCCAGTCGTCAGTGACACCAAGGCAGAGACACACGGTGTGCCTCTTACGTCTGCACACAGACAGAATGAAAGGTATTGTCAACTGTTGCTCCGTGGTGGCCAGCATGGATGCACACCTGCTCTTCACAACTGTTCACACGGCATTACGCAGAAGTCATGAGTGAAGTCAGATCAGAATGAGGACACCTGACAGTTCCTGAGGGAAGATGAATTCTGGTCCTAAGCCAATGCAATACCAATCTTAAAAATGGTGACTAATCTCTTCCGGAGCCTAATTTATGAGGTAAAGTTTAACTTAAACATATATGCACAGGAGAAAGTATAATGTGCACTGGATTCTGCTCTAGGCGAGGTTCCAGGTGTCTCCTGAGGGTCTCAGAATGTGTCGCATGACTAAGACTTTTTAAAGGCTGTTAACTGTGCCAGGATGTTTCCTCATTATTTTTAAGAGAAAACTAAATTCAGAATCATAGGAAAATATACACTTGCTGAAAATAATGATTAAGCCTAAGTTTGGAAATCCTCGATAGTTTTAATACCCATGTATATTTCTGATATAAAGTTCCCTAGTGATCTTATTTATAAGTAGTATGTCTATTCTAAAGGATGGTTGATTATGGAGCCCTAGTGGTTCCCAGATCCAAGCTGGTTGCTCTGGGGGGCCTTCAACATCCATCTCCCTCACTCTGGGCATTTGTCCTCATAAACTTTAAATACGGCAGTTTTGCCAGGTGAGACATCTTTTTAAAGACCAGAAAATGGCATCCACAAGGCAAGAAAGGACTTTCCTTGTTTCCACCTTGGCAGAAGTTTAGAATATAACCGACTCTTAGAGATGGCGTTTCGATCTTTGCCCTCTATCCTGACATGGTATTAAGATATTTTGGTTAATGATTACCTAACATTAAATTCCCTTTTCAGATACATGTGCATGAGCTTGCTGCTTGCAACATGTAAGTCTTACACTACAGAGGCATATCCTACCTATCTGGGCTCCTCTTTTGACCTCTGACCTGTACCTGCATGGTACACATAAACTCAGGCAGGCACATAACGTAAAATTTTTTTTTAAGAACTGTAGGAAGATGGTATCATTTTAAACATGTGTCTGGGTATTTTTATCTCAATTTAAAGAATGTTTATGTTCACGGGGTGCTGGAAGTGGTTAGGTACTCAGTCAGACCAGTGTGTAGGGAATACACTCACTTGTGTGCCCGTTGCCCGAGTCAGGTCGCTGGGTTGGTGAGACCATGTCGATCTCATTATATACAGTTCTTGATTTACAGCCTGTAGCACAGTGCATCTGCCCAGCTCCTGTGGCTTTTCCTCACGCCTGTGCGCCCTTTTGCAGCGTTGTCTTGGTTTCCCAGGCACACTATCTCCTCATGCAGTAGTTCTCAACCATGGGTTGCAGCCCCTTCGAGTGTCAAACAACCCTTTGACATAGATCATCCAAGACCACCAGAAAACACAGATATTTACATTATGATGTATAATAGCAAAACTATAACTATAAATAGCAACAAAAACTATTTTACGGCTGGGAGGCACCAGGACATGAGGACCAGTATTAAAGGTTGCAGTGGTAGGAAGGCTGACAACCACTGCTCTAACATAATGTTTGGATTCAGTCTCAAATACTGCTCCTCCCTCCCACATTTCGTCAGCTTGGATTTTACCCCTTTCGGCATGGGGGAGGGAGGACAGGCACAGGCTACCCAACCTGGCTCTCCTTTTACAGATGTTAACAGCTGCTCTGCCTGGAGTTGTCCTGCTGTCTGGAGTCAGGAGAATTCACTGAATGACAAATGGGGAGATGGATGTTTCTGTAGTCAGCAGCGTTGGTTCCATAGACAGGAAAAATGTCCCTCGAATGACAAAGTGCAGGATAATGACCCAGTTTGCTTGGGGGAGGCGCACACTCCTGGGCCCCACAGAGGGATCCGAGCATGGGTGGTTCAGACACATTGAAACATTCGTTTATAAAGGATCAGTTACACAGTTAGCTGTCCAGCTCTTCTTAGTTTTTCTTCTCTTATTGGTCACCAGGGAAACAAAAAGTTAACCTTTCCTTTTTTATAACTTTACACTCTTGGGTAGAGTTTGCCACCTCAATGGAATCCCAAACCATGGCCCTATCCTCTTAGCCTAAGAGCGTGCGTACCTTGCCTGTACCTACATCTGACTCCCCGGCAGTCACAGAGAGAGTGAGCTCTGGCATTGGTGTGGGATTCGTTGGTAAATTGCTGGTGTCGACATCATAATTCTTTTTCGCCTGGTGGAGGAGCCAGCTCTCCTGTGGTTGGCTGTGGTTTCCTCTGGGCTGGGGAGAGTGCCGCGGAACAACGAACCCTGTCTAGTTTTGACTCTCCCCGGGTGTAATGCATCCTGCGGCTCTCCCGAGATGGGCTGTGAGAGGCTTACCCGAAGGTTGGCAAATCAGACTTCCACACGCCTCAGCATCCTGTAGCCAATGGCTTGCTCAGCCGACGTATATTACCCTGCGTGGTTTCATTCATCAAGGGGATCCCCAGCTTCAACAGAACACAGCCATGACCTTCCCTGCCTCCTCCAGAAAAGCAAGAAGAACTCAGGGTGCCCTGGGTAAGCAGAAGTGGGAGCAATCCTCCTCTACTTTCGTGGATTTGGGGTTTTAGGGAAACAAGTCTTCTTTGAGAAGAGCTCAGAGCTACTTTTCTTGAGTTTTTCTACCCAACACTGTTCAGCGTTTTCTACTGTCTCACCCTCTTCGTGTGTGATCCACCTTCCAGTCGTACTTTCAGTTTCAAATTTTAAATTACGAGATTCCTCTTTTCGTTCAGCATCTGAATTTTTTTTAACTAAGTAGCTATAGTTACTAAGTTACTAATTACGCCCAGGTTCCTGGTTCTAAACCAGAGGCGGGAATTTTTAGGAAGTGCTTTCACAGCTAGGCGGAGGGGAAATCTCCCTGCAGTTGATGTAGGAAACAATGATGGTAACGGGCTGTCTGGCTTTCCCGTCTCAGAGGCCAATCTCGGAAAGAACACGGCTGAATCTGTTCTGATGAAGCCAAATCTCTCTTCCCCATCTGTTGATCTGCTTTCTGTTGGCCGAACCAGCTCAGCCCGTCTCTGGGCGTGTGCTTTGGTCTGTGTACATTCAGAGTGGTGGCATTTTTCTAGAAGAAGTGACTAAAGCCTCTTGGATGAATTCTCTCTTTGAGAGAGGTGGTTGGGTTGCATCAGAGAGGCATTTACAGTAAATGGCTCCCCCTTCCTGTGCTGACCACATGTGAAAGAATGCTCTAATTCTTGTTTTGAGGAAGCCCGAGCTGCACGGCTCTGAAAACTCCCTCGTCTCATTAAATAGCCAGATTTGAATCTTAAAACGTTTCAAATTAGAATCACTTCGTGTTCCCTAAATAAATGGCGCGGGGAGAGAGCTTTCCACTCCGAGCTCTATTTGGAGCAACTGATAGTTCTGAATTCAGAAAGAGGAAATGGCATTGAATAAAGATGTAGTGACGTAAGTCCACAGAAACTCTTCACAGCCATTTTGTATTACGGCCATCTGTTTCTTAGGTGTGTTGGTGCTTGGTCTCTGGTGCCCTGGTTCTCCGTGTGATCCCATAGGTCTTTGCCCAGGGTCTCAGGAAGTAGGACTTCCCCCTAGTGGAAATTTGTGAGGGCGCTCTGGTTGTACTACGAGGGAACTTGAAGGTGTACGCCCCGTACGAAACAACTTTCCCAGTATCCCAAGTGAGTTTATGTTAGGTGTTCATGTAGTAATTATAGTCTTTTGAGCCTAGATTTAACTGTACTTTTTATAACATGAAACTATTTTGCAGTTTTGTTGTCTAACAGTGGCTCACCCTTTTATCTGACTAAATTTTTAAAAATTTTTAAAAATTACATCCATTACTTACTTATGTGCCCACACGCTTTGGTGCATATGTGCTGTGCACGTGTGGAGGTCAAAGGACGACATACAAGAGTCAGGTGTGGTTTTCCCCCTGACTTTGAGTTTCTTGCATGTAGCACAAGACGACAGACTTGGCAGTAAGTGCTACTTATACCTACACCTGTTTTCTCAAATCCAAGTAAGCAACGAGAGCCTGTTTTATTGTAAAGTTTAATCAAACCTAAAAATCATTTCTGCATCAGAATAGGAATACTTTAGCCATTCACTGCTGTTCTCCTTTATACTGAATTTAAAAGACTGCTTTTACTTGTTAAAAGCTGTTTATACACTAGTTGATATTACTGGTGAGTTTTATTTTGGAACAGTACCACCCAATGGGGGAGGGGGGTGTTGGTGGTGGTGGTGGTTGTTTAATAAAAGGAGGGGTTTTCAGGCCAGGACCGTTGTTCATTGTAAAGTGGGAAGAAATGCACTGCTGTAATCCCGGTGCTCCTGGCTGCTAGACTGGCACATAAACACAGGCAAATATCGAGGTGGAGGGTGAGATTCTTTGACAGCACACTGGTGCCCCTGCTAATACTCACAGGGACACACACACACACACACACACACACACACACACACACACACGAGGACCCTGTGCTGAGCAGGGTTTTGAACCACTGACCTCACTGCTCCTGCTGCTTCCAAAGGAAAGGCAGTGTAAGGAAAAACAGGTACGAAGAGAAGTTTACCCAGCACAGTGTAAACTAGCCCAGGAGTTAAAAATAGATCCAGATTTTCTTGCAGAGGGACATTGTGTCCCTGCCTTCTTACCATGAACCTGTTCTCTGTATGCCGTCCTGAACTTGAGACATTACCATGCAACCTAGCGCACCACAGGAAAGGTACTGAGTATATAGTAGAATGAATCGCCTGGGGTCGCAACTGTGCGGGTTGGCTGATAAACACAGTGGTTTTTAGTGCTTGCTCTTGGGCTCGTGATTTCTAATTTCCTAGGCCTTTTATTTGGATGATATCTTGGTATTGTATGATATAATTTTTCTCAATTCTTTTTAGATTACTAATGAAAGATTTTGCTCTTCGCTGTCCTGAATTTTTTGTTTTCAGGGTCTTTTTGTTCCTTATCTTGTTTCTTCTTGATCTATGTGACTCTCTGTGTCCATCTCTCTCTCTCTTTCCCTACATCTCTGTCTTTCTCTGTGTTGTCTTTCCTCTGTGTTTATTTCTGTTTCTCTCCCTGTGTGTGCATGTTCTTGCGCGCGCGCGCGCGCGTGTGTGTGTGTGTGTGTGTCTGTGTGTGTGTGTCTGTGTGTGTGTGTGTGTCTGTGTGTGTTTGTGTGTGTGTGTGTGGTGGTGGTAGGGTACCTCTTCCACCTGGGGGGGGGTGTCTCCCTGTATTGTGCTGTTGAAGATCTGCTAAGAGTTGGAGTGAGGGGCTCTATTTGGGAGTTCTCATAGCCACATTAGTGGTTCAGTCCTCAAGAGGTTTCTACTTAGAGAGTCACCTCCCTATGTTCATCACCTGGGGCGGAGTAAAGGTCAATTCTTTCTTACACGCACAGGAAGTCAGCACAGGAGGACAGGTTGTGTGACACTAGACATTGCCATTATCTATTTCCATTCTTCTGACCACTTCTGTCGGTACTGCACTTGCTGCCTTTGAACTCGGGTTCTCCTGAATAGACTCACTTGCCCTCCTCAGTGTCTCTCAGACAGCGTCCAGGATGTGAACTGCCTCTGCTTAGCATGTTGGGTTTTACTTCACCCTCCAAACATCTGAGCAAATTTCTTGGCTCTGGAGTGTGTGTGTGTGTGTGTGTGTGTGTGTGTGTGTGTGTGTGTGTGTGTGTGTGTGTGTGTGATAATAAAACGCAAGAATACGTTTCAGTAACTGGATTGATATCTCTCATGTAGCACAGCACCCCTGAAGCCATCTTAAAATGGCAGGTCTCTCTCCTGGTTAACAGAATTAAATCTGAGCAGTTAAGTAAAAGAGTAACCTCAGCCAGATGGGTTAGTTTTCTGTTACTGTGACAAAATATCCAAGATAACCAGCTGCTAAAGGGGGAGAGCTCTTCAGATTGACAGTTGGTCTGCCTGTTGTTTAGTCTGTGATGAAGCAGCCACATCACTGTGGAGTTGCTGACCCCATGGTGGCTAGGAAGTGAAAGAGAACAGTGTTGTGAGTCCAGCACAATCCTTCTTGAGCTTATCTGCATTCCCCTAGTTTCTGTCCACACCATGTGTCATCAAGGATTTAGGACCAAGCCTTCAACACATGGGATCTTGGGGGACTTTGGGATTCAGTAGCGTTTGGCATTCAGTCGTGGAAATGGGTTAGTTAATGGTCCACTGTAACTGCAATGGGGTCTCTGATTGAATGAAAGAGTGAACTGATGCTATTTCACAGTGCTCATCTGTCTCCTTCCAACCTAGCTATTAAAATGGCCATTGCTCTTGGTCTGTGCCTACCATTGCCCCTTGGTTCCTTTACTTATGTAGCACTCATTTCCTGGGGAGTGCAAACCCTCCCGTTTCTACCTGTTCTTCGAGACATTTCTTGATTGTCGCCATTTGTTTGTTAAGAACTGCCAAGCCTGTGTTGAGTGTCCTTGTCCCTATTTGTCATGCCTGCAGTGCAATGGGAAACGTAGATACCAATTAATCTGTTCCAATTCCTTGATACTTGATGAATTAACCATAGGAAAGTACACGGGTTCCATGAGTATCCCAGTCAAGAAAGAGAACAGTTGTGCCGTATTGTGTTGTGTCCCTTGTGCTCCTGCATAGCCCTTCCTCCCTTGCTGGCGTACGCATGCTAGGACTCTAGCCTCCTACAGATCGACTCACACAGTGGGAACTCCTGTCCACCATCTTCCACAAGGAGCTTTTATTATTGCACATGGACCTGTTTTCCCTCCTTCCTCTGTGGTTCGCTGGTCTTCTGTGTACTGCTGTAGAGATTCAGTTTGTGCATCTTCTTGACATCGGTTTCGATGGTCTCCACTTTGTTAGCTCTTATGAATATCAAGCCACTGAACAGGTTCTCTCTTCTCTTCTGGACTACAGGGCATGCAGTTCTCTGAGGTAGTTGTCCATGTGGTATATTACACCAGCAAGCAAGCCCGCCAGATACTCAGTTCCTCCCTAGCTGTTGTGTTGTTGATTTTCTGAGTTCACTTATGTTCTTGGGTATCCATAGTGTCTCATTGTGGTTTTAAAACAAGCATTTCCTTCACAAATAATGTAATTACTAGCCATCTATCATTTTGGGGGTAATCCAAGTCTTTTGCCCTTTTCTGTTTTGGTGTTTTCTGTACGTCCTAGCCTGGCCTAGAGCTGTTGAGTCTTCTGCTTCCTGCGTGGAAATTGGTATCTGTCACTGTGGCTGACCCTTCTGTGCTGATACTTAAATTAGGAAGTGTCTTCTGTTGAAAAGTTTAAATTCTTTTAAATTTTAAACACGAAAAGCTCCTGTACTGTTGGTAGATTTTCTTTCCCCTAAATAATCTTGTCCCCGGTTCTGTGAGCTTTCTCCAGTGTGATTGTTTAGATCTGTGCTTTGGCCAATAGTTGGTCTCCAGTTAGCTGTCCTTGTGTGTTCCTCGTTGGCTTGTCTAGGCACCATTGTTGAAAGCCAGTTGTCCATATACATGTGGATCTACTTCAGAGAAGCCTAAACAAGTATATAAAATGGCAAGTAAGTACATTTTTCTTAAAAAACGCTCAGCATTTTTAGCTATCAGGAAAATGCAAATCAAAACCACATTGAGATTCCATCTCACCCCAGATGTCATCAGGAAATCAAAAATCAGCAAGTGCTGGTGAGGCTGCAGGGAAAACCCTTAGCCGGTGTTGATGGGGATGTAAATTATTGCAGCCACTATGGAAATCTAAATAGAGGTTCTCAAAAGCCTAAAAACAGAACTAGCATATGACCCAGTCACACTGCTGCTGGGATCCGCCCAAAGGAATGAAAGTCACCGCACAGCAGGGACATCTATGCACACCCATGTTTATTGGAGCACTCTCAACAGTAAATAAACCGTGGTCCTGGCCTCCGTGTCCAGCACATGAATGGGTAAAGAAAACTCGGTGTACATGCACAGTGGAGCACGGTTCAGTCACAAAGAAGAAAATCATGTCATTTGCAAGAAACTAGACGCAAATGGAAACCCTCGCGTCAAACAAAGTAAACCAGACCATTTTCCCTCACAGAATGTACATTTAAAAAAATTAAGGCAAAGAAAGAGATTAAGAGAGGAGGGAGCAAATATGATTAAAATATATTGTGTACAATATGAAAATGCCATATTGGAACTCAAGGTGTACAGTGAATTATCTGCTAGTAACAGTTAGACATGAGACAGAAGAGTGGCGCACACCTTTGATCCCAGCATTTGGGAGACAAAGGCAGGCAGGTCTCTGTGAGTTCAAGGCAGCTTAGTCTTTATAGGGAGTTCCTGGACAGCCAAAGCTACAAAGTGAGACCTTGTCTCAAAGTAAAGGTTGTACGGTACGGTACAGTACGTATGTACGTACGTATGTATGATGTTTGTTACATGATGTCTGACCTAAGTCTGGGATGAAAACAGCCCCAATGGCCACTCCACCATCTCTTAGCTTAAAGTGTTAGTTATGTAGTTTTTGACTTGTGTGTAATGGACGGTGCTTCAGAGGTGACTGACAGAATCTATGTGTTCAGGAGGCATTGTTTTACCTATTTCCTGATGCCAACCCTCCCGTGGCTTCCCTGAGTTCTGTAATTCCCATGCTAAGTGCAGAGAAATGTACAATAAGCTGAGGGTCGACCTGAGCCTGCAAATGTCTGTAGGAAGAGCAAATAACATCAGCTTCTGTTCATATACAAAATGTGGTGCTTTGGACTGCAGGGGACCTCGCCTGGTACTTCCCCTGGTAGGTGGACAAGTCCAGAAAAGCAGCTTGTAAAGCAGTGAGTATTTTACTAACTATGTGCAAAACCAGACCTGAGTCACACAAGCCCTGTATACTGACTGGGGAACTTTGTGGGAGTTTTAGTTTGTTTTTTGTTTTTTGATTTTTTTTAAAGCGTAATTCAGGGTGTTTTTTTTTTTAATTTGAGTATTTTAAGATTAAACGATTCCTTGACTTGAAAGCTAGGATTAATAATAGAGTAAGAAAGACAGCAAAATTATTCTACTAGAGTAAATTAGCCCTCTGTCATTGAAACAAAACACCACAAGTGTAAGTACTTAGGAGGAAAGGTTTGCTTTGACCCATGTGTTGGAGGCTCCAGCCCATCACCAGCTTTTACCCATGGCCTTTGACCTTCGGAGGGCATTGGCCCCTGAGTGTTAGTAGAGCACACATGGTGAGTGAAGATTATCTCTCTGGACATCCTACGAGTTTTAGACTTCAACTTTGTGTCTTCATGGTCACTGGGTGGAAGAGGTGTTGACCTGGAAGCTTCACCTGTGCAGGGAGAACTGGAGTGCTTGCTTCCAGAGTGGGTTAGACCAGGCAAAGAGCATAGAGATAGTCCTGATCACTGTCTGGTTTACTAGGGAAATCAATATTACCTTCATTCTAAAAGGACAAAAGGTGTGCTTTAAGAGGATCAGAAGCAAAAGCGTATGAACTCTTGTATAGATCTGCGGTTGTGTTGGTCACTGTTCTCGCCAGCTGCAGGAGCCAGGCTTTGGTATTAGTCCGTTCTCACCCAGAGAATGCTGACCGGGAGGTTTGTCCTCAGCACTCCTTAGAAGGTACATGTCCTGGAAACAGCATGGTCAGTCACTGAGGTTATTTCTCTCTCTACACGAGAACTTTACAAGGCAACAGCGAGTCTAATTTCACATCCTTTCCTCCTTGTGCTTAAGGAAAATAACATCACTCACTTGAAATACCACCTTGTGAGCCTGTGTCTGGACTTGCATGTCTCTGCTTAGGTCCTGGCCCGTTTCTGCTCTCTTGAGCGATTTCCTTGGCAGGAGCAGAATGAGCACTGCTGTGCCTGGGAAAAGTGGTTGAGGTGGGCCTTTCCTTGCTGGCTTACCTGCAGGGCCCTAGCATGGCTCGGGTAAGGGACAGTGGCACCCAGGACCTGCACTTTCTTCACATGAGCTGTATTTAGAAGAGCCAAAAGCCCGAGAAGTAAGGCCCAGCTCCAGCTGAGCTGGCAGACGTGCTAGTGCTGTGACTTCCCTTGTCTGAAGCCGCGGTCCTTAACAAGTGCATCAGTCCGCACCTGAATCCAGAAGGCCGGCTTGAGCATGGTACCACGGATGGCCACTGCTTCCATGTGTTGTTCATCAGCGATGGGAGCCTATGGGAAGTCCATTTCACTAGTGATGGCTGATGTAGCAGATCTTTCTATGCTGAAGATGAGATTGTTTTTTCCTTCTGAGCATCCACATCCAGTTCTGGTTTTGATTTGGGAGTTTGCTAAATGTCACAGATGGGCAGAGAACTGGGATGTGAATCTCAGACTTTGAGCCACAGAGAAGCCCGCTTGACAAAGTTACTTTCCAGCTCCTTTCTTACGTATTTCCCCAATAGTTGCTGTGACTCCTGTGTGGCAGACAAAAGAACAAGGAGGGGTCGGTGAGCTCACTGTGCCTTCTCCTGTCTTCAGGGGTGGGGGCCCCGGATCCATTCCCACTTTTGCTTCCCAAATGTTTTCTTCCCATGGCCGTACCCATCTCTCACTCTTGGCTTTCCCAGTGAGCTCTGAAGCCTATTCTGCTCTTGCTACTGTTTTGAACATGGCGCTTCCGTGGTACTTTATCTTGAGGCACCGCTCCTCATGTCTGCCAGGAACCGACCTGTAGAAGTGCCCACTCCCCACAAGGTTCTTGTGACCCAGCTGGTCTGACTGTGGCCAAACGTGGTAGGTGTCCAGCCATTCCCCTTTAGTTTGTGACCTCAAACTGAAGTCAGTTCGCTCCTCTGTGGAGCGCAGTTTGATGTACTCGGGCCTTCCCCCTCGTTGCCCTTGGCCAGGTTTCTCTACCCATTGCTGACCTCCCTACTTAGATCTCAGGTGGGCGTCTCCCTAAGATGCTGTGCTTGATTCCTTCTACTTATCTGCTCCAAGCTGACGTAGGATTACCTAAGCCTATGATGTGTGACTTACTACACTACCCGGACCCTTCTGGATCCTTTTCTCTGTCTTTGAAGACAAATCTGGTCAAAGTTGCACATTCCATCAGTTCTCACACCCACTGCTCTTACTCTTGGTCTCCAGTGCCTCCCTGTCTTCCCATTGCCTCTGACCCATGGGTGTCCCTGTCCCTACTCTGGAAATTCTTTCTCTCCTAGGCAGTTCTTCTGAGTATTCAATGTGATACTTGTTAAAACCTCCTATAGCTTTATGTGCCTGTGAAATCTTCACATAGCTCACCTGGGCTCTGCCTACCCTGTCCTTGATGAGTCCCCAGGAAGACGGAGAAGAGTGTTCTTTCCATACTACGTAGCATAACCTCATGAAACTCTCTCTCTGGACATCCGCCCTAACTGCCCTCCCCAGCTCTGTGTCTTCCATTCACCTGTTCTGCTTCTAGGCCTCAGCCTCTCCCACCTGGACAACCCTTCCCTGTTCCTTCCCTTTCCTCATTCAGAGAAAATCCTCTCTTCCCTGAACATTCTGAGTCTTGGCTCTCATCCTTGCCTTGTTTGTTTCCGTCTCTGGAGAAGCAGGTGTCGAACAAGGATGCTTCTGAGCCAGCTCCACTGCTTGGAAACCGAAGGACCTCTCTGTGCTTCAGTTCCCTCATCTTTAGGGTGCAGCTTTGTGCAGCCATGATTAATGCATGCTCTTGGGTGACTCTGAGGGACTGGTCACTGGAACGCTGTGATGATGCCTATGACCTTGTCATCCTCCATCTGAGTTAGTGATGACCAGTTCACTAGATACGGATGGTGACATCAAGTGTGCCAGCCTGGACCAGTACGATGTCTAGAATGCATTAATGTAGTGTGAACTCATTGGCCTTTCTTGAATGATATTGGACACCATGTACAAATACAAAGACCATTCTAATTATATGGTTTCTCACATTAGCGACTTAGCTCAGTCCCTCCTGGGGTTCACATCCCTGACGTTGTTCTGTAGCACGGGATTGGGGTACACAGGGTTTGTGCTTTGTCCTGCTCTGCAGTGCTTGAAGCTGAGAGTGAAAGGGGAAATGGAGTAGGCTTGGAAGGCTCAGACTTTCCCCCATGTTGTTCCCTGCTTGCTGATGCTGGTTCTTGGATTTGTAGGTTCTTTCCTGGTTGTGGGGAATTTTTCAAGCTGGCTTTAATGAGAGGGTCTCAAAAAGCCACAGGGAAGTTTGGTGTGTTCTCAAGTTAAACCCAGAATTCCTTCTTACTTAATTTTTGATCTGTGTTTCTGAGCTGACTTGAGTAATTAATGTTTAAAGAACTTAATATCAAAGATGTCTGTTTTGATGTTTGCACCACTGACTTTTTCTTCTGCCAGTTAGAAGTCACCTTTGAGACTTTCCAACACATAAAGTTCTTTTTAAAGAGAATATGTGTATTATATGTGACTATATTCTCTTAAAATACACATGTATCAGTGGCTGGAGAAGTGGCTTGGTGAATTAGGTGCTTGTCAAGCAAGCATGGGGACCTGAGTTCGATCTCCAGCCCCCACATAAAGGCCAGGGCCTGAGGTGCGTGTTTGTAGTTGCAGCAACACGTGGGGTTGATGTAGGTGTGGTATTAGGGGTACAGAGACAAGGGGAGTCCTGGGATTCGCTGACCAGTTGGTCTGGTTGAAATGGCAATCTCCAGGGTCTGTGAAAAAGAACTGTCCCAAAAAAATTAGGTGGATTGATAGAGGACACTTAAATGTTGTCCTCTGGCTTATGTGTGCACAAGGATGGGCAAGTGTGCAACCACACACACACATGCACACGCACACACAATGCATGTATTATATGTTAAACAGCAAGCTCCGTCCCTGAGGAGTTTCCCATACTTTCCAACTTAGTTGATGCATCAGGTCACATGGTGTTTGTCTCTTTATCGCTCAGCATCCTCAAGGTCCGTCCTCGTAACCTTGAAAGGAGCTCTTTCCTTTTTAAAGCTGAGTAATATTCCATTGCGCAGGAAGTATTTTTATCCGATCACCATTGCTGGACAACTGGGTAGCTTTCATTGTTTGGTTGTCGAGAACAGTGCTTCTGTATGGTTGTGCAGGTGGGTGTTGAATTCCTTGTCTTAAGTTACTTAGAACCTTCAATTTCCAGATCCTTCTTTCCTGACACGTCTGTTGTTTTTATGGATTTTTATCTTCTTCTTTTGTCTGTTAACAAACAGGAAAACCCCATTTTTCTCCCATGACCTTTGGAGCATGGCCTGCACACAGAAGACTCCACTTAAAATAGAGAACTACATACATATAACACCCACCCACCCCAAATTTTAAGAGGCAAAAAGCAAACGTTAACCAGGCCTAGAATCCTAACTAAGCTGCAGGCTGAGACACAGAAGGAAGTAAGTTCAAAGCGTGCCTGAGTTACAGTGTAAATTCAAGGTCAGCCTAGACAATGTAGTGAATTCCCCATCTCGCCATAAAAAAGTAAAGAGGACCATGGATGTGGCTCAGCGAGTCAGTACTTATTGTGCAGTCCTGAGGACCTGAGACCTCCACACCCACACAAGAGCTTCCCACGGTTGGCTGTAACTTCAGATGATGGCAGGGATAGGCAGGAGACTCATTGAAACAGCAGGCCCCAGGGTCAGTGGGAAACTCTTGAATCGGAAATCAAGATGGAGAACCTCAGAGGCATATAACTGGAAGTCACTCTGACCTCCATGCAAACACACACACAAGCACACACAGACAGTTGCAAGGACATGTATTCATTACACACAGACAGAGAAAGGTTACTGTCTTGTCACTACCCAGTGGACACCATCATTCAGCAGCACAGTGCAGTCTGTTGCTCTTAGGGTCACAGCTGGCAGGGAGCTGCAGGAGCCAGCAGTGCTCTGAGGAGTAGAGACTAGAAGGTCAAAGTTCGCAGTGTGACTTCACCGTGTGTGTGCACATTGTGTTCATACCACCGAGTCAGAAAACCACAAGTCCAACGTGGGGACCGTCAGTAATGTTCTGTTCTCAAGACTCACGGGACAGTGCAGAGACCGTAGTAGGACAGGGCTTTACTTCCATCCCCTGCGGTGTCTGAACTGCTGACAGTTTCTTCTTGTTTCTTAAAATTGTAACATTGTTGCAAGAGGCACTGACAGTGGTGCGTAAGCTGCAGGGAAGGTACTAGGTAAAAGCACTGGTTTTGATTTGTCTTCTCCTGGTCTTTTTTACTGTGAATCTTCATGTATTATGTCTTCAGGGCTTAAAGTATAAACAATATAACCGTCCTAGAGCTGAAGAATGTAGGACAACCATTAGCTTAAATTTCTACAGTTGCTTCTGCTGGGTGTTAGTACTATTACGTTTCTAACTTTCTTCAGACTCCTGGTCTAGTTGTGCTACAAAACAAAGCGGATGTTTTTATTCAGGTGCCTTGTTTGTCTCACTGGGGAAGATGAGGAGATTGTGAGTCCCAGTGTGCAGGAGGAGCTAAACAGAGGGGTCTATAATCCTTTCAGCAACTTCCCTTGCCCCAAACTACTCTGTCCCCTCCCAACCGTGATGCTTTGCCCTGGCCCCACCCCCTTTCAGTCAGCATAGGCTGGTGGGACCAGAGGGTAGAAAGAGGGGAGGAGTTGGGGACCAGGACCTCGGGTTGGTGTCAAGCCGACCCCTTGGTTGTTCATGAGTAACTGTGACAGACAGGAAGTAGAACATGGAGCCGGAGCCCCGCCTGGGCAAGTCAGACATCTTGGCTCTGATTTCAGCTGTCTGCCAACTGTCTGTGTAACGGGAAAGTTTCCTAACTTCTCTAACTTCCTGACATAAAGAAGAGGGAGAGGAGATGGGAGCTTTCAGTTTGGTTCTGAAGTTGTAGTCTAGGCAGTGGGCAAAGCGAGCTTCACCATGCTTTTGTTGGGGTCTAATTCTGTCTAATCAGTGGGTGTGAATCACCCTCTGTAAGAGGATGCCGGATGTCGCTTAATGCTCCACCTTGGGACAATGTCTGCTCACTTTCCCTGACTGTCCTTAATCTGCCATAAACCTCCCCACTGAAAGATTGCTCTGCCGCACGTTTCTCTTCTCTTGTGTGTAAGCATGGAGGAAAGGTGGACTAAAGACAGGAAATCCAGGGCTGAACGCCTTGTCTTTCACCTCACCCACTCCGCCTCTACCCAGAGCTGTGGCATAATTGTTTCTAAAAGGCTAAGATAAAATCATAACACAAAAATATTAAAGCCATGGGGAGCAGCTGGGAGCAAATGGCGCTCTTAGGCCACGGCAACCACAGGTATTAATAAGGACTCCTTATGCATGTGACACTAGCGGGAGCTGCACGGAGAAATGAATCAGCCATCAGCCAACTCCTTCTTATCCCAGATGTTCTTGTTTACAGTCTAGTTTAGAAACGTAGCACAAAGACTATAAGCAATTTCTATAATGTAAAGTCATCCTGTCCTTTAGTCTCACTGCCTTTTGGTTTTGGGGTGACTGATGGTTCGACACTGGGTGTAACTTACGTAACTCACAAGGGTGATTCACTCACTGTTTAATGATGCCTTTTATAAACTCAGATATTCTTGTGAAAAATGTTACGGCTTTGGAACACGTTTCCCCTTGAAAACATATGTGCCCTAGTGCTGCACAGGACCTCCAGAATCTGAGGTTTGCCAGGGCTGCACAGCACTGTGCAAGAGAGAGAAAACATAAGTGTTTACAAGGAACTGCAGCTTGCGTTTCGTTTGATGACATTCTGTATTCTGAGGTCTCCAAATAATACTGAAAAATAGCCTTGCACAAACCTCCAATGGCTATTATCTTCAAAGAAACAATCTCCTTGATAATTAAGCTTCCAATTCTCTGTACTGCTTTAATCTAACTTGTAAAGAAACAATTTTGGGGACTTGTTTTCAAAGCTTCCAAACAGATCCTTATTTCAGAAAGGCCACAGTCCATTCATGGCTCTGTACATCCCAAGGATACTATTTATAAATGCCTGTTAAGTTTCTTTTTCTCACTGTGCTAATCTACTGCCTAATTGTCTTTGCTTCGGGTCACATGACTCCTCCCGCCCATAACACACGCACTTAAAATTCTCACTTCCTGATTGAGCCATCAAGATTACATAAAGTGAAAATCAGCCTAAATACCTAGGAGCAGAAATTTTCTGAGGGAAATTTTGTCTTCTCGCTTTGTTTCAGTACTAAGCCCTGCTGTTGGGGTTTTGTTTTGTTTTGTTTTTCATCTCTTTTCCTTTGAGAGTGAATCAGACTTTGCTTTCATTATAAAAAGTAACATGCCAACCAGATAGACTGTGGGGGTGGTTCCTTTGGAGGAAATCAAAACGGTTCTGATTACCGGGAGAGCCACCCACTTCTTCGTGATCCAAACGAAGAGCCCTGCAGCTCTCCGAGGTAACGATTTCATGTTTCATGCTTGGCCACGTAGCCTTTCTGCTGATTGTCGTTTCTGGCTGGCGGCGTTAGTTACCCTTGTTATATCGGGGACCTTAACTCTGTCACATTTCCTCAAAGGAAACTTGCATGGCATAGGAGCTTTGTGTTTGGGGCCTTCCAGCCTGGCTTTGTGTCGTGAGCTGGTGTTTCTGTGTTTACCCGTCTCTGACAAAGTGCACCGGCTACTCTCATACGTATTTCGGGTTCTCTCAACCTCTATGGCTGTAGTTTAAGGACTTGATGCTTATAAACGCTTTTAGCAGAGGAGCCTAGATAGTCCTCAGCATCTCACATAACATAAATGTGGGCTTCTAATAGTCCGTAGAACCACACAGGTGTTACGGGTTCAGGATTTGATTTTATTTCCCAAGGGTGAGATTTGGGTGATGTGCTCACAGATGAAGTTACGATATGATTCCAGTTATAGTTCTTCTTTGCTTTAATGTATTCATAGTAAGAATGGAGGAATGCAAAAGAAAAATGTATCAGACTTAAAAGAGAAAATGCCTCCCTTAAAAAGATCGCACTTAGACAAAGCACGGGAAGGAAACGTGTTCTGTAAATTATCAGACCTCACTACAATACTCTGTGAAATCTGTAATACTGTAAATGTTATCAGAGAGTTTGTGGAGAGCTCCATGGGGATGGGAATGAGGTCCTACCTTAGCGAAGTCCTGGGCAGGAATTCTCGCCAATATGGCGGAGGTGAGCAAGGAAGCCAGTGGAAAAGGGAGTGCAGGGCTGAATTTGGATTTGGGGCTCAGACATAACAGCCGTTTGCTCTTCCGTAAGCATGGCCAGAGAACACAGCATGTTGTGAAAGTCGCACGTGAGTGTTGTGGGTTCAGTGCTAATGCCACTGTCCTGGCTGTGTTGCCGTGTTGTTCACCCGTGGGCTGTGTGAGGCAGCGGGGCAGTGTGTGCAGCCAGCAGCAGCGAAGGTGCTAATGGACGGCCAGTGATGTCAGGAGTTACGCGGCCGCAGTTTCAAAACACTGCAGTAAACAAGGTCAAAGTGTCCCCCTTTTGCTGGAAAGAAGGCTTGTTTTTATGAGCTGGACGGTACATGGGTGAAGTAATTTTCCAGACAAACGTCATGCTTATATTTATGTTTTTCTTCTCTCTGAATTGAAAAGAAAAAGGTTATCCGGATGAGATTCGTTACCAGTTTCATTTATAAAGACTACATTTTTTTCTTCTGTTTTTAGTGAAGGAAATAATCTATAATTCTATTTTATGTTTACTTTTTAATTCTTTGAGACTTTCATACATGCATGTATGTTTTGGTCATATTTACACTGTCTGCTTCCCCATAGCTCCTTCCAGATCCACCTCCTACCCCTCTACACACACAGACTTCATATCCTCTGATCTAATAATTTTAAATACATGGTGGATAGACTGTAGTCACAGCCACTAGCAGTATGGTTCTCCTAGCCTTCTACTTCTGATTTTGACTTGGACCGATGTCCAAACTAAAGAAATTTAGTGGTGAAGATACGGCTGACTTCATGGTCTCTGTCTTAAGGCATTTTTTCCAACCTTGAACCTGAGTGTACCAGAGAGTGGCATCTCTCGCTGGCCACAGGGTTCTGGAGGTAACAAGTGGGTGTCCTTTGATGTGTGTGTGTGTGTGTGTGTGTGTGTGTGTGTGTGTGTGTGTGTGTGTGTGTGTGTTGACAACAGCAGTGAGGCCACATGACGTCCAGAGGTCATCTTGGTCTGCCCTGGGGATTCCTTGTTCCCAAGTGTCTTCAGTAGCTCTGAAATGAATTGTGAATTTGCAACATCGATGGAAGCTCAGGCGCTGTGGCGCTGCACAGCAGACCTGTGTGTGAGCGAGCGCAGGCACAGCAGACCTGTGTGAGCGAGCGCAGGCACAGCTTTTATAATGAAACCAGGAAGCAGTGGCTGGGCAGCAGGTACACAACCTGCTTGAGCTGGGAAGTGGAGTAAGTTGGGGTTTTGTTGTTGTTGTTGTTGTTGTTGGGTTTTTTGTTTGTTTGTTTGTTTGGTCAGTCTCTTCTGCATGATTTTTCTTGTTAACATTGTTAGATGCTTAGTACCTGGCGAGCTCCACGCTTCACCCCCACCCCTCGGTCATGTGAAAATGGGGAGGTGTAGTTTGTTATGGCTACTTGCTTCATGTCTGCCTTCTCGAGTCTCAGATGCTGGCCTGCTTTAGAGACCAGCCGTATTATCAAGGAGAAAACAGACTCAGTTGGTCACTCCCCAGCCCTGGCTCTTCTCTCTCAGTTAAGCGGCAGTGGCAGTGGCACAGACAAGGGTTTCCCAGGCTGGAGCTCCTTCAGCGAAATTGGCCCAGCTCACCATTGCCTGATTCCTGTTAGAAGTAGAAAAGGTGTGTGGCCCCGGGGCAGCGAATGGGCAGACTCTCCCAGCCTGTGAGTGGGAACTGCAGAACCCAGTGAGGGGGTGGGGAGGGGGGCTACAGACAGGGGAGTGATTTAAACATCTGTAAGGAAGTGGAAAGGTGCCAGGGACACACAGTATTTACCGATGTTTAAAAATCTGATGTGTTGGAGGAAACCAGACTTTCCCGATAGGAGGTTTGTGCCTTGTATGGTTATGGAGTGGATTTTAGCCTCCGGAATGCAGAGAGGCCTCGTCACCTACCTGCCTAGGAGCCTACGACAGACAGCTTCTACCTACAGTGCGCCTGTGTCTTTGATCCTGGTGGGTTTCTGCATTGAATCTGTCTCAGAGATAGCTAGATTCAGTTTGGGTATAAAGTTGTGTGGCTTTGCAAGCAAAGCACACAGAACAGTAGAAGGGTTTGTGATTTGTGATTAAATTCTTTCTTTATCCAATGAACTACTGTTGCTGTAGAAAGTTCTTGACTTTTTTCTGTTCTAAAAACATTTCGAGGGCAGGAGAGGCTGTGGAACAGAACTGGGAAGCAGAAGAGAGGTGTCCTGCACCTCCGGTCTCTCGTGGCCTGTGTCAGGGTTTTCAGTCTGAGCGTCAGCACCACGCAGTTCCCTTCTGACCTCAGAGTTGGGGTGATGGGTCTTAGTATGGCCGACACGCATCTCAAGCAGTCCAGGCTCCCAAGTGGGCGTCTGAAGATACTAATTCAGCAAACGTCTTAGCATCTTCCTGATGATAGTGACACGATGACAGATGTAACGATCTTACACAGTTCAGTTTACAGAGCCTCAGATAGACATTAAAGATGGAGGGCAGGTTGAAGGCTGAGTGAGCAGAGCATACCCGTCAAACCTTTCTTGGTAAGGATAGTGCCAAGCAAGCAAGCCTGCCGGTCCCTGAGACACCCCTCCTAATTAAAGGGGACGGTGGCTGCCATCTGTCTTCTTTCATTCAAGGCAGTAGGGGGCCTGGATTGGAAGGAAGCAAACTCCCCTTTTATTTTTCTCTTTTTCTTTTTCTTTCTCTTCTTTTTTTAAATTCAGCTTTCTCCCTAGTCAGTGACCCAGAAGGCCATTGGTGACCTGTCTGTCTCAGTATGAATAGAACCATGAGCATGCCTGGCACTTGCAAAACAAAGTTCATAGCCGTGCATTTATCCTTTTAGAAATCCACTTGAATTATGTCTCAGAGCATTGCAGTCTCCACGCGGCTGTCTCTGCTCCTCAGTACCCTCATGTTACTTCTAGTAGGAAGGGGGGGGGGTGTTCATTTTTTATTGATGTTGTTTTTTTATGAAAATAGTTTACATTCTACTGGGCATAATCAAAGATGGTGACAGTTAACGCGTGGCTGAGTGGGAGAGACAGGAGATGTGTCCTGTTAATCCCGGTGCGTACCTGTTATCTGAGGAGAGAGAACATGGGTAAGGGTTGCTCACATCACACAGTGGTCTTCGCCAGTAACCGCTGGAATAACTTGAACCATGTATCCTTTGGTTAAACAATAAGGTTGTTGGCCCCTTTCTCGTGAAAACAGGCTTCAAGAGAAACTAATTCAAGAGAATTTAGTTTAGGGCCATGGCTTGATTGTTTTCAAGGTGCCAAGTACTCTGAACAAAATTATTCCACTTAGTCGCCGCTGTTCCCTCTCAGCCAGAGGGGAAAAAGTATGTTTTGCTTTAAGTATTTAAGTGACTATGAAACAATACCTGTTTTTCATATGATCTTTATTGAAACTGAGGATTTCTAAATTCTTTAGTTTATATTTTTCAGTTCTTAATATTGTTTGACAAAATGCCAACAGCCATATTAAAAAGTCCAAGAGTTACACACCCTGTTTAGCTCCCAGGCATTAGAGAGAACCTCACAACCAATGCCAGATTTTCAGACCTGTCTACATGACATGGAAATGTGGTATTTGTGAGGCCTGTGGTAATCCATGTGGAAAACTCAAACGTGGGAGGTCCCTCCTGTAATCTCACTCACAGCTCTTCTCAGATTTGTCACCAACCTAGAAGGAGCTCTCTTGGAAGCATGAATGTGCTTCTACTCTGTGATGTGTAGGGATAAGGAAATGTAGTCATCTATAGAGAGTGTCCAGTCTGTATGTCTGGAAGCATGGGTCTGTCAGCGAAGGGCTGACGAGAGCGTGGGCCACCCAGCCGTGTCATTTCATAAGCCTTTCATGTTGTTTTGTTTCCTCGTTTCATGGGTAAGAACTTGAGGTTCACTTACATACTGAACTAGCCATGCATGGCAGGGTTTAAATGAAGTATGTCTATGAAGTATAAGAGTGAGGTAATGTGACTCGTGTTTTCTCTGTCTTGAACCTAGACCATGCCAGTTCTGCTAGTCTAGGTAGTCAGCTTGCTCTAGGTTCTGTCTCCACCTCCTGAGTGCTGGGCTTATAGGCAGGCCACCATGCCTGCTCCTTCACCAGTTTCAGTGTGCTGGAGATCTAAACTCCTGTACTCACACTTAGGTGCCAAAAGCTTTGCCCATTGAGCCATCTCCTCAGACCCAGGTGTCTCACACGCGAGAGACACTTAAAATGAGTTAGTATTAGCCAGAAGAGTTTAAACTTTACTAAGAGTGACTGCCTGCAGCATGTTACTTCCTGTCAGCCATTGTGTTGGGAGTCTTTGGGGCTTTTTTTTTTTTTTTTTCTGTCTTTGGAACAGGAAGAAGCTGGTTGCTATCTCTGAGTAAGGTGACTATCTGACTATGTGTGTGTTTCTTGTCGTCAGTGCCCAGTGGGTCCCCACTTCACCCCTAGAGTCGGGGTGTCATGTGCAGAAGCAGCTAGTTCACGAATCCAGCCTTCTAGAAGGACACCACATAGTGGGAGGACGGGTCGAGGAAGCACTGCAGAGTGGTGGACGCTGCGGCTGAGGAACCTGTTGCTAGAACCCAGATCAGGTTCAAATGAAGTCTTAACAATAGAGACAGGCATGGGGGGGAAGTCAAAGAGTGTGTGTGGCATGTGTGTGTGTGTGTGTGTGTGTGAGAGAGAGAGAGAGAGAGAGAGAGAGAGAGAGAGAGAGAGAGAGAGAGATTGATTTAGGTTGCTTGTGGGGTCAGATCTTAGAAACACAGTCCTTACACTATCCCATACCTACCCATATTCTAAGGATGAATCCTTAGGGCAGGAATGACCTCTGACCTATGCTTGCTAATCAGTTGAAATGCTTTCATTCATTAGGAAGTTTTCTTTTACCTCAATTTAACTTGTTGGTGTACAAAATGCCAGATCCAAAAAGGTTCTGATATTCTTGGAATAACTTATACAGAATAGTTACTGTTTTTTATATGGTAGTGCATGCCTTTAATCCCAGCACTTGGGAGGCAGAGGAAGTTTGTCTCTGTGAGTTGGAGGACAGCCAGGGCTGTGTGGAAAGACCCTGTCTCAAAAAACTAAATATAAGTAAATAAAGTATTGAAAGAACATAGCCAGATATGGTGGTGCCAGATCTCCGTGAGTTCAAGGCTGGCCAGGGTTTCATGGTGAGACCCAATCTCAAATAAGTAAATAGATAAAGTTTAAGAAGACAAAGTATCACAGGTCATCTTCTGTTGAGAGTAGCTATGTAACTCACTTGTAGGAGGCAGTAAACTTGAAGGCGGCTTGCCTCTCTGAGTCCCTGGAGGGGAGAAGGCTTCATAGCTGCTTGCATGTTGTATTCTAAAGGGACAGAATGTTTGTGCTGTAGCTGATGGATACTGCCACCCAGTCATTGTGGAGAATCACTCCGTTCCAGGTGATGTCGGAGAGTGAACAGGACTAAATCTGTGACTAGACACGGACAGCTGCTACCCCTTGCAGAGTGTCTACAGGTCGGACTCTCCTGAGCATGACTGAGCACCAGGACTTGATACTGTTCTTGCAAAGCGTAAAGCTAAGATTCTGTTCACAGATCAAGTTAGAGAGGACGGTAAAGAAAGCAGTAGAAAACAGAGATGAGTTAACTAGCCACAAAGCAACCCGGAAGTAAAATAAGAAGGTAATCAGTGCTTCCCAGAGAAAGAGATTCTCAGCTCAGTGGTGTTAGACTTGAAGCCCTGGAAGGAAAGAGTCCTTATCTATGGGAACAGCTGGTGGTGATGGGAAATATCCAGTGACAGAGTAGTCATCCCTGTGTCACAGTGGCCGGCAGCAGTAAACCACAGAGCAGGACAAGACCATTAAGAGAGCAGGGAACCCATAAATGCCAACTCTGGGAGGGCCCGCCCCACCTGCTGCATGATTAAACAAACTAGTTTTAATTCTGAGTCACAAAGGAGCGGGACAAGAATTTGAGCAAAGCCCCGAGCCAGTATGTGTGAAAGCATGTGTCCCGGGCAGTGAAAGGCCTGGTGACGAGAATCCAGTAGAGCTGATGAGATTGTCTGGCAAGGATGTGAGAAAGGCTGAAATACAGAGGAGGGCTGCTGTGGGGGATTTGAAAGTGCAGACTCGAGGCTTGGGTTGCATTGACTGGGTGGAGGGATGCGCTCCTAAGTAGGTGGTAAAGAGGCTGAGGCGCCCGGACAAGCTGGAGAAGACTCTTAATTTGTAAGTGCAGAAGTACAGCAGGTTGGATGATAGTAAGCTTGGTCAGTGAAGGGTGAAGGCTATGGAGGGTGGAGAGGCTGGGTACGGAGACGAGTTAGGAAGCCCAGAGGCTGATGTGGAAGAATCTCCATGCAGAAGTTGAGAACAAGGTGGTAGACAAGGACAGTGTGGAATCAGTCACTATCTAGTGAGGGAGATCTTGGCTTCCAACTGAGGCATGTCCTACAAATGTGCTTTCCAAGGACATCATGAGCAACTGGAGGGGAAAGGGAACAGTAGCGGTGAAGCCAGGGCAAGCGTCGGAGAATGAATGTAGGACAGAGCTTCTGAGAAGGGTTGGAGATTGGGCCTAGAAAGAGCTTTCAGAGGCCATCAAGCATCCATGCAAACAGAGGCAGCATTGGCAGTGTTTTGGCACTAAGAAGAGTGGATGTGAGGGGTGGCAGAATGGGCTTGCCAAGGGAAAAGGGGGTGCAAGGACATCTGTGGGCGAAGCTCAGCCTTTGCCCAGATTTTACACTGAAAGAAAGAGCAAAGGGAAGACCATGTTGGCTTGCAGACTATGAGTCCAGATAGTGTCTAAATAGTCTTGGTCAGGTTCGCTCCTCACAGCCCTCTATTAATAGAATTCTTGCTTTATATCCTTGAACTAATTGTTTACTTTTTGCGGCCTTTGTGAAATGGGCAGCTCTCCTGTTGGGTTGTCCTAAGAAATCAGTGAGTTACAAGGCCCTTCCTGACACAGTAACTGTTACATATTATGTAAGAGACATGAGTATGCGTGTGAATTAAATCAGCAGTCACATTTTAGGTCCATTTTCCCTGAGTACCCAGATAATTCTGTAGCGTAGGTCTTAGCTGCTTTGTTCTACAAACGGGGCCGCCACTGCTGCCTGACTAGCTCAAGTGACCAGTGATCCAATAAGCTGCACTGAGAGTCTGTCCTGAAGTCAGTGACTCTCCCACAGGACTTCTCTGTGTCCTTGGGTGTGGCAGGAAGAAGTGGACGCTTCAGAGCAGGAAGCCTGAAACCGCTCTGCCAGCCAGAGAAGACACTCCTTTTTAACAATTCCCACTCTTCCCAGAATCTGCCTGACACTCAGACCACTGTATTTGGACACTGGCTCTTCAGACATCCACCTTGGGGAATAGACACATCCTTCTGATTCATCTGTGCCTAGACACCATGTTTTCTAGATGTATTTTGAAGCTTTTCTGCGTACTTGGCATTCACCTCCAAGGGAACATGGCCCCATTGACTTCCCTAGCCTGTCCTGTGTTCTCTAACAGAAAGTCAAGTTCTTGTGCAACCCAGAGGCTTTGTCTCAGCACAGAGCTGCCCTCCTTTGAAAGGACAGTGTGATGGCTACTATGACTAGGGCATGTAACCCAGATGTTTGGTCAAATAGCTAGTGTCCTTGCAAAGGTATTGTTAAAATGAGATTAGCATCAAAGTCAGTGGGGATTTCGACTAAAGCATATAACATCCCCAGTGTACCTGGCCCAGTCAGCTGAAAACCTAAGAGGAAAAGAGAGAGAAGCCTATGGAGGAGAGAGCATTCTGTCGCCTGTACTCCAGAATGAAACAGAAGCTCTTTCTGCAGGGTCATTCTACCCTGAATCATAGAGACACAGCTCTCCGTAGCCCCCGAGAGCTAATTCCTTAAGGTACCTCACATGTGGCATGCCCCTACACACTTGTGTACATGCATGGATTCGTGTACACACACACTATTTGTTGTCCTATTTCTAAATTGCGGAGAATTCCTCTAAATTGCATGGACGTCTTTCATCTGACTCTAATCTGATATCATACCATTCGGATCTTGAGTTGCTGAATGAGGGTGCCTAGTTCACTAGGAAGTACCCCAGACCTGTCAGCATTATAGAAGGGACACGATGTACTCAGCACTGGTTCAGAGAGTTGATGGGATAGCCAAAGGTCGCTTCTAGGGTCATTCCACTGCCTATTTGCGATTTTCCCCCCTCTGGTGTTTATTAGCAAGGTAATTCAGTTGCTGGTTTTACATTGTGTAATTATTTTTAACACAGTTTTTGCTGTGTTTCAGCTACTGCTATGTTAATGGTTGGTTCTTAAAATCACTCAAGGGGATAAGGATTAATCTAACCACCACTGTGTAGATTTTAAACACCAAGGCCCACTAAGCATCATGGACCTTGCTACATAGCTATTGAGTGATAGACCCCAGCCAGAGGCCCAGGAAGCCTGACTGCAGGGCCTGAGCTCCTAAGCTCTGTCTTAGCATTTAACCAACCCTGTACATTCTGCACACGGCTCTCTAGGTCTCGCTGAGAGCCTCAGCTAGAACATACATTACTGCAGCCTTGGCACTCTTGGTGGGAAACACAGATACCAGGAAGAATGTGCTGAGTTCTTCTCGGTAGCGCTCCTCAGGATCCTTAACAGCAGCATCGTGGGGTGTTCCATCAGGCCTAGTGATCCTGGCAGCCATCTGGTTTGCCCAACACAACACGATCGAGTAGTGACCAGACAGTGACAAGGGTTAGTTAGCCCCTTGTCCAGCCTTTGGGGGAGAAGAGAACCCCTCTTCATGCTGTTCTTTGACTCTCTGTAGGAATGACCACCATCATTATTAGTTACTGGCCCTGTTGTATGACAAACTACAGCTGTGAAAGCATTTTAAAAACCTCATCTCACAGAGTCGTCTAACAGTAAGAGGCTGGCCTTCCTCCATTTTACATCTAAGGAAGATGCTGACTGAGGAATTCGATAACATTTCCAAGGTTAAACAGCAGGACAGAATTTTAAGCCTCACTAGAGTGGCTGCTCCAGTGCTCTTGTCCTCTTCCTGTGTGTGTGCATAGTAGGCCCTTTCTTATGTCTGCCCGTCTTCCCTGCTATACTGTAGGCTCCCTACAGGCAGGAACGTTTTTACGTTGTGTTCACCACATTCAGAGTGCTGTTCCTGACCTGTAGTCGAGGCTCAGTACTGTACACAGAGACCCTAAGTGGATTGACTGCCCGTCTGTGATCACACCAGATGACTGCACAGAGCGGAACACCATGCCCCTTGTATTTCCTGGTGGGGCCGGGGAACAAAACAAACCTCACGGGGTTTAATCCTCCCCGCCCTGCTCCTAGGGCATCTTCTCTGTCCATGCTTTGAGAGAAGCTCTGGTGCCACCTCCTCCCTGCTGCCCACAGCCAGGATCGTTTTTTCTGGTTTGTATGCCATGCCGTTCTGAACCAACATCTAAGGGACACTGTGCCCTTAAGGACCTGGCATTTTAAACAACCCTTGATGTTCGCATTCTGCCAGTCTCCCCACCACCTCTGCACTCTCTGCTACTTCAAGTCTCCCTGCCTTTTACATGAAACACAGAAAACTAGGCAAACTGAAGCCAATATGTATACTTTGTACCATTTTTCTCTTCAAAGTTAATTTCTTTTTGCTTCTTATAACTGGGAACCAGTGGTGATGTTTTCACTACCACTGTGTACGTTTATTTTTCCTCTTGGAAATGATAAATTATGACTCAAGTTTGATTTTTTTTTTTTTTAAATGTGAATCAGAATTAGGCAGCATCCAGCATGCCATCTGCCTAATTCTTTCACGTTTAGTTGTTCAAGTTGATTTCTGGCAGAGTAAAAAAGTGTTTTTTTTTTTTTCTTGTGTAAAAAAATGACACAGTTTAGAAGAATAACCCCAGGTCGGTTTTGTTCCTTTACCTTTTGCTGTGAGCAAGTGTGCATGTGCACATGGAGGTCAGAGGTCAACCTCAGGTATGTTTGCCCACAACCACCAACTGCCTTATTTTAAAACAAGACTTTTCCTTGGTCTGGAGTTCACTGAGTAGTTGAGGCTGGCCTGCCAGTGAGCCCACAGTGTGTCTCCACCTCCCCAGTGCTGAGGGATATAAGCAAGTGCCACCACCCCTGGCTTTTGCCCTTCGTGTAGTTTGCAAGCACTTTATGGAATAAGGTGTCCCCCCCCCCCCAGCCAGGAGTTTTATATGTTTCAGTAAGTGCATGAGCACATTCGTCGCTGTACACCCCTAAGGTGTAAGTTAGTATATTTGCTTTTATATTTTTGAACCTAAAGAAAAAGATCTGAATATCTAGAAACTCCATTATTGTGGATGTGAGAGGCCTTGGAGTTTATATCAAAACTAAGTCCTTCGTAAAA
The DNA here is from genome assembly GCF_011064425.1 of Rattus rattus. Classification (NCBI taxonomy): domain Eukaryota; kingdom Metazoa; phylum Chordata; class Mammalia; order Rodentia; family Muridae; genus Rattus; species Rattus rattus. The sequence goes on from NC_046159.1 coordinate 108,504,573, forward strand.
CTTTCAGTTAAAAAAAAAGAATCCTTAGCTGCCGCCTGCTATTTGGAGAAGCTTCAGAGCAGGGCCATCTTTGTTTGAGAATGGCCACCAAAGCGAAGCGGAAACACAGGCAAGAACTTAGCATTTAAACCAGGAGCACTGGCATGCACAAGAAAGCAGAGGCATTCTTACTTTGGAATTATAGAATTGAAAGTTAAAAAGAACACCTTCCGAAACCTCTCAGACCCACAGCTTTAGGGGACAATTCCCCCTTTCAAGTGTTAATTTGGGTTCTTTAAGTCTGGAAAAAGATAAAAATTATCTTAAGGATTTCACTAGAAATTAATGTCAACACTCTGTTATCTTCAGTGCAAGCCTTGGCTGAAGGGGTAGCCCTCGCTTTGGTAAACTGAAGAAGGAAGCTGGTCCTGGGCGGTTCTCCCAGCATGCCTCTGCCATGATGGAGAAACCACCATTCCTTTGTAATTCTTCCGTTCTTGTCCTTGCCAAGCCCAGTGGCTTCTGTTAGAACATGTGGCAGCTTCTCCCTAGGAGGTAAACTCATCCAAGGTACCATAATATTTAGGGCCAGCTACAAAGGCATTTCTTCCCCTCAACTTCATGCCAAGTCTAAATCAAACTACCTCCTCCTTGGCCATTCAGAAAGATCCACCTCTTATATAAGAGGGACAAGAAACCTGCAGGCCTCTCTTTCTTTCCTTTTTTAAAAAATGCCTGTTCAAACAGATAAACAAGGCACATCACGCCTAGTGTTTCTTTGAGCTCCTTTGCCCTTGCTTCAAAGTTCATGGTAAGAAGCGCTATAACAAGTTGTCTTCTGCTTGTGCAGAAGGAGGAAGGGAGAATGACTTTAGATCACTGATGTTCAGCAGAGCTGGGCCTCGCAGGAACATTTTGGAATAGTGTCAGCCTCTGGGGACAAGAGAAAGTGGGACTGTCCACTGGCCAGGCCGCTAACTGAACAAGTAGCATCTCTTAATTTTGTCCTAAGACCAGCCTTGCAGACGATAGTATGTAGGTATGTATGTAGTCTCTGAGCCCCGCAGTTTCCTCCTTGGCAGTTGATCTGTATGTCATGTTTACTTTACCATCCTTGCTAAAGCTGTGGTTCACTGAAACCACCGTGATTAGCATGCATTAATGTCCTTATCTTCTTAAAGAAAGGTTTGCTTCCTTACTGTTTTGCAATAGGAACTACTTTGAGCACAGTTTGTGTGGGTGACATGTGCAACAGGTTATATATAGTAGGCATGGGGTGAAGCACACTTTAATGATGGGTGTCAGGGAATCACCGTCCAGCCTAAGAATCAACTTACTAGAAATATTTGAGGATCCTCCTTTCTGATTCCTATTATACTATCCCCTTACACACACACACACACACACACACACACACACACACACACACACACACACACTGCAGAAGATTTTATTTACAATTTTTCTCTGGCTCTAAACAGACAGGTTTTTATCATCACATACATTTGCATTGGTAGAAGCACTTAAAGATGTGACAGTGTGACCCCACATCGTATATGGTTTTCTTTGCACCTTGAGTTTTTCTCCTGCATTCTGTTTATAAAAATCATATGTGGTGTTGGGGATAGCAGCCATGTCTTCATCTGTGTTGCTCTGTTGTTCCCACATGTGATCAGTTTTTCATTACCTTATTATGGAAAGTGGAAGAAAAGCAAGGATTCTGCTTCGGGCCCGTGGAGCATGAGACGTGTCTGGAGAAGCCGTTGAGGACACCAGTGGGCATAGGTCTGGTGAGGATGGGTGTGATTGACATGCAGACAGCATCCAAGTCATTCAGTGTCCAGAATGTTACAGAGCGCTTCCGTTTTGGCTTGTGTGTTTGTGCTTGTCTATCATTTAATGTGTGTCCTTCTGGTTGGTTGCTATGTTGTCTCCTTGCTGTAGTGTAAGATACAGGGAAGGAGTGAGGAGCATAGGAACTTCCAGGAATGATGAGGGAAGTGTTGGCAAGCCCAAGGGTGATGTGAAGGTTAGGCGTTGACGTTCATGCCTCTCCGAGAGTCTTGTGAGATGGAACCGGTATATCAGTTCTTACTGTCAATTGAGACATACTGTGGGGAAAATCACCATACGTTACTTTAGTATCTGCTTAACAAGCTCTTGTCCACTGAGTGTCGACATCACCTGAAGTAACTTCCATTCTTTACTCAAATTAGGAGAAATAGAACCAACAGTGCACAGGGTGGACCAGCATTTGAATGCATGGGATCAAATCCTAAGAGCCATGCTCTTGCCCATGTGCGGCTGTTCTTAAAATGGCAGGCGTTTACCAGTTCCTGTAGCTTCGGGCGTTCAGACAATTTAAACTCACAGTTCACTGTGTCTGCCTTGAATCCAGCTAAGAAACACCCTCAGTACCAAGGTGCCTAGATTGGTCTGTGTGGATTAGTACCTTCAACACACCCTAGTTTCCCCTCTGAATGCATCCTCAGACCTCAGCATGCGGCTGGCCCAGCTCCTGAGTGCCACTCCTGTTCTATAAGATTGATCCTGCTGATCTGACCCATGGGAGTTTCTTTTAATTAAAAAATCAATTTAAAAGTGATTCTTAAGCTGTTTGCCTGTCACTACCCAGTCAGTAAACAGGCCTAGACCCCTGCCTCTCAGGCACATACTTGTTCTATATTAATAAGCCATACATCTCCAGGGGATCTGGCAGAAATATGAAAGCACTTAAGTTTATACCATTAAATACGAAAGAATTTTTTTAATATCAAAGAGGCCAGGCGATGACCAGAGCAAATGTACTTTTCTCTGAAGACCTTTGACAGTCACGGGTACTAGGATTAGATCAGAGAGTTGTCCCTCAGTGCTGTGCCTCTCGTTCTGGGATGCTGAAGGAGTTCAGTTCTTCTGCAGTGCATGATCCCACCAACTGTTAGCAGAGCAGTCTGGTGAGATGGTGATGGGTAGGCAGCACTGTGGTGGTTCAAGGGAGGAGCTGATGGGCTGTCTGAATTGGCGCCTCCCTGCATACAGGTGCTGTGCAGTTCGTTTTGTGTGTTTGTGAAAAAGCTTCATTACACAAGTGAACAGTGCGAGTTTCCAGAAGCTCTGAATCGTAAGCCATCTGAGGACAAAGCAGAGAGTGACAAACCAGCTTTGTCAGCAGAGCACTGCCAGAGAGGTCAGAGTCCCTGACTAACAGCACATGTTGGTAGTCTCATGGAGAAACACGAAGGCTTTCCGCAGCATGGGAGCTGAATTTCTACGGTTAGCATGATGGGATTTGAGAAGGTCACAGAAGAAACAGCGTCACACACAAAGTGCACATCCTGCTGTTGATTCAGACAGTTCCCACGGCTGCCACAGATAGGAGACGTACACACCTGACTCTTCCACGAGGTGTTAGGTGGTAGTGGTGAACGGTGAGTCAACTCATGGCTGCATACAGCCCAGGAAGTCAAGTTCATGTCAGTAGCTGTTCCTAGCTAAGCCACTAACACATGCATCCTGTCTTGGCGATGTTCCTTGTCCATATACTTCCCACACTGCATGCGAGTCACTGCCATTTTCTGCGGCCCTTGTCATTGGCCCTCAAGACCACAGCCTGACCCACAGTCTGGAGTGCCATGGTGAGGACCAGTGAATGAATGGAAAAGAACACGAGGGCAAGAAGCCAGGAGACCTGCACAGGCAGCCCAAACCTCTGCTCTGGAGCTGCCGTCTGAATGGGCAGCTGGGACTTGATAATCTCAGATCTTTGCTGGCATAGGTGAGCTGTTTGTGACGTTGTGAATAGGCCATATGATGAGGAAGCAAACGTTCCTCTTCCAGAAGCAAGCATCTGGACCTGGGAACTCTAGTGCTCATGCGCAGCGTCCTGCCCTGGTGACGTGACCTGCCTTCCTGGCTGTCCTGTGTAAGGTTGTTCCTCATTCCCCTGACCCTACTGATTGCTCATTGGTGGCTTTATAAAGTGAATACATCCTTTCACTAGACTTCTGTGCATGTGGGTGGTAAGAATACAAAGGCATTGCTTAAGAAGTCATACTTTGTAAAAGCTTATATACAGTGTAGGCTTCATATTCATAAGACACTGAGTAAAGAAAGGGGGGTGCGGGATATTTGGCATAGTTCTTAACTCTGGGCATAGGCCTGTGTTCACGGTGAGCTGGCAGGAGAGAGCAGTGGCCACCTCTGCCTGCTACAGCTGAGGCTGATGACACAGTTAGGAGAGAGTCTTTCAACACCCACCATGTTCAAACAAGATTATCACAGACTTTCACCCTTCTTCCTGAAGCTTCCAGGCTAACGGAACAGAGTAACTGAGAGATTGCTATTAGAGATTTTCTTTTCCGCATAGGTGATGGGTGGGAAGGCAGGTAGATTTGCAGGATTAGGCAGTGTCTTAGAGTATGAAGTTAAAAGAAAACTTTTCAAAAGTTACATTCACAAATAAATTAGAGCAGATGTCTTCACCCAATAGCTCTTTCAGGAGAGGAGCTGGGGCAGGAGGGAACTGGTTCTGTGGTGTGGATGGCGGCTGCCTGCTCCTAATGAAGGCTCGTGGAGAAGTCGCCACAGTGGATCAGACTGAAACCGGAACCAGGTTTGATCCACGGCAAGACTGAGTCAGGAGAGTGTGCCAGGAGGAGAGCTGCCACCCTGCCCTGCTGAAGCAAGCAAAGGAAGAGCCTCTGGTTTCCATAGCATGCCTGATCTGGACTCTCAGGATCCTCTCTGGTCCTCTCAGAGCAGTGTCTCCTCCCCTTCATCCTTCTGAACTGGAAACAAGCAGGTGGGGCTCTAGAACTCACCCATTTTAGAAGATTTCCAAAACAAGAGATTCACTAAAGCTGGCACTGTCCTTGCTGTGCACTTCATTAGGGAAGAGCATTAGTGCACTGTGCGTGGTCAGCTCTGTGGTTGATAGCATATTTAAGTAATTTTAAAATGAAATATTACTAGCATTATTTATGTGAGGTTCTAGGTCTTTTGTGAACAAGTAGAACGCTAGACTTCTTTATGGCATGAATCAAACCTAGATCCCAGTGCTTGTCGGACCCTCTGAAAACCCGGCAGCCGAGGCATTTGTCTTGGGTAGAGACGTGTGGAGGGTTTTAATCACTTTTTCCCTCTTTTAAATATTGCCTTTCCATAGTTGCTTCTTAATGAATGACTGTTTACTGAAGTTTATACCAGAGGTCTTTGGACATTTAAACAGTTGTAATCAGAATACAGTTTTGTAAGAAAATACCTGCATTTTCATACCCTTACATCAGAACAATAAAGATAAATGGACCTCCTCCCTCTGGGCATGTGGTGATTTTAGAAATCTCATCGTTCTCTTTTTTGAAAACTTGAAGTATAATAAATGAGTTCAGAAGAAATTTAATTATAGTTCTTAAGCTGTAAACCTCTGAGTGGGTAGGGCCTCAGTAACTTTCACCTCTTGAAATAGACGAGACATGCAGCTAGGATAAAATTTGACCCTTTGAGTGTGATCAGCACCTGAAGGAAACCGGCACATACAAAATCATCTTCCTCCTCTTTAAAGAAGTTATTAAAATATAGTATTTGCTTGTCTTTTCGGTGAACACAAAATACCACACTTGGGCATCTCTTAGGCAACAGAAGCAAGAGCCCAGCATTTGTTATCTGTCTGGGTGAGGTCATTAGCATCCTATGGAAGACAGTGGTTGACAAGACCACCTGGGGGAAACTTGGATGAGACTCTCACTCTGGCTTTGGAAACCCTGGCTCTGCATAGCAGAGTCTCCTTTTGTAATAAACTTGACATGGGGACCTCGCAGTAGAGTGCTCCCTCCAGAAATGCTCAGTCTTAAAAAGCCACTAAAAGTGAGAGAGCATCTCAGAAATACCCCCCTAGCCCCACCCCCCAGAGCGGTTCTCAGGTGGCCTTTGGGTAGGAACTCACATGAACTGGCATGCCATGACATCCCTTCCTGATCTGGATTTATAGTTCGAGTTGTTCTCTAGGTCTCTGAGCACTGAGCACTGTTGATATAAACTTAGGTTGGTGAAAACTACAAGTTGTCCCAGAAGTAGGGAATTCAGTGTGGGGCAGCCACAGAAAGTTCTGTTCTATCCTGTGAAGGTAGTGAGCGATATTTTCAGATCCCAACCACAGATAGTCCAGGATGTCTGTAGTCTAGGCATGTATAATGGAAAGAAATGACCCGACACTCACGTAGGTGAGCATAATCTACAGTTTGCCCATAAAGTTGAAACAGGGAAGGCTGTATAGAGAACTTAAAGCTCATGGCGAGGTTTGGTCACCATCATCCAGCATTTTCCGCCCATTGGCTCAGACCTCTACAGCCAGTGCTGTCATGCATATTTATTTACTTACTCAAACCTAAAAATCTTTGAAATCATGTCTTGTGTTCTGCTGAGGCTACCTGCTTTCACAAGTGCCTAGTGTTTCCAGAGTACATGTGCCATCGCCCTGAGTGAGACCAGCCTTTATATACTTGGAAAGGTTATTCCTACAGAGATCCGAAACCATTTGCCAAATCCCTTTAGGCATCCCTCAGGAAGGCTGCGCTATCAGAAACTAGTCTAACTTGGGAACTGCATCCAGGCTTTTGAGTGCAGCTAACCCTGGCCAAAGGTCTGTTTCATTTGTCCAGGTTCTGCCTTTTTGTGTAAGCTACATGCATTTGTGTCTGCCGTGCCATGGCTCTGCAGCCCCAGGAGGTCTCTGAGTGAGACTAAAATAACCCTGCCACCGGGACAGCACGGGGCCTGTTTGGCTTGTGCCTTGTTATTTGTCCCTCCAATGATTCCCAGTTGTGACGTCAAGGCTGCCATTGAGCACAGAGCAAAAAGGAAGCCGTGGCTTCACTTTGCATCAGTAGCCCGGACAAACGGTTGTTCCTCAGGCATCCAAAATGCTCTGTCTGGCAGAGCTGTGCATTCCATGCCTGGGTGACCTGGTTAAATGGAGAAAACCAAATGCTGTTCCCGAATGCTCTCCAAAACAAACCTTCCACCCAGGCGTCTCAAGCCCAGGCCCCACCGCCTCCCACCACCTCCCTCCAAGGACTGAATGGCTGAGCCAAGCTGCCTGTGCATTCAGCCCCTCTTCAGACTCTGAGGCAGGAATATGATTAGCAGCAACCTTGATGAGCGGCCTCTGCAACATCACTGCCGCCTTCAGGTCAGTACTGCAGGGTCCCTTCTGGAAATCAAAGGCTGGGTTTACAAAAACTTTTGGAATCATACTCAAAGGTGTCAACTGGTGAGTGACAGGCCACCTTCACCCCAGATTCCCACTCCTGGACCCCAGCTGCAAACTTCTGAATTCTAGAAAGACATTTGTGTGTGGGTGCATTTTAATCTCTATTCCTCGCTCTTCTTACTTAGCACAAATACGCTTTGGTTTTGTTTCTTTGTGAAGAGCAGTGCTTTGCTTTGGGGAGAGGGAGCAGACAGTAAACCAGAACCCACCTCAGCAGTAAGCAGAGCAGGAGACCAGATGCTCCTCGAGGGTGTTTGGATGCCTTACAACAGTAGATGCCTCAGACCTACCAGCTTAAGGCTGAGTCGTCCTCCCAGGCCCTGCCTCCTCAGCTTTCTCTCCGCCTCAAAAGATGACTTTATTTTAGGAGTCTCAGAGGTGAACATTTCAATCACTAGGAAAAGCACAGGTATGGCAAACCACACTGTACTTCAGGGTTGTGTTAGACCAGACACTGCGTTTGAGGTTTCCCATTAGAAATCCCATTCAGCCTTTCTCCCAGTACCCCTTCTGCAAACCTTGGACTGAAGGATGTTGGGAGAAAGCAAAACCACTCAATTCAATACATACACAAGTATATATGCACATTTCATATCAGAATCGTGATAAAGTAAGTCCTTGTTCTAGAGACAAGGCCTTGCTGTAATAACCCAGACTAGCCTCAAATTGAATTATCCTCCTGACCCTGACCCTGACCCTGAGATATCATAATACGAAACTTAAGTCAGGTCTCATTCTTAAAGACCTGACTTAAAGTTTTGAATCAGCTGCTTTAAGACTATGTCCTATAGAACTTATTTTGTTCTCATTATATGAAAGAGACTTGAGACATGATGCAGTCGTGTTATTTCTTTGGACAGAGATTGAATGCTGACTTCTAGACTTACTTCAGAGAGGGTAGTTTGTGTAGAAGCACTGGCAATATTCTCAAGTCCCTCTCTTAATTTTTAAAAATATATAAACCATTCTCTTAATTAATTAAACAAACAGGAAATCTAGCTTTAATACAGTCATCTCTGTTGGGCTTTGTTTTCCTTAAACCTGACTCTTCAGATTCTGACTGTCTGACCTCAGAGGACTGTAACATTACAAGGTGACTACGTTATATTTACACTGTATTCTGTGCCATTAGTCAGTCAGGAAGGTGAACCAGACTGGTCATTGCATGACCTTGTTTGTCAGCCTTGTAATTAGGATGAACTTTGCTTCCTAATTCAGTCGAAGTATTACTCAGGAAACAAGAGCCCCTACCCCAAATACAGTGACGACTTCCATTTCTCTTTGTGTGTGCGTGCGTGTGTGTGTGTGCGTGTGCGCGCATTGCATGTGCAGGTGTGTGGGCCCACACTTGCCATGAGGCCAGAGGAGACTCTCGGGTATTCTGTTCTTCACCGTCTTTCCTGAGGAAACAAGGTTTCTTTCTGGCTCTGTCGTTGTCTTTCTCTCGTTTGTTTTTCTGTGTTCCCTTCCCACCCTCTCTCTCTCCAGTGCTGGTGCCTCAGACATGTGCAGCCACTGCTACCCTTTTGTGAGTGCTGGGGACTTCAACTGAGGTCACCATGCATGCTCAGCATAAAATGGCCACACCCCCTGTGTTGTCTCTGAAGGGCTTGATATGCTTTAATGCTTTTTATTCTCAGCCTCGTGTTGTTCCTGACCCATTGCAGCTAATATAATCTTGGGGGCGGGGGCGGGGATGTGTTAATGGAACTTCAGGGATTTTGTTGTTTTGTGTTTTATTTTCATTTATGGAGGCATATGCACACGGTTCAGTACACACGTGAATGTCAGGAGTTAGTTCCCTCCTTCACCGTGATCGTTCGAGGAATGGAACTCAAGCAGGCAGGCTTGGTGGGTACACTGTGCCATTTCACCTGCCTCAGTGTGGAGTAGTGAGCGGCACAGCTGTGCACTCGGGTTGAACATAGCCCCTGTAAGTAAAACTCCTGAGAAACCGAGTGTTAGTGTGTTGTTTGTTTGTTTGTGTTTGAGACAAGGTTTCAGCATATACTTCTGGCTTCTTAGTAGTGACTTAATATTTTGTATAAAATTTTCATGTTTTAAAAATTTAATGAAAACTTACAAACTTTTCTCTGTAGACCCAGTAAGATAACGAAGATTCCCGTGGCATGTAGTGGCACACAGGAACTAAATCTAGGGGGTTATAGTGATGAGTCCTTATGTCTGGTGGTAGGTAATTTGACAGCCATTTTCTTCATTCAGCAGGTGTGGACAGTCAGCGACCTCCATGGAAATCCTGAAGATCTCCTTTCTATTCCTCATCCGCCTTCTGCCACAGCCACTGGTCAGCAAGTGACCAATTAAAAGAACAAGCCTGTCCTGTCGTTCAGGAACAAGTGACAGAGGTCTAAGGTGTGTGAGGGAGAAGACAAGGCAGCAGAGAGAGACAGGTGCTGGCTGGACGCGGTGAGAAACACGCCTGACTCAGCGAAGTCGAAGGTGAGTGCCAGTGCCGTCTCCCAAGCCTTGCTGGATGGCTGCTCTTTAGTTAAGGGGAAACAAGGAAAAGTCAATGTGTGTTATTTTCAGGTTGAAACAGGTTAAATACAGAGAAGAAATAACTTGTAAATGAACATAAAAAGAGTAATAGTGGAAATGGTATGGTTGAGAGAGATTGTGTGTGTGAGTGTGTGTGTGTGTGTATCTATGTGTGTCTGTGATGGTGTGTGTGTGGTTGTGTGAATATGTGTGTCTATGTGTGTCTGTGATGGTGTGTGTGTCTGTCTGTCTGTCTGTCTGTGAGTGTATGAATGTGTGTATTAAGCTGTGATGTAGTCTCATTTCAAACCTGGCTCAGGATTCCACGCTGCCCATTGGAATCACACTCTGGCCTGCATCAGGAAGCTAAGCTAGGCCCTGCTCCCTGTGCACCCAAGTGTTTGTTTTTTGGCTGCATCTTCTGTAGCACTGAGGAACCGACTTGGCCAGGCATGTTCTGTGAACAAATCTGTTGTCTCATGACTGTTTTCAGTGGTCAGATGTGTGCCCTGGTTCTGCTTTCCCTCCAACATAGAGAAGCCTAGGAATGTTGAGGTTCGTTTTCCTTTAGAAATAGGTGGGAATTTTTGTATGTGCCTTTACAATGTACGCATCTACCCCACAAAACTCTCTGGGTTGTCACAATTTTAAGCCTGGACCATGAATTCTGAACATGGAGTACAGCCACTCCAGAGCTCTGCAGAGACCATGCTAAGTAGAAAGGAAAAGCTTCTTTGCCCTTAGAACTCCTTCCGGGCCATGACAGGATTAGTCACCTAAGATGAGAAAGTATGATAAAGGTTTCCCAGGAGTGAGTCATGTCCTTGGCAGCCTGGAGTGTGCACTGACACACACACCCACCGCCACTTCCCACCTCGAGTGTGCACTCCCCCCACCCACAGACACTTCCCACCTCGAGTGTGCACTCCCCCCACCCACAGACACTTCCCACCTCGAGTGTGCACTCCCCTCCCACCCCCAGCCACTTGCCACCTGGAGTTTTTGCGTGGTTGATTTAATGTCCCATCCAGGTTCAAGTTTTTATGACAGGAAGTGTGTGTGAATGTAAGGAGTAAATAGTACTTGATCTTGTACTAAATAGTGCAACCTGTAATAGCAAACTTTTGGCTGGGGGAAAAGTTCTGGCTTACAAACGTTAACATGAGTCAGTTTTACAGTGTCTTACATATAGTTGTTAATGTGTCTTAAATGAAACTAAAGCCAGAATGATCTGTTCAGCTTTCTTTTCCATCTTTCTCGTTAGTACCCTTGGTTTAGGACCCATGATACAGAACCATTACAGTGTGGTGAGGGAGGAGAGGGAGATGGACGTGCTGGGTGAGGGGGTCAGTGATTACCATGTAGCAGTGATGCTTCTGTGTGGAACATTCTAGGCCAACTACATGTGTCTATGGCATTGAAATGAGGGGTGGCTTCTTGTTCGAGGATAGGAAGCTCACCAAGGCTAAGGAGACTCCCAAGTGCCACCGTAGACAACCTGGCTGACAGGCACCAGAGAAAGGCACCTTGATGGGAGCCAGGCGAGCAAGTTCAAAGAGATATGAACCACGTGAAGCTTGAGTATGTTCTGATCTGCAGAACTCCTTCCTGAAGGTGCTTTTCCTCAGAGAAAAAGAAATGCATAAGAAAAGAAGGGTTCTTTCTTTTTAGTACTGGGTGGGGCGAGGGAGCAAGCACAGCTTGAGTTAACACTGCTCATACTTCCCAGGGGCAAATGAACATCGGGCAGATTAAAGCTTCCAGCTTGCAGCCCCAGTCCAGCTCTATCACATCCGTGAGCATGGCTGTAGATACGAAGGCCAGACTTGTTGACTGTGAGCCCCCTTTATCCATCCCGGTTGGAAACAGGTCCTCTGAATCCTTCTCTCGGATTTAGCATCACGGATCTGGCAGGCAAAGCTTGTAAGGCCCATGGAGCTGTTTGCCGGGGACAGACTGACCTTTGAATTCTAGACTTGTGAGCAGTAGTCATTAAAACTTTTGATTAAAGTTTCCAGAAAACTGCATTTGCAAGTGATAAGTTCAAACACCCTACCTGGTTAGGGCACACTGCGGCTTTGAGGCAATTCCTATAGTGCTCTGCCCCACACAGTGCAGAGGTGGCTGGCAGGCTCTGGGGTACAAGTCAAAGTCATGCTCCCTTGTGTCCACCATCCTCTGATTGGCCACAGGCAAGTCCCCAAGCTCCCTCAGTTTCCTTGGCTGTAGGGTAGGGTGATATTAGTTCTTAGCCTGTCAGGTTGCTCTGAAAATCACTTGAGTATCGCACAAGGTAAGCCTGTGTATCACCAGATGATTAAACTGCCCTAAATAGGTTGGGTGACCTGCTTAAGAGCAGATCGGCAAAAGGAGCTGGAACCTGGAGCTGGCGTCCTACCTGAGTGAGGCCACTGCGTCTCCTGTCCATAAAGGCAATACGCAAAGAATTCGCTTGTTTCCATTGTTTAAATGGGAACTTTGAGTAAATGTTAAGTAGACAGCGTGCCTTTGTGCCTGGGTTTTATTTTGTTTGAAGACGGTGGGCTCTGTACACTTGAATGGTGTTCACAACAATGCAAGTGGCAGGAAGACATGGAGCAGCCTCAGATCCAGTCACATTCTGAGTATTCAGGCTTAGAGCACCCAAGCAAGCACATCCCTCAAGGACAGCAGGGACCTTCGAAGCTGCCTTGTGCTAGGTGTGTGTTCCCTGTGCTCCTCCCTAGCTTCTGCTTCACAGCCTTCTAGCTTGGCTTTATGTTCCTTTTCTCCCGCTAACACTTCTGCACTGGCCTCCCAAGACTGTCCAGTCAGCAGTCTAGGACAGGGCTAGCCACCCCCCCTCCCCATTGAGATCTGAGCCTGGTATGTGTGTGACACCAGGGGGAGAGAAGCTTCCTGTTGGCAAGAGGGAAAATGAGATCTCCAAGCATTTGAGCAGTCCTCAGAAGGCCAATCAGTGTCCTTCCTCCCACCAGCTTAGCAACAGTAGATTTTAGACTCGCGCTCTCTCACTGAGGACAGCCATAGGTCTCAAAGGTGAGGGCAGGGGGCCATGTGTGTGTATTCTCACTTCCAATTATAAATCCACTTGATTGGCCCTCAACTTGTAAATTATATTCACATTATGCAAATGGTTCCCAATATCAGTCTGATGGCCTGGGGAGAGCCCCACAATAGAGGGACTTGCCTAGCATGTGTGAAGCCCTGAATCCAATCCCCAGTACTGCCAAAAGCAAGCAGCAGCAGCAACAACAACAACAAGACCATTTGTAAAAATGATAAAAACAGTATGTCCCAACTTAGGAAGAAAACAAGGAAGAAGAGAGTCAGGCCAAAACATTCAAAGGCACTGAAACAAATACAGGAGGACTTGCTCTGTGTCCTCTCCACAGTTGCCAATGGCAGAGGCTTGTTTGTGTTCACTCTCCTGGCCTTGATGCGTACCCCTCCCCACACCACTTCCAAACCCTCACCCAAAGTGAAGGCTCGCTCAGAGCTGGAAAACGAAAGGCAAGGCAAACTCTGTGAAAGTGCAACCCTTTCTCCAGCTCGGTGTCCTCAGAACAATCCCTGCCACTGCTGCCACCAATGCTCTACCTTTACCATGAATCAGAGCAGTCCTGCCGCCAGGAGCTCCTGCTCCCTCTACGTGGCATAAATTAATAGGTTTGGCAAAATACCAAACACCATATTTCGCAGGCAGCTTCAAAGGACACCTCAGTATTGGATGACGCGTGGGCTGCTGTTAACGTGACTGTCCCCCAGACAGCTCGGAAAACCGTTTCTTTTACAAACCTAGGGGATGGCAGTAGAGTCTGTTTAGTGCCATCTGGGAGGAAGGAGGGTTTCCATGTTTGAAACTTGGGGATAAACAAAACCAACTTTCTCTTTCCTGCAAGGGTTAATGCTCCAGTCAGCTTCGGATGGGTCCGCTTGAATCTTAAAATTACTTTTCTGGTCACGCGCTCAGAAGGTCTAAGCATTTGTGGATCTCACCCCCCACCCCCACCCCAAATGCTATTCTCTTTGGCTGTCTTAATTGCACAGGGGTTGGGAAACCAAATTAAAACTAGGCGTGGCTGAGTAAACAGCGATCACATTGCAGGCTTTTAGCTTTGCTCTTGGAGTTCTCTCTCCTCCCCCTGTAGCTCTGCTTTTCACTTCTTATTTTTCTAAAGGAAATAGCATAGGGTCTTTTGGAAATAGTCACAGGAAGTGGGACTCCGTGGCTGGCTGGTTACTCACCAGCCTCGGAGTCCAGACAGGTGGCAAGTGCTGCTGCCTCCCTCCTGATTTATGTGAAAATAGCCCCCAGAGAGGCAGATGTGAGGCTGGGTGCACAGCCCAAAGGGCTTTTGTCCACCAAGTGGCTTTCACGAGGAGACTGGTCATGGCGTGTCATCTGGGGGAGGGGGTGACTCAGAGAGCTGAGCTGGGGTCGCTGCACACACGTGCTAGCCACTCTGGGGTTTCTGCTCAGTTCTCAGAGAGCAGGCGGTCTCCTAAAAATGATCTCTCCCTCCCACCCCCAACAGCCGTCCTTCCTCAGTGAGTCACTTCCAGAAATGAATAGCCGCAGATTTTGGAATGAGCATTGTGAAATCCCTCGTTTATAATGGCAGGTTTTCAGTTGGTGGCTTGATCAGACATTTTCTCAAGATGAAAATGAGAGCTTGTCTTTAAAAAGAAAAAGAAAGAAAGTAAGCCCTGTGGATTCAGAAAGCAAAAGTCTCCCACTAAAGAACTGTCACAGCCGATCTAGCCATCTCGGTGTCAAGCCGTGTGTCCTTAGATTTGCCTGCATGGATGAGTTCTTGGAATTACCGACCTCTCACCGGCAGTAGCTGGTGGTTTCTGATGCAGAAGGTTACTAACTACTTGAATCAGCTCTCTTCTGGGTGAGTAGGTGGTAGTTTCCCAAGGTGTTCAGCAACTTGAGCTGTGGATTTAAAAGGCTGCTGGCAGCTTTTACACACTTCTGCTTGCTGAAGCTCAGAGGATGGTACTGCCAGACAGCAGGAGGACCCTGAGGTGTGTTTTAACAATGTGGATGATTGAATAACCACTCGGTCTTTTGAGTATGGAGATCTTTTGAGGAGGAGAAAGTAACTTTGCAGAAGGAAGTGGTTTTCTGGGGGAGCTTTCAGAGGTGTAATTATTGGGTTTCTATGTTTATTTTTAGCACCAAGACCCTTCTTTGGGGTGAAGGAGATAAATGACACACATGGTCTTAACAGAGAAGTTTTGCTAACTCTAAGGAAGCCTCACCCCTATGGCACTTCTAACAGTACCCTCTGTCAAAGGAAAATGCTACCACCAGCAGAGACCGACTCTCTCTGGCATTATCCAAGCTGGGTCTGCCAGGCCCCATGGGCTCCTCCTGGGTTAGTGGGAGCACTTTGTGCAGGGCTGAGAGAAGGAGCCCAGTTACTGGAAGTGGGGAGTGTAGCTGCAGGGATTGTTCCCTCCAGTGGATCAGTTGCTTGACCTACTGACTCATTTCATAGGAATTGAGAAAACAACCTAATGTGGTTTTATTGTTAATGCTCAAGGACTGCAGGATCCCTGGGCCTGGGATTACGACGGATGGACTGAGGAAGGCAGTGCTGGCACTCAGCGATTCTGCTGCCCACTCTTCGCTCTCCTAATGGAATTCAATCCTCTGCTTCCAGGACAAGCCCAGCCTGTGCTTGGGGATCCTTGGGTGACCGTTCAACCGTGAGTATTTTTTTTTTTTTTGAAGTGCACTGATTCTTGCTTAGAAACAGCATTCTGTCAAAGGAAGAGCTTTAAAGAACTAGCTTTGCTGGTGTGTGTGTGTGTGTGTGTGTGTGTGTGTGTGTGTGTGTGTGTGTAATACATTTCACACTTACTATAACTACAGAAACAAACACGACCTACAGACAACCATGGGAGCTAAGAATTAGATTTATTTTTTATTTTTATAGCATATGCAACATAAAAAGGAAGTTTTGTTATCTTAGATCAGTATACTGGAGCACAAAAATGAGAGATGCACATTGAGGAAGTATTTGTGTGTTTATGTGCAGAAAGACTTGTGATTCCTGGTGCTTTGTTTTCCCACCAGTGCTAGCAAATAAGCTTCAGAAGAGATCAAAGAAAGTGCGTCGTACCTGTGTAGAAGCAGAGGCATAGAGAAGATAGCCCTGGCATTGCATATGCTGCTCTCTGTGTTAGCTATGCTGTCTGCCTCCTCCTGATCACTTTTCCAGACCACATCCTTAATTAGTGTAAAGGGTGCTTGGTGGGTGATTGCTATGGGTGTTCTTACTCTCCCACCGAGGGCAGAGTAGAGGGTACAGCCTATAATGTTATGTCTATTTACTGAGTATACTAAGTTATGTCCTAATGCTTCAGAGTTAGAGTTATCAATCTGTTCTAGATTCTAGCTCTCCATGCCCCTCCCCCCGAGACGCTGGCAGAAGCCATGAATCCTTTAAGCACACCATTACACATTGGCTTGCATATGGAGACCTCCACAGAAATGGAGAAGCCTCTCCAGATGCCCTAGGTATTGGACCCTGGACTCTGGGGGGCCTTATCCTACTGAGCAGTTAGACTTCCCAAAGAACTGCTGTTGAAAGCAGGAAATACCCAGGGCAGAAGTCACTCCCTGTGGCTGCTGGGTGGGGATACAGAGCCAGAGAAAAGACAAAAGGGTGGAGAACACATGACTAAGTAAATAGTGGAGAGTGGTTGATAACATCAGGACCGTCACATGAGGAGCCCAGAATCCCTGTCTGGTTACCCAGGTACACATCTGTAAAGGAGTATAGGTTTAGGAGAGATCTAAGGATTCGTCATAAACCACTTTGGCTAGTTTTTCTCAACCCAGGTTTTCCTCATTTTTTACTCCATAAAATTTAGTGTCTTGTCTGTCTGCCTTTCTCCCTTCCTCCCTCCCCCGCTCTCTCCCTCTCCCCCCCCCTCTCTTGTCCTCTCTTTATTTCGTTTGTGTTTCCTTTGTGTATGCCACCAAATCAGGTAGGGTTACCTGAACTTGAAGGAGTAATTCATAACAAATTGGAGAGATGGTTTTTGACCTGGAAGAAATTGGTACGGCTGAGCATATGAGGAGGTTGTTGAATACAAAAGGAACAGTGTCTGAAAAAAAAAATACATAGCCCTTATTGCTCATGAGCTACATTGAAACCAGTACCGTGGGGCCACTGTGGAACAAGACGACACAAATGTGTTAGAAGGAGTGTGCCACAGAGGTTAAGAGGAGCAGAGGACGTTAGCCAGACTCCGTGCACTCACTTTGAGTCACATTCGAAGAAAGATGTTCAGCGATTGGGAAGCGCTGGTGAACAATCAACAGAAATTACAAACCCTTCTAGGAAAAGATGAAGGGACTGAAGGGTTTAGTCTGACGTGGGCAGGGAAGGGCTTGCTGCTGATAGTCCTATGTAGTAACTGCTTGGTTTCCCTTGTCTCCTTGGATCTCCATGCTGCCCACACGGTCTTCTCTGCAGCAAGATGTCACGACACAGGAATAATCAGTACAATTTCTGGCCGTGATAAATAGTTCAGAAAGGGGATAAAATACTTAAGCCTAGGCATGTGATGAAATCTCTGGTGATAACTTTCTAAAGATGAAAGTAGGTAGCTATTTTGATTGTTATTACGTTTCTGTCTTCAACACATAGGGCCTACTGTGATAGGCAGGTACAAAAGGAAGATAACAGTGCTTGATTACACTATTGTGGGGACATAAAGCATCATGTGGTAGGTGCCTGTGGCATTCAACCACCTCGCCATGTAGCTTCCTGATGGAGTCGAAGTCCAGACTGCGTCCTAAAGAGCAGCCATTGAGGTTAGCACGATGAAGGAGTTAGTAGTGAGCCAAGGACTAGGGTGCCACAGGAGGTGGCCTAGAGATTCCCACGAGTGGTCTGGTGAGGTGTATGACTTGGGAAGATGAGCAGGCATCAGGTAAGAGGACTTGGTTGGGGGACAGGTTGGGCGAGGTAAGGAGGCTCCTGACTCAGCAGAGCTGTTAAGCATATTTGAAGGTAGGGGATTCCAGAGAGAGGAGTGAACTGGCAGATAAGGCAGTCAGCATAATGGCTTAGATACCATGTGCTATCGCTCACTATGCACCCATGACACAAGATCGCAGAAGGAAGTACAGGCCTGGACCATGGCAGAGTACACACTGGCTGGGTAAATGGAGAGGAGAGACAGAGTGGGAAGTCGGTTTAGTGGATATGGACTTCAAATTTGATGAACAAACAATTCAAATGAGTATCCTGGGCTTGACTGGTATGAAGACCCATTTGCAAAGCAGTGGTCAGAAGAGAAAGGGAGAGAGAGAGAGAGAGAGATATTGTTGTTGTTGTTGTTGTTGTTGTTTATTGGTTTGTAACAAGATCTACCTTTGGTAACTTTCACTGGCTTGGTAACTTGGTAACTCACTATGTAGCTGGCCTGGAACTCAGAACCCTGCCTCACCCTCCTGAATGTTGGGAGTATAGGTGTGCACCATACCTGGTCTTTGTGTTTTAAATTTGATTCAAAGTCATCAGTAGTAAAAATTTCCATTGTGTATGCTCAAGGTATGCGATATGACATTTTGATCAAATGATAATTGCTTATAGTAAAACCAGTTATATACAGATCTCACATGGTTACACTCACATATATAAAAGCACCGAAATTCCCCTATCAATATCATCTGCTGTTATGCATGATTCCCATCGATTTGTCTCAAATAACAACTTTATACCCTCTAACCAGTATTTCCTGATCACTCTTGCCACCTTCTGTCATTTTTCTATATGCTTGACTCTTTTTTAATTCCACATATAAAAAGGTAAAATTATCTTCAATTCCCAATGACGTGTTGATATTAATAATGTCTTATAATTAACCCCCTCTACTAATGTGTGTGTGCATCTTTTCCCGTAGCGACCTCCTTGAACGATTTGCAAGAGCTCTATTGACTCTTGGCAAAGTTCACTTTTTAAATGAGCGTTTTCTCTATATACATAAAACATGCCTTAAAGCATCTTTGGAGGTTCATATTTTTTATATATATGCATTCAGATGGGGTTTTTTTTATTGTAAATCCCCTGGCGTCGTGTGCTGAGTCATCTGTATCTCCCAGGTAGTTTGTGGTGTTCCCGTTACTTTCTGTTCTACACTGCACCCTACAGCAGGACTCCATGAGGTGCTTGGCTCTCAGCACTTGAGTGGAGCGTGTGGCCACAGTTCTTATTATAAAAAGTCTCAGGCCCGCTGCAGCAGTGAGCCCCTTCTGCTCAACAGCTGCCTTCCAGAATTAATACTTTACCACTCTTTTATTAAAACCACGTTTTTATTGATTTAATACTTTCTGAACCACCATTTGGATTCCAAAGAAGAGTTTTAAAGAAGTTCTCTTTAATCCTTGTTTTTGTTTTGTTTTAATTTGCAGATCTGGTTTTGAGGACTCTTGGGAATTTATATTATTAGTACTGTAGACAGTGAACAGCACAGTCTGTATCAAGGAAAACTATTTTCCAACATATTTCTGTGGTCTGACTTGGTGGCCTGACTTCCAGGGGTTATGAGGTGGTGAATTTATTTCTTTAGCACAGTTCCCTGTTCAGAGTGCCCTCCCCTGACAGCAGTTGTCTTGCCTTCATGGCAGGGTTTAAGAATGGCCGCAGGCCCGCCGTAGGGGTGCTAAGATGCTCTAGCAGCTGGGACGGCAGGTTGGACCAGGCAAAAGCTGCCTGTGCCACAGCGCTGACTGGAAAGCCGACAGCTCGTGCGGGTTGGTTCGCTGAGTGGCTGAATGTCGTTGTGTAAAGGAGCCCTTTACAGGGAAGCTGATTGCCCAGGAGAGCTCACCACTCCAGATGCCTCCTCCCCGAGGGCTCGTGTTGAGGAGCCCAATTCACAGGAAGTGCAAGACCTCAAAGACCTGAGGTGGAGGAGCTCCAGGCCTTCCGTCCAGGCTGAGAGCCATCCCCCATAGATTCCCAGGAGATCATGGGCCTGGTAGGACCACAGCCTGAAGATAACTTTGCAGCGGTAGCAGCCATCTGACCCGCTTCTGCCTTAGTGCAGATACAGCAGTCAGCCAAAGGGAAAATTCACAACCCACCTCGAAAGACTCACAGTGTGCCCTACTATGTTTTCCCGAGCTAGCTTTGGAGTTAGGATTTCGAAGCTGTTGGGTAGCCTCCGTCTGTGGAACAGGGTCAGGGGGCAGGAGGTCCAGTAGGTGAAGTGGGTGGCCTCCCTGCAGCCATGCAGAGGAGGTGACTTTCCTGGCAGGAATTTCAGTGACTCCCTCCTTACTAACCACCATCCTGCCTTGACCCCCACCAGTCACACACTATGATCCAATGTCACCTCAGTTCTAAGCCCCCTGCTTCCCAGCAGAGGGGACAGTTCTCTATTAGAAGCCTGGCCAACAAATTCCTTCAGACACAAGAATATCTAGAGAACTTATATTAAGGAAAAATTAAGGCTCTAGCAAGTTGAGCGTTGAGCTATGAGGCATTCTGTTTGAGGGAGTGCATGGTTTCCGGGGGCAAAGTGCTGTTCCTCAGGCTAATGTCCACCCACAGCACTTTCATCCTCCCAAGCCTTTTCTCTACCTCATCCCCTTGTCCACCCCTGCTTCAAGACGACGGCCCAGGACAGCGTGCAGCTCTACAGAGATCCAGAGACTAAATAAGGGTTCTTGAAATTGGCCAGGAACAAGGGATGGGAGAGGCACAACAGTTCTCCAGCATCCTTTTTTCCTTAGTGTTAAAATGTAAGGACGGATGCAGACTCCCCTCCCTCCACCACTCATCCCCACGGTATGCACAGACCATGTGAATCACCTTCTAAATCCACAGCCAGTGAGTTAGCTCCAAAGTTAGGTCCGCAGGAAATGGGACGGATGAGGTCAGAAGCCCTGCAGAGGGAACGTGAGCTACTCAGCACGGGAACCCTAGGCGGCGTCTCCGGAGTGCAGCTTTTTGGGCGAGTCATACCTCTGTGGATGGGACTTCTATCTCCCAAATGTTGCAAAGTATTAAAAACTACTAACCGTTTAGATGAAACGTAAAGTTCGGATGTATTCATAGACCCTGGGATTATGTAACAGGCTAATGAGGCAGCAAGACTCCTGTTTGCAGCCCACACATCATCCTAGCACTTTGGTATCTGAGGCAGGGGCGTAGAGAGTTCAAGGCCAGCCTGGGCTAGATAATGAGTTGGAGACCAGGTGGACTACACAGCTGCACCATCTCAAAATGAAGCAAAGCTATGCAGGGAGAACATAAATTATTTGTGTTTGTGTAACTATACAAGCTTTATCTTGGAAGCTTGGTGCTGAGGTGGAAACTACAGTTGGGTATTTGTGCTACTACCTGTGGGACGCTTAAAGGTGCTTTTCAGCATGTTGGACAAGCCATGGATATTTCCCAGTGTGGCATTTTTAAGTTTTTATTTAACTGAGAGTTAACGCCCACGTGCCAAGCTGTCGACTCACCCGTAATCTTCCACGTGCTCCTCATGACTAACCCAGAGCCCCAGGTCACTGTGGGTACATTTCCTATGGTCTCAGTGTTCTGGGGTCAGAGCAAACCAGGAAAGCTCATGTTCCTCATTCCTTTAACTGCCCACAACACAGAGCCTCACTGAACATAGGTAGAAGAGGCTGCTATGAGCAACACACATGGAGACGTGTACCACAGGCCAGGCACCGTGCCGGGTCCCGGCGTGGCACAAGACCTCTGCAGTACTCAGCGCACACAGAGAAACCTGAGGGTTGATCATTTTCTTGGGAATCACATACCCAACGATGCAGGGACCACGATTCAAAATTCTAGTAGTCTGCCAGCTACACCCAGCTTTGAATTTGTATCCTATGTGGTTTCCTGACTCATACTTTAGATTTTATCTGTGGGACCATTATTCAGTTGGATGCAGTCACGTCTCTTCGGTACATTACGGAAGAATGCTCTCATCCAGCTGAATGTTTTCATGGCATTCCGTGTTCTAGGTCACCCTGTGACAGCTTATTAGTGAAGAATACGCTCTGCCCTCCTGCCTCTTCAGAGAGCGCCGTGACCATAAGAGATGCTTTCAACTAGGGCACTTCACAAAGCGGCTGCCTCCGCCACCAAGACGGTAAGGAAAGCGGTGTGGTTCATGAGTCACTGCTTCCCTTTTCATGACTACAAACCAATGATCGCTCACCACCCTTGTGCCTTCAAGGAAGGTCAGCTCACACAATTCAAATGTAGCATTAAAACCCAGAATCCAGCTGTCTTACGATACGATCATTGCCTGTTAAACTGTGATTCCTCCGTCAAGGGAGAACTTGACTTCCCATGTACACTGGTCCCCCTCTCCCCGCTTAGTGAATGAAGGAAGCAGGGAGAAGCTGAAGTTTTCCCCTCTCTGCCACCTCAGTGAAACACTCACCCCTCCTGGGTGCTCCAGTGTGTACTACAGCTTTACCAGTGTTTGTCTTTCCTGACTCAAGGTCCTCTTAGGAACTGTGAAGATGGTGTGATCTCAGGGTGAATACATGGCTTTGAATGAGAGGCAGAAATGAGGGTCATGTGACGTGTTCATACACATTTTGTCAGTCTCCTAGCAGCTTCGATGGCTCTCTCTGTTCCCACCTCACTGATGAGCAGATGCCAGCCTGCCCCATGTTGACGTGTGATGATGAGTGACCCAGCTAAGACCTCAACGTTTTAGGGTCTACAGGTCTTGGACACTATTCTCTGGTTCTCTGTAGTTCCTTAGCAGATGTATAAACTGTTCTCACAGCCTTTTACGAAAGCCAAGGGTTGTTCTTGTCCTAAGCAGCTGGACCCAGAAAATTGGTAGATTTAGGTTTTTTTCCTTTCTGCTCTTCAGCCCCATTAGCAGCCTCTTGCCCCCATCCATGTACTCTTCCAGTTAAAGTCTTAGATTGACAAGTGCTAGAACCCCGCCAAGTCACAAGACGTTGACATTGAGTCTTGTGTGTATAGAGCATGCTGGCTGCTTCCCTTCATTGTAGAAATTTGGGAAAGTAAGAGCTGTGGGGTTTGGGTAAAATGCCTGAGCAAATTGAATGTGAAAACATGGTTGTGTCGGTGAGAACTGAGCAAGGCAGGAGGTGTGTGTACCTGGGCAATGAGGAAGTAAGCGAGAGAATGTGCGTAGGCGGCCCGTGTGCTTGGCACAAAAGAGGCCTTAGAGAGCTTGCTGGCTGGGACAGGCTGTGTAATTAAAACAGTTGAACAGATCTTATTAACAGCAGGGTGGTGTTCTCTGAAGGCCTACAGGGGAATGCAGAGAGAATAAGAGAGCTGGAAATGTCTTTGGACACAAGGATTTTTCACAAACAGGTAGGCTGAAGAGCATAGAGTCCAGGCAACAGTTCATAAATTTAAAAATGTGACTTTCTTTTATACAGTACTGGTCAAAGGAGGGATTCTAAATTTCGCAGACTAATGGATGTTACCCCACTGTAGAACACAGGACCAACGTTAATCTGTTATTTTCAATAATTGTGGCACTGGCCTTTTATGTTTGGCTCTCTGGCGAGACCCTCCCACCGTTTATCCCTCTGCTGTTGGGGAGGAAAAAGTTAGGGAGAGGAAGACGCAATCAGAGATCCCTTCTCAGAGGTGTTTGAAGGTTTGAGGCCTTCAGCTCGGGACAGCCAAGGCAGGCTGACATATTTGTCCTGCACTCACTGAGCATGTGCCCATGACAGTCCCTGGTGAGCACTGAGCTCAGGGTGATCAATGAAGTGACAGGGAAATAAGGGTGACCTCTTTCATGGTGGAACTGAGTGGCCCCAGAGCACTGTCTAATGTCTGCTAAGAGAAAGACATGCCACTGAACGGGTCTCTAGGAAGTGATTTCGGCAACAGAGCCAAGGGATGAAAAGGAATATGGAGTGATGGGGGAGTTAGGAATGAGGGCTCCAGGCAGAAAGGAGAACCAACCATTTGTTGGGCCTGTAGAGAAGGCCCTTGAACAGTAGTTCCCAACTTTCTGAATCCTGTGACCCCTTAGTCCAGTTTGTTGTGCTGTGGTGAACCCTAATCATGAATTATTTTCCTTGCTACGTAGCAGCTGCAGTTTTGCCGCCATTGGAGTCCTAAGTAAGTGTCTGATACACAGATGGTCTTGGGCCAGCCTGTGAAACAGTCATTCACCCCTCCCATGGAGGAGTCACAGCCGACAGGTTGAGAACCACTGCCCTAGAGTGCGGGGCGAGTTCAGCATTAGAGGGTCACCATGAAGGCAGTACAAAGGGCGCCTCCATTTCAGAAGCCTCTTGGAATCTCTGGATACGCCCCTGGGAAGTTTCCAGACACTTAGGAGCACCCCACCCTAAGCCACTGCTTGCCACTTCCTGTTCCTATGGTTGTCCCTTGGTGAGGGGAATAAACAAAGGCTGGGAAAGCACATGACAGGGGATCTGAAGCCAGCCCCTTTCAGGTGCCCCTGAGGGTGACAGTGGCTACCCTGCTATGAGAGGACACAGCTGCTTCTACTGCGGCTCACACGGCCAGGGCGATGAGACCAGAGAAGGGGATACTGTGACAGACAGACAAGGTGGTTGGGTGGTTAACTCTAAAATGAGAAGCCTATAAAGCTGGACTGCAGCCTTCCAGGGAGTGGGGTGTACAGATTCCCACACTCCAACCTCAGGAAGATTGAGACCTCTGGTCAAAAGGGGGGCAGTCCTGCACCCCCTCACTTGCAGACCCCACGAGCACCCCATTTACTATTGTACCTCCAGTTTCCACTTCCCGTTCTGTTTATTTGAAGTGTACTGCCTCCGCTTGGGAAGAAGTGAACTTAGACCTTGGAGCCTCGTTGGGGTGGGAGCTAAAAGGAAGTCCTGTGGAGCCCAAAAGTGTTGTGTCAACACTGGTTCTGAGCGTCTAATCTTTTACTACCTGTAGGGACAGGTGGATGGAGTTGCTGCTGGCAGGGAAGGCCAGATTCTTTCAAGGTTATGATTGTGCAATATCGAATGCCTTTTGAAGCTGGGGGTGGGGGTGGTCAGAGCAGCAGCTCTCACAGCAGTGGGTCAGAGCAGCTCACCGCGCTCTTATACATGGGCGCTTATTCACTGGACTATCCCAGGTGATTTCTGAGCAGCACAGAGCATAGAGCACGTAAAGCTGGGTCTCCAGAGAGCAGCCATTACTCTTAAGCTAAGCATTTCTCTTCAGTGAGGAACCCCAACACCTTCTCTTTAGAGTTTTCCTGAGGTGCTAGTCTGAAGCACTTGCTTTAACAGCTCTTTTTAAACAGTGCCTTTGTTTAAATGTCCAAGGGGAAAGATGAGAGTAATTTTTCTCCATCCAATAAGAAGGGGCAGTAAGTGGCCCTCCACCAGGTTGCAACGGCAAGGCTGTGCTGAGCTTGCGTCTGGGACTGCAACCAGACAAGGGGAAGTTTGAGAAGTTGGAGGTATTTTTAGCTGATCAGGCCTGCTGTGAAACTGATCCCTCCCCCTGCTGTAGTTCCAATGGGCGTGCTTTTCACTCTGAATGTGTTACCTACCGATTCAGACACCCATGAAGAGGGTATGCGTTGTTCAAGGGTGATGGAGAAGCAGCTTTCAAACCCACATGTGCGGCCATGGTGTCCTGCACCCCTCCGTTCTGCCGGTGTGTGGTGTGACCAGAAACCCTTTTGCAGAGCTATGGTTTACTCCAAAAACTCTCCAAGGTGGAGGACTCCTGTTTCAAAACCATTGGTGCCTTCCCATTCATTCCTCTGTCTGCTTTGAGGCCCTGCTGGGGGAATGGTGGACCTGCTCAATACCTAAGCAACAAGGAGTTAACTCTAACATTCTACGCATAAAGTACAACTCCTTAGGTGGCCGTGCAGGACCCTCCCTGGAACCTCTGGGCAGTCTCTAAGGTCACATTCGATGGTGAGAGGACTCTTGCAAGTAACCAGAAAAGCATAAATTCCCACCTGAGGTTTTACTACCCTTTTTTATTTGCATGGTGGCTAGCCCTGCCGGCCACCCCAGCCTGTGGTAGCCACCCCAGCCTGTGGTACTGTGGAGTAGCGCTGGAAGAGGATCAGGAAGCTCTAAGCCCTGCCTCTTTCCCAACTGTCCACCTCTCCCCACGTGTGGAATTCACAGCCCCACTGCTTCCAGACTAAGCTTTGAGCACACTGGAGTCTTACGTACATTATCTTCTTGTTCCCCTTCTGTGAAGTGCTAGAAGCCCTCCTCCCAGGTGGTTGTGCACTTGGGGGTGTGTGTGTGTGTGTGTGTGTGTGTGTGTGTGTGTGTGTGTGTGTGTGTGTGTGTGTGTGTGTGAAGGGCATGCCTGGTGATTGGCCTTTTCTAGAAAGGCTAAGTCATAGATGCCTGTTCTAGGCGTGGAGTTCAGTTACTGTCCTCTCCCTCTCCAGACTGTTGCCAAGTGGCAGATACCAAGTAACTAGAATGTTCTCACAGAGATCCAGGCCAAGGGAGGACAAGCTGGAGCAGCCAGAGGCTGGGACTGGGAAGCCTAGTTAGGCCACGAAGTCCTTCCTTTTCCTCTACCTCCTTCTCTATGCACAGAAGGAAAGGCAGCCTTCATCACAGCAGGGAAAGGAGCCACCCTGGGTCAAGGAGTATTGTACAGGAGGCAGCCTCTCCCTGGAATGAAGGTGTTAAGGAATAAAGACAGGGGCTTGTAGTAGTGGAGTCAGACCCAGCCTCTACCTGCTTGCCTTTCCCTGAAGGTGACCTCCCTCTGGGACTCCCTATGCTCTGCCTGTATTGCTTCCTACTCAGGCCCAGCCCTCTGCTGTCAATAACCAGCAAGTCAGAAACTGCTGCTGCCGACACTCCTCACCCCAGACCCACTGACTGCCCAGGGATTCTGCTTGGTTTTCAGTAGGAGAGAAGTGTTCATGTACTGAGCTTCGAGCTTATACCCTCTTTGGCATTCCCGTGGAGTTGGTATAGTTCTGGGTGGGAGCCCTATTGCCTCCAGTTTAGAGGGCTTTAATTTCCCACTGCATTGGCTGTGTGAGGCTGCCACCTGGTGGCCAGTACTTAAGCTGTGTGTAACTTGCTTCCTGCTCTGAAGGGATGCTTCCACAGCGACCTCTGACACACTCACTTTACACACATCATTCCAGGTTAAGGACTTAGCATTTCTGCTTTGGCGTCGATACAATTTGCATTTTAGTTTCTATGACTTCAGATTCACTTTCCATATGCCTTTCTACACTGCTCCGGACCAGTCTTTCTGAAAGGCAAACCAGCTCTTTCCTGGCTCTCCAAGTTCCAGGTTCTAGCCGAGTTCCCAGGAGATCTGCCAGGCCCCTCTGCCCCACAGTGCGTTCCCCTCCTACTTAGCTGGCTGATGACCATGCCTCTGACAGTCATCACAGGTACAGGCCCCCAACCCCATCGGCTTCCCTCTTACCAGGCCTGGCTCACGTCCCTCAGCTCCTTTTTTGGAAGAAAAAGAAAGAAACAGAAAGCCAAATGGCTGGAAGGAGAAGAGGGAGGGGGAAATCTGAGAGGATTTAACAACTGTATTCTAATCTGATGTTTTGTTCTTCACAAGCCACTTGAAAGTAGAGACTGCCTTTTGTCTCTGGGTCCCTATGTAACAGGATCCTGCCTGGCACTGACCATTGCATGCTGGGCTGGCATGGGGAGGAATAAAGAGAAGAGGTCTTCTTTGAAGCGATGGAGCTTAGAAAATGTTAGCGGGTGCTCATGGGGCTGAGAGACTGCTGGGAGTAGGCGGGTTGCTGAAGCTCACTGATGAGCAGTGCTCACCGACCTCTCAGTATTGCACAGACGGTGTCCACACGCACTCCCACTACTGGCGGGCTCCTCTGTTTGAAACTTTCCTTGTTCAAACCCCTTCCTGGGCCCCCAACAGATGACAAACCTACCTGTGGTCTATCCCCAGCCTTGAGGACTTAGCAACAACTGGATGACGACACGCTCACTTGATACACTTCTGGGGGTTCTGCAAGTGTTCAGTTGAACCTCTCCGAGGATAAAGCCTTGGGTGGGTCCACCATAGGAACCCTCAGTAGAATTCGGAGCACACGATACGGGAGCCATTCAGTACAGGAGAGTGACATCCCTTTTCCCCTCCACTTTGGGTCTCAGCTAGGCCAGGCTGGCCTCAGACTTACTATGTTGTAACTGAGTCTAGCCTTGAACCCCGAATCCTCCTCCCCACTCTTCCCAAAGTGCTAGAGATTCTGGGTGGCAGTGTGTGTGTTACTTCAGAGCCAACTTTCTAAAGCACAGGTGCCTGTCCTGCAGCCCTGCCTTCATGTTCTGTCGAGCTGTTCATCTTGCTGTCCTTTATGTAGCCCTGCGGCCTTGGCCTTGAGACCACATTGCTTAGGCCATAGCAACCCCTCAGCCACAGGACTCTTCTCTAAGACAAAGACTTTCCTTCAGGTGCCACCTCCAGCCTGGCTCTGTGCTGTCCTTTGGTCCCCTGTCCTCATGACTGTAATGACCTGGGAAGCAGCAGCACGCAGGCAGCAGGTGGACCTCCTGAGCTGAGACACCGCCCTGGGAACAGTGCCCTGATGAGGCCGTCCCAGGCTAACTGGGTCCTCTCCATCTGGCCTAAGAGCTGTGAGAGCCCCTTGAGTGCAACAGAGATGGCAGAGGAAATGGGGATTTTCTGGCAGAACACACAGAAGGTTTTCCCACAATTACAGCTATGGTCCACGGTCAGTCATCTTACTTCAGCACTCCAAAATTATCCACTTAGAGATGTCCTTTGGAAATAGAAGTGAAGGAATTTTAAAATGGTGTTCTGTTTGAACTTGCGGTTTAAGAGAATGGAAGAACATTCCGTGTGTGACATGGGGAGAGATACAAGCCACTTGATATTCTATAAACAATGTGAAAATGAGGATCAGGCTAATGGGGCCTGGGCGGGCTAGGTGGACAACCACGCACACACGTGTGGAGGCCACTCTTTGCTCACCATCCTTACGGCTTTGAGACAGGGTCTATCAGTTAAGTGACCAGCAGACTTGTGAATCCACCTGCCCCGATGACGGGGTCACAGGGATCCTCGGCCACACCTCGCTTTCTGTGTGGGTGCTGGAGGTTTGAGCTCTGGTCCTTGCGCTTATGGAATAACAGCTCTTACCCACTGAGCCATCTCCCCAACCCTGGGTTAATTCGTTTTGTTTTGTTTTTTTATTTCTTTTGGGTTATTTATTAGTAGGCACTCTTGACAGTTGCTTTAAAAAGCCCAGGTGCTTACCATGTATTCCCAAAGCAAAAGAAGAAGAAGAAATAATCCTTTAGAAACTTTTTTTACAGATACTTAGCTTATTCACCACACCAGGGGACAGAGATGGTCTCAATCTATACCAGATCTTCAGCCATAAAGTAACTCCCCTCTGAGACACGAGCAGCAAAAGAAACCATGCTGCTCTGACGGACCACCCACCCGTTCATGTCAGCCAATCAGAGCCTTCCAAAAACAGCACAGAAAGCACTCATGACTGAACACTGAGTGTTAGGAAGCATTACTAACTTTCTTGCAATAAAGCCATTTTAAAAGTGCCTGATGTAAATGTTTTACCAGATTAACTGTGGTGTCCCCCTGGGGGCTCCTGGAAAGGGGGAAAATAGACAGGCTCTTGCTTTCCAAGTACTGAGGTTATTTTGACTATGGAAGGTTAAGTTCTTTTCAGCTTCTGACCACATACACACCCATGTGAGCAGTCAGTTCTGCTGATGGAGAATGTCCCCGTCGTCGTCTTCGCCAATCCTCCTTCAGCTCTGGGTGTTTGTGCTTAACTGATGACCAGACTGGGCCCCGCCACAACTTTGAGCTGCTTCTCCAAACTTAGACACCAGGTTGCAAACAGCAGTGTTGACCATGGTTTGTCTGTGGGCTGGGGTTTGCTCCTTATTTTTCTGTTTGCCTTCTGTGTGCATAAAATACAAGAATGGCAGGGAGGTTTCCTAATCTCCCGTTCTCCCCCTCCTCTCTCCTCCTCCTTCCCCCTCCTTCTCCTCGAGGTGCTGGGCATAAAACCAGCACAGGAAAATGAGGCAAATTCTAATATCCAGAACCAGACCGGATTCCTCAACCTTTGATTTCAGGTCGTGCACAGTTAACCACGGTTGGTGAAGTTTGAGGGCAGTCAGTTCTGTAGACGTCTGTCTCCAGACACACTGAACTGGAGGAGTGCGGTCTGCGGAGAACGGACTCATTAGAAGGAAAGGGACCCAGGAGAGAATGGGCCTGCTTTTGCATAGAGCCAGTCGTGTTGGTCACATGGCATCAGTGAGCATTGGGCACAGACGCCCAGGTGGCGTTCTGTGTAATTGCACCATACGAAGAGGCCTCCTTAGGGTCTTGGAACTTAGGCACTGGTGGGTTAAAAGGCAAAGGCTCCAACAGGCATGGGTTTGTTTATCTTGCCTTTCTTAAGTTGAAGCCAATGTTCTTAATGGTTTTGAATGATTCAGAAGTCTCCTTTCTTGGCACAAGGGCTTTTCAGACATGGGCTGGAATCTCTTCAGGTAAAGTTCAAAGCAGAACCCATCCTCACACTCAGTGTCATTGGTAGAATCATCTCAATTTGGAGAGGCGGAAAACTATGAAAAATGGCTGGCTTGCTTGCTTGCTTCAGACAAAGGCCAGCATCGGGAGGCTTTAGCCTGCCAGGGGTCATGGATTTGGGAGAGGAGCCAGTCCCAGACAGGCCTCTGGGTCTAGTGCCTAGGACTCCCAGTCCAAACCGCAGAAGAGGCTCCTGCCTGTCCTTGGCTTTTGCTGGAAGAGACAGCTTGCCCTTTGAGGAACATTCTGGGTGGAAAAGGAAGGCTTCATTCAGTACAGAAGGGAGCAGACCTGTGTGTGCTATGAGCAGCCTTTTCAAATGTCTATGAAGGGGTTACCCATGTGTTTCCCATTTATTAGCTCTTGGGGAGAGAGAGACAGAGTGAGAGTGTGTCTGTCCCTCTGCCAGAATTGGACTCCACATACCTTTTGTGGGTTTTCCCTTTAGATGAGAGCTTATGCCACAGTAGTTCTTAACAAAACAAACCTTCCCACAGGAAAAAGAATTGAGCAGTGTTCTCGGAGCATGCTGTACTGCAAGGCCTGAGTAGATACCATATTTAGAAGATGTTCTGGGCACTTGGAAGTGCCCACTGGGGGAGATAAAGCAGAGGGGGAAATCTGGAAAAGAGTGAGCTGAGGGCAGCCCTGGGAGAGCCTGTGACTCACCCCTTGCTCCTCAACCGAGGCCTCCAGGAGTCAGCCTGCAGGAAGAACAACCCATTCCCTCCCTCATAAACCTAGGGGAGACCGGCCACCCCGCTGTGCTGAGGAACTTGTAGTACAGGCCTAATGGAGAGGCTCCAGGAGGCACCAAACCACAGGCAGAGCCACAGCACAACCAGAGAAACCTGTGCGGCACGGTGAGGTTAGGCATCCGTCGCACTGGCACCCAGCCCCAGCCTTTCTTCGTAAGACAGCGTAACGCTCGCTGCCTTTATTTGTATAAGAACAATAACCGGAGCCAAGAGATTAATTTGTCTAAGGAGAAAATCAAGTCAAAGACATGGGATTTGTACCCCACATCTCTGCCAGGAAGCTGTCCTGTGAGTAAATCCTAGGCCTGACCTTGTAGGTAGAACTTAAAAAAGCTGTGCCTCGTGCCTTACAGTGTTCTTTCTCATGAAGGCCTTATGTCCCTGTCCGCAGCATCTGCACTGCCTAAATGTCTTAAACAGGTCATTTATTTTATGGTAAGTTTGTTTTTAAAGAAAAGACCGGCTAAAAAGATGAGCTCGGCAAGGGAGCCGCCCATGAGTCCATTGCAGCCTTTCCTGGAATCCTCTTCCTGGAAGCAGAGTTTGTCTGTGACACAAAGAAGTGAACCAGAATCACAGGAGCCACTCAGCCTAAGTCTTCCCTGGGTTCTGTTTGTTTTTCATGAGTGTGTGCGTGCACACACACATGCTTCATGCATCTCTAGGCCAGAAGAGGTATTGGACCTAGCCAGTTGTAAACCACCTGACTTGGGTGCAGAGAACTAATCTACGGGCCTGAAAGTAGCCAGTGCTCTTAACTGCCAAGCCATCCCCAGCCCCTACCTTGTGGTTTTTTTTTTGTTGTTGTTGTTGTTGTTTTTGTTTTGTTTTGTTTTGTTTTGTTTTTATTTCCTGCAGTAAGGCCTTAACATGACCATGGCTGCCAAGTGGACAGATTTGAGTTGGAGGCTCTGCCTGCTCTCTGTCCTGGCTTCCCCTTCCTCCACCATTTTTGTTTGTTTGGTTTGGTTTGCATTGTTGTTGTCGGGTGTTTGTTTGCTTGGTGAGGCCAAACGTCCTCACAGTTACAAGGGGCATCTCCTTGTCTTAGTTGTGCTTTAAAGGTCGCTGCACGGTGAGTGCAGTTTGGGAGCTGGTGATGCATCGACTTCCTTTGCCGTCTAAAAGGAGTCAGGAGACAGAACAAAAGCCAGTGTTGGGCTGAAGGGCCTCTGTAGGCTATCCTTCAATCTCCTCTCCTCCTCCAGCCAAGGCAAATCACTGACACCCTGCTCCAGCTCTCCTGACTCCCACCCTGTCAGTCTTACCTTTACCAGGACAAAGAACAGCACCCCCTTGGGAGCCTTACCCAGGCCCCACACACACTCTGTCCTGACCTGGGTCCTCTGTGGCAGTGTTTAGTCCTTCCCCTAATGCCATCCATAGTGTCTTCTGGTGGCTTGTAACCCCAGGGTGGCTAGCACCATGTTCTGCTCACTCCCGTCTTTGGCACAGAGCTTGCACCGGTTAGACCTCATGCAAAGCATAAACACTCACTGCTTCTGACCTTCCTTCCCCTCATAAAATTCATGTTTCTTCTCGCCTCCTGCCTCTCCTCTTCCCAGATGACCTCTGGGTGAGATCAAGCAGATACACACATTGGTTCTCTCACACACCTCCTGACACCACGTTACCTCAGGACCCTGCAGGCCGACTTCCTAAAGACAGTGGTCCCCATTTGTCAGCCTTGACAACTCTCCCATCCCCTCCCTGCAGTTCCTTCCCCACCTGCCCAGGCTGTCCTCTGTGAGTCTAGCTCAGAGCCTTATCCTCCCAGAAGCATCTTCTGCCCAGTCCGTCAGCCACTCGGGCCCATCCACTCCAGAGTGCCGTCTGTGCTCTGACAGTGTGACACAAGCTCCAGCAGGGGTTCTGCCTCATGCAGTAGAGTTCATCCTGCAGTTTGATCTCAAGGTCAGGGTCAGACACGGTGCTGCGTTCTCTTCCTAGGTGTTTTGCTGGTGTTCTCCAGCATTGCTGGCAAATGCCCTGGTTGATTGTTGGAGGTCTACTCTGGAGACGTAGACCCTAAGACCAGGTTGCATTGCTATTGACTAATCTTTTTACAAGAGACATGGCATGTCCCTCTCTTGTGCATGGCTCACAGGGACTGTCACCTCCTGTGTTTGTCCATGGTACACCTTGTCTCTCTGTCTGGTACCTGTTCCTTTGCACTATTTATAATTGACGTAACACCGAACTCTCTCCTCCAGCCCCTAGAGTACCACGAACAGGTGACGCTGTAGTAGGCCTGAGTGGGCGGGACGAAATGGCCAGAGTACCTCCGCCTGTTTCAGATCTTAATCTCTCTTACCCAACTCGTGATCCCTTGTTTTGACATCCCTTGGCCTGGCCTCGACCTCCACAGAAACCTCCAGCGCTACCCACAGCCTTTGGTTACTAATGCCCAATCCTGTTGCAGTCATTCACCGATCTTATCCCGGTCGTATGCAGATACCTACAATGTAGATCCTTATCTGAAACGCTAGCTGTGCCAGCCACTCACATCAGGAAAGGGAGACATTTATTGAAAGCTGCCCGGGGCGGGGCGGGGGGAGGGGGTGTACTAGAGAGAGGGGAGAGAGAATTTGAGACAGTAATACTGTGTAGTCCAGATGATCCTCCTGCCTCAGCTCCTCAAGTGCTGGGCTTTCAGGTCTGTGCCATGCATAGCTTTCTTGTTCTTAGTTTTCACAGCTCTCAGAGTTAACCCTAAAGAAAGGGTTAAGCTTGCTCGAGGATGTGTAGCAGGCAGCAGAGAGGAGAGATTGACATGTGGATCTTTCTAATCCAGGGCTTACACTGTTTGTCCTTCTAGTCCCAGGCTAAAGGTGCCATTGTTTTGAGAGATCCCTTTATGACACTTGACAGAGGGCACCATATGTATGTCCTGGCACTCAACAGGATGACACTGAGGAGCAGGAGTGAAAAGAGAGGTCTTGTTGGTAGGTCTGGTTCTGAGGTAAGCTTCCCCCCCGCCCCCCCGCAGAGTCCAGATGCAGCCAGAGTTCCTTCCCTCAGTGGCTCTGCTCTCTTCTCCCTGGAGTGGGGAACATTGTGCCCTTAGATAGAACTTTAGTGAGCTGCCTTGACAGCAAGTTCTCACGAGGCGACAGGGCGGTGGAAGAGAGACTGCCAGTGATCTGTCAAGCCAGATTCTTTTGTGTGAGGAAACTCAGACTCCTGCAGTTTTCTTCACTGCAGAAACTGGGCATGTCACCCATCGGTGGCCTACAAGGCTACAGGGCAGCGGCCATTGGGCTCCCAGGTTCTCTGTAATTTCTGTAACTAGGCTTTCTCAGACACTGACCTAGGGGGCTCTTCCTGCTTAAATGCAGTAAACCACTTGTAAACACTGACTGTTCCAAGGCCAGCTGCAGCAGGTGTGCCTGGGATGTGGGGACCCGGATACTGCTGTAAAGTACAGGATCCCCTGTGGGACTCCGGTCCCTCTCCTAGGCCTGTGACCACACGGGTTTGGAAGCTGCTAGTAGTTCATGGTGCCACTGGTTACTGGCTGCGCTTCGGATTTCGCCTTGTGCCGGTCTTGACGCATCTTCCTCCTCCCTACCTTAATTCTGAACCTGGGTCACCCGCCCCAAAGGCTGTTCTGTGGTTAACACAGTGATAACATCATCATGACTGCTTCTCACGATTTCTTTACGAGCCAACATCTCCAGACTTTAGTCCCAGTGCTCAACAATCTTCCCCATTCTTGAAGAGACTCCATTCTTGAAGGAGCCACAAGACATTGTGAGGGTGATGGTAGAACAGGAGGTCATTGCGGTAAGTCAGAAAGTAACTCGTACTTCATGGTTCCTGACATATTATAAGGGCTCTAAAGTGAAAACCAAAACTAAACAGTGGTATGTGGTAGCATACGTCTTTAAGCCCAGCCACAGGGGAGGTTGAGGCAGGCGGATCTTCTGCACTGTGGACCAATCTAGTCTCCAGAGCTAGGTTCCAGGACGGCTAGGAATCCACAGGGAAACCCTGTCTGGGTATCCAAAACAAGCAAGCAAATCAAGATCTAATGCACACATTTACACAGGAGACTCAGAAAGAGAAAGGAAGTGTTTGGGAAGGGTGGGGGGGAAGGAAGAAAGGGTGGGTGGTGAGTGCTGGCCACATACTTACACCATGTGTGGGAAGATGGATAAAGACCTGGCCCACACCACCCTGGTTCCACGATGAGCTTTGAGGCCTCTGCTGTTCCAGGCTCCCCGAGGGGCGTCGCACGCATTAACTTGGACACTGCAGTTGTTAGGATCTTGACTGCTGAGTCACTGCGTCTCCCGTTGAGATGGTAAGTCCGCTGTAAAGCATGCTGCGTGGACCTGCTGGGACAGCATTCCTAGTTTGTTAACCTGAGTGATCAGTATTTGGGAATGACACGGCCAACCCCTTGGCTTCTCGTCTAGTGAAGGTACCTTCAGCTTTAGGGTTAGACCACATAGGGAAGAGTAGACTGTAAGGTAGTTTGAGTTCCATAGTTGTCCGCAGCCTGACTGTTCAGTGAGCAGAGAGGATTGTTCTCAGAGACAATTGTGATGACCACCCCTCTGTGGCCTTCTGCAGCCTGCATCACTAAAGCTTGGAGTTTACCAATCACCCTTGAAAATAACTTCCTCCTACCCTGTGCAAGATGCCTTCATCCATCCCCGCAGTAGTTGAATCCACAGGCCTATAGCATGCTGCAGCTCCTAGACCGTCCTGCACAGCACACCTTGCGGATCTGCAAAATGGAAGGCCACGGGCAAGCCCCTTAGTCATACCCACCCCAGTGTCTCCATATACAGACAGATCACCAGTTCAGAGCAGTGCCCGCATAAGGAAGTAAATGTCACTCACTGCACAGCAACTTAACCAGCTTACGTGTCTTAGGCAGCAAAGAGAAGGCACCTTTTGAAAGAGTGTGAGTAAAGGAGCCCCACTTCCCTAGGATACACCCGAAGTTCATCTGTCACTGAAATACCACATACTGCCCCTCCAACAGGGGGTCTCTGCAGAACGTCTGTGCCTGAAAAGTCCTTGTAGCAGGTTGTCTTCATGGTACAAGAAAGGCACAGGCCCCCAAGTCACCCTTAAAGAGGCTTTGCTGTATTTTGTTCATGGTGAGTCTTAGTGAGTTTGTAAGTGATGTCTACTCTTACACACCCAGCTGCCAGTTCACAATCAGGGAAGATCTACAGGAACATGTGCTCAGCACAGACCCCACGTGTAGGCCGACGAATGGAAAAGTAACCAGACTGTGTGTGCAGGCGCCTTCCGGTGTGCTGAGGTGGAGGCGCCATGCAGAGCTATCTGTTTCTCAATGAGCCCGTGTTTGCCTCTCATCTGTGAGCTGTGGCGGACCTCTTAGCGCCATCCCTGTACTAAGTGACAAAGAAAAAGGTCCATATCGCTCATTTAACCATTTGTCTTCATTTAACCCTCACATCAGCTCTGCTGAGCATGGCTTCTAGACATGTGAGCACAGCTACCGCAGTGACACGTGTGGCAGACACTCAGGTCGGGCCTGCCAAGTCCTGGTGTCCCTAACATTTTGAAGCTGTGTTCCTCAAGGGGGTGTTGGTTCTGGATGTGATAGTTCTTGTAAAATCCCCAAGCCCTGAGGGAAGTTATCTTAATCCAGTTTGCTCACGCAAGAACAGACCGGCCTCTCAACGTCCGCGGGAACAGTGCGCCTCTACCACTGGGCTTTTAAACACACGAGCCCCGCTGTGGTTACTGACTCACACCAGGCCCCGATTTGGCTTTCAGCTTTGACAGAAGTGCACAGGAAGAGCAGTTGAGAAGCAGCATGAAGCGTGCAGGCTGGGTTGTGAAGCAGGCCCACATTTTCATGGCTGGTGGGCTGAGGAAGCGGGGGCGGGGGGGGTGAGGGGTGGGTGTCTCTGAGTTACGAGGACAACCATGGCTACGTAGGGAGACCCTGTTTAAAATAGTAATTGCGATAGCGGTGGTAGAGCGATAATCTGTCAGATACCGAAGATTCTAAGCTTTACTTCCTCCGGAGAACTGAGTTAGCAAAGACCTGAACTCGCCACTGCAGTCTGAGACCCGGTCTGGAAAACGGGTGGGGTCTCAGCATCCATGTGTTGCTCTGCCTGTGAGCACCGTCCTTGAACCCTTTGGGATCCCAAGTTGTGCTCACCTGTCGAGTCTAACAGACTCATCTAGAAGCCATGCTTGTAGTGTGCTCAGCTCTGCCACACTGCACCGTGAATGTGCAAGCGTCACGGCTTAATGTCCCACGGCTGCTCTCAGGTGAGGGCCCAGTCAGTTATCATTTGGAGGGAAGAATGCAGCAAGTGACTGACATGTCACACCTCCCCCCACCTGCTGGATGAGGCCAGCATAGGAGCACCACCTTTCCCCTCTGTAGGGGACCGTTGGAAGACGATGAGAACAGACAAAGCTTCTTCAGGAAGCTGGTTTCATATGGTGGTTTAGATTTAAATAGTGATTGTCTAGCACCATTTGAAATCAGTGTTCTTGGTGGAGAACAACTTCGCTGCCGACCGCACAAAAGGAAGGAGTGGACAGCCCTGAGGTATGCAGTATCTAAGACAGTCAGGCCACCAGAACCTGCTCAAGTAGCAGCGGGCCTGCCCTCGCCCGCCCTGCTTACCTCGGTGTTGTGGATAGCTAATTAGTCATCCGTTGTCAGAATTTCATACTTGTTCACATAGTAAGCCTACTCTGGAAGCAGACTCCATCAAGCCTGGATGAAGACCCTACATATACAACAGACAGAAGGCCCGGGCCTTCCCAATGCACATGACCTCTTGTGACCCCTTAGAGGATGACTGATTTCTTTTGGTGTTCAGAGTCAATAGAATTTTCTAGCACCATCTGAAATCGGTTATAATGATTGGGGAAAAGCACCATGCAGCTGACTCGAGACTAATCTATTGTTGACTTTGGAGCCACAGGTAAGAATTAAGGAAAAAAATACTAAGACATACTAAGGCACGTTTTCTCTCTTCGTATTTTTAACTATTCACATAGTGATGGTAAATAGTGTTTTATAAAGTGTGTGGGGATTGAAGGTTTGATGAGAACTAGAGGATAAAGGGGCAAAACCAGTGTCTGGCCAGCCAATGTGAGAGGAGCAGGAAACATTCACCTCTAGAAGGTTCTATCGGCTCACCTAGCCTGCCAGGCCACAGGCCACTGCACTAGCTGCCCAGACTCAGGACAGCTAGAAGTTAGGTGCAGCAGATGGTTCAGATACCTGGACTGGGGTCTGAGACACCGTTTAACAGGCATGAAGTGGGCGTGAAGACAGTGGCAGGGCCTACTTGAGCAGTTGTCCTGAAATGTCCTCAGGAAAGATGCACTTGGTAAAAACCACACTGACTTTTCTTGGCCTGTGGACAGTGGGGAAGCCAGCTGCTACACCTCCTAGGTGCTGATGTCACCAGCGGACCTATGCACTGCTACATGAAGGGACACCTAAAGCACAGACCTTCTGTGCCCTGAAAAACAAATGACACTAACAATCCAGAACCCCCCTTCTGCCCACTTGCTGGCATTCAGCCCTCCTCAGAATCTCTCTGGGAAAGTTGTTGTCACTGGGTCTGGAGCTAAGATGTACTCTTGTCTTCTGCATTTACCATTTACTGCAACTCTCTTTTCCCTGAGTCCTCTCCACTCCCAGGTTTCAGATACACTGCCCATGTCATTTCTCCCAGCACACTGGAGTTCTAGCCCCCAAGACAGCCAAGAGCTTCTCATGTCTGTGTGTTCAGTGTCTCCTAGGCAGATCCACCTGCTTTTCTAAACCCATCCCCACACCATATGCCAGAGCCATGTCCTTAGTCTCCACAAAGCTGACTCTTCCCACACTGCCCATTGCTGAATCTGACCACCCTTTCCTGCCCCACAACCACCCCTCAGCAGGCCTCGACCCTGCCCTTCCCCTCAGACCTCTCCTTCAAATCTTCCCTTTCCCCTCTACCCACCTTAGTCTACTGCGTGGCTTCTCTTCTATTTCTTAGCCTCTGAGCCACCACCAGATTCACGTGTAAAATCTATATTCAGCCTCACTCCTCCTGTCCCTAGGCTTTCGGGGAACTATCCTTAATAGTCAAGGATAGACTGTTAAGACTCTCCCCCCACCCCAAGCTGCCCCGTCTTCTCACTCTCTCAGGACCGAGCTTCTGAGCCCTCGTAGCTTGCTGCCCCTGCTGCTTACCTCTGTGTTGTGTGTAGCTAATTAGTCATCTGTTGTTAGAATCTTACACTCCTCCAAGCCTGGGTGCACAGTGCCCCTCTGCCCAGAGAGGTGTCCTTCCATTCCCCAGGTCCTCCAGGATTCTGTCAACCCCTGGATCACATGTGCACTGGTCCACATTGCAGCTGAGCCTTCACACTGCCATGGTTGATGCTGGTCGCTTCTCCACTAAGCTCCTGACAGTTGGACATGGGCTTCAGGTTATACAGACTTAGCAAGCTTCTCGGTTAGGTTGGGGGTGCCGTGCCTCTAGAAGGAAGGGACCTCCCATTTGCCTGGATTTTAGAAAAAAGAAAAATGTCACATACTCCAGCTGCTTAATTGAAACACTTAGGTATCGTGACCTTTGTGACAAACTCATGTCTGGTAAATCTACAAAGTTAACATTAGAGAATGCAGTAGAGTCGCAAAAGATAATTTCATGGGTTTTAAGTACACTTAGGATGTGTTGGGCAGAATTCATAGCTATCCTGGAGGAGCAGGGTTGTGGTGGCGTGGGCCACAGGTTGGACACGCCTAGCTTGTGGTGTTTGTAGCCTTTCCAAGTGGTACTTAAGTCTACATTTCCTCCTGGTTGAACTTTAACTAGACTTATGCATGAGAAAAATCAGATGAATCGTACAAGTGACTAAGCTTTGGATAGATCTAAAAGGTTATGTGAGGTGGGTTGCACAGTTTTTCCTTGGGAACAAAACGAGAAACTCCTTCAGTAGACCCCAATGCCCTGAATCCCAATCCAAGTTTCCTGTGCTTGTGTTTCAGAATGGAAAAGCAAGCAAGCTGTTGGTACCACTGAAGAGCTGCGTCTGTAACTGATTCTAATACTGTGCTGTGTCCTGATGTTAGTTCATAGCTCATCCCTGTTGAGCCCGAATGAGATCGCATAGCCTCAGTTACTCTGGCATTGCACATCACCCAAGTCAGCATCCTGTGCTTGTAAAGCAGAAGAATGTGTTTGCCGATGAGACTGGGAACAACTTTCATTTAACTGAAATTAAGATGGGGTGGGGTATACCACAGACAGAATAGAATTTATTAGCTTTTTTTTTTTTTACATATTTTTATTACTTAGGTGAAACAAAGTAAAACAGCTACAGAAAACACATAGCGTACCATTTTAACCATTTTAAGTTGCTCTTAGGTCTTTCATGGTGTTGTACAACTGTCAGATCAGCAAGATCTAATTTTCCTCACCTCGAAAGAAAACCTGGACCGTATAAGGAAGCCTTCCTCATTCCTTCCTTCCTATCTCTGAGCAAACTTTGTTCTCTATAGATTTACATTTTATGGACATTTCTCAGAATCACACCCTCTATGAAATTCTCCATGCAGCTTAGTTCACTTAATGTGATGTTTTCAAGGTTCACTCACAGACCATTCATCCACACTCTGTTCCCTTTTCATGACTAAGTAATATTTCATTGTGTGGGCATACAACATTTTGTTTTAAGTACTTACCAGTTTGGCATTTGAATTGTCCTGGTTTTTCTTTAAAGTTTATTTGTTTAATGTGATTCATGTGTAATATATCCACAGACTGTACTGGATAGTACTGAGCCCCATAGCAGTAAGTAGCTGCCCACTGCTGTACCTGTATTTTCCTGTTAGCCATATCTTCAGCTCTTATCTTGTCTTGTGATGCCCATTTTAAAGTGTTGTGCTGCTCTCCTTTTATTATGACTTTCTTCCCTGCTCCCTCCCCGGTGGGATATGAGGATTTAGCTTTAGCCACCCCCACCCCCTTAAAGCAACCCATTCCATTTAACCTCAAATCCAATTACAGCCCAAGTGAAGTCAATGACTAGTGAACAACCTGGTCTCAAAAAGCCTGGTGGACAGCTGTCATGAAGAATGCCAGAGGTGACCCTAAGGTACACAGGAACACACATGAACACACATACGCATATAGAAGGAGAACTAGTGTTGGTAATAGAGAGAGGGTATTGGTAATATAGAGATTTTTGTGGCCCTCCCATACAGATTTCAAATCCTTCACAAACCTTATTTAAATTCCCAGGTGAGTAGCTATCACTTTAAGAGTTGTTTCCATGAACTTTACCCTTCACTCCTCACCCTGACTGGGGCTGCAGCTTCCCTTCCAGCATGCTGGGACATGCTTGCGGTCACCATTTTGTGCTTTGTTTTCTCAGAGCCCAGCTTCCTCCCACACTGGTCTGGATGAGTGAGTGCCTTTCTCAGCTCTCTGGTTTCCTTGCTTCCTTCCTAGGCTAAAGACATTTCAGTTCCTCATCTCTTTAATCTTCTCAGCCAGCTCTCCGTCTGTGAGTCTGCGTGTGGTGTGTGTGTGTGTGTGTGTGTGTGTGTGTGTGTGTGTGTGTGTGTAAGAAGCACACACATCCTCCAGTAGTATCTGGGAAAGACTGACTGATACAACTTTTTTTTCTTTTTTTAGGTTTTACAATTTATTGATATGAAATTCCTGGTTAGAAAGAGAAAATTCCTCAGAATTTGATTCTTTAGTGCCCAGGATTGAAGGAGAATACAGAGCTAATTGACAGGCCTTTCTCTCTGGAAGAAGGAGCCTTGGTTATCCCCATAGTCTGTGTTCTTCAGTGGTTGTCCCTGGGCCCTAGTAGAGCTGTCTCACTCCCTGGGTCAGGCATTTAAAGTTGCTGCCATTGTGGACAGAGATCCTCTCCACTGTAGTAAAATCCCTGCCCTCTTAATCCCCGTGCTCCATCATGTCTTCTTACCTTCACAGGTAAGAGTATTCATCTCTGCTAATGGACTTCAGTGTCTGAAAAGTGGGTCTTGAATGTCATTCTCCCGGTGTGAGGATTCACAGCTATTTCAGGCTGTTGATTTCTTATGTGAGTTTTCTGTCCCCGGCTGTGTCTAATTCTTCAGGCGCTTTGCGTGTTCCGGCTTTTGTGTTGTGAGTTTGCTTGGGTCTTTGACTCTGTTCACGTTGGAGACAGGACAGAAAGGTCTCTAACACTGACTGACAAGAGTTCTCACCTGGCTTATCCTCTCACAAACGAGAGGCCCCTGTCCTTGGGGCTTGGCTCATCGGCTGAGTTTTAGAGAACCTGATCCTAGTACCCAAGTGGGGTGACCTGTAAGTTGGGGAGCTCCAGGGGACCCAACCCCCTCCTCTGACCTCCTTGGGCACCAAAATGCACATTCATGTGTACAAACACACATACATTTAAAAACTCTTAAGAAAAAAGCCCTCGTCCTAACCCATAAAATCTGTGAAAATGTGACCTTACATGGGCTTGGCAGAGGTATGGGTCAGGCACTGAGATGCATCCTTGGTTGGTCCAGAAGCCTTAAAAGCAGAGTCCCTTCCTGACTGTGGTCAGGGAGATGTGGGGATGGAGGACACCAACACTGCCAGCCCAAGGATAGAGTACGAGGACCTTGGCAAGTTCTTTGTCCCGCCCGCTCTGAGGTGGGAGAGAAGACTTCAGACCAACTCTCTCCCAGCCTCCAGGAGGAAACCCAACTGCTGACCCCTGACTTTACCCCAGCAAGGCTGGCGGTTGACTTGGAAACTGTGTGGTTAAAGTCTTTGAAGACACTGAGTTTATAGTGGTTTGTCACAAATGCAGTAGGAACGTCATAATGTGACTCAGTCTGGTGGTCTGCTGGGGTACACCATAGCCATTACATGTTAGTGGGTTCCTTCCCTTGGCCTGGCCAGTTTCCACCTAGGGGTTTGGTTCAGAACAACCTGAATCCTTTCAGATGTTACAAAAATAAATCTTAGTGCATGGTTGCTTGATATAAAGAAGTCCAGAAAGCTTCAGCCAGAGCAGTGGAGA
This sequence comes from Rattus rattus, assembly GCF_011064425.1. Lineage (NCBI taxonomy): Eukaryota > Metazoa > Chordata > Mammalia > Rodentia > Muridae > Rattus > Rattus rattus. Next base: position 108,547,670 of record NC_046159.1, read on the forward strand.
AATTCTCACTCAATCTTGAGCCTGCGCCTGCATCACAAGAGCTGGGGGCTCTAGAGGTTCCAAGAACCTGCAGACTCGGCCACCGGTGGGCAGCAGCTCAGTGGAGGGAGTGGGACTGTGGACTGCCATGTCTGGCCTTAGGACTTTACATTTGATTCAGGTTTCTCCCATTGCCAAGCTATAGCCAGGAACCATATAAAGAAGAGGATTCTGGGAAATGTAGTCCTAGCCTTTCAAGGCAAGATGGAGGTGGTGAATAAGACCCAACCCTGCATAGGAATGAGCCTGAATGTCATTTTCTGGCAGTTGAGTTGAAGAGGGGATAGTGAGTCTTTAATCAGCCCCTTCTGTACTGTAGCCTGACACCCAGTACTCCCTTGACTGTGCCCTCTGTCTCCAGGTATTTCTGCCTCAAGCTCTCCACAGAGTGAAGTGTGTTGAGGGTGCTCGGGGAGAAACTAGAACTTAACTGAACCTAAGGTCTGTTTGAGACTTCTTCCAGTCCACCTGGCTTCAGTACACCCCAGCTCCTCCTGCCCTTCTGCACGGGTATAGGGTTCTTCCTAAGGGCTTTCCTCTCTGGGGTCTTTGGTATCACTGGCATGTGCTGTGCTGGATGTAACCTCTATGGACCTGCCCATTTGTTAAGCTTTGTCCAAAAATCTTGCTCTCGTCCTCTCTGTCCTCATGGTTCATGGGAGTAACCTCTTACTACCATGAGAGTACGTTTTAAGGATTTATCGTTAATTTTATCGTTAATTCATTTATCATTAACTCATCATCAATCTGTGTCTATGCACGCAGTTATCCTTCAAGGCCAGAGGTATATGATCTCCTAGAGCTGGAGTTACAGACAGTTGTGAGCTGCCGAGTGTAGGTTCTGGGAACTGAACTTGGGACCTCCACAAAAACCGAATGTATGCTTGACTGCTGAGCAAGCTCTCCCTCCTCAACAGAAAAGTCTCAGGAGAAAACAGAAGACCGTGCAGCTCCATTTTGTTTTGTCTTGTTTATGTGAAACAGAGTCTCACCGTCCAGCCCAGGCCAGCCTAGGAATCAAAGCCTTCCTGCCTCAGATCTTCTGAAATCCTGGGGTACAGGTGTTTTCCACTGTCCTGGCTTCAGCTACAAGACGATCTTTTGCTATTACTTGTGCTCGTTGATTTTTATAATTATTAATATGGCTTTCCTGTGTCACTGCAGATGACAATTCCCAGCCTTCAGTTCTCACTCACTCTTTATTTCCACGACTGTTATTCCATAATTGGCTGAGGTAGGGTATTGGGAGGAGCTTCGAGGGTTGTACCCACCTTCTGGCCTACACCGTTTGGAGCCAGTTCCCTCATCTAGGCTGGACCTGGTCTGGACCTTGTGCATGTGGACAGCTGCTACCTTGCACTTTGCTGCTACTCGTGGAACAGCCGCCAACACTGGCCTTCCCTGCTGTGACGGACGGCGCTTCTGAAACGATGAGTCAACCAAACCCTTTAGCATCAAGGACTTTACCATAGCGACAAGAACAGTAACGATCAGCCCCTTACACACACACATCCATCTGAAGCTGAACACTGCAGAAGGGCCATGCAGTGCCTTCCTGTCCATGGCGTCTCTGAAGCCATCTTGCCGTCTAATGATGTGGTTTTCAGAACACACATAGTTTGATAGATCCGAGGGATGACTGTCCTGTTACGAAGAAAGCAAGAAGGTCGAATAGCCCAAGCGTTGGTGTGAATTCAGTCCATCAAAGTTAAGGACCTTAGAGTTTAGAGTTCCTGTGGCTCTTGGGTTTTTTGTTTGTTTGTTTTTCAGAGAGCTAACATCATGGCTTGTGAATGGAGATAGGAAAAACCCTTTCCTTAGCACACTGTGGCGAGATGACCAAAACCAGCGTAATAGCAGGTACCCAGCCCAGTCTAGGCAGTGGCCTCCAGACAGGGCACACTTCTTACTGATGATTTTAAATTAAGTATTGGGAGAAACAAGCCAAGTGGTGGACTGGGCTTTTGAGCTTTGTTTCCAGCCTCTAGAACCTGAAGGGCAGTGTGGCTGCCGGGATCGTATGCGTGCCAGGCTAAGGATCAAAAGTACCTTCTCTGGGGCTGAAACAAGCGAGTAGTAACAGAACTGTTTTCTCAATTACAGGAAAGGAAGGGGGCGCCACGAAATCTCTCCTAAATCTTCTAAGGGGCTTGGACAGCCATGCAGTAATCCTGGACCTAAGGTGATCTCAGATCCAGTCCCAGGATGTTAAGCTCCCTTCAGCTGATCCTGGCTGAGGCTGCTGGGAACCCCAGAAGTAACTCCCCGATAGGCTCACTTCCGAGTGCTGGTGCCACCTTCAACAGTGAAGTCACCTTCCTGCCTCAGACTAAAGGTTAAGTCTGCCTTACACAAAACACTCAGAACCAGGAGAGCTTAGGGTTAAGGAATACTTGTATGTGTGTAATGAAAATCTGGCAGATGAGACTTAAGCCTGTTTGTTTGTGATTGATTTGTGGGGTGTGTGTGTGTGTGTGTACACCTATGCACACAGCCTGAAGGTAATTTCACACACTATTAAAGCAACCGTGTTTTACTGCAGCCCATCACACAAGGTGAGGTGTAGAACGTTCCACCTGAGGTACCCAATAGGTTCCCACCCGTGCTGACAGGGCACAGTTTGGATTGCAGACTAGGGATGCTCTGTGTGTAAAGACTGGAGTCTACAGAGGAAAAGGTACTTCACAGCTCAGGTGACAACCCTAACAGCGATCACCTCTTTGCTGAGAAGCTGAGAAGTGCATCACCATGTTCTGGAACTTCGTGGGAAGTGAGAGAGTTGGGAAGAAACTCTACCAGCCTCCTTGGTCTATGGAGGAGACAGTGGGTGGGCGCCTTTGCAGGGAAATCACTGGCATCGGCCTTGCCTTGGTATGTGGGTGCGGCCATAGAGCTTTGGGCCAAGCTGTGCTGACTTGCTGTGTCAGGGCCGAAGCTTTCTGAAGCCAGAAGGAGACACATGGGGCAGTGGGCACAAAAGGTTTTCTCCCGGAGGCAAAAGAAGGCCCACTTGAAGGTGGACTAGGAGTCTGTCCATGGCGGCCACAGTGGGAAGAACGGCAGCATGCCTACCACTCCTGCAGATGCCACGTCTGACATGGAGTCCGGGAAACTATGGCCTACTACCAACCTGTACCAACCCGAACTTGTTGGACACCACCTGCTATGGGTTGGGCAGAGGTGGCGTGGGCCTGGCAGAGGTTGAGTCACCAGAACTATGCCAAAGGCTTGGTGTGGCAGGAGGTGACAAGACAAAGGCACTGCAGTGTGCCAGTTGGGTGGCAGCCGTCTTAGCTGTTAGAACTGGTCTTGGAGGAAAAGGATAGCCCTTGGATATACTTTTCAAGGAGGCATTTTTAAACTTTAACAGAGCCCCGTAGACATGGCCAACTCCCTTCACTTAGTAGCCGAGCAGTAATGTGGTTAGAGCCCTTCTGAGCAGTGTGCAGACACCAGGCACTGAGAAAGAAGGCCCAGCAGCCTGCTCCTCTTGCCATTCCCAGACCTGCGGAAACGGTTAACACTGACTGCAAGTGCTGCAGTTCCCCGCTGGGGATTGGTTTAGTAGGTAGAATGCTTACACTAGTGTGCACTCACACACAAGGCCTTGGGTTCAACCCCTAGCACTGCATAAACCGAGTGTGGTGGTGCACGCCTGCTGCTGAAGAGAGCTTAGGAGGACCGAGTGGAGAATTAATCCTGACGCTCACCTAGGTCAGCCAGAGGAAAGGCTCCTGACATGGTAGGCACCTCCTAGACACATTCCTGTGAATCCCTTTGTTCGCGCCTCCCCCACATTCTGATCTCTACCTGTGTTTGGGCATAGCAGTGGAGATGGTACTGTAGTTTGTTCATGGAACAGATTAACTGCACTTTGTCCCAACCTGCCCATGGTTAAGCCTCGGTTCCCTGGCTGGCAGTCCTTGGAGGGCGGATGCGATCCACAAGGCACTCAGCAGGAGTCATGACAAGGGCATCCTAGCAAAGTGGAGTTCTCTCTCGACGTGGAGAAGTGCGTTTTCAGTACAGGGGAGACTGCTCGACGGGAAAAGCTCTTGCCACATAAGTGAGAAGTCTTGCGTTTACTTCCAAGAAAACACGTTTTAAAAAGATGAGCATGGTAATAGTTGGTGCTCTGCAGAAACAGGGAGATTCCTAGAGCTTACTGGCCAGGCAACCCAGCCTGCTTGGTGAGCTACAGGCCAACAAGAGACCAGCAACACAGTGGGCAGCTCCTGAGGAATAGCAACTGAGATTGTTTTCTGACCTTCACACACACACACACACACACACACACACACACACACACACACACACACACACATCCCTGTACACACAAACAGTATGGGCGCACACGACACTCTGGAAGCCGGTCAAATATGTTTTCCTGTAGCTGGAGTAGGTGGTCAAGGCCATACTTCTTATCCTTACCGTTTCCTTACCTAGCAGACTGTAAAGTTTTCCCTTTTCTATCTTTGAGATGGGACTGCCTCGATGCCGGGGTCCCGGAGCAATGCTGGCAAGGAAGGCAGGACACAGCCCATAATAGGGGTGCCAGCCTGTGTTTACTCAGGTGAGAAACAATGGGGTCTGGAGCGAATGCTGTGGTTCCCAGATCTCCTGTGTCCTCAGGCACTCCTGAGGTACTGTGGTGAGTTGGGAAAGGGTCCGTGGGTCTGCGCTTCCCCTCAGAATGTCTACACATCAGGCAGGCAGGGGATGGCTGAGCCAGGGACAGGGGCAGAATGCCGTTTGGTTCCAAATGAGTGCCAAGAGTACAGTGGGGCTGGGGCTAGCAGAGAGAGAGGGAGAGCCCTCTCCAGGAGATTTATGCATGGATATTTATGATGAAGGCTTCTCCCCTGCCCGTCGTGATCCTTGAAGACGACGATCCTTGGTTGTCCAAACTGCTGTACTCAGGGCAGATATGAACGCATACATCTTACTCAGGGTGAACCAGGGATACCGTTTGTGGAAAGGAATGTCCGGGAAAAGAAGCTCATCTAGATACTTCATTAGTATGGAGAGCTATTCATTAGTAGGGTTTTACGCTACAGGACTGATTGTCACGGTCCTCTCAGTGGGGTGTCATGGTTATGTGTTCTAGACCAAGTAGTTTGGCAGGGAGCTGGCCCCATACCTGCTGTTCTCCGTTCTGATCTGCTTGTCCCATGGGGTCTCTACTTCCTGCTGGCCTGGAACTCACTATGTAGGCCAGACTAGCCTTGAACCTAGAGATCCATCCATCTTCAATCTCCTGAGTACTGGGATTAAAGGCGTGTACCACCACACCCTGCTGTCTGTATGCCTTTTAGTGTAAGCTCTTTGCAAATACCAGGCGCAAAGTGCCATTTGCCACACGCTTTGTCTCCAGAGGAAAAGAACTTGTCCTCCAACAACTATCCTGAGAGCCTACCTCTCTAGAATGCCCGCACTGAAGCAGTCAACACAGAAGAGCAGAAGCTTTAGGGGTCAGTGTCCTAGGAACTGTGACGTGCCTATTGTCATTCTCCACACATAGCCCTGTGCCCAGCCTGCCTGCAGTTCACTTTGCAGCCAGGGTGTATTCTGGCTGTTTAAAACACTACACAAGTTTAGATGACGACATTAGGAACTGGGCATTGATCTTAGCAAACTCCCTCTGAGAGAGAAGTCAGGGAGGAGAGGCTCTTCTGAATCTCTTCCCACACTTCCACCACTCTCAGGGGACTCCTGCGGGGTAGGAGTTGCATTGTGAGGTTAGGAGCATTCAGCACCACGGTCAGAGCCTAAGCGCTACTCGGCTTCCTCTTCCTCCAGTGCCCTCCAATCCTCTTCCAAACCATGCTACCCTAGATCCCGTTGTCTGTGGGTTTTACCTAGACTAAGTCCTCCGTTCACAGCCGGTGCCCCGGTTGCCCTGGCTCTCCTCCCAGGTACATGTGTGCAGCCATAGCACAGGTGAGAAAGACAGTTCTTGTTAAGTCGTATGACGTGGGCGTGCCTGAAGGGGTGCGTGAAGTTAAGCCAAGGATCAGATCCTACCAGTTTCCATTTTAACTTTGGATTTGGTGGGGGGAAAATCTCATGGGAGATTAAAACCTGGTGGCTGTCTTCACTGTCTGCCTTTCAAGCATGTCATGATGCCAGGCATGGCCTAAACCCATTGCATAATCCCACTGGTTCTCACCATGGCCTCTGCAGGGCCTGCACGTTCTGAGGCCTCACAGAGCTAAGTCATTTGTGCCACTGCTGGGCAGAAAAGGCAGGATTTGAGCTGAGTGCTGACTTCAGGTCTGTGTGTCCTTGGGCATGTGGAAAATCACAGTGGAATGTTTTTATCTGTTGCCCATTAGAAAGAAAGCATTTCCTGAATGTTTACACTTCGTTTTAACTTTTATGAGGTAGGGTCTTACACAGTCCAGACTGATCTAATACAGCTCTTTTGCCTCCACTTCCAGAGTATTGGGGTTACAGGTGTGAAAATGTCTCCCTATAAAAATAATGGCAGCCAGTATTTAAATTAAAGTCAAACACCACATGAGACTTATGTCTTTCCATAAGGTAGGGAAGCAGTAAGCAAAGTGTTCTTGGTCTCCGTCCCCACACCTACCCCTCACCCACAGTAGAGTGTGTAATTGCCTTTTTGAGGGATCCAGTGTTTAGCCAGAGGGCACATTATTCAAGTTCCTTGTTCAAGTTTACCATCTCGCAAAGTAAGAGGGGGACCGCCCGCCCCCCCAGCTAGGAATTAGAAATGTTAAGTCTCCGGAGTGGATGGCTAACTGCTCCTCAGACCTTCCCTGTTAGACACGGTGACCCAGACACTGAACACTTGACACTGACACCAGCAGGGGCTGTGGCAGTGTCAGGGTGTACCTGGGATGTCAATCACTGATCCTCTCTTGGCTTGTATCCCAGGATGATTAGTCACCTGGTTGTTAACCACTCGGGTCCTAATTCAGGCATCTTTAAAGTTTCCATGTCTCCTGTTCTACATGTGAGTTCAAAGCCAGCTGCTGCTTTTATGGAGGAGCCTAATTGCTGAGGAATCTTACATCTGCTGCTTCCTTCACCAGACCCCCTCCCTGTGACCCAGCGCTAGGCTATGGGCTGTACCACACCCTCTCTGGTCCTGCGGGCACATATAGCTGTGTCTTCATCTATGGAATAAGGCACTCGTAGCTTAGCTTAGTAATAGGAGACATTAAAGGATACTCATTTTTATAAACACAACCACCAATTAGACTTCTTCTTTAGCTCTAGGAAACGTTCTCCCACACCCTATGCTTAAGTTTCCTGCATTTTTGTGGCCCGAGGCTTGCATGGAAACCTTGGTGTACAGGGAAGCATGTTTCCAGTTGCAGCATCTTAAATAGCTCTCTAATTATTAAAAGGGGGACCGAAAAAAAGTGAACCTCACATACTAAAATGAGCCGTAGCGAGAAAGCAGAGCGATGGCCTGGAAAGCAGTGGCTCATGGGAACTGTATTCCGTGATATCCGCGAATGAATCCCTTGTGTTCATGCTTTTGATGCTGCTGTGAAGAAATGCCTACAAAGTACACGTTCCGGATGCCTCTTGTGAGCGAGAGCTGCCTCCTCTCCTGTTCCCATCCTTGACCAAAATATTCTCTGCTTCATTCAGAGCGTGAATGTAAACCATGCTGAGATTCTCACCCGGAACATGGTTGCCTTGTATTTATATGGAAGTTTTGTGTCTCGGATCCAGCATTGTTCTGTTCCGGTGGCCAGAAGCCTGGAGCTACAGCAGGAAGATGTGAGCGTAAGAATAATTCCCGTGTAAGGATGGCAGAGAAAGGCTGTAGGGGCCTGCATCTGGGATGGACCCACAGCCTCTCTCACAGCGCCAGACTCCTTTAGCATGGCTTTAACTGAGCATCCAGTGCACTTGCTTAAGTCACTGTTATTGTGGCTCTTTGATGCTTGGGGTCAAAGATGAGTAAGAACCTGCACCACGACTTCTGATCCTCAACCCTCAAAGGCCTGCGGATCTCCTGACGTGTGTAGAAAAGCTACACAGTCATCTTACCATAATCTAGGGTCTGGACTTGGATATTTCCATACCCAGCCAGAGATGGATAAATACAGGATGGAGGCAAATGCAGAAGAACATAAAGGAGGCACAGGTAGTTACATGTGAGTAGCTGCTGGGCTTCAGTATACCATTGTCTTAGCAAATGAGTCTGCCCATCCCAGGTGCTGATAAAACTGTGGGCAAATGGGATCTCGGGTTTGGTGAGTGAGTGAGTGATCTGAAAGTGAAACCGTGAAAGGGGAAGAAATGTGAACTGTGGGGAATGCTTGCACACTTGTGCCTGAGGTCAGTGGGGGGACCGTTCACTGGAGCACCGTTCTCTAACAAAGAAGACCTAGAGGCAGCCTGGGCGTCACCCTGACGAGTGGATGAAAGCCTCCGGGCTGAGGACACTAACAGGAAAAACAGCAGCAAAGCCAGATCTGCGCAGATGCAGGAGGACTCTGTGGTGTGGCAGCCCTGGAGAACTAAGCGTTACAATGACAGGGTTGCCATGTGCTGGACCGGCCATCCGTAGCCAGAGATAGCCACGCCAGGAGGAATTGCAGCATGGAAATTGGCAACAGCTACAGATCGCCCACACACACCACTGGAAACAAGTGTTAAATATCTACCAGCACATCACACAGGCAGGCTTTAAGAGGCCAGGTTTACTTTAAAAGGCAAGCGTTAGCGGAGGAAGGGCTGGCACATTGCTTCATTGTTGTCAAGTTTCGATTGTGCAAGATGAGTGTGTTCCAGGGAGCCACACGGCACGGGCCCGACAGTGCTGTTCGCTCACTCAAAGAGAGTAAGTCTTATAGACCGCGTTTCTACCCACACACGACAGGGTGGGGCCTTGGATACTCCAGCGAGCACGTGGAGGTGACAGTGTCTTTTATTCAGACTGTGGTGGTGTTTTTACAGGTGTAGGCACATGTTTAAACATCTCAAATTGTGTACAGACTATGTGCATCTTCTTCCGCTCCCAATTACGACTCACTACAACTTGTCTTTTTAAATAAAACGTTAAGAGTATAGCCAAGGCTGACTTTAATCTCCCCATCCTCCCATCTCTGCCTTCACGGTATAGGCATGTTCACCTATGGCTGGCAATTTGGCTGTGAAGGACCCTAGTTCTTACTGAAGTGTAAGAGCTGCTATTAAGAAGCTTGGCCTGGTAGAAAGTAGGTAGGTTATGGGGTTCCTGTGAAGGACCCTAGGGAATTTTGCCAGCCTTAGACCCACCGCCTCAGGTCAACATTAGGCCAAGTATCAGCTTCCTACCTCGGGTCAAGGCTAGGCCAAGTTCCATTCTCCACCCACAGTTCTCAGGAGGAGCAGGCACATTCTTGAAAAACTGCGGAACGAGAGTCTTAACTCCTGGGAGACCCAAATGAGACAGGAGAATGGAGTTTGATGCAAACGCAAGAGGTTTATTTTTCTGGCACATCGGGGTCGACCTTCAATCAGCCCTTCATGGCGACTGACTAGAAGGCGACTCTGAATGGCTATAACAAGCAGTTTTTATACCTTTTAGTGGTACAGGTTACATCGGCAAGGTTACAGCTTAAACTTATTGGCTAAGCACATTGACCTTTAAATCTATTGGCCAGCAAGCATATGACATGCATTGGAACTCTATCTGGGACCAGAGGCTCAGGTGACTACCAGTCAGTACATGCTGCAGTTTTTCTAGAATGTTCCTGCCCCTCCTGAGAACTGTGGGTGGAGAATGGAACTTGGCCTAGCCTTGACCTGAGGCAGTGGGTGTAAGGCTGGAGAAAGCCGCTAGGGTCCTTCACCTATGTGTGCACCACATGTGTGCCTAATGCTTTTGAAGGCCAGAAGAGGGCACCAGATCGCTGAACTGGAGTTACAGATTCATGAGCCACCATGTAGGGGCTGGAAATGGAACTCAAGTACTGTGCAAGAAC